>NC_062223.1:8985138-9603911 GCF_902686445.1 Sciurus carolinensis
GCAGAGGCCGCCCAGCTGTCGGCTCACTGTGCCCTTGCCTGTCTCTCCGCCCTCCTCTCAGCGCCACTGCCCAAGTCCCCAGGGAGCCCTGTGTGCGGGCCGTGCTGATTTTCTGTTCCTTATCGGACAGAGCCCTGTTGTGGCCCTGCTCCTGGACTGCCTCCCTCCCAGGCGGCTCTCGCTGTCACCTCTCTCTTGCAGGGTCCGGGTCCTCTCACTGGGGCCTCCCTGGGAGTCCTGGGCTCTTCAGTCAGAAGCTGCCGGTTCACCCAGCGCTGTGGTCCTCCAGCTGCTGGCCCTGCCTTTCTGCCGGGTCTGCCTCTGTGGTCTTCAATCCCGGTTCCCGTCACTCACCTTAAACCGAGCCCAGAGTCACCCTGCTGCCTCCACTCTGCCCTTATCTGATAGGCTCTGTGGATTTTATAGCCTAAGTATTTCTTGCCAAGTCCCCTCCATTCCTCCCCTGCCACCCTGGCTTGGGTCCCCGTTATGCCTCGCTGGCTTTAGAACATCTGCCGCCTCTAGTCTTTCCTCCCCGAATCCAGCTTCCTCAGAACCGCCAGAGTGGTCCCTGCCAGATGACGCCTCTGCCTGCCTGGCTTGGCCGCTGCACTCCCGCTGTTGAGGACACGGCCCGTGCTCCTTCAGGATGTGAGCTGTTGGCCTGGAGCCCAGCGCCTTCGCCCCATGCCTCGCCAGGACACGGCCAGCTGTTTGCTCCTGCCACCCCAACGCCCGAGCTGCTCCTCCCCACTTCCTTGGGCATGCCTTCCTCCTGTCCTGTAGGATCCGTCCCTGGTGTCTTTGCCCCCAGAGGCCTTCCTGGGGCTCAGCCCTGCTCGGGGCACCTGCGAGCTGGCTGTCACTGTTCACTTCTTCCCGCCTCCCGCTCGCCTCGTGGACTGATCGCAGACCTCAAAGTTGTGTGCTGGGAAACCCCTGCTGTGGCCTGCATGGCTGAACAGAGAGATGGGCGTTCATGCCACACGAGGTTCTCCCAGCTGCGTAGCTGTGGCTGTGGCTGTGGGGAACCTGGCTGCACTGGATGTCTAGGGCCACTACACTGGACGTCTCCCAGCTCTGGAGGCTGGAAGTCCACATCCCAGGTGTCCACAGGGCCATGGACCTCTGAAGTCTCTAGGAGAGGGTCCTCCTGGGACCCCTTCCCTGACACATCTCTCCATCGCCTTCCCACACCTTCATATTGTCTGTCACTATTTGAATTGCCCTGTGTTACCAGGACACCAAGCATGTTGGATTAGGGCTCACCCTAATAACCCCCCTTTCATTTGAGTACCTTGGCAAAAGTCACATCCCGAGGCCTGGGCCCAGGACTTCAGCGTTTCCTTTTGAGTGTACACAAGTCAGCCACACCGGGGGTGGCTTCTCACCCAAGCTCTCCAGCCCCCAAAGCCCCTCAGCTTCTGAGCACCCCGCTCTGGTCCAGCCAGGCCCCTTCCTGCCATCTTGGAATGAGGGGCGTGGAGCAAGCGAGTGGGGAGAGATCCTGGTGACTCTTGCTGGCCTGGGCGAGGAAGCTCCCTGACTGCCTGCAGACATTGCCCTGTCCAGTGTCGTGCTTCCTGCAAAGCACCGTCCAGGTGTGTGCAGAACGGGGACTGCGGCACCCCAGCTTGTCACCCCCCTCAGCCCTGAGCCTGGCCGCCCTGGTTCCCACCCATGGGCTGCCTTGACAGAACCCTGGTCGGGCTGGCTTATTCCTCTGTTCTGGGGCAGGGAAACCTGAGATCAAGGTTTCTACGTGTAAATTTGAGAAGAGACAAACATTCAGTCTGCCAGGTGTTCGTTGCCAACTCTGCCCTTTTGACCCCTTTGTGTCCTGTCACCAGCACTTTGGGCTCTAACCTTGTGTGTAGGACACTCACATGTCCTGTTAGCTTGCCGTGCTAACAGGCTGCTCCTGCAGGCGGCCCTCATAGTTTAAGTACTCTGCCATGTTCCCCGCGAATCTTAGCTGCCTCGCTCTGCTCTGCACTCTCATTTGGGGCCTGAGTATTCAGTCCCCAGATATTAATTTTGGTGTGAGGCACCCTGAGAGTGCTCTGGAGGCAGCAGAGGACAAATGGACCAAGGAGCCTGTGCCCAAGCTCTTCATAGTGTCTGGTGAGGGAGGCCGAGTCGACCAGTGGTGTGACAGTGTGCTCCTGCCGAGGACCCGGCTCATGCAGAGCCCCCTGAGCAGGTGTGGGAAGGACAGTGACAGAGTTGGTTGAAGGAGGTGGCTGCCCCAGGGGGCGGTTCAGAACTGGCTGGGGAGGCAGGGTGTCCAGGAACACGTTCCTGAGCCGTGACCTCCTTCCCTGCGAACCTTCCCCTAGTGGTGGAGTGCCAGTACTAAGAGAAACCCTGTTCCTCCCCTGTCCCTGTGGCCACATGAGCCCCAGCGGCAAGATGTCAGTGGCAGCTCCTTGCACCAGGGGGCAGTGTTGACCCTGGATCCTCACTGCCTCCAGTGAGGCTGGCGCAGCTACCTCCAGCTGCCTGGCCCTGTTCTCTTCCTGCCACTCCCTTCTGGGACCTCCCGACCCCTCTCTGAACTCCTTTCCTGAGGCCCTCTTTGTCCCTCAGTGCACAGACCCACGCAGTGCCAGCCACTTGGGGCCACCCTTCCCCTGGGTGGAGTGGAGGGTCGCTGGGCGCTGTGGTGCCTCAGGGAGGCGGGTGATCACAGTGGCTCCACTCGGCTGGCGGCTGGCACTGCCCTGGAGCACAAGACTGCTGAGCGGCCTCAGCTGGCACCTCATGCTGTGCCCTGTTCTGCCTTTGTATTCTCTGCTGTCTCTGTCACCTGCATTGTTCTTCATGCCCTCCCTGAGGTTCCTACTACCCAGAAATCGGCCTCCCTCCTTCCCCTCTCGTGCTCTTGGATATCAGTCTTTGCAGCCTGAAAGCCATGCACGTCCTCCTTTCATCTGTCCCTGCTGGCTGCAGCCCTGGGGCTCCTAGTGCACATGTTTAGGACAGCGTGGAGCCACCTGGAGAGAGCAGCCCGTCCATCAGAGGCCACCGTCGCTACCCCCAGAGTCCCCTGCCAAGAGTTTCTGGTTCCCACATAGGCTGGCAGCAGCCCAGGCTGGGCAGGAGGGCTGGGGCGTGGGACTGGCAGGAGGGAGCTGGGTCGGCCTGTTGAAGAATTGGGGTATTGCTGGGGCCTGTTTCCAAGCCACCCCTCTGCCTGGCCCTGTTGCTGTGGTCTGGCGCACCCGAGATGGTGTGCCAAGGCAGCTGGGACTCCTGGCCTTTCAGAACCCCCATGCCACCAGCTGCCCAGACAGGACCTCCCCTTTGCCATCCTGGACCTCCTGCCCACTGCTGCCCTCTGAGGCCACAGGAGATGCTACAAGAAAATGGGGATATTTAGGGCCAAAGTGATATGGATCCTAGAAGGAACATGACAGGGCCTGCCACTTGGCAGAAGCAGCTGTTAGGAGGCTGCCCGGGATGTGAGCCTTCTGCTCTGCACGGTGGCCATATTGTCTGGACCAGAACGGGCCCAACAGTGGAATTTCATGCTGCTTCTGGTTGCAAGAGGCAGCCTGGGAGATGTAGTTTAGGTCTGCAGTAGCAAAGTTTCTGGGGACCTTTGAAGATTTATTGGGAAAATTGTAACTGCCCTGACTTTTCTGGTACGCATGGCTGCCAGCACTGGCGGATCTCGGTGGCTGCACAGCCGCTGGCGGCCTCTGGGGTTCAGACAGTTTTTATCAGAAGGTTCCAATTTAGATTTTTTTGGTGTCCAAGTGCCGTCACATGTGCCTCTGCTGCAAGTCACAGCCTTGTCCTGGAGTCGGCAAAGACTCTACCCCCTAAGAGTGCCTTCCTCTGGAGGGACAGGAGTTGGGCTCAAACCCGACTCTGCTGGTGACCTTGGCCATGTCACTCAGCCCCAGTGCTTGTTCCGTATCTGTAAATGGGGATGCTGGAGTCTTGAGGGTCACATGAATCACTACACATAAAACACCCCATGCATGGCCCAGTGCCCAGCAGGAATGGAGGCTCCTCTAGGCTCACTGTCCACCGTCTGTCCCCACCTGCTTGCACTGGGCCAGCACTGTGGGCGGAGTGCCATGATGGTCCTTGTGGTGGAAGCCACGTGGGCATCTTGTTGGGACTGGGGCAGTCAGTGTCAAGGCCGTCCTCCTGCCTCCTCCCGCATGCTGGGTAGGCCCTCCTGCTCAGTGATCACTACTTCCTGTGGGAAGGGAGAATATGGAGTTTGTGGATCCAGTGTCAAGGGGAACTGAGGCTGGGGAGAGGCAGCAGGGGGTGCACCAGATGCTCCCTGCCTTGCTGTGCCTCGTTCTTGCTTGCAAGGAGTTACTTACATGTCCCCAGTGACAGTCACAGCTGTCCGATTGCCCTGTCTCTAATGCACAACCTGAGGCCAAGAAGGGATCTGTCAGCTGGCATTTGCAGAAAATAGCAAACAGGCCTCTCTGGGCTGTGTGTGCTCTGGAGAGGGAGCAAGGTGAGGGATTTGGGGGAGATGGTGGTTTTCTTTCCCTTACTCACTGTCACCCCATCTCTGCAGTCAGGAAAGGGGGGTTTTCCTGTTGGGTATCATCAGTAGCAAGCAAGACAGCGTGGTGTCCCCGAAGACAGGTGACTTGAGCCAGTTGCTGTGCTGGTGGGACCCAAAAGTGTCTCTCCTGCCTTGTTCCTGACAGCAGGCTGCAGGTCAATGCAGGAGGGCAGGAAAAGTGCTGGCCAGCTGGCGGGCCCAAGGTCAAGGGCTGCCTAGACGCCGGGCTCCAAAAACGAGTTCTCAGGCAATGCTTGGCCAGACCCATTAACCTCGAGGGCCTCCTCACAGCCTCCCACCAACCACCTACCCCAAATGCAGGGTACAGTGGGGGTTGACTGCTCCCTGTGTCCACATGTCACTGTTGTGTGCCCTCCTGAGGGGTGACAGTGACGACCTAGAAGCCACTTCTGCAGTTGCCTTCTGAGGGGTGCCGTTGTGAGGAAGAAGACTGGTCACACGGAATTCCGGGGCTCAGTCTCAGACAGGCTGAGGCTGGGCTCTCTTAACACAAGAGGCAGGTGTGGGGAGTCAGGAGGTCTCTGGGGTGCCCGAGGCCCTCTCACGGTCCTCCGCTTCCACCTCAGCTCTGTCTCCAGAGCCTCCATCCTGTGACTTCCTGCCTCCTCCACCCAGCCCTGTGCAGCAGCCTCCCCCCCTGCGGCTCTGGGAGGTGGGGTGAGATTTGGGAGCAGCGGGACTCTGCCCACTGGGCCCCTCCTCAGACCATCCCAGACCCCGCGCCCGAGACGATGCTGCTCTGAGGGGCCCTCTGCCCCATGCAGGCTTTCTCCAGCCAACGTGGGTTCTGGGAAGGCCGTGGGGTCAGATCAGGGCTGTGAGGGCAGTGGGATTCAGCAAGGGAGAGCCGGGTTAACCATTTTCTAGGAAGGGTGGAGATGTTCTGGGAATAAGGTGGCTTTTCGTTTATCTTTGTGTCTCTGATGCCTTTTCCCGTGCTTGGTCCTGCATGAGGGTGGAGGGCACTTGAGTGGGGGGTAACAGATCACGCAACTGTGGCGGCACACTGAACTCTGGGCTGTGTCTAGGTTCCGAGGTGCCTTGTTCTCCATCCCCCTCCTGAGCCGCCCGGCCAGGCCCGCTCGGCCTGCAGGTTGACGCTTCTGTGCCTTTAACCTTACGTGGCAGCTTGTCCTAACTCCATCAGAGTCTGCGCTGCCTTCCAGCCTTGGACTCCCTCCCCCAGAGTCCTGCCCCTCAAGGGGACTGCAGGGGCAGGCTTTGGACTGCTTTGTGTGGGGCCCACCTCCCCGCCTCCCCTTCCCCCAGAGGCCAGTGGCCCATCAGGCCTCTGGGCCTCAGGAGGCGGCACCCCTTCCCCTGATTTCAGCTTTGGCCACAGCCCAGGCCTCCTGCAGTCTGGTGCCAAAGAACTTTGTATCCTGAGGCCAGTGACCTCGGGCAGAGCAGCAGCTGGCTGTGGCTTCTCTGCCACGTCCTCCGTGTGCTGAAGGCTCGGGTGCTTGACTGGCGCAGGGTGAGTGCTTCAGGACAGGTGTGGCCCGTGCACCTGACACCAGCTTTGGGGGCAAGTCTCAACCTGTGACAAAAGGGCAGGCTGTACCTAGGCCTGTGGGTATGCTTGGCAGAGTGCTAAGAGCTCTGTGATTGGCAGGCTCCTTGCTGCCTTTACTCTGTGTGGGGCTCTAATAGTGGGGGCGTAGGAGGGCTGTGCATGGGGGGCAGTCAGGTGAGCCTTGCAGAAATGGGTGGAGGTGAGTGGGATTCCTTCTCCATCTCTGCATTCATCTGGGAGGTGGAAAGGACAGGGAAAGAGAGTGACAGGCTGGCACTTGTCCCTGAGGCCTGGCACTCTAGGTGTACTAAGGCAGTCAGTCCCCAGGATGACCTGCTTTGGTGGGGGTGTGGTATCGAGTTTACTGATGAGGAAACTGTGCCTCAGAGGTACTAAACCTCAGAGCTGTGGAGGGAGAGCTGGGCCGCCTGCCTGCAGGGAGGGACTGCCCCTGGGCCACTGTCCCTGCCCTGACTTCAGAGGATGGGCCCTGCTTCCACGGTAAAAGTTGGTCAGTGGGCTGTCAGTGGAACTCCCTCACCCAGAGGCTGGTGGCTCAGGTCTCAAGTCCAGGCCTGCTTTGGTTGCCCTCTGCAGGGACCCGAGGACCCAAAGGGGTATTCCTGCCTGCCCCCCACACTGTCCATGGCCTGGGGCGCATCAGGAATTGGGACTACCGTGGAATTCCTGGCACACCTAGAGTGCTCCCAAGGTTCACGAGCAAAACTGTGTGTGAGAGGGCCTGTGAGGCCGGGAGGGATGGCACAGCCCCCTGTCCCAACTGTCAGACTGGGACTCACTTGGTGACCACACTGGGGGGCAGGCAGGGGACGGCCTTCCGGAGCTCCAGAGGGTACTGACCTTTTGGTGGAATATCCACAAACCACTCTCTTTATCTGGAAAATGAAGCAGGGAGCGTGTGTGGTGGGGAGACTGGAGACCTGTCCACCCTCAAGACGGTTGGAGTGTTCAGGTCGGGGGGCCAACCCAGCAGCTGGGAGAGACCAGTGAGGCCCAGAAATAGCTTGAAGAGTCCCTGGAGGTTTGAGAATCTGGGTGCCAGTGAGCTGTTGCCAGCTGGAGACGCTCGCCTGCAGGCGGGGCAGGCTCTGCTGGGGCAGCTGGTGGGAGGGGGTGTGCCTGCCGGGTGGCACGGGGGTCCCCAACATGTCCTCTCACTAGGGACTCAGGGATGCCCCATGGCCTTTTGATGCAAAGGTCCCCCTGTGCCTCTAGAAATGTTTTCACACCATGAATAATGTGTCTCCATTGGAGAAAGATTCGGGAATTTCCCAGTGGGAAGCATGAAGAGGGGCACCCGCGTCAGGCCGTCTGTCTGTTTTCTCTGCTTCACATCCCACCATGAGTGTTTCCCAGTCACCGTTGTAATTGGAGCTTGATGTCCAAGTAGCACGCTGCTGTTGGACCTTGAAGCTGCTTCTCGTTTTTTGCTGTTGTGACTTATGCTGTCTTGAGCATCTTCACGCCACACCTTGGTTCCTGTTCCCGGGTATTTCCTTGATTTAGATTCCTAGGGTGGTTAGATTCCTAGGGACACCTTCCTAGGCGTCCGGAAGCGTGGACATCTCAAAGGCTCCTGATAGCTTTGCAGAGGGCTCCAGCGAACCTTGATGACCACACGGGGCTGTGAGCCTGCCTCTGTGCCCTCCAGAGCTAAATGACATTGTTTGTGGTGCTGTTGCTAACAGCACGGGCAAGGGCGGCACCTCAGTGTTTTATCCGAACTGCTCAACGTCTGTTGCTGCTTTGTCATTGGGCTCGTCCTAAGGAGCCCTGTGGCTGTTGGCTTTGCCCTGGGCAGTGGTTCACTCGTTCCACTGGCCCTGCTGGTCCTGAGCAGATTTGCATTTGGTTCCCCAGGACGAGGGTGAGACTCTGTGCCCAGCGTGCATCTTACGCTGCCCATGCCCCCTGCTCCCCATGAGGAAGCGTTTCTGGTTGGCAGCTCTGACCGCCCAGAGAGCGCTCTGTGGCCTGCAGGCTGTGCTGTTCACTCCCAGCTGGCCCGAGGTCCACTCCTCTCCAGGATTAGCTCCAGGCCTGGGTTTCACTTGTCATTTTGAAATGATTTCAGAATGAGCATCAAGTTACAAAAGTAGTACAAAGAATCCTCCCCTTCCTCTCACCCCAGCCCCCCAGTGCGGCTGCTTCCTTAGTTGTCCCCCTGTGTCCCCTGACCCATTTGGGTGCACATAGCAGACATGGTGCCACAGGTCCCGAGGACTTCAGTGCTGTCACCTAAGGATGAGGGCGTCCTCTCACATGAGCACAGTCAAGGCCAGGGAACACGAACAGGAAACTGACGCAGTGCAGTTTGATCTGCAGAACTTATTTAAACTTTGTCAGTGTCCCTCAGTGCCCCGATAGCATCAGTGGTCCAGGGTCCAGTCCAGCTCACACATGCATTTACAGGTCCCTTTGGCCTCCTGTCACCTGAAACCGTTCTTGACTCTTTCATGACCTTTGACGTGTTTGAAGAGCCAAGCCAGTTAGTTATCTTGTGGGCTCTCCCCCAGCCTGGGTTTGCCTCGTCTTCCTTGAGACCTGGGGCGGTGCACCTGAGGCGGGAACCCTTGGGGCCCTGTGGCCGGTCACATCAGGAGGTGTGTGGTGTTGGTTTGGTGCTGGTGACATGAACCTTCATCTCTCGGTGGACATGGTGCCTGCGGGGTTTCTCACTGTGGATTACACGATCCTCCCTCGCCCACGGTTTCTCTTTCCTCAGGTTCGGTGACATGTGGTCAGTTGTGTGCCAAAAATATTAAATGGAAAATTCCCAAAATAAACAAGGCCGAGTTTTGGATGGTGGCTCTTCTGGGCCGTGTGAAGAAATCCTGCCGGCTCCTGCCTCCTCCTGAGCCGCCCTCAGCCCTTTGTCCAGTGGATCCAGCTCAGCCACACTACCTGCCTGTCACTCGGCAGCAGCAGTGGTCAGAGGGACTGCTCTGGTGGCGGCATGCAGGGTCCGTGTTCAAGGAACCCTGTTTACTTGAACGGCCCCAAGTGGGAGCATAGTAATGCCAGCAGTCAGATACGCCCGGGAGCCTCTCCCTTCCTCCAAGTGAAGAGGTGGAGACTCTCCAGTTATTACGGAAAGGAAGATGCATGGACGTTGCAGCGACCACAGAGCTGTGGGACTCGGAGGTCACGTTCATGTTGCGTATTACAGCGCGGTGCTGCGATTGTCCTGTCTGACCATTACCTGTGGTTAATCTCACTGAGCCTGTTGTAGAAATTCAGCTTCATCTAGGGGTTTCTCAGGAGAGTCGGTGGGATCTGCAGTTTCAGACGTGCCCTGGGTGCTGGCATGTACCCCCTCAGTTAAGGGGGACAAGGTGTGGAAATTACTATTGTCAGCTATTTTTGAAAGATGAGGAGCGTGGAGCCCAGTAAGGGGCCTGACCCACGTTCGCGTGGCTGGGCTTGATGCGCAGGCCCCTCCAAGGCCCGCGCTGGGCCCTTGTCAGCTCGTCCTCCTCTGCTGCGCCACGGCCAAGCCCATCTCCCGAGAGCACCCACTCCTGCCCCGAGGCTGGCCTGTGCTCCAGGTGGCCCCTCTGTTTCCTTGTCAGCTTCTCCTGGTCCAGACTCAACCTTGGTGTGTGTGAGGGTGCAGGCCTGGCCCCCTTCTCTGGAACATTCTCTCCCTGGCTTCCACACTATCCACCGTCCCCCTCCCTCAGGGTCCCCCTCCCGTGATTCTAGACTTCCTAGAGTGGAAACGTCACCTACCTTGCCTGTGCCAGATCTTTCCTTTCCTGGATGCTAGAGGACCTCTCAGTGAAATGGCCTGCTGTACCTCAGACATCTCCCTGACCCCACTGCAGGGGTCCTCCCTAGTCAAGGCTCCGTGTCTCTCGCCTCGGCTTCTGCAAAGTCCAGACGTTTGCTGTCTGCGGTCCCTGCTGCTGCTGTCCAGAGAGACCAGTTGCAAACCTGCCAGGTCCCCTCCCTGCAGCCCAGGAGAGGCCTGCTCACCCAGCCCTGTGCCCCTGCCTCGCCTCGCAGGTCGGCTCCCACCCTCCAGCTCCTGCCACTGTCTTTCTGAAAGGCATCACATTTGTCCCCTCATGGTCTTGGCAAATGGCAGTCGCCACCCATCTGTGCAGGGCCACCTCCTTCATTGCCCTGAGGCCTTGAACTGTGCCTGGCGGTCTGTGGGCTGTCCTGGCCTCCGGTCTGAAGGTCTCCTCTTCACACACTTCTTTCCTAATGCCTTATCTTTCCTTTCTGTTCTGTCTTTATGTCCCCTCCTTCTCTGTATTGGTGGCCATCCTGTGACACCAGGGTTTTTGCACTATTCATTTTACTTATTGAATTTGTGTTTAAGTTCCTTACTTAAAGTGAAATGGCCAAGTCAAGAGTTTTAAACTTTTGCTGAGAGATGAATCACAAGGGTAGGTGAAGGTCGTGGCGGGGCGTGCGCATGCCGTTCGGTCTCCACTCTACGACTGTTCTTTCAGCTTCCTTTATAAAACCGAGGAGTCGACCTCCGAGTCTCTACATTTTTTGATGTCAGTTGTTCTCAGCTGATTAAAAAAGTTTCTGTTGTGGTACAAAACATGTAACATGGTGTTTGCCATCTTAACCTTTTCTAAGTGTACCATTCGGTGGCTTTCAGTACATTCACATTATGTGACTGTCATCACCATCCACCCACAGAACGGTTTTCATTTTGCAAATCTGAAACTGTGTCCCCATTAAACACCAAGTCCCTGTCCCCACTCCAGCCCCAGAACCCACCATTCTATTTGTTTTGGCAGGCGTGATCAGTCAAGGGACTGCCTATAGTAGACTCCTATGGCATTTGTCTTTCTGTGATTGACATATGTCACCTACCCTTGGTGATTTTTATTAATGACGTGTTTAGTCGCCCTCAGTAGAAAGGAAAATTTCTGCCACCGTTCTGAGAAACCTGCATTTAACCAAGCTCAGACTTCCTCCTGAGAATTGGAGCCCTGGACAAGCCCCTTGCTCCCTCCTTCCTGAGAGGCGGGACCCTGAGGGAGGGTCACAGCCAGTCACAGCCAGTCACCAACCAGTCACAGAAATTGCTTTATGAGCTTGAAACAGTCTGGTTTTGAGCCTGGCAACGAGGGTCAGAGCATTAGGAGCTGCTTCCAGGGGTTTCCATCTGCTCCTGCCTACCGCTTGTCACAAAAGGAGGAGAGGATGGCGTGGGCCTCCCTGTGGGGCTTCATGGGCCTAGGGACCCCCACGCTCTCTGGGGAGCTTCAGTGCTGCAGCCTGTCTGACTGGACTCTGCCCTCCCCAGATGCTGAAGTTCCGAACAGTTCGTGGGGGCCTAAGGCTCCTGGGCGTCCGGCGGACCTCCACCGCCACTGCTGCCTCCCCAAACGTGCGGCGCCTGGAGTACAAGCCCATTAAGAAAGTCATGGTGGCCAACCGAGGTGAGCCCGAGCCGCCAGCCTCGGCGTCCTCCTCAGCCCGCCCGCCCCGCCCCCTCTGCCTGTCCCAGGACCCAGAAGTCTAAGTTCTCACCTCGTTGCCTCAAGGTGAGATCGCCATCCGGGTGTTCCGGGCCTGCACGGAGCTGGGCATCCGCACGGTGGCTGTCTACTCCGAGCAGGACACGGGCCAGATGCACCGGCAGAAAGCTGACGAAGCCTACCTCATCGGCCGCGGCCTGGCCCCCGTGCAGGCCTACCTGCACATCCCCGACATCATCAAGGTGGCCAAGGTGAGCAGCCGTGGGTGTGCTGGGGCAGCAGCCAGTGGGGGAGGCGGAGGCGGGGAGCTGGGCCGAGGCCTGCGGCACCGAGAGACCCTGCCTTGCTGCCCCACCCGCAGGAGAACAACGTGGACGCAGTGCACCCTGGTTACGGGTTCCTCTCCGAGCGGGCGGACTTCGCCCAAGCCTGCCAGGACGCTGGGGTCCGGTTCATTGGGCCGAGCCCAGAGGTGGTCCGCAAGATGGGAGATAAGGTGGAGGCCCGCGCCATTGCCATCGCAGCAGGTGACACTCAGCTCCTCACCAGGGGCTGGCAGGGAGGGGTTGCAGGAGCATGTGTTTGCCGCAGGGATTGCAGCCCCTTACAGAGGCCGCAACACCGGTCCCTTACAGGTGTCCCCGTGGTCCCGGGCACGGATGCCCCCATCACTTCCCTGCATGAGGCCCACGAGTTCTCCAACACCTACGGCTTCCCCATCATCTTCAAGGCCGCCTACGGGGGTGGAGGCCGTGGCATGAGGGTGGTGCACAGCTACGAGGTGAGCGAGGCGGAGGCTGGGAGCCCGGAGGCTGGGCTGGTGGTAGGCAATGAAGGCTCTGGGGGCAGGCGGGGCTCAGTGCAGAAGGCGACAGGGAATGGGGGCCTAGGGGAAAACCAACGTCTGCTGGCCTCGCCCGCCCTCCCAGGAGCTGGAAGAGAATTACACCCGGGCCTACTCCGAGGCTCTGGCAGCCTTCGGGAACGGCGCGCTGTTCGTGGAGAAGTTCATCGAGAAGCCGCGCCACATCGAGGTGCAGATCTTGGGTGAGTGGGGAGCCCCCAGGCCTCAGCCCCAGCAGCCTCAGCGGGCAGCACGGTGGGAGCCGAGGAGCCCAGGTCTTCCTGGTGGGCAGCCAGCCTTCCAGACAGGTCTGGTCTGCGGGGTGCTCCCAGCAGCCCTTGCAGGGGGCCACCCTCAGCACAGGGGCTCTGGGGGCTGGGCTGCCCTTCTGGCCGCCTTCCCCCAACTGTGGGTGGGCCCTCTCCAGCCACGGGCCTTGGGGGCCCTGGAAGGGCAGTCCTGAGGCATTTGGATTCCAGAAACGCTGAACCCAGTTTGCTGCCCCTCAGGGGACCAGTATGGGAACATCCTGCACCTGTATGAGCGCGACTGTTCCATACAGCGGCGGCACCAGAAGGTGGTGGAGATCGCCCCCGCTGCCCACCTGGACCCCCAGCTTCGGTCACGGCTTACCAGTGACTCTGTCAAGCTCGCCAAGCAGGTGAGCGCGGGTGCTCCCTGGGATGTGGGGAGGGAGGAGCTGTCCTTAAGGCCATCAGCTCCTCGGCCCGCAGGCCTCGGGGCCCTTGGGTTCCCCTGTGGACAGCCTGCAGGGGTGCAGGGAGGCCAGGAGACCTGCTGAGGGAGGGCAGGGAGGAGCAGTGAGGGTGCCTGGCCCAAAGGAGGGGAGAGAGCCAGCCCCCTCTCCTCGGGCTCCCACTCACCAAGGGAGCGAGTCCACGGGTTCTGTAAACTTCCTCCTCGTTCGCGGCCCTCACTGTCCTCTGCTCCACAGCTGTCACCATCATTTCCAACCTCTATTCCCCCAGCGCACTAAGGGAGTGGGGTCCTGGTGGGAGGAGACAGGAGGGCACGCTGTCTGCCCTGGTGGTGGCCTCCTGAGGTGGGCCTGTGGCTGTGTCAGGGTCCTGTCCTCCTGTCTCCTGGGCCCCAGCCCCAGGTATGCTCACTGTCCCAGCTTCCAGCCCCCACAGCTCTGCAGAGCGGTGCCACCCTAGACTCCCAGGCAGCCTGGGCCCAGGCAGCGTCACTGTCACCTGCCCCCAAGTGGAGGCGGAGCCACAGTCTGCTGCAAGGCTCCGGCCATGGTCATCAGAAGGCCACAGCCCTCGCAGGAGGGCTTGGTTGCCCGGGGGGCTCATCACCCCAGCGCGACCCTGGTTGGTTGGTTTACACCACCGACCATTTCATAGCAGGCTGGGGGCCACGGAGTCTGGTGGTCCTAGTGGGACCAGAAGAAAAACGAGTCTGAGGCAGAAGCATCATCTGCTGGTGCCTCTTGAGTGACATTTCTCAAGTGACAAGGCTGAGGACATTGAGAAGTGGGTTCTGGGAGGTCCAGGAATGAAGGACAGGAGCAGGGCCACAAGTTGAGGTGACAGCAGTGAGAGCAAGTGCAGCCTGTCTGGGACGTGCCCCAGGCCAGCCTGGAGCCTGGTAGAGGCCTGGGAGTGTCCTGGAACCTGGGGGTCAACTGTCTTTTGGGACCCTCTGTCCCTGAGCGAGCCCCACGCCGCCCCAGGGTCACCCTTCTCCATCCTGCCCACCCATCCACCGCTGTCCCCGCAGGTGGGCTACGAGAACGCGGGCACCGTGGAGTTCCTGGTGGACCGACAGGGCAAGCACTACTTCATCGAGGTCAATTCCCGCCTGCAGGTGGAGCACACGGTCACTGAGGAGATCACAGAGTGAGCCGGGCGGGCGGGGAAGCAGAAGGGACTCTGCCCTGGGGGACTCTGCCGGGGCCACGCTGGGCGCTCGGGTGCTCGCTCACTTTCCACTGCGGCTGATGGCAGAGGGATCCAGGGGCTGAATGTGAAGTTCTTATAAAAGTGTTGCATTGTTATTGCAAAACAAATTCCAAGAAGCAAATACAAGCGAGTTAGGGTCCCTCCCCTCAAAATCAGGATGCTCGTGGCGGGGCCATGCTGGACGCCTCAGGGAGCCCTCGTGGCCACCTTGTGAGAAAGAGGCCTGTTTTTCAGGTGAGGAAACCAACGCGGAGGGGCTGGCCCACAGTCACTCTGTCCTGCTGTCCTGTAGGCCATGAGGGTGCGTCTGGCTCCAGTGGTCGGGGTGTGTCTGTGGCACTGTACCCAGAGCTGTGCTGTCCCTGGGGAGTTGAGATCTGCCTTCAGCGGGATCACCTGATCAGAATAAGCTGCATGGCCCCCTAGCTTTCTAGGTAGTTGTGTCTCTGCTCTCCCACAGCCTGGGATTTCTGCCGTCCTGTAAACAAGTTAAAATGGCCTTCATTGTTTCGAGATGCATATTTTGAGCTACTAAGTCTTAAACCTTGGCTTTGGGCCAGTCCACCTCACCCTGGAACATTATGACTCCAGCTCCTTCCCCAACCTCAACTGTGCCTGAGAAGGGGACACCTTTGCCCAGAGAGGCCCCCAGATTCCTTGAGACCAGGGTTAGAGGCAAGGTTTGTGCTCTGGCTGTTTCCTGGCCTGCAGGTCTTTCCTTGTCCTGCTGCTGAGCACTCAGTCCTGAACCTGCCTGGAGCCCTGTCAAGGATGAAAGGCTTCATTCACAGACTGGAGTTGCAGCTCTGCTGGTCCTGGGCCGTGTGGAGCCCGGGTAGCTGCAGCCTCTCTGACCCTCGAGCTCCTGCCATGGGGATGTGGAGATCCAGCGAGGGAAGAGCACAGACCTGCTCCCTGTGTCAGTTAAAGCTCACGGGGTCTTTGTCACTGCTCTGAAGTGGTGTAGCAAGCAAACTACACAAGCAAAGTCTGCCGCGTAGCTTCCAGGCTGTCCTTAGCACAGCCTCAGTGACAGTAAATTCGAAACCTTGAGTGTTTTTTAAACAGCTGTTCCACTTGGATTTGCTACTGTCCTTAGGAGCACGTACTCAGCCTGAGCTCATAAAGCCGTGCAAATGCAGAGAGCTCTGTCCTCTGAAATCTCCTGGAGGGGCCTTGGGCACAAGCCCAGTGGGGGTGCAGACCTGGGAAGGCAGTGCCCGCCCATTGCACCTCAACTGCCCTGGTTTCCACTTTGCAGACTGTCCCCACCCACCTACCCAAGTAGCACCTTCGGCTCCAGGAATGGGGCGTCCTGAGGTGCTGACCCAGGGACGTGCTGAGCCGAGGCTGCGCCCTGAGCACCACAGGGCAGGCTCTGGGGGCAGGAGGCGGGAGATGTGGGGGAGGGGCAGGTAGAGCGCAGGTTGGGTGGACCCAGTGGGGCGAGGTGGACCCTGTGTTCCCGAGGCCCCTCCGGCTGCCACTGTCTAGTTGAGACTGCGTCACAGCACCAGACCCTGAAGCCAGGCTGGAGCAGCTGCCCGCTCAGGCTGGGAAGAGTGCCCGGCAGGGCCGCCCCTTGCTGCGGTCCCCGTCCCTGCCCTGCCTCATGCTCCCTTCTCTCGTGTTCCCTACCTGCAGTGTGGACCTGGTCCATGCCCAGATCCATGTGGCCGAGGGCAGGAGCCTGCCCGACCTGGGCCTGCGGCAGGAGAACATCCGCATCAATGGCTGTGCCATACAGTGCCGGGTCACGACCGAGGACCCTGCACGCAGCTTCCAGCCCGACACTGGCCGCATCGAGGTAGGTGACGTTTCCAGAGTGGGTGCTCGTTGCAGCCTGTTGAAGAGCCCACTGCTCTCAGTGCCTGGTGGGCAGTTCGGGAGAATCCCCGCAGGCTGGTCTGACGTTGCCCTTGAGCTCGGGGGAGCAGCGCTGTCCTAGGGGCAGTGGGGGCGTGCTGGGAGGAGCCTGCCCTGTGCGAGGGCCCCTGATCTCGAAGCCCAGGCCCTCCGCACTGTTACAGAGCTGCTGGCCTCTGTCCTGCCTTCACGCTGGGGTCAGGCAGTGGCTGGCAAGGCAGGACCTGCAGGTGGGAGTGGGGACAAATGATTGGGAATCCTCATGACTGGGGGGTGAGCCAAGCCCAGGGCCTCCCAGAGCGCATGAGGGAGTCCACAGATGGCGGTGGCCTCGAGGGCAGGAAGGCAGAGTCTGGGGTGTGGTTTCCTCTACCTTCTCTCTTTCCTCACGGCGCTGCAACCCAGCCAGCCGGTCCCTAAAAGCCATCTCCCTCCCTCCCCAGTGTCTGACCCTGAACTGCTCCCTGGTCCACTAGGTCCTGCGCACTGGCCCTGCCGGTCAACTTCTGCCCATTTATTGGCCTGTGCCCTGTGGACACGGGGTCTGCTCCGGAGCCCGGGGTGGTGGGTCTGGACTGGGTGAGGCTGGCAAGGACAAGCATGAGCCAGCTGCTGGGCTTCGGGACAGGTGGGTGGGGAGGCTGGGATAGGGCTGTTGTCCTCGGGATCCCGAGAGCAGCACGGATCTGTGGCCTGTGCAGGGGGGCGCCTGCCCGCAAAGCTTCAGAAACGACTGGGAGCCCCAGACCTCCTTTGCCCTCAACTGCAAAGGGGCAGCCTGGGGACCCACCTTCAGCCACCTCTCTTCACCTCGCTGCCAGGCCGGCTGCTCAGAGCTCACTCACCACAGGGTATTTTTAGCTGGCGGTTCCTGCGCACGGTGGAGCGTCTGCCCCTAAATATTTTATTAAGTTCCTTTTCATCGAGCCCAGGCCCGTGCCCCTCGGAGTCAGAGGGTGGTGCCGTGGTGTCCCCAGCGCAACCCCCAGGCCTCCCCTCCTTCCCTCACACGCACCCAGGGCCTGGCCTCCCGAGTACACCTGTGTCAGCAGCCACTGCCCCCAAGCCTGTCCCTGGCCCCTCACCCTCCCTCGCTGGTCCTGCTCTGTCCTGCCGGTTTGCTGCCTGGGCTGGGCCATGGAGCTGGGCCCGCGCCTGTCTTGCCCCTGCTGGTTGCGTTTCCTTCATTCTCGGTGTCTCTGTCCCCTGGTCCTTGTCCTCTCTGCCCTCTGGTCCCCCGTCCTCCCGTGGGAAGGAAGGGAACACGTGGAGACCAGCCCTCCTCGCGGCATGCAAGACAGAGCCAGAGCCCCCGCCGGCTGTCTGCCTTCCCTCCTCTCCTAGCGACCCTGTCACCAGCCTGGGCATTTCCTTTTTTGTCCGGGGCCCATACAGGCAGGGAGTTGTATGTCTGCTGGTCTTGCTGGCGGTGGGCGCTCCACACGTGGTCAGGCCGGTGGCAGGCTGGGCGGTGCTCGCAGCTCCTCCGAGGTGGAGGCAGCAGTGACTATGGGACTCGGAAGGCGCGCGCCCCGGGGTTGAGGCGGACAGGTCAGAGCTGGGGTTTCCCCGCCTGCAGCTTCTGCCCCCCTGCTGACCTCTGCTCCCGCCACAGGTGTTCCGCAGTGGAGAGGGCATGGGCATCCGCCTGGACAACGCCTCTGCCTTCCAAGGTGCTGTCATCTCCCCCCACTATGACTCCCTGCTGGTCAAAGTCATCGCGCACGGCAAAGACCACCCCACAGCCGCCACCAAGATGAGCAGAGCCCTGGCCGAGTTCCGCGTTCGAGGTGTGAAGGTAAGAGCCTGTCGCTCCTTCCTGCCTGCGCCCGTCCTGCCGAGGGTCCCATGTTCGCCTGAGTCCTTGCTAACTGGCTTTGGCTTGGTGGGGGCCTGTGGTGACAGGGTGACTGTCCTGGCTGTGCTCAGGCCCGAGGCTCCCATCGGGCAGCCCCTTCTGGAGCTCCTTCCACACCACCTCTTGCCCTGACAGGTCAAAGCCACCTGGTGTGTGCTCAGTGCCACCAGGTCCACTTCTGGAAATTCTAACCCCACAGGTTTCAGTAGAGGTCCCAAAGCTTGTGTTTTGAACAAGCTTCCCAGGAAATTCTTAATTTCAAGAAAATGAGCCCCTGGGTGAGGGCCCAGCCCTGCGTGGGGGAGGGGAGGCCTCTACCGGCCCCCAGCCCTCTGCATTGGGCAGAACGGCGGGTGCTTCAGGGACATCCAAGGAGTGTGGCTGCAGTGGGGCTGGTGGCCAGGCAGGGCACGTGACCTGCCTCTGACCATGGCTGTTGCCTGCCAGGGAGGATCCGAAATGCCTGTCCCTCCTTGTTGAGCTGTTTGTTATCAGTGCCTGTAGCTAGGGATGAATTCACACCGTCCTGTCCTTTGAAGTCAGCACCTGTCCATGGATCTGTGGGTGCTGCCCTCAGCATGGGGGACAGTGCTGGGCCTTCAGCCCCCATGGGAATCCCTTTCTTCTCTTTGGGGGTCCCCAAAGATGGTCCGCAGTCACAGGGCCCTGGCCCCAGCTGTGCTGGCCCCTCATGCTCCTTGGGGCTCCTGTGGACCCCATATGCTGCTGAGGCTCAGCTGGTGGGTCAGGCTAGTGGCAGTGCTGTCCCCTCAGGCCCTGCAGTCCTGCCCTGTCCACAGGGCCCCATGGCATGTCCTGGCAGTAGTCCCAGTGGGCAGAGACCTTTGGAAAGAATGGCAGAGGCGGGAGGGCGGGAGGCCTCCCTTGGTGACTGCCGGCGGGGCTGGCCACCTGGACCGCCTGAGGGGGAGTGTTGCCCAGACACTGGGGTCTGCCCGCTTCCACAGGGAGCTGCGTGGGCTCCGTCAGGGCTGGGCTTTCCTGGCCGGTGTCCATGCTGACCAGTGTGGGAGGGGCCATGTGGCACTGCATCCTGCGACCCCAGTGGGAGTGGGGGCCAGGTTCTCCCTGTGCAGCTGCTGGTGACCCTGACTGGCCGTGGGTGTGCCCCTGTTCCTCCAGCCCCTCATCATCAGCACCCAGGTCCCCTGGGCCAAAGGACTTTACTCTGTCCTCTACCCCTAAGTGTCAGGAACCTTCTCCCCTCAGGGTGGAGAAAGGGACTATGGGGCCCATGACCACAGGGCAGCAGCAAGGTGGGTTTCTGGTTCCTGGGTGCCTGTGTCCTTCCCAGATATGACCAGCCCAGCCATGGCCACGGCCCCTGCCACATTCTGAGCCTTCTGGCCTGTGCTTTTGTCCCTCCCTGCCCTCCTCTTGCCCAGTGCCCCCACTGCCTCCTTGCCCCACCTCATTTCCATTTAACCCATTATGTCCCAGTGTCCCATATTTAGAACACCTGTAAAAATTGAATTGAGCAACAGTTACCGTAAATGGCATGTCTGTTGACTGATTTTGTAACAGATACCCTGCATATGCATGCTGGGACACAATGGGTTAAATCATTTCTCTTGGTCACCTCAGGCCCATGTCCTGGGGCTGGGAGGACGGATACACACATTTGGCCTTCACCCAGGAACCCTGGAATGCCAGCCTCCCCGGCTGCCCGTTGGGAACACCAGTGTGCCCATGCTGCCCCTGGGCCCTGGCCTAGCGCCGACCAGGCCATTGTGGGCACTGGGATGCCAGCACTGCCTTCTGTCTCTTCATAAAGTGCCCGTGGGGCTCTCAGGCCAAGAGCGGCACCCCAGAGAGGGCTCACGCTCGGATGCCGACGCTGTGCCACGTCAGTGGCCACCAGAGCCTGGCCAGGGGTCCTGGAGTGTGTGCTCCCTCTAGCACATCCCCACCTCCAGCCCCACCAGCAGGCACGTCCCGGCCATCCTTCCTGGAACGTGCCGGCACAGCCATGGGGGCCTAGAGGAGTGGCTGGGAGGTGACGGGACCTTTCTGAGGGTCTCTGGCTGACAGCTGCCCTTGGGAGTGGCACTTAACAAGTCCAGAAGATGCCCAGGAGGTGGCAGGCCTGGCTGTCCCCAGAGGACCATGGGGATTTCCTACTGAGTTGTGCCCAAGAGAATGTCACCAACCAGGTCCTTCCGCCCAGAGGGACTGTGCCCTCCACCCACCCTTTGGCTACTACCCACAGTCCCGCTGCCACGCTGCAAGCATGCTGAGCGCTGCTGGGAAGGTGCCCATGCACTGGGACTGTCCCACGCACGCCTGCTAGGAAGGATGTCCACAAGACAGATGAGCCCAGGATGCCCAGGGGGCTCAGGCAGCGTGCCCAAGCTCCAGGCTCCTGCAGACCAGGCCTGTCCAGGTCAGAAGACCCAGCACTGGACCACCCAGAGGACAAACGCGGGGTGGGGCTCAGGCTGCAGGCTGCCTCCGCTGGGCCTGGCAGCCCCCGCCTGGACACCTATGCTGATCTCTGCCTCTACCAGCCCCTCATCCCCTCCTTCCACCCTCCCTCTCAGGATGGGACCAGAGACCAGCACTGAGGTGTCCCCAACAATTTTATTATAAATAGAAACAAGACGCCCACTTGGTGGCTGCAACCCCTGCCTTGGTGGCTCTGAGCACCTATCAGAAGGACCTGTCCCTTGACCCTAGTCTGGAGGCCAGAACCAGGGGAAGGGCTCCCTGTCCCTCCAAGTACACGGGAAGCCTGAGGTACCAAGGATAAAAACCAGGGAGGGTCCCCTAGCAGTGTTGCTCACCAGGCCAGGTAGCGGCTGCCTGGGGCCCCCCGGCCGTGCTGCCCGTTCCTCAGGGCACGAGGGGAGCCGCCCTGCGATCACACCACACTCTCCTCCAGCCGCTCCGCACTGCCCCCAGCACCCCGGCACCCGGCCCCAAGCAGCCCCCCGTGCACAGAGTGGCTCCTGCGGGCCCAGGCCCCTCCCAGGCGCCTGGCGTACCCGTAGCACCCGCCGGTATCTCCCAGGTCCAGGGAGCAGCTGCGCTGGGGGCGGGGCGGGGGGCTCCTTGGTGGGTGGCTCTTGGGTGTGGGGCTGGGACCTCCGTTGGTCTGGGACTGGACGTGGCTGAGCTTGAGGGGAAGGCGGCCATTCCCAGCTCCCCGGCCCCGAACCAGCAAGGCCACAGTGAAGACCAGTAAGGCAGCCACCAGCACACCCCCCACGGCCACAGTCAGGGTCCCGCCCAGCACATGGGCCTGCAGGGCGTGGCACAGGGGCGTGGCTGGCAGTGTGGAGAAGTGGGCACAGCCCAGTAGCCTAGTGGCCGTGAGGTCAGAGGGTCCAGTGGCAGGTGACAGGGCCAGTAGGCAGAGGTCGTAGTCAGCACCTGGCACCAGGTGCTTCAGCAGGAAGTGGTGGCTGGAGGCTGGGACGATCCTGCAAGCAAGGACAGGTGGTCAGAGCCCCAGGGTTGGGTGCAGCCTACCCCCACCTCACCGTGGCCAAGACCTCGCAGCTCCTAACACCCATATTTCAGCCTGAAGAGCTCCCCAGAGCCTGGAGCACGCAGGCCTCGTGTGTCCACTCAAGATGGCGAAGAAGCAAAGACAGGGGCACATGCAGGACAGGAGGCAGTGCCAAGGGGCAGACTGGGTGTGACTGGACTGACACAGGTCCCAGGCAATCGGAGAACGATAGGTGGAGGAGGAGCACTAGCAGGAGCAAAATTAATGTGAGTGTGTGGCACGGGCCACACACTTCAACAGACACCCAGCCACTGCCAACCAACCGAGCCACCAGCAGCAGGCAGCCGTCACACAAGCAGCCATACCCGAGCCCACACCCTAGGCAGCTGGGCTCCTCCAAGGGCTCAGGAGCTGAGGTGAGGACAGGGTGTAAAGGCCCAGGATCAGGCTGAGCAGGCCGAGGCCTCGGCAGAGTGAGCAGGTCTCAGGCGCAGGGTCAGCGGGAGGGCTGGCGGGAGCGCAGCAGGGGCTGAGGACAAGGGAAGGGAGCATCCTCACCGATAGATGAGGGTCTCGTCCTCACTGCTGTTGTACTGGATTTGGAACATCCACACAGGGTCAGCTGGCCTTCCAGGGCCCCAGCTCACCAGCCCCGATGTGGCAGTCACCTCTGTCACTTGCACAGCTGGCTCAGACTCCAGAGTCCCCTCGCCCTCAGCAGCAGTTCGAGCAGAGGCAGCAATGTCCGAGGGCCCAGGGCGGCCCCCCTCGGCACTGGCATTCCCGCTGTGGGGCAGGGCCAGCACCCGGAGCTCCACTCGGGCAGTGGCCTCGCCAGCAGGGTTGGTGGCAATACAGGTGTAGCCTCCTGCATCCCCGGCGCCCGTCACCCCAATCTCCAGGGTCCCGTTGGGGAAGGCCCAGGCTCGGGAGGAGTTGCCAACCAGCCGGTCGTCGGGGCCAACCCAGTGCATGGTGGGTGCAGGGTCACCAAGGGCCCTGCACCGCAGTGTGGCCCGCTGGCCCTCCAGCACCCAGAGGCGCTGTGTGTGGCGGGCGATGAGGGGTGGCTCGCAGGAGAACTCGCCCTCGGGCACTGCCCAGAAGTAGCGGCCCGCCAGGCCGGGCGGGGAGGCGCAGGTCTCCAGGTCATCGGGCCGCGCCAGCCGCCGCAGCCACAGCAGCTCACAGTTGCAGTGCAGCGGGTTCCCGCTGAAGCTCAGCACCAGGGGGGCGGGCGAGGCCTCCGCGTCGCGGCCCCTGGAGAAGAGCGGGTCGGGCGCCAGCGTGGCCAGGCGGTTGGAGGTGAGGTCGAGGCGGGAGAGCTGACCCAGCTGGGCGAAGGCGCCCGGGGGCAGCGCGTCGATGAGGTTGTGGTCCAGGTTGAGAGTGTGCAAGGCGGGCATGGCGCCAATGCCGGCCCAGGGCACCTGCCGGAGGTTGTTGTAGGACAGGTCCAGGTCCTCGAGGCTGTCGAGGAAGTCGTCAAAGGCGCCTGGCGCGATGCGGCCCAGCTGGTTGCCGCTGAGGATGAGGTGCTGCAGGTTGACAGGCCCCCGCAGGCTGCCACTGCCCAGCTCCACCAGCCTGTTGCCGTCCAGGTGTAGGGATCGCAGGCTCTCCAGGTCCCCAAAGGCGCGGGCTCCAATGCGGGTGATGGCGTTCCGAGACAGCGTCAGGTCCACCAGCCCAGTCATGTTGCGAAAATCAGGAGGTCCCAGGGCCTGGATGAAGTTGTCGGCTAGCCGCAGCTCCACTGTGCGCCGGTCCACGTTGGGTGGCACAAATAGCAGCCCTCGGTGGGCACAAAGGGTACTGAGGGACTCGGACAGGTTCTGGCAGACGCAGGGCAGCGGGCAGGCAGCCGCTCCACTGGCCAGCAGCAGCAGCAGCAGTGGTGGGGCCATGGTGAGTGCCCTGTAGGGAAGGGCCGCAGCCCAGGCACAGGTGGGGCTGGTGCAGGTGCCCACTTGTGCCCAGGGCACAATCCCAAGAGCCAGCTTCCAGAGTCTGGCCTGGGGAAGATTGGGTTAGAAGCTCAAGGGGGTCCCCAGGGAGGAAGGCAGGCGGGGGCTGCAGGGCCAGGCCCCCCAGAGTAAAGGTCACATTTCCCAAGCACTTAGGGGGAGTCCTGGCGCTGGGGACAAGGTGAGGCATGAGGCAGGAAGCGCCCGTGGGCCGAGAGCAGGGAGGGTCCTGGAACTTCCTTTTCCTGGCCTCCCCTGGAATCGACAGCCCCCTCCTCCCTCCGCACCATCCCTTTCCGCGCCAGGAAAGGCGCCCAGTAAATCCCTGGCGTGGCCCGCGGTCCCTTCCTGGCCCGGCCCAGCGCTGCGTCCCGCGGCCCCCTCACCTGGTGTCAGTCGCTCAGGGGGCGCGGGGCGGCTTCCCCCCGGGCCCAGCCGGCCCCGGCCGACTCCAGGCCGCTCTCCCGCAGGGGCGAGGCCTGGGCCGCCTGCCGCGCGCCCTCCGGCCCATGGCGCTCGGGCCCACGGCCCCGGCTCACTCGGTTCCCGGCACCTTTTCCCGGCACGGTCCGCGGCGGCGGCGGCGGCGGCGGCGACAAGCAGGCGGGTGCGCGCCGGCGGGCGCGCGCGCCGTGGACACGCACGTGGAGAGGACGGGGAGGGGCGCGCGGGGATCCACCCGGCCCCGGGCCGGCTCCGGAGGTCACCGGGACACGCAGCCACTGCAGCACCCACGGGTGGCGCCCAGTCACGCCCGAGGTCCAAGCCGGCGCGGGCCCGCCGCGCTGCCCCCAGGCGCTGCCGCAGCGCACTCACCCTGGCACTGGCGCGCGCGCCCCCGGCCACCCTGGCGCCCCGGCATCCTGCACCGCTCGGGCGCCCGCCGCCGCGGCGCGAACCTCACTCTGCAGCCAGCCAGACAAAGCGCCAGCTCGCGGGCCCCTTCACCGTCTCCCAGAAACGGGTCTTTGTCACATGTCGCTGGGCACCCTCCCCAACACGCCCACATATGCCCACACACCCACACGTCCCCGCACCCACGGGCAGGGCCGGGCGCAAACGCGCGCTGTTGCTGAGACCCTCGCGTTCACAGACACACGCTGAAGGTCATAACCGTTCTGCATCACCGAGTCACGTGGAGGGTCCCCAACAGGCACGGGGCCCTGGGGGGCTGGGGCGGCACCCCCGGCAGGGCTGCTGCGGGGTGGGGCGCGAGGGCTCGGCCTCGGGCAGGCGCCGCGCCCCGCCCCGCCGCCTGCCCCTCCCTCCCGTTTCCCCGCCCGTCCGCTTTGCCCGGCGCTCCGGAGCCAACCGGCCTCCGCCTCCGGCCGGATTGGTCTACGCGGTGCCGTTTCCCAGCAGGCCGGTGGTGGCACGCTGTTTGAAGCTGTGCGTCAGTGGTCCTAGCCGCGCCGCAGCCCCGCCCTCCTCCTCGCTCCCTGGGACGAGCTCAGGTGCACGGTGGCGGCAGGAAGCTGGGATTTGGAAGGGCCGGCTGAGTGCTCAGAACCAGGTCAAGCACCTGGTCCTAGTTTGTGCCCGCCACCATGACTGATGTGACCAGTTGGGAAGCATGGGTAGTCACCTCCTCAGACTGCCTAGGTGCCCCCTTCTCCCTACAGACCCGATCCCTGCCCTCCATGGTGGGGAGGAGGAAGCTGGTAGCAGGAACTCTGGGAAACCAGAGACTGGAATTCTAATCCTGCCTGGCACAGCTGTGTGGCCTTGGGCAATCACTTAACCACTGAAACGATTTTCTCATGTAGACCAAGGGGTATTAGTTGTAGGTACTTATACAATTGGTAGGGGTGAGAGGAAGGAAAACCTGCAGCGTGAGTGGCTTAACCATCAGAAGCCACAGTTCACGGTTGTATTTGTAAATGAAGGTTTGGATTCTAGCCAGGTCAGCTCGGGTGCGTGGTGGCATCAGTTCTTTGTTTCTCCTCTCCCCATCGAAAGTGTTTCCATTTACTCTAAACGTGCATGTTTACTAGCATCTGCCATCTGCCATTTGCCACCCTGTGCTGGGAGCCAGATGGGCCTGGTTCCTGTCCCCATGGAGTTTCCAGTACAGAGGGAATGACCACAGTCCCATAAGTACAAAGTGGAATGATTCACTTCAAGAGAGAGGCAGGGGCCAAGGACAGAGGAGGCCTCTGATTATCCTTCTTACTCTTATTTGGGTCGTTTCCCTTCTCAGGGGCCATGTCTTGGCCAGTTGAAATGCCCCTCTTTCAGGAAGGGACTAGGTTTGTGGCTTTAGGCAGACAGGTGGACCCATCAGGCCAGACAGGGACCAGGTCCTAGTCTGCAATGACCAGTGACTGCCTGGGGGAGGTTGGTGGAGGAGGGGCCTTTCCTGTCCATGCTGCCAGGTACTAGGGGCCCTTGGGTAACAGGTTAACTCTCTCAAAAGGGTGCATGCTTGGCCTCAAGCTCTCGTTGAAGGTTGCAACAGAAATCTTGAATGGGTGAGACATGGAGATGCCTCCTTCATGTAGTCATGTGGCCATGCTCTTGGAGTCCCAGGCATGTAGCCTCACAGTCACAGGCTCTCCTGATCCCCATGTGACTCACCCTGTCCCAGCTGTTTAGAGCAGCACCTGGCACACAGATCTAGGACCTCAGATAAGCCTCCCTGTCTCCCAGAAATTCCCAGGGGGTGAGAGAGGCACACAAACAAAAAATGAAAAGGTCCAAGGATGGGCTTTCCAATAGCTGATCAAAAGGAACTTACTAGAAGGAGATCACTCTGCTCTGCTTCTGGGAGGGAAGGACAAAGTGGCCTTCCAGTGTGGACATCCAGGAAGAACTTTCCTGGCAGGTGCAAAGCTGTGGAGTGTGAGAGCAGGAGGCTTGGTTGGTGTGGCTGAGGTGGCCATGATGAGGAGACCCAGTGGAAGGTGTGGCCTGAGCTGGACATGAGGTCATGGAGTCCAGAGGTAGACACAGGAAAGTCGTTGAACTTGATCAGTTGACATGTGAGAGAAGGGGGTGACGGGGTGCATAGCAAGTAGATGGCAAGGCACCCAGCAGGAAGCAACCGGGGTTTAGACTGCTGAGTTCCATGAGGCACGTATAAGCAGATGCCAAGAGACAGTCCCACCTTTGAGCGTAGACTCTGGAGACAGAGACTGGCACTAGATCCTCAGGGCCAGGACAAGACCTCGCAGAGTGGGTAGGGCTGAGCAGGCAGAAGAGACTGGAAGAATAAGACATCCCTGCAGTCCAGAGAGAGCATCAAGGTGGGAGCTGTTAGCAAGAGGAGGGTGGGAGGCTGCCCGCTAGATTTAGCCACGAAGGCTAAAGAGTGTCAAGAGTGTGGGTGTGTCGGAGGTAGGGGCCTCTTTCAAGAGCGAGGCTGGCGGGGTGAGCGGGAGGTGCTCTGTTCCGAGCTGCTGGAAAGGGCTGAGCCAGTTCCAGGCCATGAGGAGGGAGGGAGTGCAGGTTGCCAGACCCCAGAAGAGGCAGGAGGGGGTGGCATTCCGCACGTGCTCTGGGTGAACAAGGACGGAGGTGTGGGTTCAGCCCCTGGCGGCTTGGGCAGTCCCCCAGAATGGGGGTGAGGTGGGGAGGGCCTGGCGTGCGCTCCAGGATGGCACCTGCAGCCTCTTCTCCCTCCTTCCCTGTCCGTGCTGCCTGGTGACACCCTCCTACCCGCCTCTGTCCTACAGACCAACATCCCCTTCCTGCAGAATGTGCTCAACAACCAGCAGTTCCTGGCAGGCACCGTGGACACCCAGTTCATCGATGAGAACCCCGAGTTATTCCAGCTGCGGCCTGTGCAGAACCGGGCCCAGAAGCTGCTGCACTACCTCGGTCCGCCCCACCGCCCTCCCCACTGCCTGCCTCTGGCCCCTGCCCCTCAGCCCTGCCCTTGTTCTGATCCTGCACCTTCCTTGCTCCTGATCTTAGGGAATCCTCTTTTCCGTCCACGTGGTCCTCAATAGGTCTCCACTGCCTGGACCCAGGAGTCCCTGGCTTTGGAGAGGACAGGGGCAGCTGGAGAACCGGGTGTCCTGGAGGAATGCCCCCATCCCCGAGCCCACCTACTCACATGGCCCAGCTCCACCTCTGCCCAGCCTTCCCTGACCTACTGCTTGCTCTCTCCCCCAGGACACGTCATGGTGAATGGCCCCACCACCCCAATCCCTGTCAAAGCCAGCCCCAGCTCCACGGACCCTGTTGTCCCTGCAGTGCCCATAGGTAGGTGAGAGCCATTCTGCCAACTCATGGGGAATGCAGAGGTCACCACCTGCAGGATGGGCATTACTGTCTTCGTATGCCCTAGGCCCACCCCCAGCTGGTTTCAGAGACATCCTTCTGCGAGAAGGGCCTGAGGGCTTTGCTCGAGCTGTGCGGAACCACCCGGGACTGCTGCTGATGGACACGACGTTCAGGGATGCCCACCAGTCACTGCTGGCCACTCGCGTGCGCACTCATGATCTCAAAAAGATCGCACCCTACGTTGCCCACAGCTTCAACAAGCTCTTCAGCATGGAGAACTGGGGAGGTAGGAAAAGAGGGCTTGGGTGGGCAGTGCGGGCAGAAATCAGGCCTCTTGTGTGGCCAGTCCTAACGGTGCAAACCCTCTAGGAATATTGAGAAAAACCAAAGAAACCAGCTGCAGTTGTGCACGCGTGTAATCCCAGTGACTCAGGAGGCTGAGGCAGGAGGGTTGCAAGTTCCAGGCAGCCTGGGCAACTTAGTGAGACCCTGTCTCATATGAAATAAAATTAAAAGGATTGGGGATGTAGGTAAATGATAAAGCACCCCTGGGTTCAATACCTACTACCAAGAGAGAGAGAGAGAGAGAGACAGAGAGAGAGAGACAGAGACAGAGACAGAGACAGAGAGAATGAGAGAACGAGGGAACGAAAGAACAAAGACTGAAGAAAGTGTTCTACAAACACTGATCAGAACCAGCTTCAGCCAAGTCTCTAGCTGGGTTTAAGACTTTGGCGCCAAGGTCCAGGCACTGGGCTGAGCATGCTGCAGGCACAGCAGGCTGGAGAGCTGGCCTGTTGGTTAATCACAGCACAGAGAAGCAGGAGAGGAAGGCCCGAGGGACGAGAAGGCAGGCACGGAGAGAAGGGACATGTGCGCCTGAGTGCCCTGAACATCAGCAGGGGAAAAGCTGGTGGGCATCAACTGGGGACATGAGGGCGCGGGGTTGGAGGCTCGGTCTGCAGAGCTGCAGGGTGTGGAGCTGACCTAGGCTCTTTCCATCCCTCTGCAGGGGCCACATTTGATGTTGCCATGCGCTTCCTGTATGAGTGCCCCTGGCGCCGACTGCAGGAGCTGCGGGAGCTGATCCCCAACATCCCATTCCAGATGCTGCTGCGGGGGGCCAATGCTGTGGGCTACACCAACTATCCTGACAACGTGGTCTTCAAGTGAGCCTGGACAGGGCGGGCAGACTCTGCTCAGTGGGGGCCTTGGGACTCCAGGCCACAGGTCAATGGCCTGTGCTCCCCACAGTGGGCTCAAAACCAAGTTTGTGTAGCTGTGCCCTGCAGGGGCTGCTGCTTGAAGTGTCATGGAGTGCAGAATTGTTACGGCAGAACCCAAAGGACTTCTAGAGCTGGGGTTGAAACTCAGGCCTCAGGCCTCCTTGTCCAGGGCCCTCTTCCAGTCCCACTCCTGCAAAACAAAGAATCCCAGCGGATCTTCCACCCGGGCAGAGCTTTGGCTATGACAGGAGCCAGCTCTGCCAGTACAGATGCCTCTGCAGTAACTCTGCCTGCCCGGGCCGCCCTGGGAAAGGCCCTGTCCGGCGCTCCTATTCCCCTGCAGGCCAGACTTCCTTTCCTAGGGGCTGTAGGGGAGCCAGGGACTAGAGAAGGAGGTGCAGGGAGCAGCGGACGGGACTGCTGGTTTCTCACCCACTCAGGTTCTGCGAGGTGGCCAAAGAGAATGGCATGGATGTCTTCCGGATCTTTGACTCCCTCAACTACCTGCCCAACATGCTCCTTGGCATGGAGGCGGCAGGCAGTGCTGGGGGTGTGGTGGAGGCCGCCATCTCCTACACGGGCGACGTGGCTGACCCCAGCCGCACTAAATACTCGCTGCAGTACTACATGGGCTTGGCTGAAGAGCTGGTGCGAGCCGGCACCCACATCCTGTGCATCAAGGTGCCCAGGCCACTTGCCCATCTCTCCCTCTGTACCACTCTTGTCATGGTCCCATATCAGGTCCCTCCTTACTGTCTCTCTCTTCCCCACTGCCTCCAGGACATGGCAGGACTGCTGAAGCCAGCGGCTTGCACAATGCTGGTCGGCTCCCTCCGGGACCGCTTCCCTGACCTCCCGCTGCACATCCACACCCACGACACATCAGGGGCAGGTGTGGCTGCCATGCTGGCCTGTGCTCAGGCCGGGGCTGATGTGGTGGATGTGGCAGCTGACTCCATGTCTGGGATGACCTCACAGCCCAGCATGGGCGCCTTGGTTGCTTGTACCAGAGGGACTCCCCTGGACACAGGTAGGAGGAGGGTAGCCCATGGCAATGCCCCTCGCAAAGTTACAGCCACCACCAGCCCCAGTGCAGTCTGGCACACCTAGAACCTCAGGGCCCCACAGCGCTGGGAGGAACCCTGGGAGCCTAGCGCGTGCCGGGCCTTCCTGACTTTGGCTTCCCTGCAGAGGTGCCCCTGGAGCGTGTGTTTGACTACAGCGAGTACTGGGAAGGGGCTCGGGGACTGTACGCAGCCTTTGACTGCACAGCCACCATGAAGTCTGGCAACTCGGATGTGTATGAAAATGAGATCCCAGGGGGTCAGTACACCAACCTGCACTTCCAGGCCCACAGCATGGGACTTGGATCCAAGTTTAAGGAGGTCAAGAAGGCCTACGTGGAGGCCAACCAGATGCTGGGTGACCTTATCAAGGTGAGCCAGGCCCAGTGCTCTCACCTGACACAAAGCCCTGCATCATCCTCCCTGGGTTCCAATAAGATGCCTGCCATCCTGACTCAAAGAGACCCTTCTCCTCAGGTGACACCCTCCTCCAAGATTGTGGGGGACCTGGCCCAGTTTATGGTGCAGAATGGGCTGAGTCGAGCTGAGGCGGAAGCTCAGGCAGAAGAGCTGTCCTTTCCCCGCTCTGTGGTGGAGTTCCTGCAGGGCTACATTGGTGTCCCTCACGGGGGGTTCCCTGAGCCCTTTCGCTCTAAGGTAGGGAAGGCCCAGCATGAGGTGAGGGAGGGAGCCGGATCTGCAGGAATCAGGTCTCACCCTCCGCTTTACTCCCTAGGTGCTGAAGGACCTGCCAAGGGTAGAGGGGCGGCCTGGGGCCTCCCTCCCTCCCCTGGACATGCAGGCACTAGAGAAGGAGTTGGTAGAGCGGCATGGCGAGGAGATTACTCCAGAGGATGTGCTCTCAGCAGCCATGTACCCCGATGTCTTTGCCCAATTCAAGGATTTCACTGCTACCTTTGGCCCCCTGGACAGCCTCAATACCTGCCTCTTCCTGCAGGGCCCCAGGATCGCAGAGGAGTTTGAGGTCAGTGGCTTGTCCACACTGTCCCAGCACCCCTGCCCTAGAGCTCCAGACTGGCTGGGTTCTCACCAGTCTCAAGAGCTTTGGCAGCAGAAAAGACCCTTGAGAGAACAAGAGCTAGGCCTTTACATGTAACGTGAGCAGCCAGTACCCAGGGCAAGCACTCGCCTGTGGTGGGGTCAGGGGCCTGCTCTTCTGATTGCCCTCTGCCCCAGCTCTGGGCCCCCACACCCTCCCTGCAGGTGGAGCTGGAGCGAGGCAAGACACTGCACATCAAAGCCCTGGCTGTGAGTGACCTGAACCGGGCTGGCCAGAGGCAGGTCTTCTTTGAGCTCAATGGGCAGCTGCGGTCCATCCTGGTCAAGGACACACAGGCCATGAAGGTGAGTCTCCCCCAGAACCAGCCAGGTGGTAGGTGGGCTGGGCCCAGTGTCTCATGTCCCTTCTGCCCTGTCTGTAGGAGATGCACTTCCACCCCAAGGCTCTGAAGGATGTGAAAGGCCAGATCGGAGCACCCATGCCTGGGAAGGTGATAGACATCAAAGTGGCAGCAGGAGCCAAGGTAGTCAAGGGCCAGCCCCTGTGTGTGCTCAGTGCCATGAAGATGGAGACTGTGGTGACTTCGCCCATGGAGGGTACTGTCTGCAAGGTCCATGTGACCAAGGACATGACACTAGAAGGCGATGACCTCATCCTGGAGATCGAGTGATCTTGCCCCAGACTGGCAGCCTGGCCATCTCCACCCAACGCCTTCAAAAGAAGCTGTGCTGCCAGGGCAGGCCCAGGCCAGCCAGTGCCTGAGGGCAGGAAGGTCTGGCCCTGGAGGTCCTGTCTTCAGTGGGACAGCAGAGACATCACCTGCAGTGGCCCATTCCCTACAGCAATCTGCTCCCCACTGGTGGATAGCTGCTTACATATTCATCTCTTGCCAAATAAGGGTCTCCTCCTTGTAGGAGACTACAGGTGGGGAAGCAGGTGGTCTTTTGATCTGGGGGAGAAGGCTTAGGGGGTCCTAATTCTTGGCAGGGGAGACTTAAGCCCCAGGTCATGGGAAATTTCCTCAATAAAACTGGCTTTTCCCTGCCCTCCATGCTGGGTCCCGTGCAGCACCCCCAGCCCAGAGGTAGAGCAGGCAGGGCTGCCTCTAAAACTCCCCATGGGTGCCACAGGCAGATCGGTTGCTTTTGTCCTTTTGGAGGGTAGTAAGGATGACAACTGTGGCCCTGTTTTCAGCCACTACTGAGTGCCTATTGTATACATACCCCAAAAAGGACCAGCTGTGACTGAGCTTGTTTAGGGTTTGTTCTAAGCACTGCGTAACCTATTAGGGAATCAACCTTTGCCCACCTTGACACAAATCAAGTCACACGTAGATTAACTTGTCCAGGACTCCACAACTACAAAGTGGCAAAGAGGGACCAAATCCAGGCTCTGGCAGACCTGCTTCCCAGCCTCCTACCTCAAGTCACTGCAGAACTAGGTGCAAACAGGCAGCACCTTCTGGTCAGTGGGGAGACCCTAGGGAACAGTGCCACCACAGAGATGTTTGTGATGCTTTCGGTGTGAGGATGTTGGTGGGAGGTTAGGAGAATCCCTGGATCGAGGGTCACAGGTCCTCCCCTGCCCATCCAAACTGGCCATGGAGAATCCTGAGCCTCCATCCCCTTACCTGCCATGGGGACAGTAACCCTGGCTGTATCACTGCCCTCTCATCCCTCCACTATGGTTGAGGATGATAGGCAGTTCCTGAGCAAGCGGGGAGAGGGCTGGACTCCGAGGAAGGGAGGGAGAGTCCAGACCCACTGGCCCCCAGGGGGACCAGGCAGGAAATACCACCCTGCAGGCCTATCTTCTGGGTGTTCATGGGGTACTAGTCCCTGACCTGTCCCCAACAGCTTCCACACAGTCTGGGGAAGAGGAAAGTTCCCTAGGGAAGGTGTGTGACTGTGATGTTGCCCTTTATTTTAAATATTCTGGTCCTGGGGACTAAACTTGGGAGCACCTTACCATTGAGCTTCATCCCTAGTCCATTTTCTATTTTTTGAGACAGGGTCTTGCTAAATTGCTCAGACTGGCCTCAAACTTGTAATCCTTCTGTCTCTGCCTCCGGAGTCACTGAGATTACAGGTGTGCACCAACACACCTGGCTCCAAGACTGCCCTTTGGATCTAGGTGCATGATCCTGTCACAGCCAACCTGAGGGTGTCAAAGGGATATTTGTGACTACACATCCATTTTCTTTCCTTCAACCACCAACCTCAAGAAAGAGGACTTTGGGACAACCTTGAGTGCAGAATGGGACCTAAAAGGATATTCTTTTAAGAATAAAAAGGGAATATTCCATGTAGGGAAATAAGAACCATTCTAAAAGTGAGGTGAGGCGCAGACATTAGCAGGTTCTAAGAAAGAACCTGGAGTTACCGCATGACTTGGTAGAGTCCCTGCTGTTCTTGGGTCCCTAGCCTTTGTTCTGGGTTTCTTCAGGGGCAATGTCTGGTGGAGGGAATCAGAAGCCTCCACTCCTGAGAAATTTGGAGAGGGTTCCTCTTCCATTCTGGACTGGTTTCTTGAAGGCCTCGGTTGAGCCTACACACCCACCCAGAGAACAAAGGCTGGAGGCTCTATCACTAGAGTTAGGATCATGGGTCCCACTCTTTGACTCTGGTAATCAAGGTACAGGCCTAGGATAAATAGGGCCCATACCTGCAGTCTCAGAACCATCTGTGCTAGGACTTGGGATGTGGTTCTGGAAGGGAGAAACCATGGCCCCAGAAACCAAAGGTTCCTACCCTGTCTCCTACTCCCAGGAAATGCCTACTGTGAAGTGCCCAGAGGGTGGTGTTCAAGGTAGGGGGGGGAGGAGTGGGCACACTCCCATAAGCAGCCTTAAGTACTCCCCCAAGACCCCAGATAGACTGATTCCCAAAGGTCCAAGGCTATGTTACCCAAGTTAAATCTCTTTAATACCCCAATACAAAGTCCTGATGCAAAAAGACAATGAGAAAACCCTGGGAAGTTTGGGGGAGGGGTTTTATAAATAAAAACCCCTGAGCAGCTTTTCAGAGGGGGGTGGGGGTCAGAGGAGCTATGAGAAGCAACAGTCCAAAGTGAGGAAGGGAGTGCATAGCTCCTAGGCCCTGTCCCTTTGTCCCCTCACTCCCAGTTGCTCTTTACCCCCTTTCAAGAGGGGCTGCATCCTTTGGATATCTGCTCCTTTCTCTTGGTCCCTGGGATTCAACTAGCTCTGGCTTTAATCCCCTACAAAAATTCCTGAGATCTCGGGGACCCCAGCCAGCCCCTCCCTGCAGTACCCCTTGATGGGGAGGGGCCACGGAGTCCGTGAGAGTTCACTGGAGTGTACACAGGAGTGAAGGTCAGGAGCATAGGAGAGCCTCTGAGTCCCCTGCCCGCTCCAAAAGCACACAAAGGGGAAGGCTGCCGTAGAGCTTGGGGTTGGTGAGGGGTTGGAGCAGAAGCAGGAAGAGTCCCACACCCAGGGCATAGCCTGCCAACAGAGGCCGCCTCTGTGGATGTTCCAAGGCAGCACACACAGCTGGGAAGCCCATGTAATTGCAGAAGGAGTGGCAGAGAACCGGCCCGATCAGGTGTCCTGAGGAGAGGAGACAGTACAACTTATGAAGCAGCCCTACCACTTCTTCTGGCCCTTCCAGGGCTAGTGACCCTCATCCCTTGAAACAGGAGCTCACTGGGGTGGGAGGCAAAACCCATCCACCCACATACCATGGCCTCTGCTTCCTTCCACCTCTCAGACCTCACCAAGCTGAGGGCCCTGGCTCAGCTTGTCTCAACAACTGTGGTAGAAGAAATTTTGATGCTCCTAGAATAATACAGTATTCCCATTCTCCCACCCACTCCTGTGGGCCCCTGAGCCCCTGGAGACCCATGAGATACTGAGGACCAACCTGTGCGGATGAAGAGGAAAGCAGTGTAGGCACCGAAGACAGCTGTATAGGAGAACTGGAACGCTGGAGACGGGAGGCTGCGAGTGACCACACCTGCACACCCACCCTGCCCCAGCACTGCCCACCCATCAACCAGAGACCACCCCCTTCCCCCAGGGCAGTGGCCACCTGCCCCACCACCTACATCTCTCCTCTGCACCCAAACTCTCAGTAGTCCCTCCAATACTATACAGTCCCTTGTTTCTAAACCTTTCTTCAGAGTGGCTATTAGGGGCATTCCAACCAGGACTACCCCAGGCAAGCTCTCTACGACTCACCTGCAGACAAGAAGATGCTTCCCACACTGCTCTGGCGGAAACGCAGCTGCTCGATAATGTGGTGAAAATGGGCTGCGAGGAAGACAAAGATCACATTTTATTCCTCTGGCCTTCCCTCCAGGCCCACCACTCACTCCAGCTCATCTGATCCTGGAAACACCTTAGCAGGATCAGGTTAAACAGACTTACCGACTCCAAAGAAGAGTGGGCAGGTGAACACCGCAGGGCCCAGGCCCATGCATGGTGCTAACATGGGCAGCATACAGGCCCGGAATACCAGCTCCTCTGTAAGGGGCGCAATCACTTGGTTCCGCAGCCAACGCATGTCTGTGAGGCAGCGGGCCCAGGAGCGAGGGGCTGGGAAGCAGATTCAGAACATACAATGAAAGACTAGCTATTGAACAGTGAGACCCCAGAGGCTCTTTCCCCACAACTATATTCAAGCCAAGTACAGATCAGGCATCAATATTCCTGAGAACAGGAGTGGAGAAGGGAGCAATCAAACTTTGTTTACCAGATCCAATGCAAAACAATGTCTTGGGATGATTAAAAGGGAACACACTAGTAGCTGAGGTGGGACAGCCTAGTAATGAACTCTAGAGACATCAAAATTTAACCAAGACCAGTTCTGCTCTCAGGAAGTCAAGGTTGGGAAAGAGGCAGATAATGCTCTCTGGTCCACAGCAAGTACTGCTGAGGATCCAGAAGGGCCTCCTTGGCCTCCAGGAACCAACTTTTAGAAGATGCTCAGCAATACAATCCCATTTTACTGATGAGGAAACACTTGAGACCATATCTCATGTCTCCTGCCAGATATAACCATGAGCCCATACAGTCCTTTTCCCCACTGGCCTGGACTGCCTGTGCCTAATTTTTTTCCTCAGTCTTAAAAGACTCACCTAGGACCACCTTCAATCCATCTGCCAGATCACAAGGGCAATCCATAGAGAGCTGCATCAGTGGACCCAGGAAGAGGATCTGGAAGCAGAAAAACAGCAGAGATCAAAGGAAAGACTTCCACCATAGTTTATTGACCTTGCCCAGACCTTTGCCCTTGACCAGCCTCAGGAGACTTCAGGTTTCCTGAATTCTGTAATCTCCCATCTGTGCATACCAAGGGCCCTGAGGCTATATCTCAATTTGTCTCCCATGAGCCAAAAGACACAACCAAGATTAAACAACCACCACCACCACAAAACAGCTACAAAGGGCACATCATGCTAGTGACAAAGAACAGAGGAGAAAAGATAAAGCTGTAGAACTCACCATGGTCAGCAGCAGGGGCAGCAGAGCTGCTGGGAAAATGCCCTCCAGCCTGAAGCCCATCAGGGTGAGCAGGGATGTGCCTGGCTGAGCCACAAGAAAGGGGGCATCAGTTTTGCTCTCCCCCAAAGACCCCTGAGTTCTTTCCCCCTTTGCACTTTGCCCCGCCTCCTTCGCACCTGGATGCCCGTTAGTTCCCTCCAAAGCAGCACGCAGAGGGGTGAGAGACTGGAAACCACCAGGACACTGGTGAAACGCCGCTTGATGACGGCAGGGTGGTCCCTACGAGGGTGACAGTAAGTTCAGGGCCCACCCCCCAGTAGCCACCTGTGAACGCGGCCCGCCCCCGACTCGCCCAAACTCCGCCCGCAGCCCCGCCTCTCGGGGACGCGGGTTCCTGTGGCGCGCACAGCCCCCGCACCTGGGCAGCTCGCTCTTCCAGACGTAGAGGCTGCCCACATAGGAGCAAGCGAGGCTGAGGCAGGAGAACACCGACACCCAGCAGCACAGCCCGGGACCCGGGCTGCCCAGCGCCGCTGACTCTGGCTGCCGCTCCGGTCGTGAGACCGACAGCAAGCGCAGCCCGTCCCCGCCCAGCGCCGCCATCGCGCCCGCACCCGCGGCGCGCACCAGTGACGCGACCCCGCGGCAGCGCGGATGACGTCAGGCGGCGCCTGCTCCCGGCCCCGCCCCAGGCTCCCGACCCCGCCCCGGCGCGCCGCCCCGGTACTGTGACAGACGCGGCGCTAGCTGAGCAGGTTTATTGAACTATAGACGTTTCGCGGCCAACAGCCCCTTCCCAGTCCCCGAGGGCTCTGGGGAGCCGGCCGTTCTGGATTCATGACTGGGACTCAGCCACTCGGACAGATTGGAGACCTCCTGTAGCCACAGTGCATCCTGAGGGAGCAAAGGGGGCCCGGGGTGAGGACTCCTCCGCAGAGTCCGGGTGCCCACACTGCCCGCCGCGCCCTTCCACGCGCCGTGCTCGCCCGGTTACCTCGAGAAGGCTCCCGGGGCTCGCCCTGGCCCGTGCCGGGGCCCGGACGTGGACCGCTCGGTGCTCCGCCCTGCTCACGGTGAGGGAGGCCGCGGTGGGCTCCAGGTGGCGCTGGGAGACCTCTGGCGTGCCCGGGACGCTGGCAGAGTGGGGAGCTTCCCTTTCCTCCACGCTCTGGTGCAGGCTGTCCCTCTTAAGCCTCTTATTTTCTGCTTGCCCGCTGACCTCTAGGAGAAAACAGGACCACTTCATCTTACATGAAGACCCCTCCCACCCCATCCCCATCATCTGGTCCAGTCCAGAGCAAAACTCTTCAGCTCTGGGGCCTTCAGGAGCAGGCCGAGGCTGTAGAACGATTTCAACCTACCTGGCCCCTTGAGCTGGGCCTTGGAAGGGGCCTCTGGGATCCTACCAAGCCCTCACTTGGAGACCCAGGTCTCCTCAATGACTTTTTACCCATAGATTGTCCATGGAGTCTGCACTATCGAGCTCCTTCCTCCTGGCCACGCTCTGGTTCCCCTGGCCCACACAGGCCTCACCTCTCTCCTGCCGTGCCCATAGGCAGCTTTCTATTCTACCTGATTTGCTTATGCAAACTTCAAGCGAATGTGGATCAGTAGATTATTCTGGAGCAGGTCCTGGGAATGTAGATCAATGAATGAGGTTTTCCCTGGGAGAAGCTTATAGGTACTGGAGGGATGCAAAGATGTGTACACAGCCCAGGGGTCAAACAGAGAAGGAAGCTTAATCATGGGAAGGTGAAGAAAGGCTTCCCTGAGGAGATGCCAGAGCTGGGATTGGGAGGATGAAGAGAGATGTGCCAGACAGACAAGGGAAGGAAAAGGAACTCCACCCTGAAAGTCATGCAAATAAACTTTATATAAAGGCTAAAAGAACCTACATAGACGGTGTGGGATCCTAGCAAATAAATTTGAGAGGATCACAGGATACAGAGAAGGCTGACATAAATTTTTTATCCATAGGAAACAGAAAGCCAGTGAAGAGTTTTAAGGACTGGGAAAATGTATGGTTGATTTTATATTTTAGAAAAATTACTCTGTCATAAGTTTGCTGGTTTCAAACTAGATGCAGGAAGACCTCAAGAGCCCAGGGGAAGTGAAGGCAGTGGGGGTGGGGGCACCCCCAGGAGTTGAAAGTGTTCATCAGGCCACCCTACAGGTGTGAAGAATTAGATGTGAGACATGGGAATGATAGGCCTCTCAAACGAATCCAGTTATATCTGTAAAAAACTAGATTATATAGTGGTACTATTAATGACAGCCTAAAGTAAAAGGAGCTGATCTTGGTGGGGTGGGGGTTGCAGAAGGAAGCCATCAGAAAAGAAGAAACAGGTACCAATGGGACCTGCCTGTGGAGCTGCCTAGAGCAGATAAGGGTCCCTTCTGGCACTAAGGAAAGAACTGGACAGGTCATACCTATTACAGAATCTTGAGCCCAGAGTCAGTGGTCAACAGCTGGAATGGAAGATAATGATGGAATGTAGGATGAGCACTGCTGAATAATGACCACAGGAAGGTAGTGAAAGAAAAAAGCTCAAAAAGGGAAACCAGATGAGTCAGTCTTACAGTGCCAAATTCTGTAAATAGTTCAGATATGATAAAAGTAAGTGCACAATATGGTAATTAAGAGAACTTCCATAATGAGAGAACTTGCAGTTGCAGAAGCCATAGGGAAAGCAAATACTCTTAAGTTCAGGAAAGTGTGAGGAAAGAAAAAGGGGAGAGGGTACATGCTGCTTGCTTTTTTGAGAACGTTGGTTGAGATGGGCTAGAGAGAGGCAGGATAGGTGGAGAAAGTCCAAGGTCATGGGAGATGTCCTTTTGAAGAAATGAAGGATTGATCTGCTAAAGAAAAAGAACTCAGAAGAGAGGGAAAGGTACAAAAGTGATAACTGACACAAGCAGGTCCTTAGAAAGCTGAAAGGATGATTTCACCCCAAGCCTGAAGGGGAAAGGTTCCCTTACTGATAAGGCTTTACAGTGGGAGAAATAAAAGTTGGGCAAGTTTATGGAGAAAAAAAAGTAAGTATAAAGGAGGAGGCTGTGTTGGGGGGAGAGGCTGGGGAGACTTTTAAAAGAATGGAGGGGCCATTAAAGAGAGGGCCAGAAAGAAGAGAAAGGACTGATGAAGCAAAGGCTCCTGAGAATAGGCCACAAGTGTCCGATGGCATCAACACAGTGGTTCAGCAGTTTTCTTCTTCAGTCTCCATGTGGGGCACACAATGCATGCTGCTGACAGCTGCAGGTTTGTTAGGGAAGAATAACTCAAAATAATCTTCCAGGAGGTCCCACCAAGTTATAAGCGACCAGATTTTAAGGCTCATGTTGCACAGCAGAGAAAGCATGGGCTCTGGAGGCAGCTTGCTGAAATTAAGCCCTCTACCTCTGAGCCTGAGTTTTCTCATCTGTGAGAGGAGCAGCACAACCCACAGGGTCACCATAAGGACTAGATAAGGGTTTGGGAAGAGCCCAGCATCTCCCAGGATCCACAGAAAGTGCTGAACTAAATTTTAATATTCTTCCTTCTAAGAGAAGATACCTATTCTTTTGCCTTTCCTCACTGCATACAAACTGCAAAAAAAATTTTTTTAAATCTCCAAATCTAAATTTATAACACTAGATTATATGCTTTATACAAGCCTTCACTGTGGCATTCTTTTCAGTAACAACAGCCCCCACAACATTCAAAACATGGTTCAATGAAAAGAATGATTCAGGAACACATCTTGGGTCTAAGCATAGACAGCATGCACTGTGCTATAGATGTATCCTAGAAAGAGGGATTTACCAACAGAACATAGGAACTAAAGTTACAGTCCCAAATTTCCTCAAGCCCAGATACTGTTTTGTCTGAACGACTCAGAATCTATAGGAAAGCATCCTCGCTAATTTGGCTCTTCTAGAGATAGATCAGAGCTAGGCTGCCTGGACTTGAATTATGGCTCTGTCATTTACTAGCTGTGCGATCTCATGTAAGTTTATTGGCATCTCTCTCAGCCTCAATTTCCTCATCTATAAAATGAGAATAATAGTGTTATACTGCATAGGATTATTTTTAGAACTAAGAGCATTAGTTTACTTTAAAAAATCCAGAATAGTGCCTAGCACTTGCCAGTAACTATTCATGAGAACCGCTGTTACTGTTGGCCCTGCAGGCTGTGTTGGGTGGAGGCAAGTAGGAAGAAAAATCTACAGTGTAATTGCCATCACATCACGCACCCTGACACCTCCTTATAACAAACATCAAAGTTGAGGTGGGATCTATAACCAAGAGCAGCTTCCAGAGCTCAAAAGAGCAACAACTAAAATGTGGAAGAGCTACTTTATCAACACTAATGATCAAGAAAAAATACAGGGCTGGGGAGATAGCTCAGCCGGTAGAGTGCTTGTGTTGCAAGCACAAGTCCCTGAGTTCGATCCCCAGTACCGTAAAAACAACAAACAAACAAACAACAAAAAAAGATACAAAGCCAGGTGTGGTGGTACATGCCTGTAATCTCAGTGGCTTGGTAGACTGAGGCAAGAGTATCACAAGTTCAAAGCCAGCCTCAGCAATTTAGCAAGACCCTAAGCAACTTAGCAAGAGCTTGTCTCAAAATAAATAATAATAGTAAAGGACTGGGGATAAGGCTCAGTGGTTGAGTGCCCCTGGGTTTAATCCCTGGGAGCAAAAACTAAATAAATAAAATAAAAATAAAAAAGGGAAAGATAAGGGAATTAATTGGACTCAGAATCCTGAAATCTGCTTATTACCTCCCCATCAAGTGCACCTATCTGTAACTGCATAACCTGTATTAGAAATTTCTAATCCTATCTCAGAAGTCCTATAATGGCAGTGGGAGCCAACCCAACCAAATCCCAGAAAGATGTTGATGAAGGTGCAGAGGACAGCTTGAAACCAGATGTCCTACCTCCCCAGTTTCAATCCAGGGCTTACCTGGAAAGCTAAAGCTTTACCTGCAAGGAGCTCTAGGCTGTTGCTCTCATGTGCATCCTCAGTGCTCTGGGCTGAATCCTTTTTCTCTGGAGTCAGCAGCTTTAAAAATCAAAATTCCCAAGTGAGTTATTCAGAAGCAGGAATGAGCCCAGTGAAACAGGAGCGTGCCTGGTGGCTTAGCCAATCCCAAAGGGCTATCCTTCGCCTGGAACTCCCTCTTAACTTCATCCTGGCTCATGGGTCCCCCTACATGGCCTCCAACCTTCAAGGCTCCCTTCTTCTGTGGCCTCTTCTGCAGCTCACTCTAGCACTGCTGACATATCCTTACTTCCTCTGAACTTCAGACACTTGCCTACTATTTGCTCCACTCTTCAGGCTCTGAAGTGCACTCTGTATGCTCATTCATCTTTTCGTTTTTTTGTTTTGTTTTTTTTTTTTTTGCCACTGAGTTACATCCTTTTTATTTTCATTTTGAGGCAGGGTCTAAGTTGCTCAGGCTGACCTTAAACTTGCAATTCTCCTGCCTCAGCCTCCCATGTAGTCAGAATTATCAGTGTGCAACACTGCACCCAGCCCCCTACTCATCATTCTTGTGTGCATATATCCATTTTATATACCTTGACTCACTTGGAAGATCTGTCTTTTTATAGCTAGCAGAGTGCCTTACACAGGGTAAGTGTTCATACGACTGACGGGGACAGTCAAACCTGGGAAGCCACAGGTACATATTCTGTAGTCATGTGTAGCCCTTCAGAGCTCTGCCACACTGGCTGGACCAATCTGGACAGAGAAGCAGAGATACTAAGACCAGAACCCAATTTTCCCACTCCCATTTTTCTTTTCAAGAATACAAAGTTATAAAAATATATATTCTCTTGATCAAAATTAAAAGCTTGTGCTTCAAACACTTGAAAAGCAAACCCAATAAGAAAAGGAGAAAATATATGCAAAGCATATCTGATAAGGTACTTCTTTATCCAGAGTAAAGAATTCATAGCCCCACATAAAGTAACAACCCACATTTTAAAATGGACAAAGGATATGAATAGATGTTTCTCCAAAGAAGGTATATAAACTGCCAATAAGCACATGAAAAGATGCTCAACATCCTTACTCATTAGGGAAATGTGAATCAAAACCACTGAGATACTACTTCACTGTAGATTAGGATGCGAAGAAACTGAAACCACTGCAGAGCTGGCAGGAATAGAAAATGGTATAGCCACCTTTGGAAAATGGTTTGGAAGTTCTTCAAAAATTTACACAGGGCCAAGTGTGATGGTACATGCCTGTAATACCAGCAACTGTGGCAGCTAAGGCAGGAGGACCACAAGTTCAAGGCCAGCCTCAGCAACTTAATCACAATCTGTCTCAAAATAAAGGTCTGGGAATGTAACTCAGAGGTAAATCGTCCCTGGATCCAATTTCCAAAACCACACAAAAACTGTTAAACTTGCTGGGAGGGTAGCTCAGTGGTACACCATGTGCTTATTAGCACACGCAAAGCCCTGAGTTCAGTTCCTAGCACACACACACAAAATAAACACAGTGTTACCATATGAACCAGCAATTCTATTTCTAGATATATACCCCCCAAAATAACAAACATGTCTACATCAAAATATTCACAGCAGCACTACCCATAAGAGGGTCAACTATTCTACCTTTTCTTTAGAAATGAAGTTGAGGGATTGGCTCAAAGGTAAAAGAATTTTTTTTTTTTTTTTTTTTTTTTTTTTTTTTTTTTTTTTTTTTTGTGGTGCTGGGGATTGAACCCAGGGCCTTGTGTTTGTGAGGCAAGCACTCTACCAACTGAGTTATCTCCCCAGCCCAAGATAAAAGAATTTTATGTATAATCCTTGATTTTGTACTATATAGCTGAAGCCACTGGGTGCCACTCTTACACCACTGAAAGTTATTTATCACTAAGTGGCCATTACCAGAGGGAACCAGTGATGATCATGTGTGTAACTGGCTTAAAATCACTCTTTTTCTCTCTTTTTCCTACCCAGTACTACATAATCAAAATGTTACTGGACTTTGGAGCCAGGAGATGTCAGTACAAATTGTGGCTTTGCCATTTCCTAGCTGTGACTATACACAGACTGCAGAAGTTTTGTAACCAGTTTCCTTATCTGTAAAATGGGACAATCTTGTTTTTTCATAACATCTTTGTGGAGATTAAAGTAGAAATCTTGGCACAGATTAGGAAGCTAGTAAATGCTCCTTCCAAGACCTAGGGCTACTAGTAAGGTCTCTAGTTTACTAGCCATCTGCCAAGTTAATTGGGTTATGAATGGCCCAAGGCTCTGAGCCATCACTATAGCCAAAGAACTGGGTAAAGAGGTCAGACTGTCTTTCTTTCTCTCTCTCTCTCTCTTTTTTTTTTTTTTTCTAGGCTCTTGCTAGGATATTGGAGATCTGAACAGTAGGGCTTCAGAAACTGAAATATTCCCAGATCCTGAGGAATCTCTCTCTGTCCTAGGTCCCAGGTCCTGTGACTATGGCACATGCCTTATCCTGAAGATACAGATGACTAAAGTGAATTAAATTGTACTCTCCTTCCAAAGATATATCCAACTCCTAATCCCCAGAACCTGTGAATATGAGCTTATTTGGAAAAAAGGTCTTTTTAGATATAATTAAAGATTTGAAAATTCATGCCTGAATTAGGGTGGGCCCTAAATCCAATGATAAGTGTCCAAATAAGACAAAGGCAGAGGGAGACTTGAGCAACAGAGGAGAAAAGGCTAGGTGAGGATGGAGGTAGACATTGGAGTTATGCTAGATGCGAGCCAAGGAAAATCTCCCAGAAGCTGGGAGCAGCAGGAAGGATTCTGCTGTACAGCCTCTGGAGGGAGTACTGCCCTGCCCATACCTTGATTTCAGACTTCTGGCCTCCGGAACTGTGAAAGAATAAATGCTATTGTTTTTAAGCTATTAAGTTTATGATACTGTCTTATAGCATCCCTAGGAAATGAACACAATGGGCATTAGTTTTAAAATGCTCAAGGTGTGTGTGGGCAGCAGCTCTCCAAGTTGGAGGGAAAGCAGTGAGAGTATTTGCAGTGAAGGAACAGATGCATTCTTAGGAAGGTGCTTCCTACAGGATTCACAAGGTCATGATAAAAGCTGGGGTGAAGAGAGCATTAACAGAAGCTCACTGTTGCTGGGCCTTTCCAGTCACACTGAAGAGGAAGATGCACAAATAGGTGAAATGTCATAATCCTTTGGTGCCCAGGCACCTAAACTTCCCCATTAAATCAGACAGGCAGAGGAAGGAGGGGCAGAGAAAATCAGAGGACATACTAAAGACCCTGATATTCTCTTAGAAACAGTGTATATAACTGACAAAAAGTAAACTGCATGCATATAAAATGTAGCGTTTGGTAAGTTTTGACATATACATATCCTGTGGAACTATCACTCACAAGTTTCCTGCTGCCCTTCATAATCATTCCCTTCAACTTTCTTACCTCCCATCTTCAAGCAACCACTGACATAAAAGTATAGATCATTTGGCATTTTATAGAATTTTGTAGAAATGCACTCTTTTCTTTAGGGTATGTACTCTTTTCTTTAACTAAATACCCATTTTTATTTCCAAATAGCCCAAAATAACCACATCAAGCAACATAATCTCTTAAAAAAGAGTAAGGAAACAACCATATCAAACATTAGCTTTTGAGACACTTGGTTTTTCTTCTATATTTATTGTTTAATTTCAAATGTTATATTTAGTCTAAAATTATTAGTTATAACATTTTATTTCCTGCTTTATTAATAAAATTAATAAAGTACTTTATTCTAATATATTGGTTGCTCTGAACATTTATAGCTATATATATAATTGATAGTAAAATTACTTTTAAGTATTTTTTTTTAGTTGGGGTTGGACATGACACATTTATTTATTTATTTATTTTTATGTGGGGTTAAGGATTGAAACCAGTCCCTCACATATGTGAGGTAAGTGTTCCACCACTGAGCTACAGTTCATAAAATTACTTTTTAAAAAATATTTTTAAGTTGTAGATGAACACAGTATCTTGGGGAGTGCTGAGGAGCGAACCCAGTGCCTTACATGTGGTAGGCAAACATTCTACCACTGAGCCACAACTCCAGCCCCATAAAATTACATTTTGAACTGCTTATATTTTAAAATAATTTGACATTTAGGAACAAATATAAAATACTGTTATAGCAAAGGAACCCTCTTTGTATGAGTTGCAGAAGTAATCTCTGCAATTTAGATTGAAATTATATAATTTCTTCTTTATTTGGTATTTTTAATTCTTGCTACAATGCCTGATAGACTGTACATTAAATTATCTCTGTAATCACATTCAGAATTTTGGTTGATCTGTCCACAGCAACCTAGATTTCACTTTTCCTTAGTTTGTGATACAAAAAAGAAAAATAGTAACTGAAATGCCATGTATTTTTAGAGTTAATATTGAGGTATGAAAAAACCATAAAAGGATTAGTGAGTATGGAAAAGGTTTTAGCTAAATGTAATTAATATCTGTGCCAGCATTATTAGTTTTATAAAATTAAATTAGTTTTTAACTGATACATTAAAACACAAAAATTAAACATATTAGTGGGGTACTATATGATGTTTCAATAAATGAATATATTACATAATATGCAAATCAGGTTAATCAGGAATCTCCTCAAACACTTACCATTTCTTTATGGGGAAAAGAATCAAAATTATTGCAGTCAAAAAATCTCTATTAGACAATAAAGAAACAATAAAGTTAACTCAAGTCTTATTCTATTTCAACCTGCATATGTATCTACATCAGAAAATATCTGTTCCCTCTAAAAACTGGAACAAGACAGGGATGCCCTCTTTCACCACTTCTATTCAACATCATCCTTGAACCACTTGTCAGAGCAATTAGACAGATCAAAGAAATTAAAGGGATACAAATAGGAAAAGAAGAACTTAAGCTGTCACTATTTGCTGATGATATGATCCTATATTTAGAAGATTCAAAAAATTCCACTAGAAAACTTCTATAACTAATAAATGAATTCAGCAAAGTAGCAGGATATAAAATCAATACGCATAAATCTAAGGCATTTCTATTCATAAGTGATGAATCCTCTGAAAGAGAAATTAGGAAAACCACTCCATTCACAATAGCCTCAAAAAAAGTAAAATACTTGGAAATTAATCTAACAAAAGAGGTGAAAGACCTCTACAATGAAAACTGCAGAACATTAAAGAAAAAAATTGAAGAAAACCTTCAAAAATGGAAAGATCTCCCATGTTCTTGGATAGGCAGAATTAACATTGTTAAAATGGCCATTCTACCAAAGGTGCTATACAGATTCAATGCAATTCCAATTAAAATCCCAATGACATTTCTCATAGAAATAAAGAAAGTAATCATGAACTTCATGTGGAAGAACAAGAGACCTCGAATAGCCAAAACAATCCTGAGTAGAAAAAGTGAAACAGGAGGTATCATAATACCAGACATTAAACTATGCTACAGAACAATAGTAACAAAACCAGCATGGTATTGGCACCAAAACAGACAGGCAGACCAATGGTACAGAAAAGAAGACACAGAGACAAAAACCACATAAATACAGTCACCTCATACTAGACAAAGGAGCCAAAAACATACAATGGAGAAAAGATAGCCTATTCAACAAATGGTTGGCAAAACTGGAAATCCATATGCAGTAAAATGAAATTAAACCTGTATTTCTCACCCTGCACAAAACTCAACTCAAAATGGATCAAGGACATAGGAATTAGACCAGAGACCCTACACCTAATAGAAGACAAAGTAGGCCCAAATCTTCATCATGTTGGCTTAGGATCAGACTTCCTCAACAAGACTCCCAAAGCACAAGAAATCAAAACAAGAATCAGTAAATGGGATGGACTCAAACTAAAAAGCTTTTTCTCAGCAAAGGATATAGAATGTGAAGAGAGAGCCTACAGAGTGGGAAAAAATCTTTTCCAAGTGCACTTCAGATAGAGAACTTATCTCCAAAATTTATAAAGAACTTACAAAACTTCACACCAAAAATACAAAGAACCTAATCAATAAATGGGCGAAGGAACTGAACAGACACTTTACAAAAGAAGATATACAGCAATTAATAAATACATGAAAAAGTGTTCAACATCTCTAGTAATTAGGGAAAGGCAAATTAAAACAACTCTAAGATTTCATCTTACTCCAATTAGAATGGCTATTATCAAGAACACAAACAATACTAGATGTTGGCATGAATGTGGGGGAAAAGGCACACTTTTACATTGCTGATAGAGTTGCAAATTGGTGCAGCCACTCTGGAAAGCAGTGTGGAGAATCCTCAGAAAACTTGGAATGGACCCACCTTTTGACCCAGTTATCCTACTCCTCAGTTTATACCCAAAGGACTTAAAATCAGCAGACTACAGTGACACAGCCACATCAATGTTTATAGCAGCTCAGTTCCCAATAGCTAGATTGTGGAACCAACCTAGATGCCCTTCAACAGATGAATGGATAAAGTGAAATAAGCCAATCCCAAAACACCAAAGGCCGAATGTTTTCCCTGGTAAGTGGAGAATGATATATAATGGGGGTGGGGGTGTGGGGAGTGGGAGAAGAATGGGGGAACTTTAGATTATGTAGAAGGAAATGAGGGGGGTATGAAAAATGGTGGAATGAGACAGACATCATTACCCTATGTACATGTATGATTACACAAATGGTATGAATCTACATAGTGTACAACCATAGAAACAAAATGATGTACCCAATTTGTGTTCAATGAATCAAAATGCAGTCTGTAAAATTTAAAAAATAAATAATTAAAAAAAAAGAAAATATCTGGACCAATGTTTTAATTTTAGAACTGATCTAATTCTGGTATTTTACTAGTCTTAAAATTAACTGATCTGGGAGTTTGATGATACTAATTCCATAACAGGGAAAAAATTGATATTGAAAGATACACTAGACTTTGAATAAGCAGTGATGAAATGCCAATCTCAATAACTTTTTTAAAAAAATATTTTTAATTAATTAATTAATATGCAGTGCTGGGGATCCAACCCGGTGCCTCACACATGCTAGGCAAACGCTCTGCCACTGAGTTACAGCCCCAACCAACAACAACTTTAATTTTAAGAGTGACTTTGAGTGTTAGTTTGATATAGAAGTTAAATGTTGGTCTTTCCATAGAAAAAGATCATTGTAGTTCCCATGAAATTCCAAGGTAAGGTGACATGCTTCCTGGAGTTTCTGCTGTCACTTTTGAGCTTAAGCAGATAATACTGGGAGGTCATTTTTATTTATCTTTCAGATCAGCATTTTCATAACCCATTTATCTAACTATGGGAATGACCGTCTGGGATTATTATACCTGTGTGAACTTGGCCAACTTCGTGCACAGCTGGACCAACCTGAAGCTGCAAACTCTGCCTCCAGTGCAACTGGACCACGAGTACTTTCAACTCTTTCCTGAGCAAAAAGACCCTCTCTGGCAGGTGACATTTAACATTCTCTCCTGGGGTAGAGGGAAAGAAACTGGCAATTTGTGAATGTCTTGTTTGTGTAAGGAACTCTGCTGGACCTATTAAAACTGACATTTAAAACACAAGCTGTTCTCCTATCCAGTAGTCTCAATCTCTTCTTCAACAATATTTTTTATTTGTATTACAGATCAAATGTTTGCAATTTTTATTTATTTTCCTGGGTTGGTTGCTTGATTGGTTTGGAAAAATTTTAATTTCTTAAAAATTATTTTTAGATATATATGACAGTAGAGTATATTTTGACACATTATACATAGATGGAGCATAACTTCCCATTCTTGTGGTTGAACATGAATACATACCATACACTGGTTATGTATTCATATATGGACATAGGAGCATAACTTCCCATTCTTGTGGTTGAACATGAATACATAACCATACACTGGTTATGTATTCATATATGAACATAGGAAAGTTATGTCCAATTCATTCTGTCTTTCCTATGCCCTCGCCCCTCTCTTCCCCTCATTCTTCTTTGTCTGATCCAATGAATTTCTATTCTCCCCCACCCCTTACTGTGTGTTAGCATCCACATATCAGAGAAAACATGTGGCCCCTTGGTTTTATGGGACTGGCATATTTCACTTAGCAGGATAGTGCCCAGTTCCATACATTTACCATCAAATGCCATAATTTCATTCTTCTTTATAACTGAGTAATATTTCATTGTGTATACATACCACATTCTCTTTATTCCATTCATCTGTTAAAGTGCACCTAGGATGGTTTCATAGCTTAGCTTCTGTAAATTGTGCTGCTATAAACATTGATATGGCTGTTTTTAAGTCCTTTGGGTATAGGCAGAGGTATGGGATAACTGAGTCAAATGGTGGTTCCATTAATGAGTAATCTCCATACTGCTTTCCAGAGTCGTTGCACCAATTTGTAGTCGCACCACCAATGTATGAGTGAGGGTGTACACTCTTACCTATTTATGGATTTTTTTCACTCAGCATGGCTATTTAGATATTTATCCATGTTCTGGGTATTGACAGTTCATTCCTTTCATTGATGAGTATTGTTCCATTGTATGGATAAACTAAAATTTGCTTATCCATTTACCTACTGACACTGGGTTGTTCCCTGTTTTGGACTTTCACAAATAAAGATGCTATGAACTTTAGTGTTTATGTGTACATAGCTTTTATGTATATGTAACTTTTATTTATCTTGGATAAATACCCAGGAGTGGAATAGCTAGGCATATGATAGGCACATATTTAACATTTTTAAAAAAAATTTCTATTTTTAAAACTGGGGCTTAAGTCCAGGGGCACTTAACTACTGAGCCACATCCCTGGCCCTTTTTTAAATTTTTAAATTTTGAGACAGGGTCTTGCTAAATTGCTTAGGCCTCACTAAGTTGCTGAGGCTGGCTTTGAACTAGAGATCCTCCTGCCTCAGCCTCTTGAGCTGCTGGGATTACAGGTATGCACCACCATGTCCAGCCACATGTAACTTTTAAAGAAATTGCCAAACTGTTTTCTGAAGTGGTTGTATTATCTTTCATTGCCACAAACAGGGTATAAAAGTTCCAGTTCTTCCACACCTCACCAATACTTGGTATAGTCTTTTTTCTTTTTCTTTCTTTTTTCTTTTTCTTTAAGATGTGGTCTTGCTATGTTGCCCAGACCATCCTCCAATTCTTGGGCTCAAGTGATCCTCCTGCCTCAGTTTCCTGAGCAGGAAAAACAGTACAACAGGTGCATGCCACTGCACCCAGTGATACAGCATTTTTATTCCAAATGGGCATAAAATGATATCTAATTGTGGTTTTTATTTGAATTTTTGTAATGACTAATAATGTTGACTTCATGTGTTTGATGTTTGTATATCTATCTCTTCTTTGGTGAAGTGTATATTTAATTTTTTTGCCCATTTAAAAAACTGGCATTTTCTTATTAATGTGTTTTGAGAGTTCTTTGTATATTTTGGAGACTATGGAAAAGTTTTTAACTAAAAATTCAATTTCCTTAATAGATAAAGAACTATCCTGTACACATCTTTTAAGGAATCTGTCCATTTTGTTGAAGTGGTCAAATGTACTGCAGTAGTGTTGCTCATACTGATGAGCAACTGATGCCACCTTTCTAACTTCTGATAGTGGCAACTGGTGCCCTCTATTTTTATTCTGATTAGTCTGGCTACATGTTTATCAATTTTATTAATGTTCTCAATGAACCACCTTTTTGCTTAATTTTTCTCTGTTGTTCTTTTTAAAAAAATTCTACTCTGATCTTTATTAATTCACTTCTTTTGTTTACTTCGTCTTTAATTTGCTCTGCTTCTCCTGGTTTAACCTGGAAGATAAGGTAAATGATCTGATAATTTTTTCTTTTATCACACAGGCATTTTCACATTAGCAGTACCCCACAAATTCTGATAAACTGCATTTTTATTCAATTAAATTATTTCTAATTTCCCTTCTGATTTTGTGTTTATAACTATAATTTATTTTCCAAATACTATGGAATTTTCTTTGTTATTGATCTTACTTTAATAATTCTATTGTGGTCAAAACATGACTTTAAATAAACTTAAATTTATTGAGACTTACCTAATGGCTCAGAATATGTTCTATCTTGCTAAATGTCCCATATACTTGAAAAGAATGTATGTTTTTCTGTGGTTGGGCAGAGCGTTTTTATAAACATCAATTACGTCAAAGTGATTGATAGTGTTATTGAAGACTTCTATAGACTTACTGATTTTCTGTCTACCCATCCTATCAATTATTAAGAAAATTATAAGGGCTGTGGCTGTGGCTCAGTGATAGAGCACTTGCCTAGCATGTGTGAGGCACTAGGTTCAATTCTCAGCACCACATATAAATAAATGAATAAAATAAAGGTCTATCGACATCTAAAAAAATTTTTAAAAAGAAAATTATGTTGAAATATCTAAATATAAATGTGTATCTATTTCTCCTTACAGTTCTATTAGTTTTGTTTCATGTATTTTAAAGCTCTCATAAAGGTACTTGAATGTTTAGGACCACGGATGCTCCTTGACACGTGATGCTCTGACATGAGATTTATGGTAAATGATTCTGTCCCACTGTGAGCTAGTACAAGCATTCTTAGCTTAAAGGTAGGTGAAGCTAATTTATGATGTTCAGTAGATTAGGTTATTAGGTGCATTTTGACTGACAATATTTTCAACTTGTGGTGAGTTTGTCAGGATGAAGCTGAGGAACATCTGTACTGTCCTCATGATGCCTGATGCTTTCATGATGAAGTGACCCTCTTTACCCCTTGTTCTGAAATCTACTTTGTCTAATACTAAGACAGTTACCCAGTTCTTTTTTCATTAGTGTTAATGTGGCATATCTTTTTCCATTCTTTTACTTTTAATCTTTTTGTGTCTTTATATTTACAGTGGGATTTTTTTTGGGGGGGAGGTACCAGAGGTTGAACTCAGGGGCACTCAACCACTGAGCCACATACCCCTATTGTTTTGTATTTTATTTAGAGACAGGGTCTCACCGAGTTGCTTAGTGCTTCATTTTTGCTGAGGCTAGCCTTGAGTTCTCCATTCTCTTGCCTCAGCCTCTCGAGCTGCTGGGATTACAGGCGTGGGCCACCACTCCTAGCATAAGTGGGATTCTTGTAGACTGCATATGTTTGACTCTTGCTCCTTTATCCAATCTAACAATCTCTATCTTTTAATTGGGTTTAGATGAACATATGGGATAAATGATGTGGGTTAAATACACCATCTTCATGACTGTTTTCCACTTGTCTCATCTGTACTTATTTCCCTTTTCCTCATTTTCTGCCTTCTTTTAGATAATTTTTATGATTCCATTCTAACTCCTTCCCTGGCTTATTCGTTATATAAGTCCTTCTTGTGATATCTTTATTATATCATTCCACAAATAGTGTAAGGCCTTATAACTGTATTTCTATTTCTCTCCTCCTGATCTCTGTGCTATTGTTGTCATATATTTTATTTGCATACAGGTCATAAATTGTTACTATTTTTGCTTTTAAAAAGTCAGTTATGGGGCTAGAGTGTAGCTCAGTGGTAGAGCACTTACCTAGCATGTGAATTCTGGGTTTGATCCCCAGCACTGAAAAAAAAAATTCAATTGTATTTTAAAGAATTTTAAATAATAAGAAAAAAGTCTTTATATTTACTCATGTAGTTACCATTTCCAGTGCTTTCCATTCCTTTGTGTAGACCTAGGTTCTATCTGGTATCATTTTTCTTCTGCTTGAAAGATTTATTTTACATTTCTTGTCTGCTGATAATTATTTCGTATTTTATATGTTAGAAAAAAATCTTTATTTCATCTTTGTTTTTAAAGATATTTTTGCTGAGTAAAGAATTTTAGGTAAGAGGTTTGCTTTGTTTTGTTTCCCTAATACTATAAACAATGCTACTCCATTTTCTTCTAACTTACACTGTTTACAAAGGGAAGGCTGCTGTAAACTTTATCACTGTTTCCTTATACATACATAACATGGGGTTTTTCCCCCTCGTCTTTTAAGATTTTCTCTTTACCACTGATTTAATTTTTATATGCCTTGGTGTTGCTTTCTATGCTTCTTGGGTTTTGAGATCATTAAGGTTCTTAGATCAGTGGGTTTACAGATTTCATCATATTTGAAAAAAATTCACTCATTATTTCTTTACACCTGTACTCCCAGTGATTCAGGAGGCTGAGACAGGATAATTGCCCAAAAAAAAAAAAAAAAAAAAGGCAGCCTCCCTCAGCAACTTAGCAAGACCCTAAGCAATGCAGCAAAACCCTATCTCAAAATTAAAAATAAAATAAAAAGGGCTAGGGATGTGGCTCAGTGCTCAAGTGCCCTGGGTTCAATCCCCAGTACCAAAACTCTTCTTTATCTTTCCCAATTACTCATATTAGGCTACTTTAAATTGTACTGCAACTCAGAGATATGCTATTATTTCTTTATTTATACTTTTTTAAACTCCCAGTATTTTGTTTTAGTAGTTTCTATTGCTGTGTTTTTCCTTAAGTGTCTTATGTGCCATTAATATTATTCAGTGTAATTTTCATCTCAGACATTGTAGTTTGCATCTTCAAAAGTTCACTTTGGGTCTTTTTTTTGGTAACTTCCATATCTCTACTCAACATGTCAATCTAGCTTCTGCAATACATGGAATACAGTTATAATAACTGTTTTATGGGAGGCAATGTAGTAGTTTCACCTGAAGAAAACCCTCATATAATGACAGTCAAATGCACCTGGATCTTAAGGAGCTCCCATTTCTCCAGCTAAGTCAATTGGAATAGTACTAAAGTTTATTTTCTTTTTTCTTTTCTTTATTTATTTTCTTTGGGGTGTACCAGGGATTAAACTCAGGAGCACTGGACCACTGAGCCATATCCCCAGCCCTTTTTTGTATTTTTTTAAATTTAGAGACAGTGTCTCATTGAGTTGCTTAGCCTGCTGAGGCTGGCTTTGAACTTGTGATCCTCCTGCCTCAGCTTCCCAAGTCGCTATTTTCTTTTCACTGGGCCATTCCAACACAATGAATGAAGTAGACATCGCTCTTTAAGCAGCCTGACAGTGATTGCCACAAATTATGTGGAACCCAAGGAATGATTTCTCATCATATTTTAGCCAAAACAAGTAGTTCTATGCCTCCCTTGTAGCAAGCACTACATGAATGTGATTGTCAATGTAAACAGCTTAAATACTGCAGAAGGTAAGCTAATTGAATGCCTTCAAAGTATTATCCACTGATCAGATGATAAACTTTGTTCAGTATTATTTATGGTTTCATTTGACTGCAGTTCTGTGAAGTCTGAAGCCTCACCTACCTTGGCAAGCCTCTTGTGATATGGCAGCAGAGATATAATGTTATGCATTAAAATAACTTTTTTTTGGTAAAGAATTTAATCTCTCACCCCCAAAAAGAATGCCAATTAAGTTGTGCTGTGTCATCAACTTATCCGATTAGCTGCAGATCTTAAAAGAAATAGCTGCTATTAATGACTTTCTGCTTTCCACTGAATATACATACACTATTGGAATAAGTGTAGCAGTTTTCTGTTTACCATGTGAGTCTTACAACACTAAAGAAAATCTGAAAATCAGTCATGATGGTAATTTCTCTGTAAAAGATCTCAAAATGCAACATAATTTTTGAGATCAAACTCCACCCTCAAAATGGCCACACTGAAAAAAATCACAAAATATTAAAAATAATAATAACTAATGTCTTTGTCTACTAATTCTGTCATGTCAATTCTGGATCAGTTTTGATTGTTTTGTCATTGTGGGATGCTTTTTCCTGCTTCTTAGCAAGGCCATTAGTTTTTTATGATTTGCAAGGCACTACAAATATTACCTTGGTGGGTTCTGGGTGTTTTTTCCTCAGTACTAGGGATTGAACCCAGACCCTTGTGCATGCTAGACAAATACTCTACCACTGGGCTACATTTCCAGTTACTTTTTATTTTGATTTTATTGAGACAGGGCTTCACTAAGTTGCTGAAATTGATCTCAAATATTTTATCTTCCTGCCTCAGCTCCCAAGTAGTTGGGAACACAGGTGTGTGCCAATGCACCTGGCTATTCCTATAAGTATTCTTGAACTTTGTTCTGTAATGCCATTGAATTACTTGAAAACATTTGATGCTTTTGGGTCTTACTTCTGCTTTCAAATGTTGTTAGACAGCAACAGAGGACTGTTTATTGTAGGTTTCACTTTTCTCCCCTCCTAAGTAAGACTCTTCTTAGTATTCTTAGGATTCTACCTGATGTTCCACAAATTACGAGGTTTTCCTTTCTGCATGGCAGGAGCAGTCTGTAGCCCTGTGTAAGCTCTGCATATTGTTCCCTCTAATCCTTCTGAGTGGTTCTTCACCTGGACAGTTTCTTCACAGAAATGAGCTGATTAGTACTCAACTAAATATAGAGGGGGAATTCTACTGCAGATATCCAGGACTTTCTTTCTGTGCAGAGTTCTCTTCTCTTTGGTACTCTTCCCTGAAAACTTAGCTGCCTTGGCATCTGCTATGGTTTGGATAAGGTTCCTTCCCTAGAGGTTCACATGTTAGAGGCTTGGTGCCCAGTGTGATAGTCCTGAACTGTGGTGTAACCTTTAGGAGCCGGGCCTGGTGGGAGGGAACGGGATCACGACTGTCTCAGGAGACCAGCCATTAATGCTAATCTCATGAAGTGGACTGAGTCTGGCAGAGAAGATTACAGCCTAACTCCTCCCCAGACTGTTGTTTTCTCCCTCACCAGATATTAGTGTCATGCCATTTGAACTTTCTCTTTTTTTCCCTTTCTTTCTTCTTTTCTTTGTGTGTGTGTGTGGGGGTTGCTACTGGGGATTGAACTCAGGGGCATCATAACACTGACAACATCCTCAGGTCCCCAGCATTTTTTTTTTGTTTGACATAGGGTCTCATTAATTTGCCATCCTCCTGCTTTAGCCTCCAAAGTCCCTGGGATTATAGGTGAGCACCATTCCTCCTGGTGCCATTTGGACTTTCTAGTCGTCCAGAATCATAAGCCAAACAAACTTATTTCCTTTATAAAATACACGGCCACAGGGTATTTTGTTATAGCCACATAAAACAGACTGAGACAGTATCCCTGGATTCCCAGTTTCACTTATTTAACTTAGAGAGACCACCAAGCTTTGTCTGGATTCCCTCTCCTTGTTCTCTGTCCTCCATACATTACCTAACCAGTTTTCTGTGGGCAATCATTTTGCTTGATGAAACAAAATCAAATTTGTTTTCCATCTCTTGCAAATGACTATTCCACTCATTGTCTGATATCTAATATCTTGAGAGCCATTGCATATATTGTGTCTAGAATTTTTCTTAATTTGGGCAGGAAGCAAATCTAGTCCCATCTTGGCCAGAACAACTGTGTAATAATTTTGTCTTTAATCTCTTCTATTTATTTATCTTATGCTTTAGCTCCAGAAGAGTCAATCCTACTGGTTAGAGTTAAGAAAGTCAGAAAGGTGGAATTTCAGCTGGATTACTACTACCAGCTATACCTAAAATTGGGAGATATTCAGAATTTTCTAGTTATGATCTCCCTTACCCTCTTAGAGGAGTCTAACACAAAACCAGTGGAAGCTATTTGACTTCCTTGAGGATAGAGATCTTAACTGATGCAACTCTAGATCTCTAGCATCCAGAAGGGTGAACAGATGGAGGTGTATTTTTTATTAGTCAAAACTAAATATGAGAATCAAACCATATCATCACCATTGTAATATTAGCTATGTGCTTACCACTTTACATACATTATCTTATTCAGCTTCACAACAATAATTTTGGGCATGCATCATTCCTATTTTACTGATAAAGGACCTGAGACTTGGCTGGATGCAGTGCACATGCCTATTATCCCAACAACTTGGGAGGCTGAAGCAGGAGGATTGCAAATTCGAGGTCAGCTAGGGCAACATAGTGAGACCTGTCTTAAAATAATAGAGTTTTTAAAATGGCTAGATCTGTAGCTCATTGGTAGATTGCTTGAGGCCCGGGGTTCAATCCCTAATATCACAAAAAAAACATTTTTTGTAAAAGCTGAGGCTGAAGAAAGGTTAAATAACTTCTATAATAATGACAGTGGCAGAAATGGAATTTAAGCAATGTCTAACCATGCTCTCGATCCCTATGTAACACTTTATTCTACAAAGTTTTTCTAGACCTAAGGCTTCCTTGATGAAAGAATAGCCTTAGACTGTACAATCTAAATTCAGGATCCCACACCCTGAACTCAGGATCCCACACATTAAAATGGAAGCTGTCAACCAAAGTACTGATTATTACTTTACACTTACTTGCTTCACATCACATGAGCAGTGGTGAAGAAATCGGTGCTGGGTGACATCATGAAATATTTTGTGTAGTTTGGTCCCAAGCTCCTGTGTGTCAGTTGCCTAAAATAGGCCAGAGATAGAAAGTGCTAAGTTCCGAAAGTACTCACAGGACATTTAAATGGGGAGAGGAGGATGCACAGAACAATGACCTTCCTCACACTGTGTTCAGAGTTTCCTTCATCTCTATGTGAGCAGGAGAGGCAGGAAAAACACCTAAGGTACTTGGATGACACAGGTAGTTATGGCTCCCATGTGTCTTACTGTTTCTGTTGCCTAGGCAAGATTCTTTAGCTGAGATCTTGGTTCTCCCATGTCTACAGAAAATAAGTATCCCAGAGATCCAGCTGTTCATGAAGCAGCTTTTATATAAAGTAAGTTCCAAGAGAGCAGAGGCTCCTATGAACCATTTAGGCCAATATAAGAGCTCTTCCTCGGACAATCCTTTTAGGGAGGAGAGGAACCAAAGAGTATAGTCTGTACCCACAGGAATGAGTAACAGCCTTTGACACTTTATAATATTGAATTGCAGGATATTAAAGGGGGCCAGAGTAATCACCCAATACAAAAAAACTAATTTTAAAGATGAGAAAATTGAAATTCAAAAAGAAAAGATTCACCCAAAATGTCACAAGTAGAACAAAAGTTAGGCTTCTTCTAACTACCCTGGTGTTATCCACATGATCCAGAAAGGTGAAGCTATGATAAAATGTACTACTTATACCCTTTGACTCAGTAATTCTACTTATAGAAATACATTTTTGGAAATAATTCAAAATAACAAGCTATCACCATATATATGTGTGTGTATATATATATATACACATAACCTCATATATATACATATGAGGTTAGGGTGCCAAGCATGGTCAGGTTCTGGTAAAGACCCTCTTGAGGTATGCACACTGCCTACTTCTCCCTTGTCCTCACTTGCAGAAAGGCCAAGGATCTCTATGGCACATCTTTCATCATTGGCACTAATTTCATTCATGATAGAACCTAACCTAATTATTCCCACAAAGCTCCATATCTCCTCAGATCACCACCTTGGCAGTTAGGATTTTAATGTAAGAATTTTGGGGAGATACAAAAATCAGATGATAGCACACATTCAGTCCTTACCCTATGAGGGTCTATTATTTTTTCCAATTTGTAGAAAAGGCTCAGAAAAGTTAATTGTAGGCCTAAGTCCACATAGCTAGTACATAAATGAACCAGGATTCAAAGTCAAACCTCTGATTCCAGTACTCTCTACACCACTCTGTACTATCACATACATATAATGCATGGTTGCTCAGTTATTTCCAGTGCATTCTGTCACCAGGAAGTAGCATAGATTTCTTCAACAAGGGATTGGGAATCACAAATCTGATCCTAGCTCTCTCTTAAATAGCCATGTGACCTAAAGGAAGCAGAGATCTTAAATAACTTTTCTTGTTTATAAAATAGTAAACATTACTGTTCATTCAACTAACACTTCTTAAAACACTTAGACCTGGTACTATGTAGAATCAGAGTAGAAGCAAATGAAAAGATATTTCTAAAAGCACTGTACATATTACAACAGAGTACAAAGATAGGTAATAGGATGTCATGAAAACCCTGGCACTTTTTTTATTTTATTTTATTGAACTCAGGGGCACTCGACCACTAAGCCACATCCCCAGCCCTATATTTAAATTAGAGACAGGGTCTTACTGAGTTGCTTAGTGCCTCGCCATTGCTGAGACTGGCTTTGATCCTCCTGTCTCAGCCTCATGAGTTGCTGGGATTACATGCATGAGCCACCATACCCAGCAACCATGGCACTTTTAAGCATTCCCCAATCTCCTACTACCTGAAGAGCCTGGAGACATGTTTTTCTGAAACTGCTGTTGGTGCTTCCAGTCACCACACTCATGACAGAATTTACAGCCACTGAGAGTGAGGCCTGCAGTTTCTGATGAGCCTGGAGAAGATAACAAGTGAGGGGGAGACCACATTAATCCCAGACTGCTGGTTTAGATAATCCCTGCCCCCTAACAATAATTCTTACTGAGATCATGACATATCAGGGTTTAAAATAATTTTTTAAAATGTTCTCTCCTTCCATAGATATGACTTACTGATAGATGCACATACAGAAAAGAAAGGCAGTAAGACACAGGGCAACAGAGCAGGTAAACTTACTGTTTTTTTTTTTTTTAAGTTCAAAATTTTTCTCTCTTAGGATGGCTGTTTTTTTCCTTGAAAAGAGAGCTATACAAAGTAGGAAATATCTCACCAAAAGTGTGCAGGATGGAGGAATTCAGAAAGTCAGGTGAGAGGAGAATGTGGCATTATAAAGAATTAGGAAAGCAGGAGAAGAAGGTAAAGTTTAGGGAAGCCTCAGGTCCAGAGCATGTATGGGACAGGGAAATATACAGATTAGGAAGAGACACAGTATCAGTCATTTTTCTATATTATTTCTGTCCCAATTTACTCAAACCCACCCAGAAGGAGATAAAACTAAGCAAGCTAGCTGCAGTGACTCTGAAAGCCTCAGTTCCTAGGCTGGATGCAGCATTACACCATTTTCTAGGTGGCAGAGGAGGAAGGAATGGGCATTAAGGGGCAGGGGGTCTGAGGCCCTGTTGCTCTACACTCTCTTTTTCTTAGAAAGAAATTGTGAGTCTCCTATTACCTTGGCAGCCTGGTGATGCTGCTCTAAGACATGGTCCACCGTTGTCTGGATGGCATCTCGTACTGTACTGCGGCTCTCCATGAGGATGGCACTGAGATGGGCTGTGAGCAAAGTGTGGGTTCCTAAGAGGACAGAGTGCTGGTAACCATGAGGAGGATGACTTCCAGACTGCTCTAGTGTGCTGAGTCAGGGCTGGGATGAGGGAGGATGCCTCATGGAAGCAGCAGCCATTTCTGCCTATCTGCTTTCGTTTAGATGAACTCCTCCCAGCAACTCGCAAATCTACCCAATTCCCACTTACGAATAAAAGAAGGTTCAGGAAAAATTAAACTGAAGAATTACATTATTTTTGAAGAACTAAATGAAGGATCCTGCTTAATGCATGCTATACACAATGATAGTGGTGACTCCCAAAGAGAAGGAGAAAGAGAGAGATGAAAATCTCCAGGAGAGTGTGTCTAACCCTCCTCCACTCCTACTTGAGCATCACTGTTGAGGCAAGCCACTATAAGCAGCACGTCATTTCTTTTACATGTGCTGCAGTAAAGGAAAGGTTAACACAAAGATGAGCCTGAGAATTATTGGTATGAGGCCCTTTTAAATGGAGGATGATCTCTCATTAAGTAACCACAGGTACCTCTGATCACCATCACTCAGAAAAGCTGACAGGTAAGAACAATGGGCAAAAATATGTCACCAAAATATGGGCTATTATTAATGATTCCGATGCAGCAGAAAGAAAGACAAATCCACTTTACTGGGAACCTGGAGAAAATGCTTGTTAATGAATATTTCTATTTTCAGTGTTCCTCTACTATTCTTTGACTACTCTGCTCAAAGACATCACAGTGAAGCAGCCTGAGGCTGACTGGCTTTTCTTAGGACTGCCTTAAAAATGAAAGCCAGAGGAACATTTCCTACCATGATGCTTTTCTTCTAGAGAAGGCAAAATATGAACCCAAAAGGAGCTGGAACTAGAATAAGGAGAACATAGATTTCAGGTCACTTTTACCACCAACTAGTGGTGACTGGGTCACTTCACTTTTCTCAGTTCAAATATGCTCTTTCAGATATGTTGTGTAGATAAACTGGGATAGTGGAAACGAAGAGTTTTGAAATGTACATGCAGTATTCAAAGGGGAAATAATGCTGTTGCTATGATGATTTAGCATGTTCTATAGTCTGATCCTAAGAAAAGCCTCAAGAAATCAGACTCCTTTTAAAGCAGACATTTAATTAAGAAGCCAAAGTTCATTCCTAAAACTGCTGATACCACCAGATGCTTCTGACATTGTATAAAATAATGAGTTAATCATAGAAAAGTTACCATGACAAGGTGGGCAAAAGGCCAAGGAAGTGATTTTTAAAAAGATGCATGGAAACAGGCTGTAATTCTGAACAATCTGTTTCCTAAAAGAAGCAGCTCTGGAGAAAGCTTTCAAGGATACAAGGAAGAGGGAGAAAGACAAGGTAAAATTAGTGTATCTGCATCTACCTCCTCTCACTGTATCTTCTTTAGAGGCTACTTCTAAATTGCCAGATTATAAGATTTAAAAAGACACTTGCTATGTTTACTAATATAGTGATGAATTTTTAAAAAATTTTTAAAATTTGTTCTAATTAGTTATCATGACAGTAGAATGCATTTATGCATTTTGATAAATCATATATAAGTGGAGTTTATTTTCTTTTTTAGTACTGGATATTGAACCCCAGGGTGCTTTATCACTGAACTACATGCCCAACTCTTTTACATATTTTTTTATTTTGAGATAGGGCCTCACCAAGTTGTTGAGTCTACCCTCAAACTTGTAATCCTTCTGCCACAGCCTCCCAAAATGCTGGGATTACAGGTGTCTGCCACTGCCTAGCAGCAGTGATGAATTTCTTTTAAATTCAATACTCATTACAACTACTGAGACACTGCAGACCTTCAGAGTCAAGCTAAATAGAAGTCTATAAATTATCATAGTACTATAAGAATGACATCAATGAGTTCTTAAGGTATATTTGAGAAGACTCAGAACATGATTACCAGGCTTCAATATCCTCTGGTAGACATTTAAAAAAATGCCAGAAGGTAGCAGATCTTAAGTCCTAGGAGGATCTTTAGCCTTGGAGTGGCTTTGATATTACCTAGCCTGACAATCTCACACTACAGATAGGAAAAGGGAGGCTCAGATGATTTATGTGACTTGCTTCTCAAATACTACTGAGAAAATTGGTATCAGAGTTTAAAGTAAACCCAGTTCTCTTGGTTCTAACCTTAAGTCCTCTCCACAGTACTAAACTGCCTCTCTTATCAGCCTCTTTGGGTGCACAGGACAGGAACTGCCCCAGGTAGCCTCACCTGAAGCTCCTTGTTGCAGCCTCATAAGTCTCCGTCTCTTCTATTTCCATTCCCCTGGCTTTAATCAACAGAACAGGGCATCAAAGAACACCAGTTCCTCAGAGATGTAAACCGAGCCCAGGAAAACTATGCAAGTTTGAGGGCAGCCTCAGCAACTTAGTGAGGCCCTATTACTTACAACTCCAGATCAGAAACACTCATGCAGACTGGTGCCAGTTATTTGCTATGATTGGCTGTGAGATTCTCCCTGCAGTCTGCCTTCCAAGCCCTTTCAACTTTTTATAAAAAAGAAAGGCAGTATGGTGATGAAGAATTCTGAAGTCCAGATGACATAAGAATCACCTGAGAAGCTTTAAAAAATGTTAAGAGAAGACATCCAGATGACACCACAATCCCTGAGAAGCTTTAAAAAAATGTTAAGAGGGGACATTCAGATGACACCAGAATCACCTGAGAAGATTTAAAAAATGTGACAGGGTATGTGACTCAGTGGAAGAGCATGTGCTTAGCATGCCTGGGGCCCTAGGCCAAAAACAAAACAAAACAAAATAAACAAAAACAACCCCAATAACTGTACCCCATTTCTGGGGTTAGAATTGGGCTTTTTTTTTTTTTTTTTTTTTTTTTGTACTGGGGATTGAACCTAGGGGCACCTTTCCACTGAGCTCAGTCATTTTTACTTTTTATTTTGACACAGTATCTCACTAAGTTGTGGAGGCTGGTCTTGAATTTATGACCCCCCTGCCTCAGCCTTCTGAGTTGCTTGGATTACAGGTGTACCATTATTCCATACACATTTTGGACATTTGCCAGGTAATACATTGTGCAACTAAAGTTGAAAGTTACAGATCTAAATTAATATACCTGCCTGGGAGCATTTTTAGAAAGTGTCTGCTGACCTCTGGCCAACCAAAAATACCAAAATGTTGTTATTTAAGTACTGCATCAACATACAGATCTTTTCCATAGAGCATGTAATTTATTAATTTATTAAGCAAGGCTTTTCACTGGAATTCTTTATTCTACATAAATATATATAATTCAGATATATGCATTAAACAATGTTTCCCTTTCTTTATCCTCTTAGCATTTGGAACACCCAAGCTGGCTGCCCTATTCTGTACCTACCCCAGATTTCCATTTGCTTGACTAGAAATCCACTGTGGAAATCCACAAAGAGGAAAAGTAGCAGAGTTTGTCTCTGAGGATCCATATTCTGATACTGATCACCCTCACTGGACTCCACCCGATAACTCACATCTGGAAGCACCAAATCTAGAGGACAAGATATTACACAAATTTCTAAGGTAAGTAAAGCCCCCCAAATGCTAATTGACTAAAGAACTTATATCCTGAACAAAAAAGGAGCTTAGAATAAGAATCTACATTTGAACATTCAATTCTATTCCTGAACTTGTTTCTCAATCCACATGATAGAAGCAAATAATAATGACTCACAAGAAGACCATCAAACAATACTCCTCGGCATTTACCTGGAAGCATTCCACAATAAATTGATTTATTCCTCATACAAATTTCTAAGGCAGGTTTGGCTAGTAAGAGACAGACGTCTGATTCAAGCTTGAGTAATGATAATGAAAGCAGCTAACTTGTGATAACAGTTAACTTGTGCTATATGCCAAGCACCATATTAAGTTTTTCATGTACAATCACAATGTTTAGATCTCACAACACTCTGGCATAGAACCTATATTCTTATGCCCTTTTACAGATAAGAAAAGAGGCACAGACAGGTTAAATATCTTTCTCATTACGAGCCAGTTAAGTGGTGGAACTGAGTTGTGGCCTTGCCAGACTGACTCCAAAATCTGTGCTCTTAATCCCAACACCATATATTTGTATTCCCAAGTAAACCAATGCCTTGTGGTCACTTTCTAGCACCTGGATCCTATAGAATGTATCAAGATAGTTCTACATTATAGTTCCATACAGAAAAGTGCCTCCATGTGAATCCTTTTTTTTTTTTTTCCTTTGTGGTACTGGGGATTTGAACCCAGGGCCTTGTGCTTGAGATATATCCCCAGCCCTTCATGTGAATCTTTGTTCTGACCTTTAGAGAAATAAAGGAAGGAGATGGGGGCACATATTCTACATTACTCATTTTCAAAGTTAACTGAGAAAGTTCAGGCATCATATATTCAAAAGAAAAATAAAGGAAACCAATAAAGTCTGAAAACAAAAATCAAAGAGATAAAAAGATACCAAGATCCCTAGAAGTTCACTTAGGTCATCCTTCTATTCTTTTTTTTTTTTTTTTTTTGCACTGCTGGGGATTGAACTCAGGACCTTGTACTTGCAAGGCAAGCACTCTACCAACTGAGCTATCTCCCCAGCCCCATCCTTCTATTCAAAATTCTAAAGCAGGACATCCCATCTGTTAAGACCAAACATTCTTTCCTCATCAAACTACATATGTCCAGAGATCCTGTCCAAGGATACTTCCTCTCAGAGCCATCCTCTGGAATAACTACCCACTCGAGAAGAAGAACCTTAACTGGAGGCTTACTTACTAAGTGCAAATTTTGTCATTCCCCAGAGACCACCGCCTCATTCCAGGACACTTCCTTCTTTTTGTGCTAATCACAATGCTAGAAATACCTCTTGTCTACTGTTCATTTTACCTAGGGTCCAAATGACCAGACTACCTTCCAAATTTCAAAGGATTCTAGTCAGCAACAGTCAGGTTCAGAATGATAAACCTCCTGGGCATTTGCACAGTCTTATTTCCCAGTTTTATTTATTGGTCCATTTATTAACCATCCAACTTTTAGCATAACTACCCAAAGCTAACATGTTCAGCCCTTCATGAATAATACAACTAGCTTTATAGGTTTAATATTATCATGTCTTGCATTTATGTTGTGTTTTAATTTCTTCTATTATTTTACATGGGTTTTCTCTTTTCATTAGGAAGTATTTCTCTTCCACAGGCGTTCAAGGAAGTCATTGCTCCCTTACTCAACTTTCTAAAGCCCCTGCGTCAACAGATTAAGGTAAACAGAAACCCTCTGAACAAGTCCCTAGAAGAAGGACCAGGAATAGAGGAAGGAGCAGAAGTGAGCGAGAACCAGCATCAAGCTGCAGTGATGAAACAGACTCTGATTGGGTTTTGCCTGTCTGATACATTTGCCTCACTCCAAGTGAATCCTCAAACTGGACCAGAATCCCACCCTCACACCCCAGAATAAGCCATCAGATCATTGGGTCCTATCTCTATATATACCTGCTATTTATATTTCCTTCATTTCTCTAACGTTCTTCACGTTCTGAATTTCTGTGCAACAAAAAGGGAGACATACCTCCATCCAAACTGAGATCCAAATTGGGCACCACACACAAGTGGTATTTCTTCCAGTCAATGAAATAACAAATATCTTTCAAGACAGTGGTACTGGGCTGCTCCTGATTTGACAATAGCAGAGGCAGACCAGAAGGTCCATATAGAAATATGTATAGACGCTAAAGAAAATTGCCAAAATTTCAATTTCTAAGACTGTGTATTCACTTGTACAGAACAAAGAAAACACTTGTTAGTCAACTCCCAACTGCTCTTGCAGCCTCATCTTTCTTTCTTGCACCGTGCTTCTGCCACACTGGTTTACAGGAAAAATGCATGGCATATGTATCACACTTATAGTTCTCTGTTCCTGGCAAATTTACTTGGCTTTCATATCAGATTATATGTTTTTATACAAATCATCATTCTTCTAGGTAATATATAAAGGCTTTCTTAAAATTGGGATGTAAAAACCCATCTTCAAAGACAATTGCCTGGAACTTTTCATCAAAAGGATATGGAAACTGAAGAAATCCTGTTCAGCTGGGTGGAAAAGACCCTTGGGCTAGGGCACAGAGCAGCGACTGGGGTCAGTATCAGTTTACCCAACAAGCCCATACCAGCCACATCATCAGGGATGGAAAGTGTTTCTGGGTGTCCTAGAACAGGGTGGATTCTGCTACAGTGTGATTCAGTTGTAATGAATTTTGGTCTACTGTCAGAAAACAGACAAGACAAATTTAACTTTTTTTCCTCTTAAGGAATTATTTTAAAAGGCATTGAAAAATTCCTTTTATAACCTCTAGAATATGCACAACCATATAACCTACCATATCAGTTTCACTGGTTTAAGTAACTTGTGTCTCACTTAGGCAATCACAGCAATGTAAAGGGAAGAAAATTTGGCAATTCAGAAATAATATCAAAACTCCTATTTTTCCCGTCTTTACTGGCAGTTTCTTATTCTCCATAGTATATTTCCCCCACTAAGATCACTCTGTTCCAAGCAGAAGTTTCCAAGATCATTCAAAGCTCAGCACTGTGTGATGGGGTTGTGAAAGACAAATGGCTAAAACTGGCCCCATGACACCCAGATGTCTATTCTCACACATGCTACACCTTCCCCTGTACCTAGGTCTGAGACTGGTGTTTAATAGGATCAGTGAGAAAGAAATCAGACTTTCTGTCCTAGAAAAAATCTAGTGAAATTTTGTCCTTGTTTACTTTCCAACAGCTCTTTTCTAGAAAACAGAGAAGAAATACTAGTAAGCCTTTCTTCTCCTTCTAAACCAATCCATCATCCAAAAACACTGACTCAGAAAACTCTTGTCAGTAAAGCTATGATAATTAGTTGTCTACCTGTAGACTGGATGACACTAAAGGATCATTAAAGAAGATATCAGGTGGAGTTTGTTACTGATGTATTAAAGAATAAAAAATATTCTCATCTGAGGTGTAATTTGGGCAAGAGTAAGAAAACAGGAATCATGGGCAGTCTTTTCAAGGCTTAACCCTTTAAGTCCTAAGTTTCCAACTGTATAAATAGTTCAACAAAATTGACACAGGTTCATTAAAATATGCTGAAAATCATAATCTAGAGCTTATATATCCTTTATATATATTTTCATATATATGTATACATATGGAAATATGTTCTTCCAAATGCTCTAATCATTCACTTATTACTTTCCTCAAAAAATAGAACTCTAAAAACATAATTATTTATTTATTTGTTTGGTTTTAGTACTGGGTATTGAACCCGGGTTGCTTAAGTACTGAGCCACATCCCCAGTCCTTTTTATTTTTTATTTTGAGACAGAGTCTAGTTAAATTGCTTAGGTCCTCATTAAGTTACTGAGGCTGACTTTGAACTTTTGATCTTCCTGCCTCAGCCTCCTGAGCCACTAGGATTACATGTATGTGCCACCATGACCAGCCATAATATTTATTTTAAAAGTTACCAAAATGGGCAGGGATTGTGGCTCAGTGGTAGAGAGCCTGCCTAGCATGTTTGAGGCACTGGGTTCGATCCTCAGTACTACATAAAAATAAATAAATAAAATAAAGGTATAGTGTTCATCTGCAACTTTTTTTTTTTTAAGTTACCATAAGTGGTATACATGTTGCATGATTTAAGTATGGGACTTAATCAGTTTAAGATCTGTGATTCCTGGTGCTGGCTTGGGACATATAAACAGGTAGAAACCATTGCATTTATGCAACTAATATATTAGTTGAACTTAAGCACACTTAGATCTTTTTTTTATACATTTCATGTTCACCTTGGACTCTGTGGTAGCTGGATAACAAAGAAATCTATGACAGAGGGTTCTATCTGACCAGATTATTTAACACTTCCTCCATTTTTTTGGTCTGAAGGAGGCAAAACTAGAGAGAGAGATGATTTCAAGATGATTTCCAAACCCATGCAAAAGACTGATGCCCCCCCCAAAAAAAAAACAAAAAACCGCCAACAAATTCCCTTGTATTCATACTATCTCTATAGCCAAGAGTTCAAGTAAACTTTTAAATCTACAGTATTTTCATGTCTAAATAGGACTGGAATTAGTAGAGCTGGTCTCATTTCACTTATAAAAGAAAAGAAAAACCAGGTGTGGTGGCGCATGCCTGTAATCCCAGCAGCTTGGGAGGCTGAGGCAGGAGGATCACAATTTCAAAGCCAGCCTCAGTAACTTATCGAGGTCCTAAGGAAATCAGCAAGACCCTGTCTCTAAATAAAATATAAAAAGGGATGGGGATGTGACTCAGTGGTTAAATACCCCTGAGTTCCATCATTTTTTTTTTTTTTGAAGGATTGGAGAGAAGGAATATGTCCTCAGGTCAATTAGAATACATTCAAGGAGCTAGGAATAATAACAGTTTTCCACATAAAAACTTAAAAATCTTATTTCTATATTTTAATAGAAAAACTGAAACCTGGCACATAGAAATTACAAGGGTAGCTGGGTGTGGTGGTGCACATCTGTAGTCCCAGCTCCCCAGGAAGTTGAGGCAGGGGGACTGCTGGAGCCCAGGAGTTTGAGACTTGCCTGGGTAACATACAGAGACCTTGTCTAAAAAAGAAGTCAGGAGCACTCGGTGCACACCTGTAATCCCAGCTACTTGGAAGGCTGAAGCAGGAGAATTCTAAGTTCAAGACCAGCCTCGGCAATTTGTACCTATCTCAAAATAAAAAATTAAAAAAGGGCTGGGGATGTAACCCTTGGACTCAATCCCCAGTAGCACAGGGAAAAAATAATAATGAGGGCTGGGGATATAGCTCAGTTGGTAGAGTGCTTGCCTTGCAAACACAAGTCCCTGGGTTCAATCCCCAGCACCATTAAAAAAAAAAAAAAAAAAAAAACAAGAAATAATGAAATAAAATAAATGACAAAGAAGACCATTTCCAACTCTATGCACATTCACAACAGGAGTAAAACATGGACAGGGACAATGCTTTCGCTTTCACCTCACATAATGTTGATAGTTCACAACAAGAGCAATTCCATTCCACAGGTTCAAAATGGGTTCATTCTCTGCCCTGCAAAGCAAAGAAAAGCTAAGCCATCTCTCAAACTAACCTCTGATTAATACAAATTTCAGCCTATGATTACTACCACCCCTGAGATTACTGAAATTTAGTAACCAAATAACCAAAGGAAAAATGGAAATTTTAAATTTTAAATTTCACCCTCTCTAGTGAAAGGGAAAAACATGAGAGGTTCAGATGAATCTGTTTACTCATTAAAAGCTAATACAGGGGCTGGGGAGATAGCTCAGTCGGTAGAGTGCTTGCCTTGCAAGCACAAGGCCCTGGGTTCAAGCCCCAGCACCGCCAAAAAAAAAAAAAAAAAAAAAAAAAAGCTAATACAGAATAGGAAAATGTGAAGGGACATTTCAAAGCAGAAATGCCCACAAAATTAGTTTCAAGGTAACTTTGGATCAAAAAATCAAACTGTGAACCCATGAGAAATAGGACAATAATGGCTGAGAAAAATTGCAGAGCCAGAGCACTATCTTAAGGACTTACCCAAAGATCTCTGTGGAGAGGATTCCATTCACCTTTACACTGAAATTAAATCTGATCTGCAACACAAAAAATGAGGCATGAGATTTCATATGAGCCAGAATAGAGATTAAAAACTTCTGTACCTAATCTCTAGGGGAAAAAGGATATTCTTTAACTTTCAAAATTAATATTATTTTAATTGACAAATAATAATTATATACATTAATGGGGTAGAACATATTTTGTTTCACATATATACAATGTGAAATTATTAAATCAAGTTGGTTAACATATCCATCACCTAACTTAATTTTTATGTGGTAAGACATTTGACATTTATTCTCTTAGCTATTTTGAAATACATTATTATTACCTATAGTCCCCCTGCTGAGCAGTTATACAGATTCAGCTTGACATGACTCCAGCCATCTTGAGTCATAACTGCCAGGATTGCCCCAGAATCTTTGGTCTTTGGTCTTTCCTTTATAGTTCCCCAGTAAACTATAATAAATAAAACCAGTAGAGTCATCTGTCGAGCTTTATGACTAGACCCTAACTCCTTTATATGTTCTTAAGAAAATCAGGTACATTCCAGCTACAATGAAGTCACTTTTGTCCTGACCCCAAAATATGCCCCTCTTTCTGACCCAAATTGTTAGGTTCCAAATGGTTTTGCTGCTGTCCAGAACCACACTTCTGTCAGGGAATCCCCAAATAAATTTGTACTTTATGCAAATCTTAGATTTCACAGCCTCTCCTTCTTGGTCTCACAGCACCTTGGGGCCAATCCTCATACACTAGGATTGGATTGTTCTGGAACAGCAACAAATTCCCAAAACTTGTTCCTCCAAACTGAAATTTTGGACTCTCTGACCATATTCCCTCCCTCCCACCTTCACCTAACCTTTGGTGATTACCGACCGTTCTATTTTCTACTTCTATGAATTCAATTGTTTTAGATTCCTACATAAGTGAGATCATGTGGTATTTGTCTTTCCGTGCCTGGCTTATCTGAATGGATAAAGAAACTGTGGTATGTTTACACAAAGGGATACTATTCAGTCTTGAAAAAAGAAGGAAATCTATCATTTCTGACAACATAGATGAAAAGTATACACTTTGTCACTTTTTTCCACTTGATCTTTATTACCTTTTTCAACTGTACTCTCACTAAACTTACTTAAAACTTGTCTGTGTTCAAATTATCAGTCTTAAATTTATTAAGTCCTACACTACAATTCTAGGTGGTCTCAAATTATAAGGAAATTCTGCTCCTTTGCCATTCTTCCAACTTATCCCTTCTTCTTTTTTTTTAAGGGGACTATCTTTTTTTTCTTTCTTTCTTGGTACCAGGGATTGAACCCAGGGGTACTTATCCACTGGGTCACATCCCCAGCCCTTTTTACTTTTTATTTTGAGACAGGGCCTTGCTAAGTTGCTTTTAAGGTCTCGCTTAGCTGTTGAGGCTGGCTTTGAACTTTCAATCCTTCTGCCTCAGCCTCCCAAGTCACTGGGATTGCAGGCATGTGCCATTGCACCTAGCAGAACTATCAATCTTATTTCTATTATTTTTGATAATATAATAAATGAATCACCCTGTGTATTTTTCCTTCATTTTTTCTTGCCCCATCTTCACCTGATTTTCTGTCTTCTCTCCAATTTACATTGCTGTTCTAATCATTCCCTTCCAGTCTACATTTTTCTTTCTATGTAACACAAGGTAACAAGATACTCTAGAGCCAGCAAGTTCCTTAACCTCTGTACCATAGTTTTCTCAGCTATAAAGTGGGGTTGGTGATGACAAAACCTACCTTGTGAGGGGAGTTGTGAGGCTTAAATGAATGAGTGTATAGAGACACTTGGAATAGTGAACGCTGCTGAAGACAGACAGAAAAAGTAGGAAGACAGCACAAGAAAAGGAGAAATTATGTGACATGCTTAATGAAATTCCTCTTATAAATCTAACTACAGAATACAGATAATGATAAAAATTTTAGCTCTTCAATGTTCAAAATATTATCCAAATTTGGAAATAATACTCAAATTTCCTAATATGCTCTTACAATCACTTTAGAAAAGAAGGTGATCACCTATAACATTTATTACCTAAGTTGAAAGAAAAATGAAGCACAGAGGGAAAACAGGTATCTAAAGTGATACAGTAAAGCAGTAAGAAGATACTAATAAGATTCCAAAAGAAAGCTCTCTACACCCAGGGCTGGGAGCATAGTTCAGAGTATGTGTTTAGGATGTGTGAGGCCCTGGGTTTGATCCCCAGTACAAAGGGAAGGGGAGGGAAGGGAAGAAGGAAAGGGAAGGGATAGGATTGCCTGAAGGGCACAAAAACCATTTGATTATTAAAGCTTTAATGATCTCCACTGAAAAAATGAAAATCATAACCTTCCATGTCCTACAGAATAGAAGTTTCTTGAGAACATATGACTTAAACAAGAGAAGCATTATTCTGCAAAAGAACAGCTTACCTGGTGATGTAAGATGATAATTTTGCGTAAAAAATGCTTTATGACTAGACAATCTGTTATCAAAGTTCTGGGTTTTTCATCAACCTGTAACAATGCAAGAAAAACATTCACCACACATATACAAACCCAACAGCACAAACAAATTCAATATATTTCTTCCTATAAAAATAACTCTACATTGGGTGCAGTGGCACACACCTCTAATACCTGCAGCTCAGGAGGCTGAGGCAGGAGGATTGAGAGTTCAAGGCCAGCCTCAGCAAAAATGAGGTGCTGCTCAGTGAGACCCTGTCTCTAAATAAAAATACAAAATAAAGCTGGGGATGTGACTCAGTGGTTGAGTGCCCCTGGCACCCCCAAAATTAAAAAAAATGTAAAAATAACTATCCCTCAGAAAGTTTTTTGTATATCCAAGGAGAAACATCTTTGAGAATGAGAATTATATACAAAAGGGAATTTAAATAGCCATCATTTCTTAGGTTAGAGTACCTCTTTCATGAAATTTCAGGGGATACACATGCAAAGATGAGCACAAAACCTACAATGTCAAAACCACCTTTTGGAACAAATTCAAAATTAATTCAGATTACAGCTGAGAAAAGTAACTAACTTTCTTTAACTCTGCTATTCTAATGTACTTTATGACAATCTGTATTAAGATTCTGAGTGAAGTCAAAGAAGCAGGCACTCGAATTCATTTATTCAAACATTTATCTGACTATAAGGGAAAGCTATAGAGTGAGTTCAAAAATTAGAAGACCTGTGTTCCAGTATTAGCTCTGTAAAAATTATTTTAAGTTACCATAAAAAAATCACTTTACTGCTCGGGATGTCATTTCCTAATCTGCAGAACAAAGATAAAACCTACATGGAGACACTTATAATAGTGACTGGCAAACAAAGACACTGAAACTGCTGAAACTAAAAGAAACTAGAAAGACAGCATGAAGAAAGGGAGGCATTATATGACATGCTTACCTGTATTCATCTTTATTAACATGTCTGACTATAGATGTCTACCCTATCTACCTTACAGGATGGTTTTAAGGATCCTCATACCTGAAAGCAAATGTTGCATATGGTAGCAATAATGGATAGCACCTGTCAATGCCCACAATGTGACCAGCTTTGTGCAGGTGCTATATGTACATTACCTCACAACAATCCTGTAAGCCAAGTACTATGATGCCCAATTTGCAGATTGAAAAAAAAAAAAGGCTCAGATAATTGAAGCAACTTGTCTATGGTCACTTAGCTCTTCAGTGATATAGACTGAATTTGACCCTAAGTCTTTCCAATCTTAATTGCCCATGCTTTCCCAATATACTGTGATACTTCCATAAATACGAGATTTACCATTTAAAAAAATGATGGCTTTCTCTATTCTAGGAATGGTGCTAAAGTGTCTTACTTGTATTACTTCACTTAACCATCACAAAAGGGTTTATATGTAACCTATACTTTTTTATAAGTGAATAAAACTTTCAAAGAGGTTAAACAACTTACTCAAATTTAGCCAGGTCAATTTGGCTCGAAATCTTTAGTATTAACCATTTTCCTATAATGACTCACTATATTTAATACAATGTCCCTAAAACCAGAGTTAGAAAGTCTCCTAGAAAATGAAGTCCTGAAAAATGAAAGTGTAGTCAGAAATCATCAAGTTCTTGTTAGTGGCTCAGAAAATACAGAGCCATGTACTAGATATATTTTTAGTGGAATAAAAATTGTCCCTGAGCTCAAAAATCCCAAAATACAATAAAGAATGTAGCCAGGCATGCAAGAATAATACCAGCAGCTCCAGAAGCTGGGGCAGAAGGATCACAGGTTCCAAGCCAGCCTAAACAACTTATCAGGCTCTAAGCAACTTAGGGAGACCCTGTCTCTAAATAAATACATAAATAAATAAATAATAAATAAATAAATATGGCTGGAAATGTGGCTCAGTGGTTAAATGCCCTTTGATCCAATTCCTAGGAAGGAAGGAAGGAAGGAAGGAAAGAAGGAAGGAAGGAAGGAAATGAAAATATCTAATAAAGAAGAGTAAACAGTTATTTTTTTATGAATCTGCTGAAAAAATGGTCAAGAACTATGTAATAGGTGAAGATCAATGAAAATAAATTTGAAAAAAATTATTAGAAAATGCATAGGAGAATATTAGATAATTCTAGAAACAAGTCTAGGATTATCTGTGCTCATTAATGGTAGTAAATAACTAGTATCTACAGCATACATATCATAGTCACATCCTTTAAGAATTTTTAGTATACAACATTTAAAAACAGGAGAAAAGCAATAGTCTCTTTTAAGCATTTTCTGTATTTAACATTTTCAAAACAACTTCTTAGAAAAGCTTCAAATCTTATAACCTTGGTGATTATAGGGCATATCTTAGAGGGCTAATTATAGCTAATGGTAAGGTAACCAAATAAGTGAGAGTTCATTAAGCAGCTCTCAGAGAGGGGCTACAATTAATAATAATGACAGCTGCCATTTACTGAACACTTGGTACAAGCAACAAGCTCATGTACAGCAGGACTTATGCCAATTTTACAGAAGAGGATCATGAGACTCCAAAAGCTAATTAATTTGTCCAAGGTCATACACAGCTAGTGGCAGCACTGGGATTCGAACCCAGATCTGACTTATTCTGAAGTTCACACACTACTGTGCAATGCTGTCTTTCCAAGAACGTTCACTTTCTGTCTGGAAGGGGTAAGATAGTACTGGGGATATAGCTGAGTGATAAAGTGCCTGCCTAGCATGTATGAGGCCCTGGGTTCTATTCCCAGCACCACACATGCATGCGCGCACACACACACACACACACACACACACACACACAATGTTTCTTGTGAACAGGGTAATAATAATATTTTTTTTCAGTCCTGGGGATCGAATTCAGAGCCTCATATATGCTAGGCAAGCACTCGATGACTCAACTACATCCCCAGCCCCCCATCATTATATTTTATGGAGCTTGACAGGAAATGCTTGTATATAACTACTCAATGTATGCATTTGCTTATTCTTAAAACACTAATGTTTCTTATTATGTATACCTGGGCCTACAGAGATCAATAATACAATCTCTGAATTAGAAGAATTCACAGTTCAGAAGAGAAAGACATATATGAATATGACATTTCATATGACAAAGTGAAAAGTTCTATAATTTAGGTATATGAGGTGCTAAAGGAACACACAAGATAATTGGCACCTAACCCAGACTGAAAGGATAAAATGATCTAATGAGAGTTTAGCACAAGACAGTTAACCCAAAGCAAATATCCCCTTTTAAGATCTACTCATAGGATTGTTGAGAGAAAGAGAGAGAAAGAGAGAGAGAGAGAGAGAGAGAGAGAGAGAGAGAGAGAGAGAGAGAGAGAGAAAGAGAGAGAGAGAGAGAGAAGAGAGTCTTTTATAGTTGAATATTAGAAACCCAGTACCCCAGCATGGCACATCTATAGAGGTAGTGAACTTACTTAAGTGCTATTATGAAAAAATAGATGCTGCCAGTCTGGGCAGCAGAAACCACTAGAAAATCATATAGTTTTAGTCTTAACCTCTAAAGGCAAGTCTGATTATATGCTAGAAGTTCATGTGCAAACATAAACTGATACAGTCATGGGCCCTATACTGCTCTCCTGAAGAATGTCTCAGTCTCTCTCTCACTTTCTCCCCTCCCTCTTTGATTGATAGGTAGGCAGGTAGACAGATACATGGATACAGAGATACAAATATGGAGATATGTTTGTGCTTATATGTTTATATGCATGTTATCTCCTTTTTATTATTTAGTATTATTACAAAAACAAATATAAAACTTTGGAGAAGACTGTTCAGAAGACCTTGTAAAATCAGACTGCTTTGGAGGGACATATTACCCAGCCTCATGAGCCCCAAGATGCAGGACTCACACTGAGCATAAACATAAAACCCAACATCTCTCCTAAATGAGGCTTTCCTCAATCTTCCTTGAGAGTAATTTTCCTCACATGCCCAAATCAGTGGCTAATTTACATTAGTTTTTCATGGATGTCACCATTAAGTAGTCTTTGCCCTGAAGTTTGCTAATCAACCCTTCTCCCCAACTGATGTATTTATGATGAAATCTTTTGCAATCTTTCCTCTCTTTTCACTTTCTTCATTCCAATGTGTTTTGAACAGCTACACAGTACTACAAACAGTGTAATGTAGAGGAAGAGATGCTTTGAGGAAAATCTTGTTCCCTGAGGCTAATGTTATTTGGTTATACTACTCTTTTGCCTCTCCTCTCCAGCACCAGCTTGCTCCTGGTCACTAAGCTCACAGTTTTTCTCTGTACTCCAAGCCTGACTTTCACATCCAAGTAGATGACCAAAGGCCTAGGGGTATGGATCAATGGTACAGTGCTTGCCTTCCATGCATGAGACTCTGGGTTCAATCCCTAGCACCACAAATAAGACAGTGTTTTGCTGCCTACCAAGTAGATGACCAGCCTAAGCAACATCTGTCTCAATGATAAGGACTCTAACTTCCATTTATTTTCAGCTAACTATTTCCATGGCTATACTTTAGAACTGGTCCATTCTGGAAACCTTGAATTGAAATGTCCAACTCTGATGTGAGACGATGTACCAAGGTGTTAATGTTAGCTTCCTCGATAGGCCAAATTATATGTGTTCTAAATGTTTGCTTTGGTCATACTTCAATTCTTCTGAGGGAAACACTGCTTTTACAATGAGGAGAAAAACAAGAGAAATTTTACCACTCTAATAACAACTTCCTATTCTCTCACAAGTGTCTGAACTCCTTGTATTCATTACATCCGATTTTCCATCTATCAAGACTGTGGACATGGACTCTTTTCTTTGAGTTAGGCACTCTTTCTCTTAGCTGCCACAGCTGTCAGTGCTCACCTCTGTCATGACATATATCACATTATATTGTAATTATTTGCTTACACATCAATATTTCCCTTTATACCCCAAGTTCCTTGGGATTAAGTAACATGGCTTGGAACTCTGTACCTACAGTCCCTGGTTCAATGTGACTAACGAATAGATACAAGTTTCTGAATGACTGAATAAATATTGAAATAGCACTGACCTACATGAGTCACATGACCTATAGATTCAAGTTCTAATTCTGCCACTTAACTCTCATATGACCCTGGAAAAGTCAGTCAAATTCTCTGAATCTCAGATTTCTTATCTATAAAATGGGATGATACTTGTTATATCCACCTCATCAAACTGTCAGGAGGCTTAAATAATATTATGATAGGTATATGAATTACTGTTGCTTGTTCAGACTGGCTAAAAAACATAACCTCATTTTCTAAAATTGCTTTCCATGGTTCACTGGAATCACCTTTTTATTGCTACTTGACATCAGTAGTTTCAGAGTTGACTAACCATTAATTGCTCTACCTGGTTCACCTTTCCTTCTCCTAAAGAAGATAAGGCACAGCCGGGGGTTTCTGCTGTTCTGATAGTGTACCCATTCCTTTCAGAAGGGGCAAATCATTATTCAAATGCAGAAAAAGGCTTCTCAAGTATTTTCTTGGGAGAATGTTTGATGAATTTTAATTCTTTACCTCTCCACCAAATCCAAAAAAAAAAGACAGAGAACCAAAAATTGTTAAAGAGAATGAAGAACTTAATAGTCACTTTCATAAACCTGGAATGCAAATAAATCAATAGATGTCCAAACCAGCTGAAGAAAAATATATCCAAATAGGATCTGCACTGGAAATTCATTTTTTTAATTAGGAGATTCAAATTCAAATAAGGGTTTATTTCAATGGTTGCCAAACTGTACATTAGGAATCATCTGGGATTTAAAAAAAATATTCCAAAGTCTAGCCCACACTTCTTATGAACCAAATTATGTCCCCCAAAATTCATATGTTGAAGCTTTAACTCCCAATATCACTGTACTTGGAGATGGGGTCTTAAGAAAGTAATAAAGGTGTAAAGGTGTCTCTTCTTATAGGGATACCAGAGATCTCTCTCTCCCTCTCCCTTTCCACTCAGGAAAGGCCATGCAAAGATACAACAAGAAGGCAGTGATTTGCAAGCCAGGAAGAGAGGTCTCACCAGAAAGTAACCCTGATGGCACCATTTTTTTTTTTTTTAAAGAAATGGTCTCATTGTGTTGTCATGTTGTCTAGACTGGTCTTGTACTCTTGGGCTCAATCTTCCTGCCTCAGCCTCCTGAGCGCTGGGACAACAGGCAAAAATTACTCTTCTCAGCCCTGAAGGCACCTAGATCTTGAACTTTTAGCCTCCAGGACTGTGAGAAATTAATTCTATACTATGTAAGGGACCTAGCCTGTGGCATTTTGTTATGGCAGCCTGGGCAGACTAATTCAACTCCCCATATCAAGTAAATCACAGCCTTCTGGAGTAGGACACAGACGTTAGTATTTGGAAGTGCCCAAGTGATATAATATTTGCACAGGCAAATTTGAGAGCCAGTGCCCCTTATTTTACTTTAAACTTGGAACTGTGATGGACCTAGGCTTTTTTTCTGTTATTAGATTTGTAGAAAAATAAGAATCAGTCAGGCACAGTGGCACACACCTGTAATCCCAGAGACTCAGGAGGCTGAGGTAAGAGGATCCTAAGCTTGAGGCCAGTTTTAGCAATTTAGTGAGATCCTCTCTCAAAAATAAAAAAATAAAAAGGACTGGGAATGTAGATCAGTGGTAAAGTGCCCCTGGGTTAAATCCCCAGTACCAAAAAAATATATAGAGAAAAAAAGAATTAAATCATCAGTAGTTTATAGAACTACAACATAGCTTGCCTCAAAAATCATCTGGAAGGATGTTGCCCCTGATGTGTCTGGAGAACAGCTCCTTTCACCTACAGTTGACTTCAACTTTGCAGAGAATCCAGGCAGTATAGATTGTATTTCTGTGTGAGAAGAAATGGCAACAAAGTTAGAACCTCTGGAATTGTTTATTAAATCAATGAGCCAAGAAGGTTTTTCCTTGATGAAAAGATTACTTGAAAAATTTAAAAGTTGACTGAAAATGGCTATGCATCATTAAAATTGTTTGAACATTTAGAATTCCTTTTGGGGGTTAAGACATTTATATCGTTTTCAACTTTTCACATTTGCTAAATCAATTTGACTTTTCAGTTAGTTTCCACAAAGTCACGTTCATTGCCAGCAACTAGAACTGATAGTTCTAGTTGATATTGTGTTTTTCAATAGATCAATTCATTATCTAATAAACACAGTCCAGAGAAATGAACTAATTCAGAATTGAAAGCAGAGAAATTCAAGAACGTCTCAGGCATGCATCTAGTAGAGTATGTTTTTAAATGAGGTCATCTTTAACAAACTCAAACTCTTGCCCATTAATTTGTGAATTAACCACTTGGCATATCCATATGTATTGATTCAGAACTTTGTTTAAAATCAGTGAGTTGTGGATCATCCACAACAAACATCAAAGTATACACTGTCTTTCTGCTTCTCCATTCCCTGGCACTCATATTACAAGGAAACAATCAAACCTGCATTCTGTAAAATGTCATCCTTTATTTACCCTCCACATTAGTACAATACAGAGAACTAAAGATAAATATCTCAGTGTCTGCAAGTGAGGTTGATGATGCTGACATACAAAAAAATCAACTTTAAATATCAAGTAAAAATAAAATACATCCTAAAATAATAGCACAAGTATCTCCTTAAGGCATTCATACTTATATCTAATAGTATGCACATCATAGCCATTTGCCCATAAACTAAAAATTGCCATGCTATGGAGATCAATACCATGAAAACTATAACATATATCAAAAACATAGCACTTATGCCTACGAAAATTGAATTAATAGAATAATCTGAGATAGACTTTAAATGTCTATATTTTATACCTTTGAAGAGAAAAAGAAGTCATGAAACAAGAATACACTTAAAAAAATAAACTGAAAGTCATGGGAAAAACCTTATTAGAAATCTTGGAAATTAAAGCTAATGGTTTGAAATTAAAACCCAATGAATAGTTAGACTGGATAAGAATAAATTCAAAAGAAAAAGTAGTACATGAATACTCACAGCAGCATTATTCATAATTGCCAAAAGTGGAAATAACTCAAACATCCACCAAATGATGAATGGTTCAACAAAATGTAGAATATTTCAGTTACAAAAATAAAAGAAGTATTCACTATAATATCAGTGAACCTTAAAGAAGTCAGACACAAAAGGCCACATATCATATGATTCCACATATCATAATGTTCAAAATGTCAATCTATAGATATAAAAAGCATATTCATATATGCCAAGGAATAGGGGATTAGAGTAAGTGGAATGATTGCTTCTGGGCGTAGGGTTTCTTTATAGGTGATGCAAATACACTGGAATTAGATGGCAATGATAATTACACAGCCTTGAGAATATACTAAAAACCAGTGAACATGTTAAAATGGTATATTATGGTGTATTATATCAATTAAAAGGAGAAAAGGTAAAAGACATAAAACATAGATCAGAAGAAATAGTGACTGGTAATTATAATTAAAAGAAGACAGATGTCTAAGTGTTAGCTGAAAAAAATTAACCAGGTGTGCCAGGCATGGTGGCACATGCCTGTAATCCCAGTGGCTCAGGAGGCTGAGGCAGGAGGCCGAGGCAGGAGGATTCCACGTTTTAAGTCAGCCTTAGCAATTTAGCGAGACCCTGTCTTTAGATAAAATATAAAAAGGGTTGGGAGTGACTCAGTGGTTAAGAGCCCCTGGGTTCAATCTCCAGTACAAAAAAAATTATATGGGCTGGGGAGATAGCTCAGTCGGTAGAGCGCTTGCCTTGCAAGCCCAAGGCCCTGGGTTCAATCCCCAGCACCGCAAAAAAAAAAAAAAAAAAAAAAAAATTATATATATATATAAAATAATTAATTTTATATATATAGGACAGGTGTGAAGGAGGATAAGTTTCTAAAAATCTAAACAAAACAAACAAACTTTAAAAAGTCAGCTAAACACATCACAATGAAACCCAGAATAGCAAAAATAACAACTCTAAAAACTACAAAACAATAAAATAGAAGTATCCAAAAGAAAAAAACATAAAGTTAGACTTCTCATCAACAAAGCTAATGCCAGAAGATTAAATAGTACTATCTTTAAAGTTCTGAAAAGTAACTTTGAATCTGGAGTGTGTGTGTGTATGGTGCTGGGGACTGAACCCAGGACTTTGCACATGCTAGGCAAGCACTCTACCAGTGAGCTATACCAGATTCAGGTGTTTTAATTTGCACTTTTAAGAGAGCCAGTCTACCATAAAAAATGAGAGACTTAACACCTACAAGCCCTCACTGAAAAGAAAGACTAAACAAACCACCACCACACCATTTTAGAGGGTTCACATTTTTGTTGAGATAGTGTGGGGATGAGGGAAAAATGAGATATCATCAATATAAAATTACTCTTCACACAGATCTCCAACTATTAAATCAGTCAGAAAATGTTTTAATCATGTGACAATATGAACACCCAAAAAACCATATATTGGGATTTCTTCTAGCAATGATGGTGCAGAGTTTGGAAGTTGAATGGTATTAAATTAGAAGAGTTTGAATGCCTTGGTTTTGCATTTAAAATGCACAAAAAATAGACTCACAAGGTTGAAGGGATTGGTGTGTTAAAAATTAATAGTCTTGGGCTGGGGTTATAGCTCAGTTGGTAGAGTGCCTGCCTCACAAGCACAAGGCCCTGGGTTCAATCCCCAGCACCGCAAAAAATAATAATAATAATAATAATAGTCTTCAGATATTGGTAATATAATTTAGAATGTGACTTATCATCTAATAAAAATTTACTAGATGTGCCAAGGAACATGAAATGTTAACCAGTCAAGAAAAAAAGAATCAATCACTATAGACAGAGCTTGATATGGTATAGATGCTAAATTTAGGAAAGACTTTAAAGCATCTATTATAAATATATTCAAAGACTTTAAACAGTTAGTGAACTAGTAGGGAATATCAGCAGAGAAATGAACACTATAGAACACCAGATGGAAACTGTGTAACTTTTCACCAATTAAAACACAGAAGTCACTGGATAGGTTTTAACAGTAACTTAAGAGATGACAGAAGAATCAGTGGAATCAATGAAGACAAATAACAAAAATTTTCTAAAAACAGGGCATATTGGCACATGCCTGTAGTCCTGGCTATTTGGGTAGCTGAGATGGGAAGATTACTTGAACCCGGGAATTCTAAGCATCTAAGCCAGCCTGGGCAATACAGTGAGGAACCGTCACCCCCCAACCTCCACACACACACAAACAAATCAAAACAATACTATTGGATCTGGAGAACAGAGGTAAAAAGATTGAAGAAAACTGAATAATTTCTAGAGATCAGTAGGAAAATATCAACCAGTTTAAAACACATATAGTGGGAGTCCAAAAGGAGAATAAAATGAGAATGAACAGAAAAAAATATGAAGAAATAATGGACAAAATTTCCTAAAATTTGATGAGCAATATAAAGATGTGAAAATCTTAGGTAACTCCAAGTGGAATAAATACAAAGAAAATTACATCTAGGAACATAATAGTCAAAACCAAAGATAAAAACTTGAGAGAAGTGAGGAAAAGCACATATTATAGACAAAGGAGGTATAATATGAATCACAGCTTACTTTTTATCATAAATAATGAAGGCCAAAAGACAACAGAACAGCATCTTTTAAAATGTTAAAAGGAAAAAAACTGTCAAGCTAGCATGCTACTTCCAGTGCAAGGCCCTTTAAAACTGAAAGCAAGATAAAAACACTTCTAGATAAACAAAATTTGAAATGATTTGTTGCTAGAAAGCCTACAACACACACAAAAAATTGTTAAAGAATGCTTTTTAAGCTGATGATAAGAATCAAGATACACAAGGAGAGATGAACACAAGAAATGACAAATAAGGGGATGACTATAAAAGGCTACTTTTTCTCCTTGAATTTTTAACAGACAATTCTTCAAAACAAAAATAACTCTGTAAGGCAGAGTTATTATAACATTCAAAAATACTCAAAATAGGGGGATAGGGCATAGCTCAGCTAAGTGGTAGAATACGAGCTTATGATGTGTGAAGTATTGGTTTAATCCTCAGCACCAAAATAAAATAATATGCTCAAAATTGAGCAAAAAATAAAAATATAAAAAAGGAAAGAAAAGTACTGAATTATTAACTCCAAAACAAAACAACCACGAGTGGTTTTTCCCTAATGACATACAATGCTAAATAAATTTTCATATTCTTACTTGCCACCTATATATTTTCTCTGGTGAGGTATCTGCTTAATTTTTTTGGATAAGTACTGGGGACTGAAATCAGGGGCACTCTCTCTACCTCTGAGCCATATCTCTGGCCCTTTTTATATTTTATTTCAAGACAGGGTCTCACTAAATTGTTAATGCTAACTTTGAACTTATGATCCTCCTGCCTATCTTTTGCCCATTTTAAAATTAGGTTGTTAATTTTTTTACTATTGAGTTTTAAAACTTGTTTTGAATAACAAACCTCTACCAGATGTGTCTTTTGCAAGTATTTTCTACCAGTCTGTGTAAGTCTTCTTAAGCTCTCAACATTGTCTTTCACACAGCAGGTTTTCATTTTAATTATATTTTAATGGAGTCCAGCTTATCATTTCTTCCACTGGATCATACCTTTGTGCTTTCACCTTGTATCTAAAAAGACATCACCATACCCAAGGTCATCTACATTTTCTCCTACATTATCTTCTACAAGTTTTAAAGTTTTGCACTTTACATTTAGGTCTATGGTTCATTGTAGTTAATTTTATGTCTATAGTCTCATGTTCATTCCTTCCTCCCCCTCTTCTACCTCCCCACCCGGCCCCCGTCTGCTCATAGAGGTCTAGACAGTCTATCACCTTTTTTGAAAAGACTATTCTTGCTTCATTGCATTGCCTTTGCTACTTTGTCAAACTAACTATATACACATGAATCTATTTCTGGGTTCTGGGTTCTTTTCCACTGATTTGTCTACTATTTCACCAATATCACACTGTCTTGTTTTCTGTAGTCTTACACAAGTCTTGAAGTCACTTGGTGCCAGTCCTCTGACTTTGTTTTTCTTCAACACTGAGTTAGCTATTGGGATCTTTTACCTCTCCATATAAACTTTAGAATCAGTTATCAAGAGCCACAAAATAAATTGTTGAAATTTTGATTGGGATTGCATTGCATATACAGATCAAGTTGAGAAAAAATAAATCTTAATAATAATGTCTTCCTGTCCATGTCTTCCTTCCAATAAGGTCTTCCTTCCTATTCTTTCCATTTTTCTAGTTCTTCTTGGATATCTTTCATCAGAGCTTTGTAGTTTTCCTCTTATCAATCTTATACAGATTTCTTAGATTTAAATAAAAGTATTTCACTATTTGGGTGCTCATATAAATGACAATTTTTTAAAAAATTTTCAAGTTTCACTTGTTCATTGTTGGTGATTACTTACTGTATATTAACATTGTCATAATCACTTATTAGTCCATATAAAAACATTTCAACAATTTGTCAATTTCTACAAAAAGGCTGCTGATATTCTAATTGTGTTCAATCTATATATTAATTTGGGGACTATGGACATCTTAGCAATATTCCAATCTATAAACATAGTATATCTCTCCATTTATTGTTTCATTTCTCTCAGCGATGTTTTGTCATTTCAGGACAGAAATCTTTTACTTTTGTTCAATTTATCTCTAAGTGGTTCATGTTTATTGATGCTATTGTAAGTGAAACTTTTCATTTTTTTTACAATTGTCTGCTGCTAGTATATAAAATGTTTTTTGTATATTAACCTTCTTTCATATGACCTGCTAAATTGACACATTTGTTCTAAAAGTTATTTCGCAGATTCCATTGCATTCTGAACATAATCTTGTCATCTGCTAATGAAGTCAGATTTGCTTCTGCTTTCCAAACTGTAGGTCTTTTATTTATTTTTTCTTGCCTTATTACTCTGGTTAGAACTGCCACTATGATTTTTAAATGATATTCCCAAAGACTTATAAGAAAAATAATTACTCTAATTAAAAAATATATACTATTCAGAATGGTACTCATATTAACTATATAGGCACAGAAAAAAAGAACCAAAGGAAAAACAAAAAATATTAAATAGCACCTATCTCTAGAATTACTGGTGATATTTATTTCTTTCACTGTTCTTTACTTTATTATTATTATTGTAAGCATAAAATACTCTATGAACAGTGAAAATCAACATTAATTTTCAATTGCTCAAGGAGTATTTAAATGCTCAAATAAAACTTGGATTTGATAGTATGATATAAATATAGACAAGTTCATAATATCTGAAAAAGTAAAATTCATGACAACTATTAGGCTATAGTACATATTCTATTTATTAGTCAGTATACCACAAAATTATTCCTTTTTGAGTAGAAATAAAAAGTATGGTAGAAATAAAAATTCTTTTTTCCTCCTGATATGATTTTTCTAAAAATGAAACAATTTTCATTCATACCATCTTGTTTTCTGTTAACTTTCCCCAAACAAGTGACTTACATTCAAGAAATCCTTTCAAAAATTTTGGTTCAAAATCAAAAAGAGGGCTGGGGAGATAGCTCAGCGGGTAGAGTGCTTGCCTCACAAGCATAAGGCCCTGAATTCAATCCCCAGTACCGCAAAAAAAAAAAAAAAAAAAAAAAAAAAAATCAAAAAGAAACTTTATGTAGAACTCAGCCTGATTATTCAGAAAAAACAAATGTTATTAATAACAGCTAACATTTAAGCATTTCTTTTATGTTGTACACTATACTAATGCTTTATAATATTACCTAATAAATTCTCAGAATCCTGTAAGTATTGTGTATTTCCATATTTACAGTTGAGAAAACTGATATTCAAATGTCCCACAATATGCATAAGGCAGTTAGGGTTCAAGTATAGGGCTTCTGACTCTTAAATGTCTGTGTTTTTTAATCACTACCTACCTATATAGAGTGAAATAAATTATAAGAATATAAGCAGCACATTTAGTTTTCATTATTATATTTTCTTTGGAAAAGAATCATTCAAATAGCTGTTGTTTAAAAATTATTTTTATATAATATCTAATTCTTCAAGAAGCTCCACAGTGATAACCTTATGTCAGTAGTAAATGGGATTTAGGAAATCAATACTGTGTGTGTATGTGTGTGTGTTTTACCGGGTATTAAACCCAGGGGCATTTTACTACTGAGCTATATCCCCAGTCCTAATTTTGAGACAGGGTCTTGCTAAATTGCTAAAATTTGACCTTAAACTTGAGTTCCTCCTGTGTCAGTCTTTGGAGTCACTGGAATTACAGGCATGCACCACTACATCCAAGTAGTATCAATATATTAAACCAAGCTGGGCATGATGGTGCATGCCTATAATCCCAGCAGCTCAGGAGGATGAGGCAGGAGGATCACAGGTTCAAAATCAGCCTCAACAATTTAGCGAAGCTATAAGCAACCTAGAGACACCCTGTCTTTAAATAAAAACTAAAAATGACTGGGAATGTGGCTCAGTGGTTAAGTGCCCTTGGGTTCAAACCCCAGTATAAAAAACAAAAAAACAAAAAAAAACAAACAAAAAAAATCCACTGTCTCTCCATAGCTAATCTCGCTCTCTCTTTTTTTCCCCTTCAGTACTGGGGAATGAACCCAGGGGTGCTTTAACACTGAGCTATACTTCCAGCCCTTTTTATGTTAAGACAGGGCCTCACTAAATTACTGAGGTTGGCCTCAAAGTTGTGATTCTTTCACCTCAACCTCCTTTGTAGCTGGGATTACAGGCATGCACCACTGCACAGGGCCCAAACAAAATGACATTACAACAGCAAAACTGAATTTCAATTATCTGTATATTATGGTGTCAAGCCTAAAAATACAACTTGCACATTAATGAATAAATTCATTCCCAACTTGATCCTAGAAGCTCATTCCTAAAGACATGGAGAAAGTTCAGAAACAAAAAATACAGGTGATAAACATTTCTTAAAAGGTCAAATAAATAAAAATTAAAACTATATACCATTTCATTAACTATTAAGTGGGCAAAATATTTTAAGTAATTGAAATTCCCAATGTTAGCGAAGTATGGTTGAGTTGATATCTTCAGTACAAAAACTACTAGCACATGATACAACTTTTTAAAAAAAGCAATAAAAATATACACACTCTTATCAAACTAATTCTACTTCAGGAAATTAGTCCTAAAATTTTCAATTAAATAAAAAGCTACATGCATTAAGATGTTCATTCCAGTAACACTGAAATTAGCACACATTGAGAACTAGGTACTTAAGAAGAACCATTGTGCTGTATGTACTCTGTGTGTTACTTTATTAGTAGGTTTTTTAAAAGGATAATTTGCTCAAGGTAACACAGTATAAGTTTCTAACCACTGAACTATATTGATATTTTAATAATGGGGGGACACACACCTATATGTTTATTAACTAAAAAATGATTAATTTAATGCTGTGTGTGTGTGTGTGTATGTGTGTTTTGCTGAAGATTGAACCTAGGTTATCAAGCAGGCTAAGCATGTGTTCTACCACTGAGCCACAACCCCAGTCCCCCCATATAACACATTTAACAATTTAGCCATTAAATAATGAGTAGAGTATATATACACAAAGGAATATTACTCAGTCATAAAAAGAATAACTTTGTGATTTTTGCTGGTAAATGACTGGAGACTATCATGCAAAGTGAAATAAGCCAATTCCCCCAAACCAAAAGCTGAATGTTCTGATATGCAGATGCTAACACACAATAGGGGGAAGGGAAGAATGGAAGTTCACTGTATTAGACAAAGGGGAATGAAGGGAAAGGAAGAGGGATTGGAATAGGAAAGACAGTAGAATGAATTGGACATAACTTTCCTATGTTCCTATATGATTACACCACCAGTGAAACTCCATATTATGTATGAATCACAAGAATGGGATCCTAAGTAGAGTAAGTTATACTCCATGCATGTATAATATGTCAAATACACTCTACTGTCACGTGTATGTAAAAAGAACAAATAAAAAGTACAAAAAAAAAATGACGAATAGAACCAGGTAGAGGTAGAGGATCACAAGTTCAAGGCCAGCCTCAGCAATTTAGCAAAACCCTATCTCAAAAGTAAAAAAAAAAAATTCATTACAAATGCATATCTTTTTATTATCTTTTTTATTAGTTCATTTTAGTTATATATATTAGGTTCATTTTGATATAACTACACAAGAATGGAATATAATTTGCTCCACCTGAGGCCCTAGTACTTACTCTTTTCCTCTCCTTATCCCTCCCCATTTCTTTACTCTATTGATCTTTCCTTTATTTATAGTTTTTTAAATTAGTACCTGTGGATATACATAAAAGTGAAACTCACTGTGGTATATTCATGTATGTACCTAGGAAAATTTGGTCCAAGTCATTCCACTGTTTCTCCCTTTTCCTGGCCCTCCTCAATCCCCCTCAATCCCCTTCTTCTACTGCTTCCTCTTCTACTTTCATGGAATTCCCCCCCCCCCACACACACACACACACATACTTCTTCTTCTTTTCCCACTTTATTTTGGTCTAGCTTCCACAGATCAGAGAAAACATTTCACCCTTGACAATCTGGGTCTGGACAGTTTCACTTAGCATAATGTTCTCCATTTTCATCCATTTACTAGCAAATGCCATAATTTCGTTCTTTACAGCTAAGTAAAACTCCATTGTGTATATATACTCCATTTTCTTTATCCACTCATCTGTTGATGGGCACAGATGAGTGGATAGTTGAACTACTGTGAATTGCACTGCTATAAACACTGCTGTGGCTGCATTCCTGTAGTAGGCTGATTTTAGATCTTTTGAAATATACCAACAAGTGAGGTAGCTGGGTCATATAATGGTCCCTTTCCTAGTCTTTTGAGGAATTTCCATACTGTTTTCCCAAATGGTTGTACTAAGTTACCGTTCCACCAACCATGTATGAGTGTACCTTTTTTCTCTACATCCTCACCAACATTTATTATTGTTTGCTTTTTTTTTTTTTTTTTTTTTTTTTTTTTGGTGTTGGGGATTGAACCCAGGGTCTTGTGCTTGTAAGGCAGGTACTCTACCAGCTGAGCTATCTCCCCAGCCCATTATTTGCATTTTGATAACTGCCCTTCTAACTGGAGTGAGATGAAAACTCAATGTAGTTTTAATCTACATTTCCCTGATTGATAGAGATGTTGAACATACTTTCATATAATTATTGGCCATTTCCCCTCCCTCTCCCCTTTCTCCTCCTCTGCAGGGGTACTTGGGATTGAACCCTGGGTGGGGCACTTTACCACAGAGCTATATCCCCAGCCTTTTTTATTTTTTATTTTAAGACAGGACCTCACTAAGTTACTTAGGGACTCAATAAGTTGTTCAGGCTTGCCTTAAACTTGCAAACCTCCTGCCTCAGTCAGCTCCAAAGTCATAGGGATTACAGGCAAATGCCTCCTGTGCCTGGCCGTATTCTTCTTTTGAGAAGTATCTGTTTAGTTATTTTGCCCCTTTATTGGGTTTTCTTTTTAATGTTAAGTTTTTTGAGTTCTTTATATATTCTGGATATTACCCCTGAGAAGCAGGTGGCAAAGATCTTCTCCCATTCTGTATGTTCTCTCTTCATGCTCTTGTTTCCTTCACTGTACAGCTTTTAAATTTGATGCCATGTCACTCATAGATTTTTGAAAAGAACAGTTTCCAATCAGTGAGTGCAGTTTCTACTTCATAAAACTAGAAATGGAAGAATAAATAAGAGAGAAAGCAAGAAGAAAAGTAAAAAAGGAAAGAATCGAAGACTATAGTAGAAATCTGTCAAATAAAAAACAAGACAAAGAACACAGTTGAGGGGGAAGGAAATAAAACACTGATCAAAGAAAAAAAGAAAGAGAGGACATAAATTACCAACCAATACCAGAAGGAAGAGAAGTACTGCTAGGGATTCTACAAACTTAGAAGGAGAAACTCATGAACAAATTAGATTTATCCCAGGAATGCAAGGCTATTAAACATTCAAAAAACCAACGTAATTCACTAAAAAAGAAAAAAATAACCCACCCTATAGAAGCATTAAAAAAAAGCATTTGACAAAATCCAACATCCATTCCCATAAAAAGCCCTCAGCAAATCTGGACTAGGCGACAACTTCCTCAAACTATTAAAGGGTATCTACAAAAACCTACAGCTGACACCACATTTAATAGTAAAAGACTGAACAATCATTCCCTAAAATCAATAACAATATGAGAAAGTCTGATCTTGCTGGGCACAGTGATGTCACCTATAATCCCAATGACTCACAAGGCTAAGGCAAGAGGATCACAAGTTAGATGCCAGCCTCAACAACTTAGTGAGACCCTAAGCAACTTAGCAAGATCTTGCCTCAAAATAAAAACAGGTGCAGTGGCACACACCTGTAATCCCAGCAGCTGGGGAGGCTGACGCAGGAGGATCACAAGTTCAAAGTCAGCCTCAGCAAGTTAGCAAGGCCCTAAGCAACTCAGTGAGACCCTGTCTCTAAATAAAAATATAAAAAGGGGTTGGGGATGTGCTCAGTGGTTGAGCACCCCTGGGTTCAATACCTGGTAACCAAAAAGAAAAAAGAAAGTCTGATCTTACCACTTATACCACTCATATTCAATATTGTACTAGAGGATCTAGCTAATTCAGTAAGTAAAGAAAAGAAGGAAAAGGTATTCAGATTATAAAGGAAGAAGTAAAACTAGAATTGGAGATACTATGATCCTTGATGTTGATAATCCTATAAAATTTACAAAAAGCTACTAGAACTAATAATTTAGTTTAACAAGGTTGGAAAATGCAAAAATAATTGTACTTCAAATAGTATCAAGGAACAATTAGAACTTGAAATTTTTAAAATATCACTTACCCTAGTATCAGAAATATTAGTTTAAATCTGATAAAACAGATAACAATATCCATACCCTGAAAACTCAAAACATAATTAGAGAAATTAAAAATAATCTAAACATGGAGAAATATGATATGTTCGTGGATCATAAGACCAAATATTGCTATAGTAGATGTAATTCTCTGCCAAATTGATCTAGAAATGCAATGTAATCTCAAAATCCCAGAAAACTTTTTATTCCCAAAATTCATATGGAAATGTCAAGGGGCTACAATAGCCAAAACACTTTTAAAAAGGGCAAAAAGGCCATTTTATTTCATCTTTTTTTTTCTTATTTTATTTATTTATTTGGTTCTGGGGAGTGAACCTAGATACAACACTTTACCACGGAGATATGACTCCAGCCTTTTTAATTTTATTTTATTTTATTTTTTTACATTTTGAGACAAGGTCCTGCTAAATTGTAGAGGCTGGCCTTGACTCTATAATCTTCCTGCCTCAGCATTCCAAATAGGTGGGATTACAGGATATGCCACCTCACTCAGCTCAGTTGATTTTCTTTTCCTATTTCTAATTAGGTTTCTATTCCCACTTCTATTCCTATTCCCCTTTCATTTAATTTCAATGAAACAGGGTCTGTACTAAGCAGACTGGTCTGGAACTCCCGATCTCAAGTGATCCTTCTGTTGCCTCAGACTCCCAAGTGCTGGGATTTCAAATATGCCACCTTGAGGCGTGGGGGTGCTAAGGATGGAACCTAGGGCTTCATACATGTTAGGCAAATGTTCTACCACTAAGCTATATCCCTAGCTCTTGAAGACCTATTGTAAAGCTGTAGAAATCAACATAGTTCTGGCATCAAGACAGATAAACAGACCAAAATACAGGATCCATAAATAGCTCCACACAAATATGGTTTTTCAGTAAAAGTGCAAAATCAATTTAGTAGAGAATGGACAGTTCTCCCAATAAATGATGCTAGAACACCTGGGATATTCATATGCAAAAAATTTCAATCCATATCTTACACCATACACAAAAATCAACTCAAAATGGATGATAGATTTACATGTAAAGTACCAAAACTATAAAACTTTCAGAAGCACACACAAAAGAAAATCTTTATGACCTAGGTTAGTCACAGATTTCTTATTTATGACACCAAAAGAATTACAAATAAAAGGAGAAAACTGTAATTTTGGCTTCATAAAAATCAAGAACTTCTCTTCTAAAGACACTATTTAAAAAGTGAAAGGACTGCCAGGAATGTTGAAATGTCTGTAATCTTGGCAACTCAGGAGGTTCAGGTAGGAGGATCCCAAATTCAAGGCCAGCCTAGGCAACTTGGTAAGACCCTGCCTTAAAACTAAATAAGTAAATAAGCCTGGGGTTCTTTGTCCCTCCATTGTTGAAGGTCTTTTTCAAAATGTACTCTGAATACTAGACTCATCTCTAGGTTGTCCTCTTATCCCCTCTTCTTGAGGTTCTGAGGTTTGGGACTAAAGACTTTTACTTATTTTTTCAGCTTTTTTGAGGTCTAATTCATCTTTTCACTTTAGCTTGACAGTGTCTTTTGAAGCACAAAGTTCTTTGTTTTGTTTCGCAGTGCGGAGGATGGAACCCAGAGCCTTGCACACATGCTAGGCAAGCGCTCAATCATTGGGCTACACTCCCGGCCTTTGAAGCACAAAAATTTTTAATATTGATGAAGTCTAGTTAATCTATTTTCCTTTGGTTGTTTGTGCTTTAAACGTCATATCTTAGAAAACACTGCCTGATCCAAGGTCACAAAGATCTGTTTTCTTCTAAGACCTAATGGTTTTAGCTAGATTTAGGTCTTTGATCCACTTTTTGGTTAATCTTTGTATATATCATATCATCCAACCACTTTTTAGAATGTATTAAATGGTTTACCATAAAGTTACTTGGGAAAAAAATACCTTACCAGTCAAATTTACCACCACGGAAAGTCAACTCCTGTGTTCCCAGATGAGATAAAAGGTATGTGGTAATCCAAAAGGCCAGAGTCAGAACAGTAAAATGCCCAGCTGATTACTCAATGAGGAATCACAACGGTTCAAGAATTTTAAGCCAAAGCAACTACATAGCAGACTAGCTCCCACTGATTGCTGAAGAAAAGCAGTTACAAACCATTCTGCCAGGGGATGAGCCAAGTCCCAGGAACTCTGATAATAAGAGCTATCCTCTGGGGGCTGGGACTATAGGTCAGTGGCAGAGCGCTTGCCTAGCACACATGAGGCACTGGGTTCAATCCTCAGCAGCATCACATAAAAATAAATGAATAAAGTAAAAGTTAAAAAAAATTTTAAAAAGAGCTCTCCTTTTGTTCCCCTTTGTTTATCCAAGTTAAAAAAGAAAAGAAATGGCAAGGTATGGTGGTACACACTTGTAACCCAGTGGTTCTGGAAGTTGAGGCAGGAGGATCCCAAATTCAAAGCCAGCCTCAGCAACTTAGGGATGCCCTAAGCAACTTAGGGAGATCCCCACCCTGCCCAGTCTCTATAAATATTTTTAAAAGGGCTGAGGATGTGTCTCAATGGTTAAGCACCCTGGGTTCAATACCTGGAGAAAGAAAGGAAAGAAAAGAAAAGGAAAGAGAAAGAATGAGAGAGAGAGAAAAAAAGAGAGAAAAAAAAAAGAGAGAAAGAAAAAAAGAAAGAAAGAAAGAAAGAAAAAAAAAAGAGAAGGGGAGGAAAGGTGGGGAGAGAGGAAAAAGGAGAGGAAGAAAAAGAAGAGAAAGAAAGAAGGAAAAAGAAAGAAGGAAAGAAAGAAGGAAGGGAAGGGAAAGGAAAGGAAAGGGAAAGGGAAGGGAAGGGAAAGGGAAGGGAAAGGGAAGGGAAAGGAAGGAAAGAAAAGGACTGTTTCTGGACTGGATATGAACCATTTTTCCCCTTTCAATCCCCTTCCCTGTCATATCAAATACTGAACATGTTCTCAATAGTAAAGTGCAATTAAGTAAGTGTAAGAGAAAAGAGTAAAGAAATATTAAAGAAGCAAAAGAAGACAGAAATCTGTTTTAGCTTCTGATCTTTAATCAGCCTCTATAAAAGCTTGCCAAGTGTTAGGCAAATTTGGCAGCGAGAGACTGTTTAGAATTTATCAAAAGCTTGACAATTAAGTGTAGTCTCATGGGATTTAGTGGATAATTATGATCTCTAAGACCACAAACTCTTCCCTTACTTCCAAACTTGTATATGAGGCTGAGGTAAGTCTTGGTCTCCTCATCTCTGAAAGAGAAATCACTAATAATAACACTATGTTCGATCTACCTCTCACAAATGAATGAGATCATGTCTACAAAATGAGCTCCTGTTGGGGGGAAATATTAGATAAGTTCTGAACCTTAGAGTTGTTGATCCTGTAAGATGTAAAATTATATAGATTTTTAATTTTGAATACAAAAGTCTTAGATTAAAACAACTCGATTAACAGCAAAGCAATAAACCTTTTTTCCTTTTTCTCAAAAAAAAAAAAAAAACTCAATTAAGACAGACATTCAAGAGTTCATCATTATGACATTCTCACTCAACGTTGAGCAAGCCTGGTCCTGTCAACTTCTCTATGAAAAGCACCACTCCTTATTTCCTTTCCCATCAAGTTAACAAGATGCCAAAACTAAACTTGGGGGAATAGAGTCTCTTTGACACCAAAAGTGGATTATAGGGAAGAGATAATAATGGAATTATAACCATATAACCATACATTAACAGCAAAGTCCTTCCTATTTACAAGGACTAGTATTCTTATCTAGAATTATTTTTTGAAAAAACTTTTTCCAACTTGGAAAAAACATTTGAACATTAAAAAAAATAATTTGCCAAACTATTAAATTATGTCAACAAACATGGAAGAGCTGGGTACGTACTAAGAGGTAGAGCACTTGTCTAGGCATGCATGAAGCCCTGGGTTCAATCCCCAGCACTGCAAAAATAAAAAATAAAATAAAAATAAACAAGGGAATGAGAAGTTATTTTGAAAATGTAGGTAAATAAATAATTATAATTTGAATTAAAAAGATAGGAAAAACAGCAAAATAAATAGAGACCTCCAGGAGCAGTGGTGCATACCTGTAATCCCAGCTACTCAGAAGGCTGAGGCAGGAGGATTACAAGTTCAAGGTCAGCCCAGGTAACTTAGCAAGACCCTGTCTTAAAATAACATAAAAATAAAAAAGGAGAAGGGATGTAGCTCAGTAGTAGGGTGCTAGCCTATCATGCATGAAACCCTGGATTCAATCCCCAGTAATACTATAGAAATAAATACCTATGAATACAGATTTTCCTCCATCTCATCCATATTCCCCTATTTAATTTCTCCTCTTTCTATCTTCACCTCAGTAAGGGTATTATAAGAAGTGGTCTCTAGATTTGAGCAAGTAGGACAAACAGGAACAATAATGTTTCACTAAGTAGATATTTGTAACACAAGTATTTATACCCAAATGAATAATATATGCATAAGTGGAATTACAAATAAGTGGATAAGTATATGATGTATAATGATGATATACATATTTAAATGTAATGAGAAATTTTAAACACACAAGAATTTATCTATCTTAAAGGGCCTCATTCTACAAAGGGGATTATTCTCATTGAAAGAAGGTACCAAATATGGTCTGAAGTTTTTTTGTTCTAATAAGCAAATCAGACATCATTAGGGAAGGAACATGAAGCTATTTTAAAATTAATTTAATAAGTAATAAATATATATAATATTACAGAAGGCAAAATTAACAAAAAAATAAATTAGATTAGATGATACAGGAAAGAAGCAAGCCTGCCCTTCAAAAAGCCAAGATTTCTAATCCTGAAGAATATGAGAGTATTATATCACTAGAAAGAGTGGAGCAAGCAACACAAGTCAGTTTCCAGAATGTGAACCTCATTTTAGAAATGTCACACATGATATTTCAGAGGAACTCATAAACAGAATAGTATTACTGACAAAGCCATTCCAGTGGAGTTTAGGAGATATGTTTGTAATAGAGAAGGAAAAATAAGTCTCATCAACACATAAATAATAAAGTTTAAAAGCAGAAAAGCTGTCTGAACTTAAAAATAAAGAATATGCAGAACAAAGGAAAGAAGCCTTACTGGTGACTGAATTTTGGGGACTACCCTGCAAGTTACCAAAAGAAGCACCTTGAACATTCCTCCATTAGAGTCCCTATCATACTGCATTTCATTTGCAGAGCTGCCTTTCCTTCCCATGACTTCCTCATGGCAAAGCAGATATTCAGTACATTTACTCAATCATTGTATGAATAGTTAGTGACCAGAAGAAAAAGGGAAAAAACACATTAGAAAGGTTAGGAAACTAGAGAGATTACTGAATTATTATTTATTAATTCAGCATTAAAATTCCCTAAAACATGACTGTTTTGTATAGGAGATGACCTGAAGTATTCCTGATCCACAGAAAAAGTACCTACTACAATGCTGATAGAACAGATTTAAGAACAAAGAAAACTGAAGCTGGATGGTTCCACAAAAGTCCGGTTCCCCAAGAGAGGTGACCTTACTTTAGGCACTGAGATAAATCAACTGAACAATGAAGACGACAACATAAACTGAATTCAGAGGCCTACTATGAATTTTGTAAAGAAAAATAATTCTTTAGCATCTTGAAATTTGATGATTAATGAATCAGATGCCAAATGAAGCTGAATAAACTGTGATGGACCAATTTAAAGTGTTTGATAACAGTATTAAAGGAATGTTAAATAAATAATAATAGTAATAAAGGCATAATTAATGATGCATAAGAGGGAGCTAAGGGATCGAGTCTTAGTCTTGGCCAATTTCCTTTGTGAGCTTCAGTGAGTAATTTACGTCACTAATTAGTATGAATAAATAGCATTATGGAGTGGAGGTTAGTATTATGAACCCTAACAGCTAAAGAGAAGACTTAGACTGAAGTTGGCTACTAGAGGTGATTGACCATGAACAAAAGACTCAATTTTTATTATGTACTTAATGTGCAATACGTATTTGTACAAAGAGTCACCCATTCTTTACCAGGATATAAAAATAGATTAAACAAAATTGCTGAGCTTTTAAAATAAGTTAAATTAAAATTAAGTCACCATGACACAAATTGTTTAAAATTTGCATTAGCATAATAAACAAACAGGTGGTCATCCCATAAATGATACTCAATACTTCCTCCCTAGTAATAATAATGATAATAAAAACCATTCCCTTATTCTTATGAGCTTTTCATTTTTTTCAAAGCACTTTCACAAATATTAATTGAAGAAGCAGCCTTATGTATAATCTGACCACTCCTTGTACAAGCATATTAAGTATGGGTTTAAGTTACAGGAAATACTCCTGTCTCCTCCCTAGTGGTAATAATATACTCCCTTTTATTTACATGGATTTTCATTTCTTTCAGAGCACTTATATACATATTTACTGGAAGAGTGAAATTAGGAATGATCTTTCCATTCTCTGCATCATCTCAAGGGTGTAATCCAAAAAAAGAAGAGAATCTGAAAATCAATAAGTAAACTACATGATTTTGAGGCAGTTAACCCCTAAATCCTGAACATGAATTTGGATCACCCAACAGTCTCTGAATCAGAGCAACTCTCCAAGACAATAAATGAATTTCCCCTTTCAGCCGTAGACTTAGGAGGCAGTTAAATAGAATGATTAAGATATCTTAAGTATGAACACAAGGTAGAAAATTAAACCTAGCTTGTTCACTGCTACAACTCCTCCTCTATACTGAACACAGGTCTAACACATACTAAATGCTCAATAAATCATTACTATCATTATTACTAAAAGAGCATGCTATCCTAATTCACAGATTATCTGTTCATAAGACAAAAACAAAAATCTCAAATTTTTTATTACTTTTCCTCCACAATTACTATTTTTATGTGTATGCACAAGAAAGCAGAACCTAAACAAAATTGGAATCACAGGGCAAAAGCTAAGCTCTATTAAGAATCTAAAGATAAAAACAGCTGGAAGCTAGATTCCAAGGGCCAAGGCAAGGCAAAACAAGGCAAGGCAAGTGGTTGGTGGAGATCCCTGATGACCCTTAATTCAGTAAGTAAGAAATTTTAAGTCTTCATTCTTAGGCTAAAATATTACTCCAAAGAAGCAGTTTCAAATGGTAGAATTATTACCTACATATTTGTGTCTTCAGAGTATTCATTTTGTAACTGAATTACAAAAATAGTTTCATCCTTTTATCTGATATGACCAAGATGAAGGGAGATACTCTGATTTAAGCAATAACTGAGTTGCTGGAAATTTGGATACAAATTAAAATTTTAAATTGATTTGCATTTTACAATGTTTGCATTTGCACTAAGAAAATCTGCAACTTAAAAAAACCAGTGGTGATAAACTTCATAAACATTTATTATATAACACATACCTTTCTAGTCTAGTTTTTTGGTTGTTTCCATTTTAATACACAACAGATTTTCTTAAAACTAAGACTAATGTCTGGGTTTTTTTAAAAACAACAATCTACTTATCCATATATAGTTGGGGGAAGTTTCTTTTAAAAGTTTATTTTGTAAAATGTGTAAATTAGCAACTCATTAGGAGAAAAAGCAAGACCAATGAATAATATTTATGAACCAAACAACCACAGGAGATTTTTTTAAAAATGAAAGCACAATTCTCAGATCATTTTGGTCTCCTTAAAATAAACAGTATGTCCTTTGACTTGCAGATTATTCTTATTCAAAGGAAAGAAGAAATACTTAAAACTAAGGTCACCAAAACTGCTAAACCATTTCAATTTTGGCACATAATGTGAAAAATAGTATTAATACTAGTCAAAATCATTTTTAGTAAAAGCATTCTTTTTCTTTTAACTAGATGGTAACAAATACTTTACTAAAATTTTTATTTTACTCTTAGAAATTTTTCCCTAAGGCTGTATACAGACTATTCAGAGAAGCAACAGCAAGGTAGGTATCTTGTTCATTCCTGTATCTATACAGTTTTAAAGATCATCTTTCAGTGGAGTTGCTAGATAAAATGCAGGTTAAAATTTTACATAAGACATACTTGTACTAAAAAAATTATTATCATCACAAATTCAAATTTAAATGACCATCCTGCACTTTTACTTACTAAATCTGGCAGCTCTATCTTTCAGTACAAGTCTGTTTCAGAAAATAGCAAATTCATTGCCAGTAAGGTACTGATTTAGTCTTGTAAAAGCTGGGTAATTCTTTACCTTTTTGTAATTTCTTGAGGACCAAAACATCACAAATGCTTCTTGCAGAAGCAACTGTAATAGAGTACAAAGAAATATCATAAATAAGACAATTAAATGGATTTTATTTTTCAAAATCAAAGCTGGAGATATAAGTCAGTGATAGACTGCCTAACATGGGAGAGGCCCATGGTCAATCCCCAGAACTTCCCCAACTCCCATCCCCAACACATCAACTGCCAAGTCTGAAAACACTACTTATAGATACATAACATTTAAAAGAGATCCTATTAATGAGTTCAGTTTTAAAAAAAAAAGCAAAGCACCAAAAAAGCACTATGAGGCTGCAATGATTGTCTGGGGGGTAGAATAATTTCTCTGAGATGATAACCAAATGGCAAGGCAAGTCTTTTTACCTATATTTAACAATTACTTACAACCAACAGGACAGTCCCTTTTGGATGCTAGAATACCTTACAGAAAAATTATGAGATGACTACAAACTGCAGCTAGTAATCTGAGTATATACCAATAACTCACATTCCAGTGTAAATTAAAAATTTGGCCCTACTTTTAATCAATTTTACTCTTGAATATATTTTCCTACACTATCAGGTAAGAATTCTTTGTACCTAGAGTTCTAAATCTAAACATTAAAACATTTAGAGAGTATCTCTTCAGGACAGATGGTGAAGGAGGTGAACAAGGGGTGCTATAATATATAGCATTTCGCAAACATTATGTTTCACAGCTTACACTGGCTAATTAAATGTCCTAAGAAGATCCACAATAAATCCTTGTTATTTTAACCAGCATGTCCAAAATTTAGATGACTACATATAACTCCTTTCCCATAACTCTAATATAATTTAACATCTTAGTCCACATATTTTCAGAAAAATTGTGACAAGTAATCATGTTTGTTAAAGCCTTCAACAATTAGGAGAACACTAGCCATCCCTCTGCCTTTCATAAAGATCCTTTCAGATATAAAATCTGCTAGTTCAGGAGCTGGGCATGGTGGTGCATGCTCGTAGTCCCAGCTAGGTGGGAGATTAAGGCAGGAGGACTGCTTGAGTACCAGAGTCTGAGGCCAACCTGGGCAAACAAAGCAAGATCCCATCAAAAAAAAAAAAAAAAAAGAAAGAAAGAAAGAAAGAAAGAAAGAAAGAAAGGAAGAAAGAAAGAAAGAAAGAAAGAAAGAAAGAAAGAAAGAAAAGAAAGAAAAGAAAAAAGAAAATTTGCTAGTTTTGTACCCCTAAAAGATACTTTGAAGTACTAGATATAATCTAGTAGATATAATCAAGTTAAGATTAAGTCAAACTGGATTAGGGTGGTCCTAAATCCAATGATTGCTAATCTTATGAGAAGGATATGTGAAGACACAAACATAAATACAAAGAAAAAGTCATATGAAGATGAAATGACACACTTACAAACCAAGAAACAGAAAGGATTATTGGCAATCACCAGAAGCAAGGAGAGAAGCAGGGAACAGATTTCTCCTAGAATCTCCAGAAAGAACCAACCCATTTACACCTTGATATTGGACTTCTAGTCTCCAGAACTGTAAGGATACATTTACTTTTTTAATAGCCACCCAGTTAGTGATACTTTGTTCCAGCAGCCCTCCATAACTAATACATATTCTTCCTCATCAGTGGCTTCAAACCAAATTTAAAAGACATCACTTTGCAGTTCCAGATAAAGACAGCAGACTTAACATACACATCTATTTTCACTCCTTCCTAAAATCTTGATAAAATAGAACAGAGATTTTTTTTAAAGACAAAACCCCACAAGGCTAAATAAAAGAAAGAGGAATATAATAAAATCCTAGAAATTAAAAAACAGAAGACCTAGTAGGAAAGGATTTGGAAGACATGAGAAATTTAATTATAAGGAGAAAAGGGAAAAGCCATGAAACCATCTGAATTATATGACAAAATCCCCAAAGACTCAGAAATAGCAGTATTAGGAACCTCTGGAAATAAGGGTTAAGTTAAATTAAAATACTCAACTGAGAAAATGAATTTCAGTAGAGCTTAAATTATCTCCTCCACTCATTCTAGGAACTGTTCCTCCCAAACTTGATACAGGATAAGGGAGAACTTGTTCTTCCAACATGAAAAACAAATCAGATCAAACAGAAAAAGTAACAGCAACAGGAGGTACAGAAAACTTTTTGTTAAAAAAAACTTCTATATACTCAGAAAGTTGAGATGCAGCCCTCAAACAAATGCAAGATGTGATATAATAAGAACATAAAGAAGTGGGGCTGGGCAGTGGCACATGCCTATAATCCCAGGGACTCTTCAGGCTGAGACATGAAGATCACAAGTTCAAGACCAGCTTTATCAACTTAGCAAGGCCCTAAGCAATTTAGGGAGAACATCTCAAATAAAAAATAAAAGGGGAAGGGGATGTAGCTCAGTAGTAAAGCACCTCTGGGTTCAATACCCAGTAAACCACACACTCCCCCCCAAAAAAAGAAGGGGAAACGCTCTTGGGAATAAAAACTGCGATAGCAGAAATGAGAACATCCATCAAATGGTTGGAAGACAAATGTGAGGAAGTTGCCTAGAAAGTAGAAAAAAATGAAAAATAGGACAAAAAAGATTTTTAAAAATCAGTTTAGGAAATCCAATAGCTAAATGACAGAAGTTGAAAAAGAGGGAAAAAAAGAAATGCAAGGGAGATTTTTAAAGAACCAAAGGACATGAGTTTACAAATTGAAAAGGCCCACTAAGTGCAGTGCACAATGGACAAAAACAGACCCACAGCAAGGCACATCACTGAATTCTGACACTGCTGGTCCTCACAAGTGTCCTGTTCTCTTCTTCCTGAGCATACAATTAGACTACACTTTGTCATCTCCCTTGTAAATCACAGCATTGTGGCATTATAGACTAAATCCCAGGGTTAGGGTTGTAGTTCAGTGGTAGAGAGCACTTGTCAAGCTTGTGTAAGGCACTGAGTTCAATTCTCAGCACCACATATAAATAAGTAAATAAAGGTTCATCAACAACTAATAAAAATACTTTTAAAAAAAGACCAAATCCCAGTCAATGGAAAGGGAACAGAAATAATACACATAATTTCCAAGTCTACCCTGTGAAAGTCTTTGACTTCTAATAAGCCTTGCTCTTTCCCCATCCTTACCTGAATGGAGAGACCTTAAAGGGTCTAGGGGAGAATGGAACAAGACAAACAGCTTGGATCCTGCATAAAACAAAATGCATCTCTATACACACTCATCAGACAATGAAATAAAGAGAAAATAAACATTTCCTGTATTAAGCCACTAAGATTTCAGGGTTCGCTATAGTACCTAGCATTATTTACCATAATTAACACAAAGATAAAGATCATATACACTCATGAGAAAATGACAAAGTAATCAGAAAGACTAGAATTTTCAATAGCAACTCCTGAGAACAATACTACAATGTCATTAAAATTCTGAGGAGAAATGAATACTGACCTAGAATCCTAAACTCAAACTATCAATCAGTTGTGGAGAGTAAACATTTTCAGAGATGTGAGATCTTAAGAAATTTACCTCCCCAACACTCTTTTCAGAAGCTACTAGAGCCTGAGAGTCATCAAAGCGAGAAGCCAAGAAAAATGAAGATAATAGGATTCAGGAACCACAAAATCCAACACAAGGGAAAAACTGAATAGACATTCTGAATAACAACAAAGGGAAGATCCCAAGACATTAGCTGCCAGAATCAGAAGGCATCAAGTCAAGATTAGAGCTGGTCAGAAAATTCTAGTACAGAGTTTTTCACAAGGATGAAATTGACAGGCTACCTGATATGTTGGAACATATCTAAGAGTAGATTTAGACAAAAGCCGGAAGTTTGGGCATTGCATACATGATAAAAGTACAAAAAAATTAAACAAGTAATGAAAGATAAAATTTAAAGAAAAATAATCACTTTTCAAGATGACTGTGAATGGCATTTTATGGCCTAATAATGAGAAAATATTGATGTCCATTTTGGTGGGAAAATTAATTAGAAGAAACATACATGGTAGAGTTGGAGATATGAAAGAGAGCTATCATCTTCTATAGTGGGAAGACAATAAATCATGCCTAAAAATAGGGAAATCCAGATTCAGTCACACGAATCAGTTGAGTCAAAACTATTAGCCTCTAGTAGGGGAAAAGTTGAAAAGGTATAAGCGTGCAGGGAATTACAGGTTTTGTAGTGTTTCATTGAACCTTTTAACTTTTAAAACCAAGCATATATAACTTTGACAAAAACCTAAAAATAAATAGCCTTGTATATCTTTTTCAAAAACCAATGATGTGGAACTCTGTATGTTAACATGAAATGTTGCCTACAAAGTACTGTTACTGAAAAGCACATGGCATAGTCCTTAGTATATTCCATTTTTTAAAGAACTGGTAATTATGAACATATGTACAGAAAAACATGGAACAATATATAGTGAATGTTAGTTAATAATTATTTTGAGTGACTTAGAAAGTCTCATTCTCCATAATATGCTTCTGTAATGTTGTAATGTTTTTTGTCAAGTACCAACTTTTTTCTGCCAAAAAAATGATAAACATAATTGCATGAAGATCAAAGATAATAAAAAGAAAAGCCCTCCATATTAGACAGGCTGATGACGTCCATTAGGCTCAAAATGCCTATAGAACTGGGTTTCTTGACAGAAGTTATTATTGCCCAAGTCCTTTGTTTTGAGTGAAATCAATGCTGCACAAACTAATTCAACCATTTACAGACCAACAGTCACTTAGTTAAGCACTTCTATCATGAGCAGGGGAAACCACCCAGCCCTACTAAGTTCATTCAGAGTAATTGCAAACCAATTTATCACACTCTTAAGGATGTTTAACACTAAGTACACAAGAAGAGGTTGTTTCTGTTTAGGTAAGCAAGTATCTTAGAGTCCAGTGTAGTATCCAATCTGAACTGGACTCCAACTGACACTCTAGGGCTGAGAGGCCATCTTCTTTATGCACACATCCACTCGCACACAAAAAGAGGCAAAAAAGATAGCACTTCACAGAGTCAAGAAAATGTATTTCAGAGTTAAAATGTATTCATTTTCCTCTAAAAAAAAATACAGGCAAAAATGATGAAAGAAAAAGAAACAAAGGAAAAGATATTTTCAAACTAACTATATAGATCAGGATTATCCAAGTATGTTATTCATAATTTTCTTTTCCCTTTCCTTTATTGTTTTGCTTCTTTTGCCTGTCTTGGAAATAAAAAGTAGGTAAAATTCAATATTGCTGTGAAAGAGCAGGTTAAATCCAAGAGCAACTAAAAAATAAAATAACAACCTGAAAGAAGACAACTTCTGAGAAAGAAGAAGAAAAGGGAGGGGGAGACAGGGTATTAGAAAGGATATATTTGAACAAAACACATACAGGCATGTATGAAAATGTCACAGAGAAACCCACGAATATGTATAATGAATAAGCTATAATAAAAAAAAAAGGGACAAGAGTAAAATTAATCTCAGCAATTTTAATTTAAGCCAAAATAATCTTGTGCTAGGAGTCATTCCGGCTTGCCCCAGCTGGCGCCAAGGTCTCGTTCTTCCAAGAAGTAAAGGCTGCGTTGGGGTGAGGCCCTCATTCATCCAGTGCCTAGTACAGCACTCGCAGTTAGCATCGTGGCCTCTGTTTCCAAGCTGGCCTGCATTTACTCTGCCCTCATCCTGCACGATGATGAGGTGACCATCACAGAGGATAAAATCAACGCCCTTACTAAAGCAGCTGGTGTAAATGTTGAACTTTTTGGTCTGGTTTGTTTGCAAAGGCCCTGGCCAATGTCAACACTGGGAGCCTCGTTTGCAAGGTAGGGGCTGGTGGGCCTGCTCCAGCAGGGTGCGGCACCAGCAGGAGGTCCTGTCCCTCCACCACCACTGCCCCAGCTGAGAAGAAAGTGGAAGCAAAGAAAGAAGAATCAGAGGAGTCTGATGATGACATGGGCTTTGGTCTTTTTGGCCATATTCCTGTAACATGTTCAATAAAAAACTAAAAAAAGAGTCATTCTGCTCCTTTCCTATGACACACTTGAGAATCTATCACCAGATACTTAGTACATAATCACTTGGAGTTTATTTATGGTACTGGAGATTGAACCCAGGGGTGCTCTACCTCTGAGGTACATCCCCAGCCCCTTTTATTTTTTATTTTGAGACAGATTCCACTACATTGCCCACAGGCCTCAAACTTGCCATCCTCCTGCCTCAGCCCCTGGACTAGTTGAGATTACAAGCATGCACCACTGCCTGCTTGGTTTTGGTTTTTTAACTACATGATAAAAGATTATGACTAACTGAACTTTTTACATAAACTATGCCATAAAAATCATGATAAAACTTAAATAGAAAATCATTTCTTTTTCTTCTTCTACTTACTAGTTGTTACACAATGAAGAGCGTTTGGCTGGTGCTTAGAATTGACTGCTTCCATGGAAATCATTAGCTGCCCTTCTAGCAACACTCCCTTTGATGTTTCTGTTTCACATTTCCAGTAAATTATTAAATATCTCAAAATCTGAAAAAGTATAATGCAAAGAAAACACAATCTTCTTTAAAAATTATGGTAATAATAAATTTGTATGATAAAAACTAATTTTCCCCTATATATTGCATTCTTTCTTGTGAAGTGTCACATTTGCGTTATTCAAAGCAGAGCAACCTAAGAAAGGAAACAGTGAAATTCAACACAGTGCCCAACAAGACAGGAAACTGAGGCAATAAATTGCAGTATTTAGAGGATAAGTGCATCTGGAAATAAAAATTAAGGAAACATTAAGTGGGAGTTTTCTTTTTTTTCCCTCTCCAAATAAGCCAACATGAATGAGTGACATCTGATTATGAATCATCTTTATTTATTTATTTTTTGGTACTGGGGATTGAACCCAGGGCCTTGTGCTTACGAGGCAAGAACGCCACCAACTGAGCTATATCTCCAGCCCCATCTTTATCTTTCATTAACATTTTTGAGGGTTAAAATATTATTTAAGAGTGTTGGAGGCAAAAAAGTCTGAGTTTGAATCTCTGATGTGCCAAATTCCAGTATATGGCCTTGGGCAAGTTACTAAACCTCTCTGAACTCAATTCCTCATCTATAAAAATGAGGATGGGGCTGGCTCAGTGGTAGAGCACTTTCCCAGCACATGTGTGATTTCCTAGTACGTAAGAGGCACTGAGTTGGCTCTTCAGCAGCACATAAAAATACATACATACATACATACATACAATAAAGTTACTGTATCCATCTACCACTAGAAAAAAAAAATGAAAACGAGGACAAAGCCACCATATATAGTTGCTGCTGAAAGGAAACAAATAATATGCGTAAAATGTTTAACACAATGTCTACCATACAGTAAGTACTTAGTAGGCATTAGCTACTATTTCTAACAAGTTCATGTGCAATAAAGACTGCAAGTAACGCCTGGGAGTATAGTCCAGTGGTAGAGCCCTTGACTGGCTTGTGCAAGGCCAGGGGTTGTTCCGTCAGCACTGTAGAAAACAACAAAACAACACCTCACACAATATTTTAAGTTGAATAGAACTCCAAGATGTCTGAAAAAAACATTAAATCTTGATGATACTTTAAAATAAAATGCATTTAATTCCCATTATTATTCACGAAAAGTAGACTCTCACTTCCACACTAACGCAGCACAAGGAGAATTATTACGCTTATGCCCTTTTTTAAAGGCGGGGCGCTCTGAGTAAGAGAATTTGGGAACTAGGACCCTAGACTGTGACACAGATAGCAAAGAGCGTTTCCAGGCGTTTCCTGCACCCTCCTTCGCAACCCTCTGACTTCCTGCGCCACCTCTGTTGAGATCTCCGAGTCTCCATCCACAGGGAGAGCCGCTGGGGAAAGCGCTCTGACCCGGTTGGTCCATGCTCTCCCGACTGTGAACGCGAATGCTCCGCGTTCCGCGGTCGGTAACGGGGCGGGATATTCGGCCCCTCCGAGCAGCCCTCGGAGGCTGTGAGGCCATTTCACCGCCAGGCAGGGCGGGACAGGCCAGACGCTAAGCGTCGCGCGAGGCGATGGCTGTCCGGGTCTGCCTGAGCCGCCACGTGGAGGGCGCAGCGCCCTCTTCCGGTGCGCCCCGCGGGGCCTCCAGAGCTGTCACTCAGCCCCTCCCGGCGCGCGTGCGCGAAACCCCTCGTCCTCAGCGGGTCCCGGGGTCGTTCCTCACTTGGAACCCGACCCTCAACGCTGGGCACCCCGGGCGCGGCCTCCAAGCTGCCTGACCCGCTGTCCTCCGCCCTGCGCCGACTTTCTCCTAGCATTCGCGAACCTTCCGCCTCCATCTTGGGCAACGCCGGCCCCCTTGGCCCAAACTTCGTGGCCTCTTGCCAAAGAGCCTCTCCTCAGAAAGTGGCTATCTGTGCTTTATCTCCCTCCCCGGCATCACCTCGCAGACGGCCGAGGCCATCCCCTCCATTCCGCAAAGGGAGCAACAGCGGCGCGCAGCCGCGAGGTGCCTCCGGCGGCCTCAGCCTCCCGCTCCGCCCGAGCTTCGTCCTCACCCACACCCACGCCCGGCCGCGCGAGCCCGACCTTCCCGCCCGCGCGCTTGCGGGCCCCGCCCCTACCCGGCGCGCCTGCGCACCGGGCGCCGCCCGCGCCGGGTCTGGAGCCGCGGCGGCCCGGAGGCGGGTGAGAGGGAGTCCGGGTCGCGGCTCCTCCCATAGGGACTTTCACACGGAGCCGCCGACACGCAGCCCGCAGCCCTCAGCCCTTTCCTCGGCGCTCGGAAGCTTCCCTCCGCCGGGAGAAACCGCGGGCCCCTGGTGCGGGACGCCACGCTGGCTCCGGACCCCCAGGTGGGTCCTTCTGCCCCAGGCCAGCCGCCGCTTCCCAGATGGAGCAGAGGAAAACCGAACGGCCTGTTAGACCGAGCTCCGGATGAACAAGATTTTTTTTTTTTTTTAACCCGTTTACGTATGTCTCGTACAATATTTAGGGCAAATACTAAAAAAATTATTCGCTAATCTGAAATTCAAAACTGGGCGCCCTATATTTTATCTGGCACCTGTCCCAAGCTTCTCCCCAGCCGATTCCAGGGGACCCGGCCTGTCCCGCCCCACCAGGCCCTTCCCTTAGGCTAACTGCACTAAATGTAGCGCTGACCGCTGCTCAGCAAAGCGCTTTCTGCCGATGTTCCCAGCTGGAAAGAAGGAAGGTAGTCCTACGGGCTCCAGCTTCGGGACAAAGCTAAGGTGCCAAAACCCATAACCGCCAGTGATCGGGCAGCTTGTTCCATGGGCAGCCAAAAGAAAACGCCGAAGAGATTTCTGCCTGGCAAAGAGTTGCCCAAAGAGAAGGGTGGGACAGGGTGTTGGCTGCTTTCCTTCAGGGAAAATTCTTCCACTCCAGCTCCAAGAAGCTAGGATCGGACAGAACAGGCTGAGGAGCTGGCAGAATGTCTGCCTAGTACACAGGCTTGGTGCTACTGCAGAGAACGTGTCTACTGACACCCGAATCATGCCCTTCTCCAGTCTACCCAGTGCCTTTGCCCCTCCTCCCCATCTCAGGTGCTCAAGAGTATTGAAGGAAGGTGGCTTTTATTTATGGAAAATTCGTCAAAACCGCCAGATCAATAAGAACTTGGCATTTGGGAATCACTGGAGTTCTCTCCCTTTCACTCTTTCTCTCTTATCCCCTTTTGGAAAAGGAGTTGCCAAGGGGACTGGAACTAACTTGTTGGCCACCACTGGCTCCTCATAGGGATTATTTCAGTCTCACAACTACTTTGTAAGATAATTGTTATCTTCACTATTTGATGGGTGAGAAACCAAGGTACTGAGAATGGCTTTTTAAAATAGTTCCCACAGTGTCGGCTCAGCAAAAATGCTCCACCTTGAGACTGGCATTGGGAAGGAAGGGTGGAGGAACGTTTGCCAGTGGCAAAGCTCTTCAGGTGAGCTGGCCTCTTGGCTTCCAGCCCTGGTCCTTGGAATGAGCCTCAGGGATGAAGATGCAAGGGAACACCCAATACCATCCTAAAGGGAGGAGGCCTAACAAAGGTAGCCAGGGACACAGTGCCCTCCCCACTGCGTAGAGACAAAAGGATTGAAGGAGCCTTTGATATTAGGGCCAACCATCAGGACTTTTACAGCATTTACCCTTGTAGTCAGACAAGGTTTGATGCAGGCTTGACATCTGATGAGCATTGACTCTGATAAGCACACTTCACTTTTTCTTATTTCTCTTCAGTAATCTTCCCCTATAAAGGAGATGTTATCATCTCATAAATGATGACAGTGAGGTTCCAAGAAGAAGCTGTATGACAGTCTGTAAATGTCAGAGCCAGAATCTGAAATAAAAATCTCTTAGTTCCTCTTTCCACTTTCATACAGCTACCTGGTGCATCTTCCACCTGAATGTGACCTTCCCAGCTGCTTGGGAGCTCAGTAGTATGGGAACATTAACATGACCATGAGACTCCAACCACTCTGTGCAAAAACTGAAGAGTCAATGAATTCAGATTCACTTGTCTCCCACAAACTAAGACTGGAGATCTGGGTGTGGTGGCATATACCTATAATCTCAGGCCCTAGAAGTCCAAGGCAGGAAAATTGCACATTCAAGACCAGCCTCAGCAACTTAATGAGAACCTCTCTCAAAAAATAAAAAGGGCTGGGGATATAGCTCAGTAGTAAAGTGCCTCTGGGTTCAATCCCTAATAAGGGGGAAAAAAATCAGTGTATACACCAGCCTGTTTGAGTCTAGTAACTAATATGCTGTTGGACTCTATATTATTATTATTTATTACTTTTGGGGGGATGGAAAATTGAATCCAGGGGTACTTAACATCCCAACCCTTTTTTAATATTTTATTTAGAGACAGGGTTTAACTGAGTTGCTTAGGGCCTCGCTAAGTTACTGAAGCTGGCTTTGAACTCATGATCCCCCTTTCTCAGCCTCCCTAGCCACTTGGATTATAGGCATGTACCACAGTGCCTACATTAAAAATGATTTTAACAATGTGGAGTTCTGCTGGGCATGGTGGTGCATACCTGTAATCCCAGCAGCTTGGGGAGGCTGAGGCAGGAGGAGTTAAAGCCAGCCTTAGCAACTTAGTGAGGTCTTAAGCAACTTAGAAAGACCCTGTTTCAAAATTAAAAAAAGAAAGAAAGAAAGAAAACAAGTTGGAGATGTAGCTCAGTGGTTAAGCACTCCCAGGCTCAATCCTCAGTACCAAAACAAAACAAAAAAAGCATTTTTACTCAGACTATTGCATCCTCAGTGCAATAGAATGTTACAGTCAGAAGGGACTTGAGATGATCAGTTCTCTTCAGTAGATGAAGAAATGTGAGGTCCAGAGAAAAATTTTTTTAAAACTGCCCAATGTCATTGTCACTTTAGTCAACCAAGGAGCCTTTACATGTGACTGAATATTTTCAGTTCTGGCCTTCAGGGTCTTACTAGCCGTGTCTTCAGGAGGCCAGTTCTGTCCAGTTATTAGACTGGGTAACATAGGTTCTGTTCCCATTCCAGATTGGATTGCTGTTTCATGTCCATTTTGGATATTCTGTTTATTCTCAGAAGAAATTCCCTGCCTTGCCAGAAGACACCCCACCTCAAGAGCCCCAGATTGATTCTGACTCAAAACCAAGGGTTTGAAAGGAACCAGATCATCTAAGGTAATGCCATCAGATGAACAGTGACATTTTAGGGACTGTTGAACCATCTTTCCCTTTCTTGCATGTGCCCTCTCTGTATATATTATTCTTAAACATTTCTTAAGTCATTTGTTATCCTTAGCTTCCTCCAGAATACTCAAATGCCCTAAAAAGTGGACCCTAGAAACTGAGGTAGAAAATGTCCTTGAGGTCCCCTTAATGTAAAATGAAATCCAATTGAGGACTTTCTGCCCCAGGAAAGAATCTAGCAACTATTAAGAGAGGCTGTTTCCCGTATGGACAACAAGAAAGGGTTAAATGTTTCTCACGGGTCCTGAGCAAAGTCTGTCCCCCACCGGTTCCCATAACCGGGTTTCCTGAAATGGAGCAGGTCCCAGGTGACTCTCCACTAATCACATCCTTGGAAATGGGGCCATGAAGCTCAGATTAGCTCATCTCTTCACCTTCTTGAGGCCTTCTCCACCTGGAGCACGGAATCTGGGGCAGCTTCACCACTGCTCTCCTATCAGGGGTCAGACAGGGATGTGCTTGCAGCAGGCTGTTAGGTTAGGGGGCACTGGAAGCTGAGTGGTGGTGCTGACGTTTGTGCCAATTCGTGGACTACAGCATCTGTTCTTCCTCTTTCTAAGACTTATAGGCAAAGGTTCTCTCCCCAGGATGGTACTGGAGTTTGCATACTGAGCAGCTTCTTCTTCACCCTATTCCCCATGCTTTCTGCCTTTCCTGTCGATGATACTGGGTAGCTTCCTATTTCTCCTGGCTGAGTCACCCTTTACGCCAAGTCTCTGATTTCTCACCAGGGGTTGTCATTCCCTTTCTGTTGATGTCCAGTTTTCCTTTGCCTAGATAACCAATAAAATCGGTATCTCAAAGCGGTTCTGATCTCTGTGATTGGCTTTTTATCTTCTCGGTAAACAGGGCTGGATTTGTCCTGCCAGCAGATGTCAACTGGAAGGGAATTATGCTATGTGGCCTAGAGGCCTTGGGGATAGAAATAAAATGTAATTTGGTCACATATGGCCAAGTAAACCTATTGATTCGAAGACCAGATGATCTTTATTTGAAAGACAAATAGGCCAATTGGGACAAAGATTCTTCTTCCAGGAGCTCATTAAAGAGGATATTGGCTTCACATGTTCAGTCTTGGGTCCGTCTTTGCATGATGATAGAACTCTGAAGTACTTTACCAGGAATGCTAGCGCACACAGTCTTTAGAGCTAGTAATCTGGAAACTTAGTTGATCTAATTTTCCACTGATCTCTAAAGTTGTCTTGATTTCCATCTGTTCTAGCTTTAAGGTCCTTTTTGTCTTCTGCTTCCCCAATTTTCATTCTCACCAGGTGAAAAGAGGTTGTGGGATCAAAAGTCTAAAAGCGGTCAAAATGACTGAATTCTTTTCCCATCTTACCACTTACTTAAGGTGTTATGTTCTAGTTTTCCACAACGAAAATAGGGAAATTCTCCCAGGAATATAGTTAAAATAACATCTTTGAAACAATTTGAGAGTTTTAGAATCTTTAAATTGGAAGAAATCTTAGAGGTCATTTAATCCAGTATTTCCTGGCCAGAGGAGCAAACTTTGTTCCAATTTGTTCCTTCATTCCCCACCCTACCTCCAGAATAGCTTCTCACTACTTCTTTCCTCAATCTCTTCCTGGTATCCAAGATAGAGAATCAATTCAGTTTGCATAGTATATTTAGGATTGGGAAACTGACCTACTTTGCCTTCCCATTTCATGCAATAGTCATGCCAATAGTCACAACAAGTTGATATCTAGTTTCTACTTGAATATCTTGTGTTAGAAAATTTGCTACCTCAGAGGCAACTCATTCCAGCTTTGGACAGCAGTGGTTTGGTAGAGAGTTTTTCATTATATCAAGCTAAAATCTCTCCCCATCTCCCCAACCCTATATCTTCCACCCATTGGTCCCAGATCTGCCCTTTGAAACCACAAAGAATCCATCTAATCCCTTTATAAAGGGGCCTGGGGAATACTCAGGATTGTTATTGTTAACTTGTCACAGTGGTTCAGACCTGGCCTGAATGATCGTATTACAGATGCCCCATGCTGGGTACACTAGCTGCGTTCCTAAAACATTGTACAAACTAAGTTTTGTGTGAATCAGATCATTTTAGACATACTAGGAAGTTGACTGTTTAAAAGAAATCCTGCTATCAATTCTTTCATAAACTGAGAACTCCTATTGTAATGCAAATAATCTCCCCCACTAACCTTTAATGCAAATGCAGCTTTTCAGACATTATATTTTACTTAAAGAAAGATTTGCCTACATACCAAAGGTAAGATAATGATGTAGGCAAGAGCTAACTTTCACTGGCCCCCTACCTGGCACTGGTACCCTGCACCTCACGAGCATTGTTTAATTTTTTGCCACAACTTCCTTCTGTAAAATTCTTGCTTGCTGCACGCACCCCCCCCCCGCTGCTTTTTTTTTTTTTTTTTTTAAAGATGAGGAAACTCGGGCTTAGAGAAGATGAATACCTTGTCCAAGGTCATACAATTAGAAAATGATGAGCCAGAGTTCAAACAAGGTCAGAGAGTCTAGAGTCTGACAGCTGAACCTCCAGGAAGTTTCAGATGCCAGCCATAGTTGAGATGACTAGCTAGCTATTAGCTGTGTGCCATGGCACAAGTAAATTAGGCCAAGACACAGAAAATTGACCGCAAATGTCTGCAGCCTCGAAGATGTACACAAAACCTACTCTGGCACTGTAGATTTCCCAGCACAGCTCACATTTTCTAGCGTAATTTGATCAAGGAACCCCAATGATGTCCTCTTCAGCTATTATCATTAAACAGATGCTGCCAAAATTTATTTCAGGCATATGGTTGTGAGAAGACACTTTTTCAAAGGGCCTAATATTCCTGGGGCTTAGTAACATGAGCTGCTTAGAAGAAAAAAGTGATTCATTATTGACTGGTAAAATCAAAGGCATTGAGTTGATCCCATCCTGCTCCTAGGTGGGTCAGAATCATTCAAATGGTCCCAGTTCTTAATGGCATTTAGGTTTGCAAGTTAAAAATAGTGTGGGATGAATGGTCCATAAATAAGGATTGTTTCGAATCTAAACTGGACAGAGATAAATGGATGTAATATATCTATGTCCTCAAATCATTTCCAGTTTCCCCAATTTAGTCAATAGTAGCATGTACTCACAACACTGCTCAGCTCAGAACACAGCCCTTGGGACTCCTGGGACTCCAGAATTTTTTGATGCTGTCCAAGGAGGCTCAAGCAAGGACTCTCTTCCATCCCCCATGCTGCGCTCAGCCCACCCCACTATTATGTTCATTTAATGTAAGACTTTGTAGTCTCATCTGCAAACTTTTGCTTTCAAATACATGTTCATCCTTTGCAAATCATGACCTCAGCTGGCCAAAATCAAGCTGGCATCCTGGTCTACAGTAGTTACAGGAAATTGAGCCAGGCCTTATGAGTTGCCCAGCTCCCTTGCAAACACACCTTTCGAATCTTTTCTACAGTGGCAGGCTTGTTTACCATTTCAAGGTATAGACTCAGGTGAGGAAATATGTACTTTTCTTTATTCTCAGTCCCTGTTTCTACTGATGGCAGAAAAAGAATAACCCTCATCAGTTCCAGATGACTCAATCATTGTAAGTTTTAAACTCAGTTTCTTAGATTTCTCTTCTCAGTCCCCTTCTCCTCGTGATGTTCCAGTTGGGAGTTTATGTCCATTCTGACATCAGGGAAGGGGAATCAAGGCCAGGTGTCATCTTCTGTCTCTCTTGCCTAACAAAGTGTAGCTTCCTTCACTTGGTCTTGGCCACTGGGCTCCATGGCAATTGCCGTTGCCACAGAGTCCCTGGCAAGTGGATCCTGGGCTCTTGGTGTAGACAAAGCACGGTAATGGTTCTGAGCTTCAACCTCAGCTGTCCCTGGTACTGCTGAACTCCATCTGGGCCCTGGCCATTCACCCTCGGCCTCTATGTGATTCTCGCTCGCATCCCACACTCTACCCCAGTGCCCACAGGCACACTGACTTTTTTAGTTCTCAGTGTGTGAGCTCGTGCGTATTCTCTCTCTCTCTCTCTCTCTCTCTCTCTCTCTCTCTCTATATATATATATATATATATATATATATATATGTATATATGTATATAGAGATATATAGGTAGAAATATATATATATATACATGGGGAGAGAGAGAGAGAGAGAGAGAAATATATATATTTCTTTCTGTCCCCTCACCCCATCAGGGGATGGTACCAAGGAACTTTCTGGACTCCTTCCAAATGTCCAAAAGATTGGGACTTAGCAGATAAGAAGGCTGGGTGGGGCAGGGGGAGATTATCTCAACCCTGCTTCACCTGCACAGATGATGACTGATTCCATTTTCATTCTGTGGCAGTTGTCCCCTGACAGCCTGGGCTACTCTGAAAGGTCATGTCTTCTTGGAGTTCCAGGAATGAAATAGAGCCTAGGCCTCTTCCAACTACTACCCTCTGGAGGTGAGGACAGAGCCCCAGGGGTATACCTAATGCTCTCGACACTCTCTCCCTACCCCTTTCAATTCTACTCCAAGCCCAGAAAAGATTATATTTTCTATTTGGAGGGGAAATTCACATGTTCTTTCAGCTCAACAGATGATGGCATAAACTCTGGGCTTTAGGTTTAGCGGGTTCTGTCTCTTGGTATTTAAAGTGAAACTTCTGGATTTAAAAAAAAAAAAAATCTCTCTCACGCACCTGGCTCTTACAACTTAAAAACTGGAGCTTTCAAGAACATCGTCCCCTCAGCAGGAAGTAGCTATAGAAAAAAAAGAAAGAACGTCATCTCCACTATAGATTTTTTTTTTATGGTGCTGGGGATGGAACCCAGGACCTCTCACGTGCCAGGCATGTGCTCAGCCACTGAGCTATATACCCCCAGCCCTCTGCTATAGATTTTTAAAGGTCTAGTTTAAGGTTCAAAAGCCAAGAATTTAATTCTGATCTCTCTGTAGCATCCCTGTGCAGAGGGCAGAGCATCTTCAAAGTGCTTACTGTTGCCTAAGTAATGGAAGATAGATTAGGGGTAAAAGAAATGAGAAACACATGGTTTGAAATGAAAACATTTATTTTTATCTATTTACAATAAAGATTCATCTTCTCCCCCAAGGTCTTTTCTGGCACTCGTTAGTTTATTGCACAAGTATCTATGGGTCTGCTCTGCTGGGGCTACAACTGTGAAATAAATGTTCTCTCTTCTCTCACGGACCTCACAGTTCAAAAGGAAAAACAACCAGTGGGTGGTGCTGACCCAGGATGGAGTGATGTCAGAGGCCCCTCTCCCAGACTGGGAGCTCAGAGAAGGCTTTCCAAAAGAAGGATCATCTATACTACAACCCAAAGGATGAGTAATCATTTGGTGAATGGGAAAGGAAGAGGATTCCAGACAGAAGGAATAGCCTGTTCAAAATCCCACTCACAGTGGGAAAGCTCCTGGAGGTGCCTATGGTTAGGCACAGAGCACCAAGGAGGGGTGGAGAAGAGGCTGGAAAGGTACACAGCACGCGGAGACTCTGTTAAGAACTTTTGGCTTTATCCCAAATGGGCAGCTACTGAAGGGTTTCCAGCAGAGGCATGATCTGTCAGACTGATGTATTAAAGATACCACTTGAGTTGCCCAGTGGATAAGATGGCCCAGGAAGGGCACATAGAATAAGAAAAGTCTTAGACACACCGTCATCAACAACATTATCAAAGACAACAGCAAAATTAAGTGACAAACAGAAGAGGAACCCATAACAGAAACAGAAGAGGGTCCACAGGAATTGAAAGAAAACCAAGAGAGTGTGGCAATCCTAAAACATAAGAGAATCTCCAGAAGTTCAGGGCATAATTAGAATCAATCGCTACCAAGCGGAACAGTAAGACGGCTATTGGAAATAACTGGATTTAGCAATCAGATTATTGACAACCTCGTTGAAAACACTTTAAGTCAATTGTATCTATGTTCATCTATCCCCTCCAATTACCATCAGTTCCTAGACCAATGTCTTCCAAATGGATATCTTGAGTCCAGACCTCCTCTTTGAATTCCACACCCAGATACAATTGACTACTCAACATCTTAACTTGAATAAAAGGTATCTCAAACGCAGGTTCCAAGACCAATAATCTCCCTGCCCCAACCTAGTCATCCTGAAATACTCCTCGACTCAGTGTTGGTTCCTCCATTCTTCCACTGCAGAGTCCATCCTTGACAACCCCTTTTTTCTCACCACCACCCCACACTTCTAACCCATTGCTAATCTTGTCAATGTTTCCTGCCTGTGTGTTTTTATCTCCACTGCCAACATCTGAAAGCAAGGCACCATCTTCTTTCTCACCTGAACAGAAGTGATAGCCTCCTAACGGGTTTCTCATATCCATCCACCTCTGCACTCCTTCCACCTACTCCCCACTCAGCAGCTGGAGTCATCTGTTTTGTTTGTTTTGTTTTTTCATGTACAAAATTGTTTGCATCACTTGTTTCAACCCTTTGATCGTGTCCCAGGGATTAAAGGCAAAATCAAAATTCTTTAACTGATATAGAAAGTTCTGCTTGATATGGCCCTGGCCTGTCTTCCCAGATGCAATTCACTGCACATTCCCTCTTACCCTCTGTTTTCCCGCCACAGTGGCCTTCTCTCCATTTCTTATACGCACCATGCATCCAACATAGGTCTGGTATCATCTACTCTGTCTCTGTGGCTAAGAACATGAGCTCAAGTATTGAACTAGGTTAAAATCCCACCTCTACCCCTTTTTGGTTCAATGGCCCTGAATAAAGTACTCAATCACTAAATGTCTCCATTTTCCTTATCTGTTATAAGAATTCAATAAAATGATATAGGTACTGGGGCAGGATGGTATACACTTGTAATCCCAGTGACTCAGTAGCAGTAGAATTGCAAGTTTGAGTCAACTCAGCAGCTTAGCAAGACTCTGTCTCAAAATAAAAATTAAAAATGACTGGGGACGTGGCTCAGTGGTAAAGTGTCTCTGGGTTCAATCCCTAGCACCAAAAAAATTTTTAAAAATAAAATGATAGGTATTAAATAGAAGAAGTATAGTTTGTAATTAATATCAGTGACTTCTAATATTATTCTCCATTCTCTGTCTAGTTAATGTTTTTCCTATTTCAGATCTCAGCTCCCAAGACCCAAGAAAGGTCTCCTTTTACCACCCTCCCTTCCCTAATCAGGTTACTACTCTCTGCTAAACTCTCTTATAGTGCCCTAAACATTTCATTCTTAACGCTCATTATCCTTTGTGATTACATAGCTGAGGATTATTTTATTAATGTCTGTGAACCCCACCAGAGAATCCTCTCCAAGAGGACAATGTTGATTTTACTCATCACTATATTCTCAGATCCTAGCACAGTGCCTGGCACATGATAAGCCATATGGTTTTTGAGTGAATGCTTGACAGAACAGAGAAGCGATGGAGCCAATGAATGCGAATAACTCAAGAAGACGGAACACAAAGAGTAAGGGCAATACATGCTAACCATCAGGGTTCTTATTTATTTTCCCCCAGTACTGGGGATTGAATCCAGAGCCCTTCTATCACAGAGGCACACCCCAGCCCTTTCAAAATTTTATTTTGAGACAGGGTCTTAGTAAGTTGCTAAGGGCCTTGCTAAGTTGCTGAGGCTGGCCTGGAACTTGTGATCCTCTTGCCTCAGTCTCCTAATTCACTGGGATAACAAGCGTGCATCACTGCATCCAGCAAGAATTCCTTACTGTTTTCAGCAGGCAGGGACTTGAACATGTTTAAATGCTGATGGGAAGGAGCCAGCAGAGAGAGCTTACCAGGAGGCAGGAGGGCCATGAGAGTGTGGGAAGGGATAAAACTTGGAGCCGAAGCCAGAAGCAGCAGTCCCAGATGGAAGGAGGGACACCTCTCCCATGGCACACAAACAAGAGCTGTGAAATCGGCTATATCTATCAGCTTGGTGGCAGAAGCCGAGATCTTTCCATGAATCTGGGGAATCTAAGCACCAAATCTGGATTATCTGAGAAGCTCAGCAGATTGGTGGACATCATCCATTCACTTTTGCAGCTCACATAAAAAGGAAGCAGACATTTTCTTCATCATTGACTATACTGTTTCACTATAACAAAATAACAAGTTTCCAAAGCAACCCAGTTGCAGAGATGACAAGTGATCTCAGTGTTCCCTTTATGGAATATGCTTCCTTTCCAAATTGGGAAACAGTAAAGTAATAAGTTGGTGAAATAATGGTGGCCGATGCCGGTTGAGTGCTTACTATGTGCTGGGTGCTGTTCTGGTATTTTACCTGTAATAACTCATTTGATCTCCACATTTTACAGGTGAGAAAAATGAATCCCAGGGAAGGTAATCATGTGTCCAAGGTCCCACAGCTTATAGGCTACATAAATAAACTAGGTTTTAAACCAAGGGAGCCTGACTCCAAAATTGATGCTTTTAATCATTCTGCTGTACTGACCCTCTGAACATATTAGGAATCAAAAAACCTTCAACTTTATACCATGAGCTCGTAATTCTGCAAATTTGGATATTCACTTAAGTGTCTGAAAATCAGTCTGCTCACTGATTTTCAGACACTTTCCTTACAAAGGCTTTGTTTTCAATGGTACTGGGGATCAAACCCAGGGCCTTGTACATGGTAGGCAAATGCTCTAGTACTGAGCTATATCCCCACTCTCTAGAAAGTCTTAAGATTATGAAGTGCTGAAAGTAGGAAATTATTCTACAAAAGCTATTGTTATGATAATCCTAAGACCTAATAAGACCGAAGATCCTTGACTTATAACCTGGCCACTATCTAATAAACTATCTTGGGATCCTCAGTTCCCATAATCAGTATAGCAGCAGCAGTTTGGTGGTTCTGGTTCCTTTGGCAGGTCGGCTGATTCTCATTCCATCAACTTTAAGTTCCTGTCCAAGCCTCTTTGATGACCATTATGTACACCTTGACCTCCTTCCTGAACCTTCCAACATATACTCTCACCTCTGAGGACAGTATGCCCTTGCTCCTTTGGTTCCATTGCCTGAAAGAGTGACTGTCAAAAAAAAAAAAAATAACCATAAATAGTCTGATTACAGGTATTGGTGAGGTGCACCCCAAAAGGCCAAGTTCCATTTTAGTGGTAGAATCACAACATGGACAGCTGGGAGAGATCTTCAGGGTGGTCTTTTAATGTAACTACCCACTGGCCTCCCAACCCATTTTATAGACTAGCAAAACCAAGGCCAGGTAGATGAGATGACAACTAGTTAGGGTTGGTAGTAGGATTTTGCTTTACCTTGCAAATGTTTTCAAGTCCATTTAACACATGTTATTTCACTTTGCCAAAATCATATCTGGAAAGTAGTTCAATTACATTTATTTATTTCAGTATGCATACCTTTTCAGAAAGAAGCAAAAATCCTAAAATTCAATTACTGAAAAAGCCATCATGAAACTTAACCCCAGCTGGTTAGGGTGACTGGTGCTGAAGGCAGGAAGATAGTGAGAACAAGGATAGCCCAGACAATTTAGTGAGACCCTTGGCTTAAAAACAAACAACCCTCCCAAACACAAAAGCATGCACAGACACACACACACACACACACACACACACACACACACAAACACACACACCAACTCTTGGACCCAATAATTCACTGAAAGCATAGTTTTCAAATTGCCCTTACTTGGCAATTCCAGGCAGTCCCATATAGAAATGATCGCACCTCTTCAGGGGCAGATAGAACCTAATGGCTCTGAACAAAGCCGCCTGTTATTACCACTCCATCCCTGAGCCTAGTTTAGTTTTCTCGTCTGGAAGAACAGCATCTACTTCTCAGAGCTGGAGTGGGGGTGGAGTGTCACATGACATAAAGCACTTTTAGCACCCACCGCCAGCACCCACCCCATTCGTTTGTTATAACTCGGGTACATTTCTTCGTCTCCTAAGCAGAGAGCTGTTCACCTTGGTTAATGACCTTAGACCCTGGACCACTCAGCCACTAATAAACCAAGGAGAAACCCAGCCTGTGCCAGGCCTAGAAATGTCCACCCCCACCCCCACCCCCCTTAAGACAGTGACTAGGCCGGAATTCTGTTGGTTGATAAATGAGAGGAGCTGAGAAGCCGCTGCGATGACTGTTCCGAGAATCTGATTTGGGAGAAGGCGAATCTCCAGGAGCACCATGGCGATGCTTTGGGAAAGCGGGCCAGCCTACCTGCCGGAAGGAGGACTGGAGAGAGGGGGGATGGCAGAGAGAAACGCTTAAGGGAGATGGCCTGGAGGTGCCCAAAGAGGAACATTTGAAAAGGAAAACAGAGGCCGCATCTCGGGAAGACATCTCCGCGGTGAGTGACATTTAAAGGATTGCGCGTCCCGGGGATACGAATTTTGGAGCAAAGGCAAAGGACAAAGGTGGGGTGTCCATACTAAGACCGAGCCCTGTAAACTGTGGGGGGTACCCAGGCTGCCGAGGGCTGACGCGGGGCTGGCTGGCGAGGACCGGAAGGCGGGGGTTAAGGGGACACCCACACGGAAGGCGGTGGGGGTCGGGAGCCCGCCGCGGAGCCGCCACCGCGTTGGCCCCGGGGAAGGTCAACGACCCGGGGCGGGGAGCAGTGGGGAGAACCGAGAGGGGCCGCCGTTGCCATGGCGCCGGGCGGGGAGGGGGCGACTCCGGCCCCGCCCCGAGCCCCGCGGGGCCGCGGGCTCCAGATGGTCCCCGGCCTCCCGCGGGAGCCGGCGGCCTGCGGCAGGGGGAGGCTATTGTCCTCCTTCCGCGGCGCCGCAGTCCCGCCGCTCGCGCCCGCGCGCCGCCGCCACGCGCCCCGCCGCCGCCGCCGGTCCCGCGCGCCCCCCGCGTCGCCCGCGCCCCGTGACAGCGCCCGCCCGCTGTGCGCCCGCGGCCGGCAGCCACCGGCCGCCGCCCGCAACCGCCCCACGCGGCCGGTCTGCGGGCGCGGCGACGACCGGTGCGCCCCCGTCCGCCGCGCTTCTGCCCGCCCCGCCGGCGCTCCGCACCCAGGTAGGTGCCGGCGCCCTGGCCCGCTTTGTCCCGGCCGGCGGGGCGGCGCGCTTTGTGCAGCCGCGTGCGGGCGGCGGGGTCGGGTTGGGGTCCGGGCCGGTCGGGGGAAGCCTGGGAGGAAGGATGCGGCGTCTGGTCCTCGCTCCCGCGGGGTGCCAGGGACAGGATGCACAGTGTCATGTGCCAGCAGCCAGGTACCAGTGTGAGGACGGTGGGGGTCGAGGCTGGGGGCGCGCGGGCCTTTCAGGAGCCGATGAGAGTCTGGAAGAGTTGGGGCTTGACAGACGCGTTGATGGATCGGGGTCGGATGGGCTCGGAGCGTGTCTGACAGCGCCGGCGGTTCGCATCGCTGAGGCTCCGCAGGCTGACTCGCCGGCGCCGGTCCGGATGCCGGGGACGCGCTCGGCTGGCTCTGTCCGGCGTCTGCAGGCAGCCGGCTCCCTCCCTCGTTGGGGGCTCTCTCTGGAGCCGCGTGGGCTTCTCCTGGCCTCTTGAGTAGCCAACTCCATGCAAGCTTCCTCGCAGTGCGTACGAGAGGGGGGGACACGTTGGCGGTGGCGACCACCGTAGCACTGGCAAAGGCTGAACGAAACCTTTTCAGTTGGAGCTGTGGGGAAGCGTTGTGTAAGGTGTCAGGGGCCGGGACATTTACAGGGTTGTGGAGTCCGGCTGGCACACAAATACCCAGGGAGGTCTCCTGGCTGGGGCATTCTGCCTCCAGCCCCACTGCGCATAACCACCATCCACTCTGGCAGTGACTGACTTTGCCCCATTAACCTCATGACATTGCTCCTTGTCTGAGATTCAGGCTTGCCCCTGTTCTAACCTGCTACAGGCTGTCTCCGTGGGTTGTTTCTCGGCAGCTTCCCCCCCTGAGAGCAGCCACAACTCCAACACTGAAAGCTGGCAGATGCCGGCATGGTCAGGGTATCCACAAACCAGTTTCCCTTGAAGAAGAGGGCAGATTGAGTTCCAAATCTTATCTTAGCTGGAGGTGTGAGGTAACCTCTTGGCACGTTCAGGATAGCAAAGAACTAGTGAAGGAAAAACTAAAATGGAGCTTTCTGCATCCCATGGAGAAAATGATGTAAACCCAGGATTGGGGAAGGGAGTGAAAGAGTCTGAATAGTTCTGGAGGATTCTACATGAGAATCAAAATCAGACCTCTCTTCAGTCCAGTTCCTAAATTCTTCAGAGCAGAGTCCTGACCTGGGAAATGGTTTGGGGTTTGTTTTTTCTGCTTTCCTCTGCTTCTCTGCCCTGGGAATATCTTTCTGTTGCCTCCCTCAGAACCCTGGATTTCATTATGACTTTTTTCTCCTTTTTCTTTCGGCCAGTCCACCCTTCATACTTGGAAATCCAACAAGATTTTTACTTTGCTAAAGTCTCCATCTCTTCTGATCTATTATTCATCCTGCTGTCATTTATTCCTCCCTGCCTTTCTGTGGCTGCTCCAGCCCTGTCCTCCTTCAGCACCTCCGTGATTAGCTGTGTCAGGGCATCTGCTCAGTGTCATTAGCTCTGGAGCCCACTCCATCTCCCCTCTCATGGACTGGGGCTCCAGAGAGGAAGTTATAATTGAGTTTGGCATGGGACAAAACCTGAACACACCTGAAAGCTAACTCTGGTCACACTCGCCCCTGAAGATGTGTCTGTCTTCTCTGTTCTCATAGCGCCTCTAACCAATTCCAGCTGTTTGTCATCTTAGGACAAGCATGGCCTCAAAGTGTACTCTTTAGACCAGCAGGTTTAATATCACCTGGGAACAGGTGAGAAATGCAAATTCCCAGACCCCATGCCTGAACCGAAGCTTGGGGTGGGGTCGCCATTAGGTAACTGAACCCTCCATTCTAGGTAGCTGTGATTCCCATGAGTTGTGAGAGTTGCTGGTCCTGACTCTGGAGCTCACCCCGAAAGTACTCCAGCCAAGGAGCAGCTTTTGTGATCCCATTTTCATTCTTTCCTTGATCCTTTCTTCATCCTTAAGAAAGACATTAATTGGATGGCCAAAAAATAAATTGTACTCAATTCACTCAATGTCTCTTTATTGAATACCTATTTTGCTGGACCCCAAAAACACAAAAAGGAGTTAAGACCCAGCCCTCAATGAGTTAAAAGTGGAGCCAGCAGAGAGACACATAAACAACTAACGAATATAATGTGGTAAGCGCAGCCACAGCTGTATCTGAAATGCTGTGTGGAGCACAGAGGTGGACCCATCAACTGTCTCAGAGAGGAAAAGAATTAAGCAGGAGCAGGATATAGTGAGAGGAGGAGTTAGGGTACAAGACAGCTTCCAGCCTGGGGACAGGATTTCTGACTTTACACACCAGCTAAAACGGAGGAAAGCTGGAGGGAAGACAGCTGCCCTAGAGGACCCACATGGACCCGACTGAGCAGTCTGTAACCGGCAGGACCCCAAGCCTGCATCTGGTGGAAGTTGACGTTCTGACACTAACAATATAAGCTACTTGGGCCAAGCTAGAGGTCAGTGGCTAAGAATAAGGGATTGGTCAAATTGTAATCTGGATTAGTTGCTGCACTGCCCTATTGCCAGAGTTCAGGAATCCTCTGAGACTAGGGTGTGTGGAGAGAGGCCAGAGGGCTCACCAGCAGCTACGAGCATGGAGTCTCAGGCCACAGGCAAGGAATGGTGTACTATGAATGGTGCCAATGAAAAGGAACCAGAGCAGGATCCGGTAGGAGAAATTCAAACAGAAAACTATAGGAATCTGGAGATGGCAGCTGGGGACACCGACAGAGAACATATTGTCCAAAAGACTCGGAGACTGCAGAGTTGGAATGCTCAGTGAACACAATTTTCAAGGCACAGAGATGGGGCCTCAGAGCCACAGTGATGAGCAGCATTCTCAGAAAGTCTCTGGGAATGAACTCCCTGGAGTTGCAGTGTAGTGACATTATGGGGATCTGTGACCCCTGTAGTACTGTCTTGGCTCTTTATCTATTTCACGGCATTCCCAGGAGCTCAGATTGCAAAGCACAAATGCCCCAAACTTGATTTGGTGAAAGCAGCACGTAAGTGACTGAACTTTGGCAGGGGGAGGTTCCAGTTCCACCTTCTCCCCCAAATGATGGGATTCCACAGAGATCTGCACCAGCCAGGCCTCCCCTGGAAGGTCTGGATCCTATGCCCAGACCCTGGTAGATCCTTGGGAGAACCAAGTTGGGTCACCAAAAACAAGCCAAAGCAGTGCACGTTTCGGTTCGTGAGGCTTATGGAAGTCTCCGGAACACATTCATTTAGAGACAGCAAACACTTGGTTTCTTTTCTTAAGTGTCTGCTCTTTGTGGAGTACAAAGACACAAGATAACGGATTGAAAATCTCAGGGATCTTCAGGGGCCTGGAAGGTAATGTAAATATGTAAACCATACTTGCACAGGAACTAAAGGGAATAGTGGGGTCTGTGGAGGAGCTGGAACCAACTCCACCTGAAGGAATCCAAAATCAGTTAATTTTAAGCCACTGTTGACCAAACAAAACACTCCTGGGGGCTGGCTTCAGTGAATTTGTGACTCCTGGTAAGAGGGACAGGGGTTATATAAACTGACCCTCAGGGGTCTACAGATGTCAGTGCTTTACGTGGAGGTCTATGCATGGTTCGAGGGCTGGAAGTGCCCTTCCCAAAGCTAAGTGTGACAGTGGCTGCTGGCTGGGAAACCCTAACCCGAAGGGCTGAAATGAGGACTGGTTTGCCGTCCAGCAACTGAGAGTGTTAGGTGACTAGCTCAGGTCATGCCTGGCCCACAGTGCTCTTTGCTCAGGGTGATTCAACTCTGCCCTAGAATTTATTTTTATATAAATATTTACAGAGCAAATCCAGAAGGATGTACTGGGGAAAATAATCGGGCATGAGTCCTAGGCCTAGTAGAAATTAAGTTCCCTGTTCTGCTACAGGGAATGAAAAGTCCCAATCGAGGAACCTGAGACCCAAGCTCCCTTACACCTCAATGCTACTCCCCGGGAAATCCTCATGTGCAAGGAGAGGGGAGAGGCGGGCAACCCTGCCCTTTCAGCAGGTCAGGTTCAGCTTCGTGGAACCAGTTAACCATAGAGGCCAAGTTCTGCCTCGGTGTGCCCATGGGAACACACCGTCCTACCCACCCCAGTCTCATGACCCATTCCTTTTTCCTTCTCCAAATTCCCCAGATTCTCCTTACCTCCTTCCTCCCCAGAACCAGAGATGGCCAAGTTCACAGTCCTGGTCCAAGGAAGTAAAGCTCAGGATTAAAATGTCTTCATATTCAAGAGGTTCTAGAAAAATGAGAAATGCAGAATTTGGGATTCTGTTAAAGTTACAGACCTCTGCCCCCCCATTCCCTTGAATGACTGCTGAGTGCTGAGTTACACAAGAACTTTGGACAGTACTCATTTTTTAAAAAAATTCCCCAGCAACTAATTCGATGCTCATTTGTTAGTTTTGAGGACAAAATGTGTTTGCGTAAGTTAAGGTCATAAATAGTGCTGGCAAGCACATGTGATCCAGGTGTCCCAGCCTGGGCCCTAGAGTGCTGTGGTGGGTGCTGACAACCCACCACACTAACAGGCTCCAGGATGGTCAGAGAACGTGTAAATCTCTCCGTGATTAAGAGAAAGAATTTTGCTTCCAAACCTAGGTGGTACCAGGCGTGGTGGCTCATGCCTGTAATCCCAGCGACTTGGAAGGCTGAGACAGGAAGATCTTGAGTTCAAGGCTGGCTTTAGCAATTTAGCAAGACCCTCAGCCATTTAGTGAGACTCTGTCTCAAAAAATAAAAAGGGCTAAGGATGTGACTTGGTGGTTAAGCACCCCTGGGTTCAGTCCCCAGTACCAAAACAAAACAAAACAAACAACTCTTGGTGCTCTTTTCAGCTGTGTGACCTTGAACCAGCGGCTTACGTCTGTGGCGATGCTTCCTTGTTGATGAAATGGGGGCAGCCATGAACCCTGGCCCCATAGAAGGTTGTGATGGGGAGATGCCTGTAAACAGCAGGGACACATAGCACAGTTGACATTTATTGAGCACATATTAAGCATTCTCTGTAGCAAACAAAAGGAAACAAAGGAGAGTCAACTGTACTGTGTCCTCCTTTGAACTCCTGGGTGCTTGGTCCATCCTGGCCATCAGCGCATCAGTCCACCTGGTGTATCTGTGGTGGATGTGGTCGGCCAGAGCAGAATCTGGGTGTCTCCATCTTCAGGAGCCTGCAGGATGCGGAAGTGGGGAGTGGAAGAACTCCACTTTCACTCCTTACTGACTTTCTTGGGACTCAGGCCTGCTGTCTGGGTCACCCTGCTCTACACACTGCTAAGCTCAGGGTCACTTTTAGCCTCCTGCCACCCTGGCCTGAGGCGCTTGAAGCCCTTCCTGTCTACCCTCTGCCGAGACTCAACACTGCTGCTTTCCTGCCTCGCTCCACATTCCTGTCCCTCATGGTGGCTTCCCCTCTCCCCCTGGGGACCGATTTTTCACAAACTAAAATATCCCACACCTGGCTTCAAGAACAACAACAGCAGAGCTTGGGAAGGAAGCCAGAAGGACATGATTAGGGGAGGCCCCAGAGTCCTTGAGATGCCCCCCTCACCAGCCTCGTCTTCTTGCAGGAACAGGAAGCCACCCACCACCATGAGCAGTACTCTGTCACCCACAGACTTCGACAGCTTGGAAATCCAGGGCCAGTACAGTGACATCAACAACCGCTGGGACCTGCCTGACTCAGACTGGGACAATGACAGCAGCTCAGCTCGCCTCTTTGAGAGGTCTCGAATTAAGGCCCTGGCAGGTGAGGTCAGGGGAGGGCCACGGGTGGTGCTGAGGAGACTGGAGGAGGCTGGTCCCAGGCTGGGGGTGGAGAGTCCTTCACCCCTATGGGAAGACCTCACTCTCTAAGTTGCTGTGCTAAGTGGGAAACCCAGAATAACCCACCAGGCGCCTGGTCCCCAAATCCAGCCTCAAAAACAAACTTCATGCAATCCAGAGCTTGCCACAGTGTCTCTCACGGCAGCAGAGCTGACCCCTGGACTTGCTCCGCTGACTAAACAGCTCCTGTGGCTGGCCTGGGCCCTGCTGTCACATCCCTTCCTCCTCTGGCCCTCTTACTCTCACTGTCACTTCTGTCCCGCCCCCATATCCCTTGCCTGTCATTCCCTTCCTTGAGTTCCACTGTCGTTTCCCAAACCTGTTCTGCCTCCCGGCCCATCCTCCGCTCTGCACCCTCCCCACCTGTTCCTTCCACCTGCCGCCTGTTACTCCCATTATTTCATCTACCTGTTTCCGGAAGCAGGTCCTCTCCTGCGGCAGTTCTTGCAGTCCAGTCCACAGCTGCCATTCTTCGGGGTTTACTCTCCGCCCACCTTGGTCCCTGCCCTTCCCTGCGGCCAGGGCTCTCCCTTTCGCTGCTCTGAGCACAAACAAACTCCTTCAACGCGCCTCCCTGCGTTCTGGGGGAGGGGTTGTCATGGCAACCAGTGCGGCTGCCACCTGACACCACCAGCGCTGGCGTGGGGCTGAGTCACCCACACACCCTTAGGCCACCCACCCAGTCTGGCTTCCCAATTCCATCCCACCCTCTTCATTGCCAATGACCTGTGGGTTGCCCAGCCCAGTCCAGTGTGAGAAGTCAGGGCGACTCCCACCTAAGAGGTGGTGCCCCAGTGGGTAGCTGCTGAGAAGAGACACTGAGACTGAGGTTCCCAAAACTGGCTGCATGCTTTACCCAGGCACTGTTGTCACAGGCTCCCAAGCTCCTCCCTGGCGACAGCAAATCAGAATCTTTGGACATATGGGCTATAACTGAGGCTTTATAAAAAGCTCCCCAGATAGCTGGGCACAGTGACGCAGGCCTGCAATCCCAGCAACTCAGGAGGCTGAGGCAGGAGGATTGCAAGTTTGAGACCAGCCTCAGCAACTTAGTGAGGCCCAAAGCAACTTAGCCAGACCCTGTCTCAAAATAAAAAATAAAAAGGGCTGAGGATGTGGCACCACTGGGTTAAATCCCAAGTACCCCCACCAAAAAAAAAAAAAAAATCTCCCCACATAGTTCTTCTCAGCCAACCCAGCATCAGCCTAAGGACCCCAGTGTGGTGACCATTGCTTCTGAGGACCCTAGACCCTTTTCTCTTTTGGCTGGGTCTTTGACTGGCTGTTGAAATAGTCATACCATTGCTTCTCTAGCTCAGAGAAAACAAAGTGTGGGATATGGAAAATGTCGCCTCTTTGGGGGAAAGTATACCTGGAACCCTGGAACTACTGTCATGAGATCTATGCACACAGCATGTGCCACCCAGGATTCTTCCCATGTGTGTAATGATACACGCCTCCCGGGACCGTGTCTGTTCCGGGGGAGGGGTCTGTGTCTGTGCATGGGACACATGCCAACCTGTGTGGTCATGAGGTCTGGGTGCACAGGACATGTGCCACCCAGAACTCTCACCATGTCTGCACATGCCACCCAACATTGTCCCAATAATGCCAAATAAATACTAAATGAACGGCAGTGAGGGAGGGGCAAGTGTAGACTGCAAGTGACAAAGCGTAGCCGGGAAGAGGTAGGAAGGGCGGACGGGCGCCAGTGGGGCATAACTGGGACTGGGATACTGGCTGAGAAGAGCCCTTGTGGGTAGGGAAGGCGCTGGAACCAGAGATGATGACAGCCGCCCAGGGGCGAGGACCACAGCAATACCTAGTCCCTGGGTGAGGCGACCAGAGCAAACGCCTAGCACAGCTCCCGGCTGGGCTTCCTCCAGGTTTCCAGGTTTCTGTTTCTGCGCTTTCCGAGCTGAGATCAAAGCCTGAGTCCTGGAGAGGGACCGCCCAGAGAGTCACCCAGAGGGGCCCTGCTCGCAGCCCCTGCAGACGGCTTGCTCTGGGGCTTCTCTCGCGGGTCTTCCCGCGTCTTGGGCAACCCCGGGCCTGACGGGCAGGTCTCCCGGCGCTGGCCGCTCCCTCCTCCGCCCCCGCGGGGCCTGGCCCTGCCGCAGCCCGGCTCCGCCTCCCGCCCCTCCCCCGCCACGGTCCGACCTGTTTGTCGGGAGCAGCCTGTGTCTCCTCTCGCCACAGCCAGGTGTGCCCCGCTCACTGTTCTCAGGAGCTCAGACATCCTGTAACTCCTTCTTCCCACTCCTTGAAACTCCCAGCATACCTGAATCCCCCCACTTAGGACGGCAGCCTCTGGGGACCCCCGGCGCAGGCTCCAGGGGACAGACACTTGCCAACCTGCGGGGCGCAGAGGAGCATGGACTCTGGGCCTCGGGCTGTGTAGGGGCAGCGGGCAGCATGAACGGGAACTCAGTGGGCAAGGTGCATGGGAACGGCCTGAACGGGGCCGAGGAGCTTTACTATGAGGCTGTGGAAGGGTCTCAGAACCCCGGGGGCCTCCTGCTCTCCCCGGCCGCCTTCATCAACCCTGCTCAGTATGCCAGCGTGTTGGAAGGACGCTTCAAACAGCTCCAAGGTGAGTCCCCGGGCAGAGGGGACGCCGGTGTGCGAGAGGGGACCTGGGGCTGGAGGAACAGCCAGGGCCCAGAAGCTGGAGCAGACACTTTCTGTGACTCAGATGTTTGTGTTGGGAGACATCGTGACCAGTCTTAGAGGGAATCATTACAAGTGGCCAGAAAATCCAGAGATGTAGAACGATTGGGAAAGCTTTGGACCCACTGGGAAGGACCATGTGGGATCTCCCAGGTGGGAGGTTGACCTTGAGGCGCCCTACTGAGTGCAAAGGTAATGAAGAGGGAAGGAGCCCTAGGTCAATGTCAGCAACTAGGGAGGCCTCAGCAGGTTCTGGCAGCCAGCCTCCAGGGGTTTGGCCGTGCTTCCCTAGTTAGGGAAGAGAGGGAGTGGGCCAGAGGCCCAGGATCTAGAGTGGGTCTGTTTCCCTGGGCTTCTGAGTGGGCACCTGAATGTGTGTGAGGGGGCGTGTGTGGAAACTGTGTGTCAAAGGAGAGGCAGGTAGATGTCTGAACAGGCACGTCCGTCCTGGCCCACACGTTGAAGTGTATTTCTGGCAGTCATTGTTTCATGGTGTGAGTGTGTGTGCGTGCGTGTGTGTGTGTGTGTGTCTAGGGATGCTGTGGGCATCTGTGACATTATACTTTGGTGTTTGGTGTTGCCTGTTTTCCTAGCTGTCACTTTCCATGTCTTCCCCTTTCATTCTACCTGTGTGCCAGAATGGCCTCAGCCCACTGTGGCTGAGATCAGGGCAGTGCCCCCTGGATTCATTCAGTAACAGCTGCATGATCCAGACCATCCCCAGGTTAGGCAGAGCCTGTAGACCCTGAAAGGAGGCCCAGAGGCACCCTTGGTTCCCACAGTTGCTCTCGAGCATCCCACACGGTCTTTAGGACCCCAGGTTTGGCGCAGGTACGGGGTGGGGGGGGGTTGGAGGTGAGAAAGACAGGAATAGATATTTGGGTGTGTTGCTGTTTTGTGGGTGAGGTGCACAGGAATGTGAGATTAAGGGATGAGTCTTCAGTTTCTGAGATGCTGGTGCTGAGATGGGAACAAAGGTGACTTTTCACACCTGGCCACTTGGGCTGGGTCCTCACACTGGGCTCTTGGAGGGGAACTGGCAGGAATCAGTCACCAAAGCAGCTTCCCAGTGGCCTGAGCCTCTTCCTTCCCTTTACCATTTACAAAATGTTTAAAAGAAAAGTATTTCTTTTGGTGCTGGAAATTTAACACAGGGCTGCTTTACCACTGAGCTACATCCCTAGCCCTTTTTGTTTTTTGTTTTGAGACAGGGTCTCAAAATTTGCTTAGGGCCTCACTAAGTTGCTGAGGCTGCTTTTGAACTTGTGATCCTCTTGCCTCAGTCTCCTGAGCTACCGGGATTACAGATGTCCATCACCATGCCCGACTAATTCTCATTTTTCTGTGGAACCTGACAACATCCCCTTACCAGGAACCATCCTGTGAGCCAAGCAGCAGGGCTTTTTCTATGTTTTTTGAGATTGGCACCTAACTTGGCCTGCCCGCCTCCCTTGTTTTGGAGGGCTCTCCAACTTGTAAGGTCTTGATTCTCTTCTTAGTCTTGGGATGTTGGTGTCCTGGGACTAGGTGCCCTGCAGCCAATTGGATGACCCCACCCCAGAGGTAGAGTGGCCCATCCTTTCTGTACATGATCCAAGGACAGTGAGCTGAGGAGGAGGCCAGTGACCTCTCCAAGGGCAAGTCCTAATGATCCCTTGGAAGAGCCGCTGCTATAGTTTCAGACCACGCCCTCTGCTTTGTGCCTCTACAGCAGCTCCTCACCAGGGAGCCATGTGTGCCAGGCACCCACTAGGTGTCTCATACCTACCTATTATCTCATTTAACCGACATGATGAGTGTTGAAATAGAAAGTTCATGTGCCCATTTTACAGGTGGGGAAGTAGATAGGTGGAGTAGCCTGCCTAGTGTCTTCCCACTGTTACATGAAGGAGCCCAAGCCCAGCCCCTTCCTGGACAATTCCTTTTCTCTTTCTCCTCAAAACCTGCTTTCTATCTCTCCTTTTTTTTTTTTTTTGTTCTTTACTTTGCTTATGAGCTCGTTCCAAATTCTTTACTTCCCACCTCACTTCCTGCTCTGCCCCCCGCCACAACTGGTATTTAGAAGCAGGCATACCGCACTCAAAGGACAGAAATGACCCCCATGTTGCCACCACAGATGAGCGAGAAGCCGTGCAGAAGAAAACCTTCACCAAGTGGGTGAACTCGCACCTGGCCCGGGTGACGTGTCGGGTGGGAGACCTGTACAGCGACCTCCGGGATGGGCGCAACCTCCTGAGGCTCCTGGAAGTGCTTTCGGGAGAGACACTGGTAAGCTGCGATAACGGGAGGGGGAGCCTCAGCAACTCACCCAAAGGGGCAAGCCACAGGAGGGGCCCCTGGAGGAAGAGCCACAGCGGGGCAGAGCACAGTGAGCCCCTCTGCCCAGAGGACGGCTTCATTCGGGGAGGTTTGCTGCGTAGATTTCATAGGAACCTTGCTGCGCAGACACAGGAACAGTGGCCCCATTGAAAACATTTCTTTTCCAACCCACTCTGGGTGCAATTAATTCCCTTGGGAATCTTAATCTGCCCAAGCTTCATCTATTACCTCAGCTTCAGCTCCCTGGCCTTTGCCCCGGCCCTGGGGCTGTCCCCTGTGTTCCTGAGGGAGGACATGGGAAGGCGTGCCAGCATGGCCCTGGGAAAGCTGGGGAGGAAGGAGGGGACCCACAATCCCATGCCCCCCCGCAGCCAAAGCCCACCAAGGGCCGCATGAGGATCCACTGCCTGGAGAACGTGGACAAGGCTTTGCAGTTTCTGAAGGAGCAAAAGGTGCACTTGGAAAACATGGGCTCCCACGACATCGTGGACGGGAACCACCGCCTGACCCTCGGGCTGGTCTGGACCATCATCCTTCGGTTCCAGGTACTCTTACAGGTGTTTCTCAGTGGGCGGGTCAAGCACCTGTTCTGCACCTCACACGCTTACCACTGGTCTGTGATGAGATACGTTCAAAAATGAAGTGTCCAGAACCTGGCCCAGCCCTTGGCCACTGCAGCCACATCTGTGTGCCAGATCAGGGGACTAGCCTCGTTGTACAGGGGAGAGGCCAGTTGGTAGTAGCCCAGCTCCCGTGGCAAGTTCCCTGGAGCCTGCTGTGTGTGCTGGTCATGTGCATTGGGACCCCAGGTTGGTCCCCAAGGGATTGGGAGCTTATAAACTGGTCCTTCACTGCAGAGTTTGAAAGTTTGAGAACCACAGGACAGGTCTGGCTCTTCCTCCATGTGCTCATGTCCTCATCACACCTGTCCTCCCCTGTTGACCTCTCTGCCTGCCCCTTCTAGCCCTCAGCAGAGTTTTGTCGGCTTCACCTTTGAAAGTCAGATCTCAGCAAATGTCCTCTGATCTGCCCTCAGTTCCCCACCTGGAAAAACCAGCTCCCTCCGCAGGCACTTCCACTCATCTGACTTCCTACCCGCTTCTGCCTCAAATTCCTCAGACCCAATGGTTCATGTCACTTGCCCAGGTTGAAAGGGCCCTAGGCTCTGTCCCTTTACCTGTATGACGGCAGTCTAACAAGTCTCTTCCTGCCATTTCTCTGCGTGTCCCTGATAACGCCAAGTGCCCCTGTCCAGGGAGTGAGGTCCCTGCTTTTCTTCCTTTTTAGATCCAAGACATCAGTGTGGAGACAGAAGACAACAAGGAGAAGAAGTCAGCCAAGGACGCCCTGCTGCTCTGGTGCCAGATGAAGACTGCAGGGTGAGGAGGCCCTGGGAGGGTGGCAGGGATGGGTGGCAGGGGCGGGCCAGGTGCACCACCCCCGCGGTTCCAGGATCCATAACCTGGTACCATCCTTGCATCCCAGATCAGGGCTGGGCCCCTATCGCCATTTTCCTGTCTGTTTATAGGTATCCCAATGTCAACGTGCACAACTTCACCACCAGCTGGAGGGACGGACTGGCCTTTAATGCCATCGTACACAAACACCGGTGAGAAGACGGGGTTCAAGCACGTGGGTTAGTGACCCAAGGGCACACACACATAGGCCAGAGGAGATGAGATGAGCTTCGCCACAGCTGTGAGGAACAAGTGTGCAGAGGAACCAGAACCTGAGGTGTCATGCTGCACCGAGAACTTATGACAGGGGGTGCCACGGCAGGGGGCAGGGTGAGCAGGAGGGGGAGGGTGGGGTGCTCCCTTCTAAACAAAATTGAGTTGGACTCTTAGGGATAAATGGGGATGGATTGACTTTTCCTCTTTGGGGTCTCAGGGGCTTTGCTTTTTTTTTTTTTTTAATTTTTAGTTGTAGAGGGACAGCACACCTTTATCTGTTTATTTTTATGTGGTGCTGGGAATGGAACCCAGTGCCTCACACATGCCAGGCAGGTGCTCTGCCCCTGAGCTTGAGCCCCAGCCCCCTCATGTGCTTTTGATACCTTCTGTCTCCCCCGGCCCCAGGCCAGACCTGCTGGATTTTGAGTCCCTGAAGAAATGTAATGCACACTACAATCTGCAGAATGCTTTCAATCTGGCTGAAAAGGAACTGGGATTGACCAAGCTGCTGGATCCTGAAGGTGGGGCAGAGGCAGAAGGCATGCTGGGGTGGGGGAGGGGAGGATGCAGAGTAGCTGAGCTACGTAAAAGGATGAATTTATGGCATGAAAATTGCATCTCAATTAAAAAAATAAGTCTGTAGGAAGAAAGGGATTCCTGTAGCAAAAGGAACCCAGGACTCTGGGCTCCATCCCAGTCCCTGCACAGAGAAGCTCTGTAACGTAGGGCTAATTACTTAGCCTCTGTATAACTCCGTTTCCTCATCTCTAAAATAAGACTAGTCCTTGTGGTTTCTGAGTGCCCTCCTTATTCTCAAATTCTAGGGTTCTAACTTACAGCTCTATGACTTTGAGTTCCCACCAAGAACTGGCCCCTGGTCAGCTGCCCTGCTCACTAGCTCTTATGGTTCTGCTCATAAAGCGGATGAGATCAGTAATAGCCACTCGGCTCTTTCTTTGTACCTGGTGTGGCATTGCATTTGACATACTTTAATTAATTGAATCCTTACGACAACCCTTTGAAACCCATACCATTATTATCTTCAGTTTATGGAAGAGAACATGGAGCCTATAAAGGTTAAGCACCTGGCCAAGGTCATACGGTTGGTAGAGCTGAGATTCGAGTTTCGGCAGTCTGGCTGCAGAGCCAGTTTCCTCAGCTGTCTTTGGCAAAGCAGAGAGCAGTCTGGGTGCAGCCAGAAAGGGGAGGAGAGAGGAACCAAGTGCCTGCCCGTTGGAAGCGCTCTTTCCTAAGCTCACTGGGCAGGTTTAGGTCTCGGTCGCCTTCTCCCTGCTTCCCATCCCACCTTTTACCCCATCTCCTGAGTACTCTTGGTTCAGCATGGCGAGCATCAGCTACCTAGAGACAGTGTAGGCTGAATTGAGCTCCCTGGAGAGCTCTTGAGAAGTGCGTGGCTGTGTCCTACTACATCCAAGATGACTTCAGTGGCTCCTCCCTGCCTGTGAGTTTTCATAAGCATCAAGGGGCTTCTAGTCTCAAAGTCTGACCTTTGGGAAGGATAAAATCTGGCCCAACTAACGGAGCCCAGGGATGTCAAGTCATGATCGGCCTTGCTCATGTGGTGGAAGCTGTTTCTGCTTGAGGGACACTTGTTGGGCGTCTCATCGCTGAGTTTTGGGATTGAGGTTGGAAACAGGTGTGACCATGTCCTGGGATGGGGCCAGGCACTGTGCTGCATCCCAGATTCAGGAGGCTTGGTATTGTGTCCCACTGCCCCAGAATCCATTGGCTTCTTAGACATCTTTCCAGGCTGTAAGTCCAGGATTCACCCTCAAATGTAAAAGCTGTTTTTTTTTTTTTCTAGCTTTTCTTTCCCCCAAACAACTAGTGTTCATGTGCAGTGGGCATGCTGGGGAAAAGCTGCTTTTGGCTTCTGGGTTGTGTACACTGCTTAAGGGACCTGCCCTTGTCTAGGAGACGGGGGGAAAGTGAGTTTTTCTCACACCCTCTTAGTCAGAACAGCGGAGTTATCACTTTGCTCTAAAGGGAGCTGAAGACATGCCAGCCGTGGAGGGCTGGGAGGCCCAGAGACAGGGTGAGTGACTCAGGTTTTGGGCCTGCTTCTGAAAGGGAGTTTCTGATGTCCACCTGACCTGAGCATTCCCATTTCTCAGATGTGAATGTGGACCAACCAGATGAGAAGTCCATCATAACCTATGTGGCTACCTACTACCATTACTTCTCCAAGATGAAGGCCCTGGCTGTGGAAGGCAAAAGAATTGGCAAGGTACTGCTCACCATGGGACAGGGTGGAAAGGCCACAGGAGACCTGGCCCAGGGGTCTTACTCCCCCAAAGCAGGGGCAAGGTGGAGCTGTAGGACCGTGCCAGGGACCTCCATTGGCAAGAACCCTATGTCCTCGTCTCCTGTCATGCAGGTGCTGGACCACGCCATGGAGGCAGAGCGCTTGGTGGAGAAGTATGAGTCCCTGGCCTCTGAACTGCTGCAGTGGATCGAGCAGACCATTGTAACCCTCAATGACAGGCAGCTGGCCAACTCCCTGAGCGGGGTCCAGAACCAGCTGCAGTCCTTCAATTCCTACCGCACTGTGGAGAAGCCGCCCAAGTAGGTGCTCCCAGGTCCCACCCTGCCAGAGCATGCCTGCCCTGAGCTGGGCCCACATGAGAGGAAGGCTAATTTAGGAGTGGCCTTTCAGGAGGGACATTCGAATACATGAACACAGGAGGCTCATTTCCCCAGCTCAGAGCCAGAAACATCCAAACAGCATAGTTGCTCCAAAATAAAAAATTTTAATCATGAGCCATTTTAAAAAATCTGTGCTGTGGAAATGCTCACCATAGTGTGTCGCATCAGTGTGACCCGTCAAATGAGATTACAGGCCAGGTGTTGCAGCACCCCAGTCCCCACTGCAGGGACAGGTGCCACGACCGGACAGGCAGGTCACACCCAGGAGCACGGGTGTGACTGGTAACTTGAGCATCACAGAAGTCCTTTCATTTATATATTTTAGCAATTAACTGTTTTCATGTGTGGAATTGCTGTTAGGTGATTCTATATGGTACATGCTAACATTTATGGGTTTTTTTCTGTTTATCTTTAAGCTCTTTTATAATTATTGTGTCAGCTCCAAAACTAATTTTAATTCAGAAAATAATTGTTCCCTTACACTCCAGGGATTGATTTAAGGTGTGTCTTTGCCCAGAGAGTTCTGGGTACTAAACAAAGGATGTAGCTTCAAGGATGTTCATCAGCATGACCTTTGTAAAAGAAAAATAAGTCAGGAAGTCAGGTGTGGTGGCACATGCCTGTAATCCCAGTGGCTGGGGAGGCTGAGGCAGGAGGATTGCAAGGCTAAGACCAGTCTCAGCAACTTAGTGAGGCTGTAGCTCAAAATTTAAAAAACCAGGACTGGAGTTGTAGAGCACCCTTGGGTTCAATCCCCAGAAATGCAAAAACAGGAGAAAGAGAGAGAGAGAGAGAGAGAGAGAAAGAGAGAGAGAGAGAAAGAGAGAGAGAGAGAGAGAGAGAGAGAGAAAAGTCATAAGGCAACCAGTGAAAATAGTTTTGAATGAATGCGTTTAGTGACATCAAAAAATATTAATGAAAAATAATCGAAGAAGCAGGCTATAGGAGTTCTTTGGGGGCCACAGAAAACAAAGTGCTAATTGTCCAGCTTCCGAGCACCTGAGTTCAAATCCTGGCTCCGTCACTGATCAGTTGTGAGTGTTGGGCAACCTGTTTGGCCTCTCTGTGTCTCAGCCTCCTCATCTGTAAAATGGGATAATTGAGAGAACGTAGACCATGGAGAGAAGGAAGCGAGTTAATGCTTGCCAAGTGCTGGAGCCTGCCCAGCTTACAGCGAGAGAGTTCTTGGTCTTGTTAGCTGTGGATACACTAGGACTCTGTCTGTGGAAAACACAAATCAACACTCACAAAGGGGTAACAGTGGTCATTGTTTCTGTGTGGCTTTTGGTCGCTCTAAAATTCTTTAGGTTTGCCGGTATGTTCTGGCTTTCACACAAGGGCATGTGTTGCTTTTGTGACAAGAGCAGCAACTTAGGACACTCCATGTTGTAGTCGAGTCCCAGGCCCCTCGTGGCCCTTGCCCTGACCCCAGCTTGGCCCCGCCTCAGGTTCACCGAGAAGGGGAACTTGGAGGTGCTGCTCTTCACCATCCAGAGCAAGCTGCGGGCCAACAACCAGAAGGTCTACACGCCCCGCGAGGGCCGGCTCATCTCTGACATCAACAAGGTCTGTAGTCACCCCTGCTGTCCCACAGGTGGCCATCCTCGGCAGCCCAGGCCCAGAGCTGTCTTGACCTCCACAAGGCCCTACCACCCTAACTGAACCTTCCACCTCGCTGTCCCCACCCCCAACGTGACTCTTGGTGAGTCCTCCTGAGCACGTTGCCCCTTGGACTTCTTCTGACTGTCCCTTCAGGGTCATGTTAGGAAATTATACTCCAAGTCCCTTCCCTTGTTCAACAGGTCCCCAACTCACCATTTCTACTTTCTATTTCATTTTTTCACAAACAACACATGTAAGATGAATAAAAGTAAAGTAAGGTTCGCCCACACTCCTGCCACTGCAAACCAATCAAGCAGTTTGCAGTGATTTCCCTCTGCATAGTTTCTATGCGGCTTCCCAGCGTGCCCAGCGCCCCGTTTCTCCATACCCCCACCCACAGGCAGGCACCTCACCGACCACCTTTCACAGGGCTGCTGGACCCCGCTTACGGGGGACTTAAGGGGACTTCCTGTGCCCGGGGCCCGCCTCTCTGACCCTCCCCACCCTGGCTCTGATGCACTAATCATGTGCCCGCCATGCAGGCCTGGGAGCGACTGGAGAAAGCCGAGCATGAGCGGGAACTGGCCCTGCGCACAGAGCTGATCCGCCAGGAGAAGCTAGAGCAGCTAGCCGCCCGCTTTGACCGCAAGGCCGCCATGCGGGAGACCTGGCTCAGTGAGAATCAGCGTCTTGTGTCCCAGGTAGGACCCAGGGGGCTTCAAGGACATCCAGGCTGGTAGGTTGAAATGGAAGGGAGACAACGGTGGATAAGGAGCCCTGCAGGGCAGGGAGGTGATCAAACACAAAATCCATCACACAGGTAGAAAGACCAAGAAACTCAGGAGCAGCCAGGCACAGTGGCACACGCCTGTGTTCCCAGCAACTTGGGAGGCTGAGGCAGGAAGATCACAAGTATGAGACCAGCCTCAGCAATTTAGTGAGACCCTGTCTCAAAATAAATAAATAAATAAAAGGGACTTGGAATGCAGCTCAGTGGTAAAGCACACCCCGAGGTTCAGGCAAGCAAGGAGCAGGCTCAGGAGCCAGGGGCCAGGAGCCCCAGCAGGAGAAAGGATGGTGGGACAGGGTGAGCAGAGATGGAGGGCCACCTCACAGAGCTGGCATCGGGCAGCCGGGGCACGCAGAGGCTCTGTCCTTTGGTTCCAAGACCTCTCCTCTCTGCTCTCCGCCACAGGACAACTTTGGGCTGGAACTGGCAGCGGTTGAGGCAGCAGTGCGGAAGCATGAAGCCATCGAGACCGACATCGTGGCCTACAGCGGCCGGGTGCAGGCGGTGGACGCCGTGGCCGCGGAGCTGGCCGCTGAGCGCTACCATGACATCAAGCGTATCGCCGCCCGGCAGCACAACGTGGCTCGGCTCTGGGACTTCTTGAGGCAGATGGTGGCTGCCCGGAGGGAGCGGCTCCTCCTGAACCTGGAGCTGCAGAAAGTGTTTCAGGACCTGCTCTACCTCATGGACTGGACGGGAGAGATGAAGGTGCGGTGCTGGCAGGAGCTGGTGGGCGTGGCGGAGGTGCTCAGCAGGCCCAAGTAGGTGAAGGAGGGAGGTGGCAGCTCACTCACCGACTGGCACCGGTCGAGGAGTTTGAATTTCATCCAGAATAACATGGAGCCTTTAGTGATTCGAAGTTTCTGAGAGGGGGAGATGCGATTCTGCCATACATGCTGAAAGGGTCCCTTGAGCTCCTCTGTGGGTCAGGCCTGTGGACAGCCAGGGTGGGAGCACAGAGACCCTGGGGATGGGCCTGGGAGAGGCCCTGGAGGGAGCAGGGCTGCTGGGGCAGAGCCGTCATGATAGGAGGGTGTCTGTCTGTGATTCTGGGGCTAAGAGGATGAGTCACAGCAAAGATTCTAGGAGCAGAATTTAGCAAAAAGGCTGTTCCATGGGAGGATGCCGAACAGAACCGCGGTGTCCCTGTGTGTGGGAGTGAGCAGGTATGCTCACCTGGGTGCAACACCTGGAACCACCCAAGGAGGTTGGAAGGGAGACACAGGGAGGTTGGCATGGGTGCCTGACTGGCAGTGAACAGGGCGGCTCTCAGGCGGGCACCAGCATGCTGCGTGTGCCCGGCAGGGGCGGCTGCAGTCCCAGGACCTGGGCAAGCACCTGGCGGGCGTGGAGGACCTGCTGCAGCTGCACGAGCTGGTAGAAGCCGACATTGCTGTGCAGGCCGAGAGGGTGCGGGCTGTGAGCGCCTCTGCCCTGCGCTTCTGTGACCCGGGGAAAGGTGAAAAACAGGGGCGCCCTGGAAACGATGGGGCTGGGAAGGGCAACAGTAGGAGCAGAAAAACCGGGGACAGGAGAGCCCAAGGGTGGACGATGGGTGACAGAGCTGAAGCCAGGGAGGAGGGCGACGGGTGGGAGGGTGGGGAATGGTGACCAAGGTGTGTGCAGAGGAGCCAGAGCTCGAACCCTGCGTGACCATTTCCAGAGTACAGACCATGTGACCCGCAGCTGGTGTCGGAGCGTGTGGCCAACCTGGAGCAGAGCTATGAGGCCCTGTGTGAGTTGGCAGCAGCTCGGAGGGCTCGTCTGGAGGAGTCGCGGCGCCTCTGGCGGTTCCTCTGGGAGGTGGGCGAGGCTGAGGCCTGGGTACGGGAGCAGCAGCATCTCCTGGCCTCCGCTGACACTGGCCGGGACCTGACTGGTGTCCTCCGCCTGCTCAACAAGCACACGGCTCTGCGGGGTGAGATGAGTGGCCGGCTGGGGCCCCTGAAGCTCACCCTGGAACAGGGCCAGCAGCTGGTCGCAGAGGGCCACCCTGGAGCCAGCCAGGCTTCTGCACGTGCGGCCGAGCTCCAGGCCCAGTGGGAGCGGCTGGAGGCCCTGGCGGAGGAACGCGCCCAGCAGCTCGCCCAGGCTGCCAGCCTCTACCAGTTCCAGGCCGACGCAAACGACATGGAGGCCTGGTTGGTGGATGCACTGCGCCTAGTGTCCAGCCCTGAGCTGGGGCACGACGAGTTCTCCACGCAGGCCCTGGCCAGGCAGCACCGAGCCCTGGAGGAGGAGATCCGAGGCCACCGGCCCACCCTGGAGGCCTTGAAGGAGCAGGCTGCAGCCCTGCCTCCCGCACTGAGCCGTACGCCTGAGGTGCAGGGCAGGGTGCCCACGCTGGAGCGGCAGTACGAGGAGCTGCAGGCCCGGGCGGGCGAGCGTGCTCGCGCCCTGGAAGCAGCCCTGGCACTCTACACCATGCTCAGCGAGGCCGGGGCCTGCGCGCTCTGGGTGGAGGAGAAGGAGCAGTGGCTCAACGGGCTGGCCCTGCCCGAGCGCCTGGAGGACCTGGAGGTGGTGCAGCAGAGGTAGGCCTGCAGCTGCCACCGGCCTTGCCTGTGAGCTGGGTGCCAGGTGGCTGCTCCCACCACAGAGCTGCCCACTGCACTTCACTGAGCCTTGACCACATCCCTCTGTCTTAATGGGCATCTCTTTTTAAGTTTTAATGAGAATGTTAAACATACGCAAAAGTTGTTGACATTTCACAGCAACACCCTCTCCACCCGCCAGCAGGTTCCATCACTGTCAATATGGTGCTCGTTTTGAGTCACTTCCTTTTAAAAAAATTATTCCCAGTTATCTCACAGGTATACACTTCAGGACACGACTTTTAAGAAAGATGAGGAAAAGCCAGGCTCCGTGGTGCATGCCTTTAATACCAGCAAGTCAGGAGGCTGAGGCAGTAGGATTGCAAGTTCAAGACCAGCCTCAGCAACTTAGCGAGGCCCTGAGCAATTTAGCAAACACTTGTCTCAAGTTAAAAAAATAAAAAGAGTTGGGGATGTAGCTCAGTCATAGAGCACCCCTGGGTTCACCCCAGTGCTGGGGGAAAATGCAAAAAAAGGAGAGAGAATCCTTACGTACAAATATATTACTTTTTAAATCCTTACATACAAATATATTACTTTTTAAATTATGCTTGGAATTAAAATAATTGAGGCTTTGAAATTGTCAACCTTTTAGGCAGAGATAGTGATTAACCTCTCATGAGGGTCACAGAAAAATGTCTTGAAATCATTTCAAAGGGAGTTTTCTTATAGAACTTCAGTATCATTATTACATAGAACAAAATGAGCAATTCCTTGATAACACCTACCATTAGTCCATTATCAAATTTCCTGATAGTTTAAAACAATATAATTACACTTCTTTTTTAAGTTTTCAAGATATCCTATTAGAGGTCTTGGCCAACTACAATCCAGGCCAAGTCTAGCCCCCTGCCCGTTTTTTTGGTAAAGCTTTGCTGGGCAGAGGCCTCCCAGTCGTCACACCCTGCCTGTGGTGACCCTCATCACTGTGGCAGAGCTGAGGAGCTGGGACAGGCTCAGTGGCTCACAGACCTGAAATGTTACTGCCTGGCGCTTTACAGAAGGCTTGCAGGCCTCGCCCCACGGGAATGTAAACAACCCCTGGAGGAGTTAGAGTTTCATCCATTTCACTGAGACACATGCTTCTGGTTGTCACTTCATTTTTATTGGCAGGGTGGGGCCTGGGTAGGGAGCCACAGGGGGGAGCCCTGCGAGGGTGAGCGAGCTTCTTTTAAAGGCCAAGTTTGGCTGTCCCTCACCATCTCCTTGAACAACCCTAGAGGACGGTTTTTCCACTGGGAACCTTGTAGGCTAAGCAGCACAGAGACACAGGGACAGAGCCCTGTGTTGAAAGGCAGGTGGTCTTGCGGGTGCCTAAGGGAGGTGGCCTGGGTGCCTCTCTGCCTCCCATCCTTCATGCCCTGCTTATTTGCCCACTCAGGTTCGAGACCCTAGAGCCGGAAATGAACGCCCTGGCAGCACGGATTTCTGCCGTGAATGACATTGCTGAGCAGTTGCTGAAGGCCAACCCCCCGGGGAAGGACCGGATAGTCAACACTCAGAAGCAGCTCAACCACAGGTGGGCTGGGGAGGGCAGCCCTGAGCACTGAGGGAGAAGGACACAGCTGGAGGTGGGGCCTGGAAGAGGGTTTGGCAGGGCCTGGGAGGGGGCTGAGCACAAGGGAAGGACCAGACTCAAACGTGTGGGGCAGGAGAAATGGAGAGAAGGATGGAACGGGGACCCAGTGGTCCCAGGAGGCTGGGGATCAGATGAGACAAGGAGGCGAGGGTACGATGGGGAGCAGCCTCCTTACCAAGGCAGAAGCAGGTGGGTGGGCGCCAAGAGGGGAGAAGCAGGGCGGCCATCCCCAGATGTACCCGCCAGCCTGGGAGTTGAGCAGCGCCTTACGCCACTCCTTCCCCTACTCTCAGGTGGCAGCAGTTTCGGTCCCTGGCAGATGGCAAGAAGGCAGCTCTGACATCAGCCCTGAGCATCCAGAATTACCACCTAGAGTGCACGGAGACCCAGGCCTGGATGAGAGAGAAGACCAAGGTTATTGAGTCCACCCAGGGCCTGGGTAATGATCTGGCCGGTGTGCTGGCCCTGCAGCGGAAGCTGGCTGGCACGGAGCGCGACCTGGAGGCCATCGCCGCTCGGGTGGGTGAACTGACCCGAGAGGCCAACGCCCTGGCTGCTGGCCATCCGGCCCAAGCCCCTGCCATCAACACCCGGCTTGGGGAGGTGCAAGCCGGCTGGGAGGACCTACGAGCCACTATGCGGCGGCGAGAGGAGTCCCTGGGTGAGGCACGGCGGCTGCAGGACTTCCTGCGCAGCTTGGATGACTTCCAGGCTTGGCTAGGTCGCACGCAGACCGCTGTGGCCTCGGAAGAAGGGCCCGCTACCCTGCCTGAGGCTGAGGCCCTCTTGGCCCAACACGCAGCCCTGCGGGGAGAGGTGGAGCGTGCCCGGAGCGAGTACAGCCGCCTGCGGGCCTTGGGCGAAGAGGTGACCCGGGACCAGGCTGATCCCCAGTGCCTCTTCCTACGGCAGCGACTAGAAGCCCTGGGAACTGGCTGGGAGGAACTGGGCCGCATGTGGGAGAGCCGGCAAGGCCGCCTGGCCCAGGCCCACGGCTTCCAGGGATTCCTACGGGATGCTCGCCAGGCCGAGGGTGTGCTCAGCAGCCAGGTGAGAGGCTGGGGGACAAGGTCCCACCCAGGAAGAAGAGGAAAATAAGGAGCAGGGCATGGTGTGAGGGAGAGAATAGTAGTTGAGGAAGCAACACAGGAGGAAGGAGTGGGAACAAGTGATAAAATTTGCCAAACCAGGTGTGGTGGTGCACGCCCTGATCCCAGCAGCTCAGGAGGCCGAGGCAGGAGGATCAAGAGTTCAAAGCCAGCCTCAGCAAAAGTGAGGCGCTAAGCAACTCAGTGAGACCCTGTCTCTAAATAAAATACAAAAAAGGGCCAAGGATGTGGTTCTGTGGTCGAGGGTCCCCCTGAGTTCAATCTCTGGTACACCGCCCCCCCCCAAAAAAAAAAAAAAAAAAAAAACTTATCAAAGCTGACCTTAGAAAAAACAGAAAACCTGGTCAGTCAAATAACTATTTAAAAAATCAAATCAGTAGCTACAAATAAGGTAGAACAGGGTTTGGGCCAGTAAAGATCCTCCAGTTTAGCTCCCTTGGAACTTTCTGTGACTCCCCCCTCCATCTCCAGAGCCATCTGGGCGACCCCACCCTTGCTGAGACTGGCCACCCTCGCGGCTGTGCCTCTGGCTGGGTCTGAGGGTGGAGTTGTGTGCTTTGAGAAGTGAGCTTGTTTCCGCCCCTCCCACACAGGAGTACGTTCTGTCTCACACGGAGATGCCAGGGACACTCCAGGCCGCTGATGCTGCCATTAAAAAACTGGAGGACTTCATGAGCACTATGGATGCCAATGGGGAACGCATCCGCGGGCTCCTGGAGGCCGGGCGCCAGCTGGTGTCAGAGGGCAACATCCATGCAGAGAAGATCCAGGAGAAGGCAGACTCCATTGAGAGCAGGTGGGGTGAGGCTGGTGGACAAACTCAGGGCCTGAGAGGGAAATCGGTGGAAAGGGTGGTCTCGGATGGAGACGTGGCACGGGAGATGTGACAGGTGGCGGGAGATAGGGAGCTGACAGCAAAGTAGAGGGGGAAGAACGGGGGTGGGAGAGGGACTGATCAGGGTTGGCAGGGTCTCCTCCCACACATGTGGAAGCAGGCCTGGAAATGTGATTCCTGGGGTGTTTGTTGGGGTTTCTGGGAGGCTTGTCCCCACAGGAGGAGGACTAGGCCTCTAGGTTACTGAAGGCCACAGCCTCTTGCAGCAAGGCTTAGGGTTCACAAGCGCTGTCATTACAGACACAGGAAGAATCAAGAGGCAGTGCAGCAGCTTCTGGGCCGCCTGAGGGACAACCGAGAGCAGCAGCACTTCCTGCAAGACTGTCATGAGGTGAGGCACTCCGGTCCCCGCAGCACCTCTTGCCATCCACCCCTTTCCCAGCCGGCACCCTGGGCCGAGAGTGAGAGCATCCCCGTGTCGCCAGAGCCTGCGAGCACCTTCACGGCCTCTGCCTGAGCCTTCCGCATCTCCTGGCCTCCTCGTCCCCTCTTACGCCCCGCCCTCCTTTCCTCCAAAACGCCCCCACCTTCTCATCCCAGCCTGTGCTTGCTCCAGCTGAAACTCTGGATTGACGAGAAGATGCTGACCGCTCAGGATGTGTCCTATGATGAGGCCCGCAACCTGCACACCAAGTGGCAGAAGCACCAGGCATTCATGGCCGAGCTGGCCGCCAACAAAGACTGGCTGGACAAGGTGGACAAGGTGAGTGGCGTGGCAGGAGCAGCAGAAGCGAGCGTCTGGGGCCACCTCTGGGAAAGGTCCCCTCCACAGTGCAGGCCACGGTCCAGGCTGCAGACCTAGCTCCAGGCCATGGTTTTCAGAATAGAGATCATGAGCTTCTGGAATCACATCACCAAAGTGGCAAGTTGTGGTCTAGGAAATAAATGTCTCAGGGCTGTGGGGCAGTGATTTCCGAGCTTTGAGAGAGCCCACCTTAGTAGGGAACCTGGGCACAGCTTTGGTTCAAAGCCATAACTGTTCCTGGGTCCAGAGCAGATGGCTCTCTTCATCAGTACTCTGCAGACGCTCTGTAAAGGACCAGATAGTGCATAGGTCAGGCTTTGTGGGCCATACGGTTTTGCTACAACCACTTGTCTCTGCCTTTGTGGTGCAAAAGCAGTCATAGAGAATAAATAAATGAATGAGCATGGCTGTCTTCCAATAAAACTTTATAAAAACAGGCAGTGGCCAGACTTAGCCTATTCACCATAGCTTGCCAGGCCTTGCTTTTGAGGATTGCTGTTGCTGATACTTGGTCTCCCACCCAACTCTTCTTCTAGAATAACTTTATTTCTACTCAGCAAATATTCTTGGAGACCATTGTGTGTGCTCAGCATGCTGCTATGGTATATAAAAAGACACCTTCCCTGCCACAAGGGCATGATGGTTGGGCAAAGGAGGCCGCCGTGTTTCCGTTTGTTCAGCAAACAGGGACTTGCTGCCACTATACAAGACGTCACTGTGGGCTCCACCCTTCAGGAGAATACTGTGGCCAGGATATGAGATGCATACACCACAGCTGAGTCAAAGCCAGAGCAGATTTTGATGAGTGCTGTAAGAGAGTCAATAAAGCCTGGGGCTAAGGAGAGAGGGGACGTGAGAATTCCAGAAGCAGAAGCATCCAGGACAGTCCTGAAGGATGAGCAGAATGTGGACAAGCCAAGACACTGGGGGAGAGATGTTGTTAGGCAGAGAGGAGTGAGAACAGAAGCCAGAGGTGTGGAAGGGGCATCTGTGTGGACAAAGGGAAATGTGGCAGGAGCACAGAACGTGCCTGCGTGCAGAGCGTGCCGGGAGCTGCGGGAGCAGAACAGCCTTTGACACCTCCCTGGCAGCCATGTAAAGAGACCTGAAGGGAGTGTCTGCATTGTGTCCCCAGAAGCAGACCCTGAAACCAGGATTCTAGGGCAGGCCTCTTTCAGGGGAGGCGACCCTAGGAAGCACTGGTAGCGGAGTGGGGAGATGAGACGGGAAGGTCAACCATCCAGACAGGGAACTTCGGGTTGCGGTGCAGCCCAAGGGTAGAGTATGCTGAGCATGCGTGAGGCACAGGGTTCAAGCATGAAAGGGAGGATGGGAAGGAGGAAGGGAAGGGAAGGGAAGGAAGGAAGGAGGGAAGAAGGGAAAGAAGGAGAAGTCCTCAACCAAAAGGCTGGAGTGGGGAGACCAGGTGGGACTCACTCGCCCCAGTTCAGTGAGGGGTAACAGGCTGAGAAACATGGCGTGGTAGCAAATGATCCAAGTTCACTTGAGCACAGCACCAGAAACCATGAGCACCAGGGAAGCCCGAGTAAGGAAAGATCGCAGTGGCTTCTTAATTGAAGTGAAGTTTGAGCAATACTGGAAGGAGGAGTGGGTTTAACCAGCAGTGAGTCCTATGCGGTGGAGAAGGGACCTCTGAGAAGCGTATGTTAATGAACTTGAATGAGGACCTGGAGTTGCCGCCCACACTTTAGGATCCCAGTCTGCTATCAGCCTATAATTCTGGCATTTACACCCTCTTTGTCCCACCACCCAGGAAGGGCGGGAGCTGACTCTGGAGAAGCCAGAGCTGAAAGTGCTGGTGTCAGAGAAGCTGGGTGACCTGCACAGGCGCTGGGATGAGCTGGAGACCACCACCCAGGCCAAGGCCCGCAGCCTCTTTGATGCCAACCGGGCCGAACTGTTTGCTCAAAGCTGCTCGGCACTGGAGAGCTGGCTGGAGAGCCTGCAGGCCCAGCTGCACTCTGACGACTACGGCAAGGATCTCACCAGCGTCAATATTCTGCTCAAGAAGCAGCAGGTGCGAGATGGGCCTTTGTGGGGGAGGGTGAACAGGATAAGAAAGGAGAAGGTGTCTTTGGAACTTGAGCCTCGGGGGTCATCCTAGGGCCTGGTGGATGATATCTTCTGGTATTTCTCAAAGTGATTTCTATGAGGCACCAGTATCAGAATCTCCTGGAGTATGTTAATGGTCAGCAGAAAGTCAAGAGACAGACCACATTAGTAAATTGAACAGGGAAATTTCTGTAAAAAGTAGTATTTATTAGTAAAAAATGACTAACTTTTTTTTTGTACAGGGGATTGAACTCAGGGGACTTAACCACTGAGTCACATCCCCAGCCCTTTTTTGTATTTTATTTAGAGACAGGGTCTCACTGAGTTGCTTAGGGCCTTGATAAGTGGCTGAGACTGGCTTTGAACTCATGATCCTCCTGCCTCAGCCTCCCAAGCCACTGGGATTATAGGCACGTACCACTGCACCCAGCAAAAGGTTGTTAACTACTGGAGATGTTTCTTAGTCCACTTTCTGTTGCTATAACAGAATACCTGAGATTAGGTAATTTATAAGGAATAGAGGTTTATTTTGGCACATGGTTCTGGAAGCTGGGAAGTCAAGAGCATGATGCCAGCATCTGTTCAGCATCTGTGAGGGCCTCAAGCTGCATCATTACGTGGCAGAACAGAACGGAAGTGATTTCATGTGAAAGAGACAAAACACAAGGGACAGCCTTACTTCATAACAACTTGCTCTTGTGGTAACTAATCCAGTCCCATAAGAACTGCACGAATCCCTCTTAATGACCATGTCACCTCTCAGGTGCTTCCACCTCTTGACACTGTTAACTGGAGATCAGATTTCAACATGCGTTTTGGAGGGGATAAACCACATCCACTAACAGGTATAAAGAGGACTCTACAGTAGGAGTCAGAAAACTTTTTCTGTAAAAGGCCAAATAATATTTTGGACTTTGTGAATCAGAGTTTCTATGACATAACTATTCAATTCTGTCCTTGTAGGACAAAAAAAAAAAAAAAATGCTATACACAATACATAAAGAAGGGCTCAGACTGTATTACAGTAAAATTTTTTTTACAAAATAGGTAGTAGGCTGTGTTTGCTGATCCCTGCTCTTAAGAATCCTAGAATAGCTTTTCGTAGTATCACACACCAATAAGCTCAGAGACTTGGGAGACTAAGGTAGGAGGATCGCAAGTTTGAGGCCAGCCTCAGCAATTAACAAGACCCTGTCTCAAAATAAAAACTAAAAAAAAAAAAAAAATCTAGAATAGCAAATGTAGGGAGAAGCTATGCCCTAGGGCCAAGGAGGAATCCCAAAGAAAGAATGAGATGGCTGAATTTCAGATCTCTTTGGAGAGACCACTGAATGGCCTAAAATTTTGCTGAGGTGTCACAGGCCAGAGCAGGTCTGCAGTTAACAAGCCAAGGCTGGCCAGCAGGAATCTGCCCTGGGAGTGCCAGCAAAACTTGCTGGAGAAACAGTCACAGAATCTCTTGCACACTGTAAGCAGTTTTGCTATAGGAGATAGAAGAAAAATATTCTGGAACCAGAGAGGCCTTTCCTGTACTGTGTCGTGGCATCCCTCCAGCGGCCCCTACTGACAAGACCTGGTATTACACCAGCTGGCCAAAGGAGAGATGTTGACAGGGTCCAGTTCCAACATCACTAAGCAGGGTAAAGATGGATTTGCAGCTGAGGCAAATTTGGAACTGAGAGACAATAAGTTCATAACAGGCACAGTTATCATACAACATGGATTCCTCCATCTGTCAAAGTTCGGGATCAATCCAGGTCACAAAGGGATGCATTTCCTGGAGTAAGCCCTGGGGATGAGAAATTGTGGTTGGCTTGATCGACGAGTGTCTCCTCTGAATTTGGAGGTGGAAATGCGGCATTTACATGGCCTGCCTCCTCCTCATTTGCAGATGCTAGAGCGGGAGATGGCTGTGAGAGAGAAGGAGGTGGAGGCAATCCAGGCCCAGGCGAAGGCGCTGGCCCAGGAAGACCAGGGTGCAGGGGAGGTGGAAAGGACCTCGAGGGCCGTGGAGCAGAAGTTCAGGGCCCTGTGCCAGCCCATGGAGGAGCGCTGCCAGCGCCTGCATGCCTCTCGTGAGCAGCACCAGTTCCACCGGGATGTGGAGGATGAGATTGTGAGTCCCCGAGGCTGGGCTGGGAGAATCTTCATCTTGGCCAGCTGCCCCTGCTGTGTGGCACTCCAGCCTCCTCCTGGCTTCTGGGGAGTTGCCAGCAGTGCTCTGTTCCCTCTTCCCTTCAGCACAGAGCATCCCCTCTGAGGATACTTGAGGATGCCCTCTAGGTCCCTTGTCTTAGAGCCAGAGATGACCACACACACACACACCTACAGCCATAGGTATCCCCACTCTCCAACCCCTGGTGCTGGCTCTGCCCTCTGCACCTCCACTGACACCTCTTTCTCATCCAGTTGTGGGTGACGGAGCGGCTGCCCATGGCCAGCTCCATGGAACATGGCAAGGACCTGCCCAGTGTTCAGCTTCTCATGAAGAAAAACCAGGTGAGGAGAGGCTGGGGAAAGGAAAAGTTCCCAAGAGCTTCCTCACACTTGGACATTTGTTTTTCTCTAAAATGGGGTTTCTCTGGCCCCTCCCTGATGCTATGTAGCCCCAGACCTCAGTGGTTTGCTCTTCCCCACCTCAGGAGGTGGGTTCTCCTGGGGGATTGAAGGGGCATCGCCATCCTGTCCCCGGGAGAGGGGAGCGAGAGGGCTCTGGAAGGAGGAGAGGCAAGAGGGTGAAGGGGGTGCTCACAGTTGTGCAGGCCTGAGGGCAGGGAGGCTCAGGGATCCTTTTGCAAGTCTTATAGTGTCCTCTTCTATGGCGGGGGACAGACCCTGCAGAAGGAGATCCAAGGTCACGAGCCCCGGATTGCGGACCTCACCGAGCGGCAACGGACTCTGGGTGCAGCAGCAGCAGGCCCGGAGCTGGCTGAGCTCCAAGAAATGTGGAAACGCCTGAGCCACGAACTGGAGCTTCGGGGGAAGCGACTAGAGGAGGCCCTGAGGGCCCAGCAGTTCTACCGCGATGCTGCGGAGGCTGAGGCCTGGATGGGCGAGCAGGAGCTACACATGATGGGCCAGGAGAAAGCCAAGGTGAGAGCCGGGCAGGCCCAGTCGGTGTGACTGATTCTTTCCACTCCCAGCCCCCACAACCCTGCTGCCTGAGGCCCACTGTTCCTTCCCCAGGACGAGCTGAGTGCCCAGGCAGAGGTGAAGAAGCACCAGGTATTGGAGCAAGCCCTGGCTGACTACGCTCAGACCATCCACCAGCTGGCAGCCAGCAGCCAAGACATGATTGACCATGAGCACCCAGAGAGGTGAGCTCCCAGGAGGCAAAGGGGCCCATCCCTGGAGGAGAGGGAGCCGGTTCTCTGAAAGTGCAGGGATGTGTTGCTTTCTGTACTGTGTACATACAGAACATTCTAGAAAGCTGGAGAAACCTGGACTTGATGAGTGGTTGGGGGCCTACAAGGGACAGGGCTCCACAGAACAAGCTGGGCATCAGAGCAATGTCTCCTAAACCCTGTGGTGCCTCCCCCATTCCCCGCAGCACAAGGATATCGATTCGCCAGGCCCAGGTGGACAAGCTGTACGCCAGCCTGAAGGAACTGGCGGGAGAGCGGCGTGAGCGCCTGCAGGAGCACCTGCGGCTGTGCCAGCTCCGCCGTGAACTGGACGACCTGGAGCAGTGGATCCAGGAGCGTGAGGTGGTGGCGGCCTCCCACGAGCTGGGCCAGGACTATGAACATGTGACTGTGAGTATGGGGAGGACGCCATGCAGGTCAGTGCTGAGAAGGGCCTAGGACTTGGGGAGACAGGGCCTGGGCCTGGGCAGAGCACCGAGGGGCAGGGACACAGAGCCAGGCAGAGCAGGTGCCACCCTCCTGGGTTTCAAGGTTTATAATTAGAAGAACCGCGCAGAAAGAGGAAGGCGGGGCCGGTAGGCAGGAACGGAAAGGAAGTTAATACCAATCAGGCAGCCCCGAGCCACGTGCATTTCAGTCAAGCAGGCTGCCTCTGCCGTAGCCGTCTTGGTCTGTGTGAGCACACCCTGACGATGCATTCGCCGGATGTGTCCTTGCTGAGTGGCACACGCTGAGCAGGGCGGGCGGGGAGCACCCCACCAGCTCGTTGACTCGCTCTGGCACACCTGACCCAGGGCAGAGAAGTGGGTACCCGGTCTGGGGGGAAAGGACTCCCTCCTTCAGGGCCACACCTCATCCCTTCAACTGCTTCCTCCACCAGATGCTCCGGGACAAATTCCGCGAGTTCTCCCGGGACACAAGCACCATCGGTCAGGAGCGTGTGGATAGTGCCAACGCGCTGGCCAATGGGCTCATTGCAGGGGGCCATGCCGCGCGGGCCACCGTGGCTGAGTGGAAGGACAGTCTCAACGAGGCCTGGGCAGACCTGCTCGAGCTGCTAGACACACGGGGTCAGGTGCTGGCCGCTGCATATGAGCTGCAGCGCTTCCTGCACGGGGCCCGCCAAGCCCTGGCGCGGGTGCAGCACAAGCAGCAGCAGCTTCCAGATGGGACCGGCCGTGACCTCAATGCTGCCGAGGCCCTGCAGCGCCGACATTGTGCCTACGAGCACGACATCCAGGCCCTCAGCGCCCAGGTCTGAGCCCAGCCAGGGGCTGGGGAAGGCTGAGGGAGACTGCAGGAGATGGGGGCAGGGGGCATCTTAGTTCCGCAGGCAGGTCTCAGAAATGCAGGAGGGTGGCACCCCTGGAGGGTCATTCGCAGGTGAGGCTAGAATGGCACCACATTCACACCCTTCCCAACAAGCCTGCTTGAGGGCCCATGACATTTTCAGGTGGTCTTGATGGCTGGACTATTCATGCTGCCTGTGGGTGACACCTGGGTCACTGCTCTAGATCCAGTGAACTAAGCATGAATTCCTTCATCTACATGCAGCCAGTTAGCCCCCACCAGATCTCTTCTGCAGGCTCATTCTAGCCATCTGTCAGGTTCCTCACATCCTGGACAGGCCTTTGAAAGCTCCACTGCCCAGCAGCCCCCTTTAGAGCCCCATCCCCTGGGCTAAACCCAGCCCCCTAGATGTGATGCACCAGAGCAGAGTTTGGCAAGCATCTGTCTTCAGCTTTCCTGCCTGCCCCCTTCCTCCTCTTCCTCTTTGGCTGGTGAAATGGGCAGGAGGTGGACAGCGGCAGCCTGGTCCAAGGGAGGCTGCAGCTCCTTCAGGTCTCTCTGCTCTGCCTGACTCTCATTTGGGGCCCCACAGGTCCAGCAGGTGCAGGATGATGGCCACCGACTCCAGAAGGCCTATGCTGGAGATAAGGCTGAGGAGATTGGCCGCCACATGCAGGCTGTGGCCGAGGCCTGGGCCCAGCTTCAGGGAAGCTCTGCTGCACGCCGCCAGCTGCTGCTGGACACCACAGACAAGTTCCGCTTCTTCAAGGCTGTCAGGGAGCTGATGCTGTGGATGGACGGGGTTAACGTGCAGATGGATGCCCAGGAGCGGCCCCGGTGAGACACCCAGCAGCCTCCACGGCTCCTGAGGGCTGGCGGCTGGGCTGGGACTGGGAGCAGTGGGAGAAGACACTGTCTCTGTATCCTCCCAGGGACGTGTCCTCTGCCGACCTGGTCATCAAGAACCAACAAGGCATCAAAGCAGAGATTGAGGCCAGAGCAGACCGCTTCTCCTCCTGCATCGACATGGGGCAGGAGCTGCTGGCCAGGAGCCACTATGCAGCGGAGGAGGTGGGTGAGCCTGGTGGGGCTGGACCAGCCTCACCGAGCAGGGCTCAGAGCTGATTTTTCCTGAGTATTCCTACTGCCTCTCTTTTTCTGCAAGAACTCTCACTCTCTGTCCCCTTGGTGCTGTTCAGAGAGTTCTCACATCCCGTCCTTTCCCTAGAACTTTCTACCTCTTGACATCAGAAATCACTAGTCTTGGGCTGGGGATGTAGCTCAGTTGGTAGAGCGCTTGCCTCACATGCGCAAGGCCCTGGGTTCAATCCTCAGCACCACAAAAAAAAAAAAAAAAAAAAAAGCATTAGTCTCCCTGGGTGAACCCCTAAGGGCCCTGGAAAGGCCCACTGGGTGCTAACTCTCGTCTCTGTCCCCCAGATCTCCGAGAAGTTGTCTCAGCTGCAAGCCCGGCGCCAGGAGACAGCTGACAAATGGCAGGAGAAGATGGACTGGCTTCAGCTTGGTGAGCCTGTGGGACACCAGGCCAGGACAGGGGTGTGGGTGAGACCAAGAACCCTGGGTGTAGAAGTCCAGGCACCCACCCTTGGCATCACTTGGCAGCACTCTGGGACAGTGGCTTTCTCTGTGCCCTCTCTGACCTGCCAACTCTCTGCAACCCTGAATCCTGGCAGTTTTGGAGGTGCTCATGTTTGGGAGAGATGCAGGGATGGCTGAGGCCTGGCTGTGCAGTCAAGAGCCACTGGTGCGAAGCGCAGAGCTGGGCTGCACGGTCGATGAAGTGGAGAGCCTCATCAAGCGGCACGAAGCCTTTCAGAAGGCAGCGGTGGCTTGGGAAGAGCGGTTCAGTGCGCTGGAGAAGCTCACTGCGGTGAGGACTCTGGGCCCCCGGGTGCTCACCCACTGCCCCAGACGTAGGCTGGCTTTGCCTGAGAAGACGTTCTTCCCTCCCACTTACCAGCACTGCCCGAGCATGAACTGAGAGTGCCCCCTTGTCACTATAGCTTCAGCAGCCTTCGTTTCCCAGGGGATGCTAAGACCCCCATCTCCCCCATTGCTCCTTGTCCCCACCTCCTTTTCAGATTTCTCTTCTCCCTCCTTCCAGTTTCAGACCAGAGCTGAGACATTTCAACTTCCCCCGTGCCCTGCTCCTCTTAAATGAGGCCTTCTACACGCTGACCTCAGCATTTCTTGACAGCTGGAAGAGCGGGAGAAGGAGAGGAAGAAACAGAGAGAGGAGGAGGAACGGAGGAAACAGCCCCCTGCTCCGGAGCCCACAGCTGGTTTGCCCAAAGGAGACCTGGTGGATGGCCAGACAGCTCCTGACGCTGCCTGGGATGGGTGAGAGCAGGACACCTGGACCAGCAGGATGAGGCGGGGCCCCAGCAAGCCAGGGGCTAATTCTGTCACCTTTGGCTATTCCAGAACCCAGTCACGACTGCCGCCATCCACACAGGTGCCCAGCGTTAATGGGGTCTGCACAGACGCTGAATCCTCACAGGTAACCCTGTCCCCAAGTGTCCCCATCAACCCTGCCCACCCCGCACACCCTCTCACAGCTTCTTGTCCTTGCAGCTCCTATTGGAACAACAGAGACCTGAGCAGGGCAGCTTTCCAGAAGGGCCTGTGAGTCCCCCTGCAGGTGTGGGTGTGGCTGCCTGGGAGGTGAAGGCGGAAAAGTGGGGATAGGAATCCTGAGGATGGGAGTGGGCAGAGGCTCAAGGGAAATTCCAGGCAGCCAGGGAAGTTCCCAACCCTCTTCCTGTCTTTCCCCCACAGGGGTCTGGTGCAGGGGACGAAGCCAATGGGCCCCGGGGAGAGAGGCAGACACGGCCCCGGGGCCCAGCTGCTCCTGTGATGCCCCAGAGCAGGTCATCTGAGTCAGCCCATGTTGCCACCTTGCCCACTCGCGGCCCGGAGCTCTCTGCTCAGGAGCAGATGGAGGGGATGCTGTGCCGCAAACAGGAGATGGAGGCCTTCGGCAAGAAGGCTGCCAACAGGTACCCACCCTGGCCGTGCAGCCCCTGTGGCCTCTCAGGTTCCTGCCCCTGGGGAGGCTTCCCTGGAAAAGTAATTGAGAGTGGGGCACTCCGTAAGAGTGTGACCTCTGGGAAAGGGGTGGGACTCAGGACCAGCATGGGCCTCAGGGGAAGCCCAAGGGGGCAACGACAGGAGTGGAACTTCTCGCCCCAAGGGAGCCCTAGGTTGTAGGCCCCACCCAGGCCAGTCTGTGTGCCCCTCTGGCCTCCTGACTGGTGCCGTGTCCCACCCAGGTCCTGGCAGAACGTGTACTGTGTCGTGAGGCGCGGGAGCCTTGGCTTTTACAAGGATGCCAAGGCAGCCAGTGCAGGAGTGCCCTACCACGGAGAAGTGCCTGTCAGCCTGGCCAGGGCCCAGGGCAGCGTGGCCTTTGACTACCGGAAGCGTAAACATGTCTTCAAGCTGGGGTAGGAACTGCACTGTGCTCTCAGGATGGGAGGAGGAGCGCGGTCCAGAGGGAGCGGTTACTTGAAAGGAGTACAGGAATGGAACTGCCAAGCCAGGCATCTGGGGACACCTGTGGATAAGGGAGAGGCAGGAATTGTACTCCATGCTCAGGCAGGTGGGGGAGTCAAGGTGCAGGCTGGTGACTGGTGGGGTCAAGCTAAAAAGTTATCCTGGGTGGGAGATCCGAAGGCAGCGTGCCGGCGCTCCTCTGCCTTGTGGGACCTTTAGGGGCATGGCCCTGCCTGGCAGCAAGCAGCTGGCAAGGCTTGGGATGGACTCGAGGTCACCCTGGCCCTCTGCAGGCAGTCAGAAAGGATTTATTCTTGCATATCTGCAAAACCCCGGGAATCTGAAAATGTACACCACCTGTGTCTGGCACGGGGTCTGCCTGGATGTCCTCCCAGCCCCTCCGGGGTGAGGACTGAACTCTGACCAGCACTGACCTGGCACATGCAGTTCTCATCTCTGCTTGGTGACTTTTATCTCCCAACAGCTTACAGGATGGAAAAGAATATTTGTTCCAGGCCAAGGATGAGGTGAGCTGCCCCTCCTACCCCCATGTTCCTTTCCCTGAGCGCCTTTCCCGGGACCCTCCGGGAGCAGATTCCCTTCCTTCCTGCCTTCCCTTTTTCCTCGTCCTCCCTCTCTTGTTTTTTGTAATAAGAGCCCACACCAAAATGTGCTCCCTGTCTTAAAGGGGTCCTTTCTCTCTAATGAGATGAAATAGTTACTTTTCTGCCTCCTCCTTTCACATTTCCCTGCTGTCTGCCACCAACTGCCCCAGTTTAGGGTCCCTGAGGCTGAGCCATTGTCTCCCTGTCACCACAGGCAGAGATGAGCTCGTGGCTGCGGGTAGTGAATGCAGCCATTACTGCTGCGTCCTCAGCCTCTGGAGAGCCAGAAGAGCCAGCGGTGCCCAGTGCCACTCGTGGCATGACTCGGGCCATGACCATGCCCCCAGTGTCACCAGCAGGGGCTGAGGGGCCCGTCGTGCTGCGCAGCAAGGACGGCAGAGAACGGGAGCGAGAAAAACGTTTCAGCTTCTTCAAGAAGAACAAGTAGATGGGGGGACAAGACTCCCAGGTCAGCTCCCTCCCTCTGTTCAGGAAACTGCCAGGGACTGTTGACAGGGACCACCCTCTTGTCAGGACAACTGCCTGCTGCTAGGGTCTGTTGCCAAGGTCAGCCCATCACCAGGAACTGTCACTGGGGACAAGCCAGTGTTCCCAAGAACAACCTTCTCTTCTATTTAATTCCAGGCTGGTGGTGGGACCCAGGCAACCCCCAATCCCACTCCCCACCCGTCCTCTTCTCCCCTCTCCCCAGCCTTATGGCCCCATCCCCCAGCACAGTGCGGACAGCACCGCACCTGGACATAGGCCATGTGGGGAGCGGCTGCCCCGCCTCAGGGTCATTCTCCCACCACACCACACAGCACCACCCACCACTGGGTCCTTGCCCATGAGGACCAGCCAGGAACCTCTCAGAGCTGAAGCAGGCCGCAGGGACAGGAGCGCCAGATGATGGGGTCGGAGGCGCTACTGCTGTCCCTGCCCATCCTGCCTCACCCTCTGACTAGAGTGGCCATTCTCTCTTCAGTTGCTCTCAGTGGCTTCCAGGTGTGGGTTGTTCAGGGGCAACCACAGCCTTGAGTCTGGCCAAGGAGGTGATTAAATGGCTCAGCTTCTCTCACTGCCTCTCGGTGTGTTTGCTTTCCTGACCACAGCCTCTGTGCCTAAGCTTGTGTTTCTCTCCTCGGCTCTGGTCTCCTACATGCCAGGTTTCCACTCTGTCCCCAGCCTCCAAGTCCTCCAAGAAGCATATGACTCCAAGAGCCTCCCTATGTCCATCTCATCTCCCCATGGTAATGACTTCCGGTTTGCTAGGTTGACCCACGCCAAGCCTCGTTAGACCAAAGACATTCACAGCCAGCGGGTCAGGATGATGCTAACAAGCAGTATTCCTGACGAAAGGCAGCGAGTGCCCCTTACCGGGACACAACTTTCTTCACTCACGAGTCTCTCAACTCTCCTGATCACAACCCTGAGGGTGGACAAGGGGTCCTCTCTTCCCTGCTCTGTGACTTTTATCTCCCAACAGCTTACGGGATTGAGCAGAGAGAGTGACTACTGACCTCATGTCTGTCTCCTCCCCAGAGAGCTTACACAGGGATCAAAGGAGTGGCAGGTTCCTAATCCACTGGCCGTGAGGTATACCCTAAGCATGTAAATAACAAACACACACAGGCCCATCTAGATCCAGTCAAGTATCTTAAAAGGAGCCTGAAGCTTCTCTCTTGACAATTGGAGGTTGCAGGGCAACCAGGTTGACTTCGGATGTTGTTGAAGGCAGCCACTACTTGGTGGCCTCCTGCAGAAAACACCCTTTGTTCTTGCAGTGTTTTCTCTACACAAACAACCATCTTTCAGGAAAACTGCCCTATCTTTAGCATAATTGGCCAGGAGCCCTGAGCAGACCCCTGACTTGACTATCCTCAGTTCAGACAGACAGGTATGTGCAGGCCCAGGACCAGCCCAGCACAGTTCCAGACTGGGCTGCAGACGTGAGAGCAGGAGGACCAGATAGCCCACGTGGTAATTAGCCCTTTCTTTTAAGATGGGAAGGTTCAATCTTCCACCGTAAACATGTGGGTATATATAACTGCAAGAGCCTGTCCTGGGGCTAAATGGAGTAATGCAGCAGCCCTACACAGATTGTCTCTTGGGCTTCAAACACAGCTGTAAAAACCTCCACTGTGTGAAGGAGACAGTCACACCTGAATCTGGGTATATGTGCCCCAAAGCAGCAAACCTGGGGGCTTGGTGCAAAAACAATCGTTGGAATTTTTTACATGGGGGAAAGGAATTAATGGAAAAGTGATCATTTGAATGTAAAACATAAGTGTAAACAGGGCAATTGAAGTGGCCCTGAAGAACAGTCATTCTGCATGGAAAGGTAAGGTGGAAAACGGGTCCAAGAATCAGCTACACACACCTAGCAGCTGAAGCTACTTGAGGGCATAATTCAGTAAGGACGGGATGGAGAAGAGGGTAAGCTGAGATCAGGGAGAGAGAGACTTTGAGCTTCGGGTGGAAGAGAGGCAAAGTTCTAGGAAAAATAGGTGGAATGGGACAGTGAGGGATTCAAGACAAGTTGGCACAAAAACATCATCAAGGCAGGCAGTGAAAGTCAGTGGGGAAATACGGACAGACTGAAATGGATGAATTATCTAGAGACCAATATGTCTGCATTCTTACTAACCACCACCTGCAAGGGTGGACCTGTATGATACAACATGGCAGCCACCAGCCACGTGACCACTGAGCACTTGTGAATCCAAGCTGAGATGTACTGCAAGTCTAAAATGCTCACTGGATTTCAAGGACTTCAGGGGAATTTTTTTTTTAATCTCATTTTTTATTGTGCTGAAATGATAAGTCAAAATTTCATTAAAGTGGATTTCAAACTTTGACTTTACCTTTTTGATGTGTTTACTGAAATTTTTCTGTATTTCGTGTTTATTTATTTATTGTGGTGTTGGGGATTGAACCTGGGCTTTGTGCATGCTAGGGAAGTACTACACCACTGAGCTACATCCCCAGCCCTACTGGACATTTATACTTTCTATCATTATTATTACTATTAGTCATTGCAGTGCTGGGGTGAAACCAGGGCCTCATGCATGCTAGGCAAGCACTGTACCACTGAGCTACATCACAACTCATTGAAAAATACTTTTGTGACTCACATTATATTTCTGTTGGACAGCACGGTTCTAAATGGATGACAGAACTGACTGTGAAAGGTAAAAAATTAAAACATGCAGAATGTCTTGTGATTTGGGGGTAGAAAGAAAACACCTTATATGAAAGTTCAAAAGCACAATTTTTAAGACAAAAAAAATTGGCATAAAAAGTAATTTCTGCCAATGAAGGACACTGTGGACAAAGTTAACACTTGGGTGAAGTGAGAAGATTTTTGAAACTAATGAGCAACATCTAGAATATGCAAGAAAGTCCTACATATCAACAACGAAAAGGAGACTGCAATCTAAGATGCAGGTAAAAGACACAGGAAATTCATGAGAGGAAACCAAAAAAACTTAAGAAGAAATTATTAAAATCATTAGTAACCAGACAAATGCTAATCAAAGCAACAAAGAACTATCACTTTATACCTTTTCACCTGGGAAAAATTAGGAACCCAGATAATGTCAAACATTGGCAGACACATAGAAATAACAGGGCCCCTCATGCCCAGCAGGAGGGAGGGTATACTGGCACAGTTTTTCCAGTGAACAACTTGGCACTACTTAGGCTAGTTTTATGTATACCCTATGACCAAGCAACCAGCAATCCACCCTGGACTTACATACTCCCATCAGAATTAGGGCACATACATAAGGATGTTAATTGCCACCTTGTTCATAATGATGGGGAGCAGAGGCAGTGTCCTCTATCCAGGGATGGGTAGGTACAATGTGTGGTTGCACAGCATGGAGTATTACGAGTTTGGTACCACATAGTACAGCCCACTTAGTGGAGAAAAGTAAGAAACAGTAAGCTATACACGTCATTTACATAATTTATGCAAATATACAATGGGTGTTTGCTTGGGTCCAGATTAGAAGAGGCCAACTGTGAAAAGACATTTGTAACAATCTAGACAAAATTTGAACACAAATATGATATTAATACAGCATACGGGCTCAGTAGGTAGAGTGCTTGCCTAGCATATATAAGGCCCTGGGTTCAAGCCCCAGTACCAAAAAAAAGCAAAACGCACGGTCCTGTTGTTGTAAATTAGGAGCACATAATGAGGTACTTATGGGCAAAATGGCATTATGTCTTGAGATTTGTTTCAAAATACTCTGGGAAGGCAGGGGGAGCAGGAGGAGAGGCCGCTTGAAATAAGATCAACGAAATGTTGATAATGCCAAAGCTGGATAAAGGGTCCAGAGGAGTTCATCATCATATCATCTCTATATTTGTACTTTTTGGACAATTTGTTCAATAAAAAATTTTTTGAAGAATGAAAAAAACATGCAACGAAAAAATGTTTTCCAAGAGCACAAACAAAATAATATACATTAAACTTATTAGAATGGTTGCCTATGGAGATAAAAGGGAATAAAAAATTGGAGGAAAGGTGAGGGAAGGAGATGGAATGGTACAGTCAGCTATGAGAATAAACAGTGTAAGAACACAAAGGAAACTGGGCATGGTGTTGTGCACCTGTAATCCCAGCTCCTCTGGAGGCTGAGGCAGGAGGATTGCAAGTTTGAGGCCACTTCAGCAATTGAGCAAGACTCTGTTTCAAAATAAAATCTTAAAAAGCTGGGGATAGGGCAGGAGTTGTGGCTCAGTGGTAGAGCGCTCACCCAGCATGAGTGAGGCCCTGGGTTCCATCCTCAGCACCACATAAAAATTAAATAAATGGGGGATGGGGAGATAGCTCAGTTGGTAAAGTGCTTGCCTTGCAAGCACAAGGCCCTGGGTTCAATCCTCAGCACAGCAAAAATAAATAAATAAATAAATAAATGTATTAAAAAAAAAAAAAAGCTGGGGATATGGCTCAGTGTTCTAGCACGTATGAGGGTCTAGTTTCAATTTCGGTATATAGTCAATTCTTCCTCGATGTGACCAAAATACTCGACAAGAACAATTTAGAGGAAGAAAAGTTTATTTTGGCTCACAGTTTCAGAGGTCTTATTTTAGGTAATCCGACTCCACCACCCTAGCCCTGAGGTGAGGCAGATTACCGTGGCAGAGGGTGTGTGGAAGGAAAGCTGCTCACCTCATAGTAGCCAGGAAGCAGAGAGAGACAGGAGCCAGGGGACAAGATGTAATCCCCAAAGGAACAACTGCAGAGGCCTACTTCCTCCAATCACACCCTACCTGCTTATAGTTACCACCCAGTACAATAGTACTTTCATTATTAATCCATCAAATGGATTAACCCAAAAAAATGGATTAACCCACTGCTTAGGTTACATCTCTTATAATCTAATCATTTCACTCTGAATATTGCTACTTTGTCTCCTGAGCTTTTAGGGGACACTTTATATTCAAACCATAACACCCCAGTACTGAAACACACACATTCAAGAAAGGAGATGGTGAATGAAATGAACATTTTAGAAGGACGAAAGTTGTTAGGGAAATATTAGCTTTGGAAACCTCAGAAAATTAGGGAACTGGGGAGACCAGAATCCAAAATACAGTATATGCAGGTTCAGACTATCTCGAGAGGTCTCTTCTGGAGCACCAATGAAAAAGGAGAAGGGAAAGGGACGGGTAAATGGAATTTACCTGAAATCGCTTTTGCTAATATGGAAGATAATAATTAGATTAATGAAAGTTTTTTCAGAAATGGTCAAGGGAGATGTCCAAAAGTAAAATGTTCTAGAGATGTCCAAGAGTAAAAAGTCTGAGTGCAGAGAAACTGGAAATGTCCAGAGGAAAAGGGAAGGGGAAGGGTAAATAGAATTAGGTTGGAGCCAAGTACCACTATGGATTATTAAAATTGTAAAGATAGTGCATCTTCAGAAATGGCTGGGAAACAAAAAATTCAGTGAAGCAAATACATTCAAGCAGCTGGGTGGCGGAGGGCAACTGGGAGAATTTGTGCCTTTAAGGTATCAGAGAAGCTATTATGGAGTCACCACAGTGAAAAATGGTGATTGACAACCCCCCTTGCACCTCTACTCTGAGATAAATTCAACCCATCAATCTCCATAAATGTCTCTGCTTTGTTGGAGAATGACAGTGATCCACCTAATCCACCTAATAGCTTCCCTTTTGCCACCAGGCGGTGCCCTTAGACCGCAGCTGAATTTTGAATACCGGAAAGTCTGGAGGGTCAGTTACCTACCTTCAGTATCTTGGTGAGGTCTTGGAGACCTGTCCCACCCCAAAGCAAAGAATCTCTCTGGGTCTCTGCACCAAGTATTCCTTTGTCGTGTCCACCACGAACACGCATTTTGAGTTTATACTCTGGCCAGAGAGAGAAAACCAAACCACCCATATACACGAGCAAAGTGTAGTTGGGTAGGTATGCCTCTTAGTCCTGTTCCAGCTCTGCACACATCATCTTTCTGTTCCTCGGTTCTCAGGGTTTTTTTCACTAATAAATAACTCGTTTGCAATGAAAAAAATTTAATTGTTTAAAGCGGTACAAAAAAATACAAGTCTAGGTTTGCTGTGTTTCTGAAATGTTGCCCCCAGCCGCCCTAAAGACGGACAAGCCCGCTAAGTAACCCCCTTTTAGAGGACCCGGTGAGATAACCCTTTGTCATCAGCACCCCCTCTGCAGCTGGCCCAATAGCGCGCTCCATTGTGATGGATACCTACTCCCCCCCAGCTTCTGAGTTCGTCCAGACAGTGGTTGCGTCCCGAGCTCTGCTGACGAGGAAGCCGCGACCCTCTCCCAGGGCGGTGATTGGCTAGCCCCGACCGGGGGCGGGCTGACCTGACTCTGCAGCGCAGTCCCCAGATGGCCCCGCCCCCGAGCCGGGCGGCCATTTGTGTGCGGCCGCGGGATTGGTCGCCCGGCTCCCGCGAGGGGGAGGGGAGGAGGCCGCGCGCACTCGCGCGTGCGTGAGCTGGCGCGCGAGAAAGGGCCCGGTCGCGCCGAGGCTCGAGCGGCCGTCGCCATTTTGTCGGGTTCTCTCTGACGCGGGAGCCGCCGCCACCGCCGCCGCCACCCGGAGGTATGAGGGATTCGTGTAGGTGTGCGGGTAGCCGAGGGCCGGGCCGGGCCGGGCCCCTCGCGGACGGGGCTTTGGCTTCTGGTGGCGTTGCGGACAGCCCGGGAAGACAACGAGGGGAGGCGGGGCCGGCCGGAGGGGGCGGGGCCGGGGTCGGGCCGAGTCTTTGTTGGGTGAGGAAGGCGGAGGTCGGGCCGCTGCCGGGGGCCTGGGTTTGGAGCCCAGCCGGCCTTTCATCTTAGAGCGTGTTGGAAGGGGATATCGCACAGTGTGGAGGTACACAGACTTCCCTCCAAAACGTGTTTCCAGGGACGCTCGGTGCCTCTTTCCTTACGCTCGCCTCTCCTCGCCGTTTAGACGTGCAGCGCTAACCACGATGCTTAAGCGCGCCTCCTCTGCGGGAGGTGGACTGTGTTGTGCTCGTCGACCCCGACCTCCTGTTTGCTTGTCACACGTGTTTCGCACTGCTCATGGACAGGCCTTTCTGCCTCCCTCGAGGAAGTATAATGAACTACTCTGTGAGGGTCTCGAAGGTGCCAAGAACTTTGGAGGATTAAACAGAAGCGCTGCGGTGCACTTAAATTTCCCACCCCATCCGACTTTTGAAATCTTGTTTCTTCTCTTCCAGGCTCTTGTCAGGATGGTTAAGCTGTTCATTGGAAACCTGCCCCGGGAGGCCACAGAGCAAGAGATCCGCTCACTCTTCGAGCAATATGGAAAGGTGCTGGAATGTGACATCATTAAGAACTACGGCTTTGTGCACATAGAGGACAAGACGGCGGCCGAGGATGCCATACGAAACCTGCACCACTACAAGCTGCATGGGGTGAACATCAACGTAGAAGCCAGCAAGAACAAGAGCAAAGCTTCAACCAAGTTACACGTGGGCAACATCAGTCCCACTTGTACCAACCAAGAGCTTCGGGCCAAGTTTGAGGAGTATGGCCCAGTTATTGAATGTGACATCGTGAAAGATTATGCCTTTGTACACATGGAGCGGGCAGAGGATGCAGTGGAGGCCATCAGGGGCCTTGACAACACAGAGTTTCAAGGTGAACTGCTTTGGGGCCTGGGTGGCAGAGCTGAGTGGGGTCTAGCTCAAGACAGGGGCAAGAACACAAGATCATGGGGCTGGCAAGGTCTTTTAACTGAAAATAATACATTAAGTCTATTGCTCTTAAAGCATAATTTATTCTTGGGGAAGCAGAATACTTCCCTTGTTCAGGTTTACTGAGATGTTCCTCAGCAGCTGTGTAGGATCACAAAGTTTGGGTCACTTTAGCCTGCGGTCTTCATTCATTCAAGTGCTGATAAAAGTCTAGTCTGTGGTGTAGATGAGTAGGTCATGGGGGAAGGGAAGGTAAAGGTCTGTGGCTTCCCTGCTTCTTTCGTTATGCCTAAGAAGCCTTTGGTTTGAGGGTCTAATGCTTAGAATTTATACTCCACTGCTTTGGGTGATGGGTAATGATGGGGAAAAGGTATCTAGAGGAAGCCCTATGTTATAAATCTCCGTGGTGAGTCTGAATTTGGGAAGTGTCTTTTGAGTGAATTTGTTAAGTCAAGAAAACAAACATGCCATGGACTATTCTGTTCCATCTATTTTTTCACCCTGAGGGAAGAAAAAAGTAAAATTTTCTAAAGAGTCAAGGTTAAATGAAAATGATAGTCTTACTTCAATGATGAAATTTGAGTTAAACATCATAGAGAGTATCATATTGTTTATACTGATAATAAAGTTACATGTGTTGTCATTTATACCACAAGAGGTTGTCTGAAAACTCTAGAACTGTGCTAATATGGTAGCCTCTAGCCACACATGACTGGTAAGTTTAAATTAATTGAAATTAGATAAAATTAAAAATTCACTTTTTCAGTTGTACTAGACACATATCAAACAATAGTCATATGAGCACAAGTATAGAGTTAGCACAAGTATAGAATATTTTCACAGTTCTGTTGAACAGCATTGTTCTACAAGGTTTTTTTAACAGTATCATGTTGGACTACACGTTCACAGCCACTTCTGGTTCTTAAGTCAAGAACCTTTTTGCCCTGAGTGCCACTAAAAGAGTTGTTAAGAAGTACTTCAAGTTCTTCTGCTAAACCTAGAAAGCAGAATGGAAAGAATAGGAGAAATGTAGACCAGAAAAAGGTAATAAAGTGTGCAAATAGTGGAGGTTAGTGGTTGAGGATCATCAGGTATCTGGCTTCAACCAGTGATGCCCTTATTCTTAGCTACTCTTAAAAACATAGGGCATGGGGCTGTGGTTGTGGTTAAGTGGTAGAGCACTTGCCTAGCTTGTGTGAGGCACTGGGTTCAATTCTCAGCACCACATATAAATAAATAAAATAAAGGTCCATCAACAACTAAAAAATGTATATTTAAAAAAAACAGACCAAACTTGGCATGGTGGCACACAACTTGTAATCCCAGCAGTAAGGAGGCTGAGATAGGAGGATCTCAAGTTCAAAGCCAGCCTCAGCGATGGCAAGGCCTTAAGCCTATACATTTCTCTACATTTCTCAGCGAGACTCTATCTCTAAATAAAATACAGAATAGGGCTGGGGATGTGGCTCAGTGGTTTAGTGCCCCTGAGTTCAATTCCCAGTACCAAAAACAAAACAAAATAAAATACAGGGCAAAAGTTGCAGGTACTTGATAACTACTAACTATCAAGTAGTCAAGTGTTTTAACTTTTCTCTGCTTCATTTGCCCCACTTAAACAAAATAGAGTTAATGATCCCTGCTGTACCTTCCCCACCATATAGTAGTGAGACTAGGATGAAGTAATACTTGTGAAAGTGTTCCCATGGTGAATGCACTGTATGATGAAAGGTGAGTGCTGTTTGCAACCATGAGTGTTAATATTCTGATGAGAAAATTATTTAAAATGTGATAGCTTAAGCTTTCCTTATTTGTCTTTTATATTTGTTTTTCTTTTATTATTTTGGAATGCTGATGCACTTTACCATTAAAAGTATTATTTTCCTTCAATGGTGGAAGGAGATCATGGATGGAGAGTGGGGAAGGAGGGTTCTCTCTTAACAGGTAATAAAAAAATTTAAAAGAATGTAAATTCAGGTACAGAATCCAAAGAGGTGTTCTAGCAGTAATACTACATGCCCTTACTTTTAAAATTGCATTTGAAAAAAGGAAAAGGGCAAAAACATGTATAAGGGAAATCAGTTAACTGGAGGAAGATGGCTTAGAATGAGTATTTTTTTGTTTGTTTTTATTTTTGTGGTGCTGGGAATCGAACCCCAGACCTTGTGCATGCTGGGCATGTGCTCTACCACTGAGCTGTGCCCCTAAACCTGAGTGGTTAATAAAGCAGATGTTACTATTTATGAAGTAGATACCTGAATAATGCAGTGGATCCATGAGACATTTTAAAATGTTATCATTTTCTTAGCACAGATAATAAACTGAATTAGGAAAGAAAAATCCTTTACTTGGTTTTTATGTTGTGTGCCTCTACCTTCTAGAAAGAGTGATTATCTTTGAGTTACACATGGAGACATTTTTTGTAACCTGCTATATTTCCCCCGGATGACAAGAGAAAGTTTAGTATTAGAAAATAAATCAGTTTTGCAGAAAATATAATCTAGACACCAATTTGCACATTTTTCAAATTAAAGCCTTTTCAGTTATCTATTAATTAAAATAGCCTCTGAAAAATGCCACTTTGGGCATCTGAACCTTTGTTTCTGAACTTAATGGTTGCCATTTAGATTTCTGCATTGTTTTCTAAAAGGAAGCAGTAGAAACTGAGTTATCTGTGTATCTGTTTCCTCTCCATAAGCAGCAGGGAACAACACAGTTGCATTGGAAAGGAAGGTGTTCCCAAATTTAGGCAGCTGAATTGGGAAGGATATGTACAGTTTAGGTGTCTTGTTTTCAGAATTAAATCAGAGTACTGCTGTGTATCAACTGCATCTCCAGTCATCCCTGGATCCTGGCACATAATAGGAGCTAAGAAATTAGGACCTCATTTTTCCCACCTCATCATTTTAATATTCTCTTCTAATCTAGCTTTCAAGAGAATAATACTTTTATTGGGCTAGTTTTCTGGAAAATGTTGGCATATTTCAGTAACTTTGAGGTCTCAGAAAATCTTTTACACTTTTGACCTAAGTAGATACAGTGGTAGAATTTGTCTTTGTCCTGGTTCTGAAAGGTAATAGAGAAAGAGTACTTTTTAATTATTTCAGGAACTTCAGGGGGTTTAAATTAAAAACTTGGTTGTAATTGTTAGAACAACTATTTAAACAATGACAAAAAAAAAAAAACCCTATCACTTTATTACAGATGTTTTTTAGTTCTAGATAAAATTTTTTTTTTTTTTTTTTTTTTTTTACTGGTATCCTTTTCACAACTACACAGATAGATTTTGCTACAGATGTTTATACACTTAAAAGAGTTCACACCCTCTAAGAAAAACAGAAATGAAGATTGGATTTAGTATCAGAAACATCAAGGTAAAAATCACTGGATTTTGTTTCTCTGAAAAACAGACCCAGAATCTATAAAAAAATAAAATGCAAGTTTAATTAGATTTTTTTCTTTCAAATGTTTACTTCTAGGTCTCTGGATTGACTGCTTTTTAGATTATCATGGTTACTCTGACTTCAGAATTGGAGCACAGTTTGTGTCTGTCACATAGCTTAATGTCACCATTGTATGTTTGAAAACCAAGTAATTCGTAATCCTCTAGTCTGAATTCTAGAGAGATCTACATTTGATGTGTGTTAGTGTGTAAGGGCAGAAATGTATTTCTGTTCTAAGCATAGGTAACATTGTGGCCCTTAATAACTTGTAAGAATTAGATGGGAGTATTTAAATCTCTGAAAACTGGGATGACTGACTAAATGCTGCGTGCAGAATTATTGCTGCTTGGTGTCTGGTAATGGTAATGCTGCCTTTTCATTAGCAGCTGGAGGTCAAAACCTGAACATCTTTGTTTCTGCTGAAGAGTGAGTCTTTGGACAGAAACAAGTTGACTACAGTGATAGGACTGCACTAATCCACACCCCTCTCATGGTCAGTGTATGGTGCTGTTCTGTCCAGCATCCTAAATCAGGTTGTTCCCAACAGGATGGTGAAAGCACAAGGCCTCCTATTGCACAGCTGTATCCAGAACAAGACGTATTAAAAGAGCAACGTGCTGATGGCAGATGGGGGGGAACTGTTCTGAGCAGCCCTTAAAGTGACAAGATGTCCATTTTCTTTATTCGTACTGGCCTTTTGGCTACAATTTGAAAAGTATTGACTGGATCTCCAGAGTCTTAATCCAGTTGAGGACTAAATTATTGCCAGTACTAACTACTCCTTTTCCTAAACTGCTTTTAAAAACTTCAGATGTTTTCATCAGTAAGGGACCCTGGGTTTGGTGGGACACAGTCCTGAGCAAAGGTGGTTTCTTCTCAAAGCTGTTCCTCAATGTTAGTCATTTCTTAGAAGCATGGATATGACTCTTTTGAATGGGGGCCCAGAATCCTTTAGTCAAATGCTGCATTTTTCAAACAAATAGAAAATTCTGTATAAAGAACTGTAAGCACTGAGCACAGTAACATATTGTCTATAATCCTAGCTACTCAGGAGGCTAAGGCAAGAGGATTGTAAGTTCAAGTTTAGCCTTAGCAATTTAGCAACACCTTGTCTCAAAAACTAAAAAGGGCTGTAGATGTAGCTTAGTGGTAGAGCACCCCTAGATTCAGTTCCTATTGCCACATTAAAAAAAAAAAAGGGAAGAATTATAAGCTAAGTGGCAAGTTGAAATCCTGTTTGTTCCATTACATGGGAACACATTATCACTAAGCAACTGGTACTGTTTTAAGATCTTCCTAAGTCTTGCCTTGGTCAGAGACTTTTCTGCAATACACATGGATTAGCCCTTGAGGAAAAAAAGTGAGGGTGGGATTAAAATCTAGAGGGTCTTATAATTCTCAGAGGTATAGAAATGATGCAGATGATAAGCCAAATATTATTTGGTATCCAACATAGCCTTCCCCTGCAGAAATTGCTGAAGGAAACAAAATAGAAGATTGCTGTTGGATTTTGTTGCTGAGGATTGAACTCAGGGCCTTATGCATGCTAATAAGCACATGCTCTTCCCACTGAACCTGCCCTATTGCTGTGGTGGTCCCCTCCCCATGCCCTCAGCCTTACTGGGGATTGAAACCACGGGTTTGTTACCCCTGACCTGCATCCCTAGCCCTTTTTATTTTTTGTTTTGAGACAGGTTCTTGCTAAGTTGCTTAGGGCCTCACTAAGTTGCTGCAGCAAGTCACTGGGATTGTAGTATGTACTACCATGCCTAGCTATTGCTGAGTAAGCTACAGTAAATGCTCAGGCCTTACATGGTCCTGAGTACAGCAGGGGTGGGGGGCGGAAGATGCCTTCCAGATCTAGCATAAATGAGGTTTTTGTTGGATATTTGGTTTAGAAGTATTCAGGATTTGATCATTATAGTTGATAATAGTCAGAACTAGAAGTTTTGTGTGTGTGTGTGTGTGTGTGTGTGTGTGTTTGGGGGGAAAAGGAAAGTTGCAGACAGAAGTAGATGGGAATCTGCTACTGAGGTAAGTAGAAAGGATTAACTGGTCTCTGAGGACTAACATTTTCTGGCTTTCATCTATATTGAACGTCAGCTGTTTTTTTGGAGGGCATTGCTGAAAAAGGGTCACAAGAATGTGTGTATGTATGTGTCCTATGTTTACTTTCATTTGGAGGAGGCTAAAGAGTGTCAGTGAGTTATAATCATCTTAATCTATTTCTTCAAGGCAAAAGGATGCACGTGCAGTTGTCTACCAGCCGGCTTCGAACTGCCCCTGGGATGGGAGACCAGAGTGGCTGCTATCGGTGTGGGAAAGAGGGACACTGGTCCAAAGAGTGCCCAGTAGACCGTACTGGGCGTGTGGCAGACTTTACTGAGCAGTACAATGAACAGTATGGAGCAGTGCGCACACCCTACACCATGGGCTATGGGGAATCCATGTATTACAACGATGCATACGGAGCTCTCGACTACTATAAGCGCTACCGGGTCCGCTCTTATGAAGCGGTGGCGGCAGCGGCGGCGGCTTCTGCATACAACTATGCAGAGCAGACCATGTCTCATCTGCCTCAAGTCCAGAGCTCAGCTGTAACCAGTCACCTCAACTCCACTTCCGTTGATCCCTATGACAGACACCTATTGCCGAACTCTGGTGCTGCTGCCACCTCAGCTGCTATGGCTGCTGCCGCTGCCACCTCTTCCTCTTATTATGGAAGGGACAGAAGCCCACTGCGTCGTGCTGCAGCTGTGCTCCCCACAGTTGGAGAGGGCTACGGTTATGGGCCAGAAAGTGAGCTGTCTCAGGCTTCAGCAGCTACACGGAATTCTCTGTATGACATGGCCCGGTATGAGCGGGAGCAGTATGTGGACCGAGCGCGGTACTCAGCCTTTTAAAAACTGGAGGTGAGAGTGGGGTGGGTGTGGTTAAGAGATTCCATTTAGTTCCCTCACAAGAGACCTTTGCTTCATAGAGTAGGCTAGAGTACCTGTTTGCTTTTGGAACAATATCTAAGAAGTACCAATCATGTGTTATTCTTAGTATTTCTCCAGTTTAGGCCACAGGTTCATTTGGCCTGTTGAGGTTTTAGAATGTGACTCCACATACTCAAAGGGACATTTTGTTGGGGATAATATTCTTTTGAATATTTTGGTTCATTTGAGTTACAGAAAAACATTTAAGAGAACTAACATTTGTTTGGTGGCCTCTGTATACTAATATCTAGACGATAAGAGGTATTTCCTTATACAGGAAGGCAACAAAGGCTCCAGAGAGATTAGTATTTTGCCCATTGTTATTTGGTAAATGAGGGAGGTGAAGCCAAAATTCAAACTCAAGCCTGACTCTTAAAATCCATGCTCTTTCCCCTAACAAAGTCAGTGTGGTATTAAACTGAAGGGTACAGGTTCAGAAATTAGTAATGGACCTCACAGAATATTAACTAGAACTTTTGGCTTCCAGTTTGCTAATAAAATCATTGGGTCATTAGCCTTTATCATGGAAGTTCTTCAATATGATATCTGCAAGCCAAATAAAGTCCTATAAATATTAAGTGTCTAATTATAAGAAACTTGTTTGCTGAATGTTTGATGCTCTGTCCCATACAGTCCTTTTCCTTATTCAGATCCAGAGCACTGGAGCACTTAAGCCCTGTTTTCTTGTAGCCTGTGATATGCTTCCCATTTTGTTCAGCATTTTTGGTTTTTTGTGTGGGAGGAACACAAGGAATTAGATAAATTGGCAATCTTTTGATGTACATAAAATCCCATAGGTTGTAACTCGGAAAAGTTAATGTTTCCTACTTCAGGACTGTGTACCAAAGGTGTTGGAAGGCAGAAATAAATAGTATCAAGTTCATCAGAGTGGAAATAGCATCACGACAACTTTATATTTTCATGGTTTTCCTTACAGTTTGAAATTGGGCATCACGTGGATTTGAGCCCCAGTAGTAAGGTTAAACTGAGTTATTACTGAGCGTCCAGAGTTTCAAGTTGTCCCCTCTTTGGTATAGGTGTAGAAGAAAGAAAAGCTACAGAAATTTCCTTTTTGTGAAGTGAGAAGCAACTATGTCATGAACTTGTGATGTTACATCTTATATGACCATGTCAGTAAGATTTGGGATTTCCTGAGACCACTGTGTAGCAGTGTGTCCTTGTGTATGAAGTAGATAAACTTAGAAACTGTGGAGTTTGCCATTAATTTTTACAGCTGGATCTTCCATGAGAGTTGAGATGCCTCTGAAGTGAAGTAAGTTGGTATCAATCTATCAGATAATTTTTTTCTTTCAAGTATGTTTCAAAGTTAAATTAATATATTGTGGTCTTTAAAGGATATTGCTACAGCATTTTAAAAGTGAATTTTAACTGACAGCAGTGGTTGTTCAACTAACCTCTTTTTAGTGATGACTTTTAAAGAAACTTACCTTCCAGGTGTGAACCTCAATTGGACTGAATAACCCTGAGTTGGTTGCAGTCCCAGGAGCCTGATGTTAATGAGGCTGCCAGGAGGAAATACTCCAGAACTGTTGGGGATCCAAATTCGGGTCTCACCCTAGCAGAACTGATCCAAGAACGTCACAGCTTTTGAAGTCGATTGGCACAGATCAAGACCAAGATTTGGCCCTTTGTCTGTAATAAGTAGAGGAACTTGGTGTGAGTTAACTTCTTTTTTCCCCCAGCCATTGGTGTCTGGAGTTTCCATCATCAATGGAAGAATTAGAGAGTTCTAGCAGTGATTTCTTCTTTTGATGTGGCAAGGGAGATTTGGTCAATTAGGGAAACCACTGGAACTGTGGCTCTAAATCTGTGACAGTGTGACATGTAGTTGTGTTAGAGATTGGTGAATGACCCACTATTCCTTGAGACTGTCCCTTTATGAGTGTTATTTCTGAAAGTTTGTTTACTATGAAAGATTAAAAATGGGTGCATGTGCACCTATAGTCCCAGCTACTTGGAAGGATCACTTATAAGCCCAGGAGAGTTCAGCCAGAGCAACATAGTGAGATCCCATCTTATTTAAAAAAAAAAAAAAAAAAAAAAAAAAAAAAGAGGAGTAGAGCAACTGACCATATTTGAGATCTTGGTATCTTTTGCTTTTTCTAGACCAAAAATTAAATTGTAATTTTTGATGGTGTACATTTGCTCTTTGGAGCACTGGTAGCCTTCTATTAAAAGAGGTCATCTAGCTGGGCGCATTGGTGCACACCTGTAATCCCAGCGGCTCTGGAGGCTGAGGCAGGAAGATCACAAGGTCAAAGCCAGCCTCAGCAATTCAGTGAGACCCGTCTCTAAATAAAATACAATAAAGGGCTGGGGATATGGCTCAGTAGTTAAGCTCTCCTGGGTTCAATCCCTTGTGCCAAAAAATAAAGTTATCTTGCTTAGAGATGGATAAGAAAATGAGAAAGTTGAATTTATCACCAATACAGCAGACTCCCACCTAGATTACATCTATATGTCTATATATAGCTATAAGTATATTCCTTTATAGAACTATTAATAGAATCCTAAGTAATTTTGTGGAATATAAGTTTGATACAGTCTGACTTGGTTTTGTTTTGTTCTTTGTTTTTTTTTCCCCCGTGGAATACAGGACGGGACCAGGGCCCTTGTACTCGGAGCCAAGCTACTCTCCCGGCATTGTGTAAGCCTCTTGTGTTGTGCTCTCTTTCAGGTAGGATAATTGCGGACTGAACCCTCGGGCTGCGGTCATATATGAGAACTTGCTCCGCGCGGTCCCCTTTGCCGGGATGTTTCCATTGCTTCATGTTTCAGTAAACAGAGGAGTTTGTGACCAACTATGTTTTCTTTCTTAATTTAATTCTTCTAAGTTGACTTTTCTTTCCTCCTGATACTAGTCTTTGTAGCCTTTCACTTTGTTCCTTATATTCTCAGCCTCAGAGCAGACCTAGGTAAGGACTATGCTGGCATTCCCTTTTTCCTGTACAGTGAAACCCCTCTTATCTTGCTTTCCCTAGGATTTGAACCCTTCCTCCCTGCCTACCTGCAGCATCTCCTCTCCCTTTAAAATGACCATGTAGTGGCAAGCAGCCTTTTACTCTTCTCTGTTAGCTCTGGACTCTTAACATTGAAGCTAATCTTCTGAAATTGCTAGGACCATTGGGGGTTTTGTTGTTGTTTTGTTTGTTTTTTGTTTTTTTTTTTTTTGTCTGACCTGTGATCGTGGTACAGCATTAGCTGAAATTTAGCCTTGTTTTACTCCACTCCTCCCACTTTTTTTTTTTAATTTTTTGACAAATAAACATTTCTAACACAGAAGTATCTTTTTTGTTTGTATGATTGTTTTTACCACCAGTATCTTCTCATTCTTGCCCAGTGTGCTCAAACTACAAAAATCTAATCACCGACTGTCTCAAACTTAGATGTAGAAGGAAGGAATTAGTAAAGTGAGTAATATGACTTCAGAAATAGGTGAAAGAGAAACATGCCAGAATACTGAGACACTGATGAATGTGGTATAGCTGGTGTCAGGCTTTTTTCTAAATAACCAGAACTGCTTTTGACAGTATAAAGGCTAGACCTCAGATTAGTAGTGATAGAAGCCTCACAGGAAACCTTGAATCAGGAAAAGGCTGAGCCAGAATATCTGCAGGGACCTATTACATTGACTCAATTTAACTTTTTAGTTTGCTGGGCCAGTATAATGAACATACATTTGAGAGGCCTTAGCAACTTAACAGACCCTAAGAAATGATGAGATCCTGTCTCAAAAAATAGAGGAATAGGGATGTAGCTCAGTAATAGAGTACCCTTAAGTACCAAAAAAAAAAAAAAAAAAAGTGTTGGGGGTAGGGCAGCTATGGTTGTACACATCTGTAAACCCAGCTACTTAGGAGGCTGAGGTGGGGGGATTACAAGTTTGCATCCAGGGCAAATAGCAAGATCTCATTTTAAAATAAAAGGGCAAGGGATGTGGCTTAGTGGAGCACTTTGGTCTTTGATGCAGGAGGCCTTGGGTTTAATTCCCTATACTACCAAAAATTTTTAAAAAGTGTCATAATATTTGGAGCAGAAAAGCAAATAGTGTGTTCATATGCAGTGACAATATTATGCAGTAAAGTGTGTCTATCTTTGAGATTTTTTTTTTTTCTAGTTTTTTTTTGTTGTTGTCTTCCTGGTACTTGAGATTGAACCCAGGAGTGCTTTACCACCGAGCTACATCCCCAGCCCTTTTTACTTTTATTTTGCTAAACTCAGTTGGCCAAGAACTTGGAATTCTCCTGGCTCAGCCTTCCAAGTAGCTGGGATTTCAGGTATGTGCCACCATATCTAACCTTGATCTCCACCCACTACCCAGGATATAGCTCAAGTTGGTAGAGTGTTTGCCTCACATGCACAAGGCTCTGGGTTCAATCCCAGCACCACAAAAACAAAACAAAACAAAAAAAAACCAAACATTTTATCATTGTTCAGTTCCCATAAAATTAATTTAATGCTAGACTCAATCATGCTTAAGCTTTATGGTGACATGTAACTTCTGGCTACATGTGAAATTTCACCTACAATTATGTAGCATTCCTACATCCCCCTCACCCCTTTTTTGTGTTGGGGATCAAACCCAGATCCTAGAGTATGCTAAGTACACATTTTACCCCTGAGCTGCACCCCTTAGCCCTCCCCACATATTTTATGCTTAAAACAGAAGTTTTCCCTGATTTGGGAGATGGGCCTAAGGATATGACAATCTAAAGATGCAATGCCCACATCCCAACTAGTGTAAAGTACACAAGGTCCAGGTAAGCTTCAACAGGGAGGCAGGACTGTCCATTTTACAAAAGGGTAAAGAAGGCAAAGATAGTAGGATTCTTTCATGATTGATGTGCATGACACCAGGCACAGCCAGTAAATAAATACGTGTTGGCTTTGCTGACCACCAAAATCAGTGGTATGTTAGGTTTGCACCAACAGGTTTGCCAGGTGTGGTGAGTGTAACTAGGAGACTAAGAAAGGAGGATCACAAGGTTGAGGCCATCCTCAGCAACTTAGTGAGACCCCGTCTGAAAAAAAAAAATTTTTTTTAAGGGCTGGGATAAAGCACCCTTGGGTTCAATCTCCAAAGGAAATCCCTATATCACTGCAAAAGAGAAATACTGGCAAAGGATTACATTTTCAGCCAGTGAAAGAACTGCTGAGCTGGGGTTGTGTCTCAGTGATAGAGTGCTTGCCTGGCATGTGTGACGAACTGGGTTCGATCCTCAGCATCGCATATAAATAAATAAAATAAAGGTCCACTGATGACTAAAAAAATATTTAAAAAAAAAGAACTACTGAGTAGGGACAAATGGATTTATGTCTAAACCTCAGTTCTTACATGAGAAGTTGAATGTTATGGATACAAAATTCCTTTTATTTACCAAGACCAAGTTTCTTGTTGCAGACCACTTCAGAGTTCAGACTTCTTACACTAAAAGTTCCTAAATTCCTTTATCAACTGTTTGAACTCCTATCATGTGCCAGGATCTGGGGATGAGATAAATGGAGTGAGACGTATGGTTCCTAATAAAAGAAGCAAAACCTTAATATGTTTTTGGTAAGTTCTATGGAGTAAACCTATCACAGTGATATAGCAAGCCTAAGCAACTTAGCAGGACCCTGACTAAGTTTTTTTTAGAAGGGGGATATAGATAGGTAGAGTGCTTGCCCCGAGCATTCACGAGGCCCTGGATTCCACCCCCAGTACACCAAAAAAAACAAATCACAGGGACTGATGTGGGAGTGTCGCTACTCCCAAGTGGATTAGGCAGTACATGTGAAAGCCCATAACAAGCAAGAGTGAGACTCCTCCCACTAGGAACCAGACAGGCAGCTTTGTACACAAGAAATCTCAAGAAGTAAGTTCATGGCAAGTCTTATAAGCTGTTTAAAAATAACTGAGAATAACTGGAAGCTTCAGGTTAAGTTTAGGGATAACAGGCTAACTCATTTTTTTCTAAAGATCATGCCACTCAATGATGCACACCTGTAACCTCAGCTATTTGAGAGGCTGAGGCAGGATGATTGCAAATTTGAGGCCAGTCTGGGCAACTTAATGAGAACTTAGTGAGAAAATAAAATATGAAAAGGGCTGGAGGTATAAATCAGTGGTAAAGTCCCTGGGTTCAATCCCCAGTACTGCTGTCCCCCCACCCCCCAAAAAAAAAAAATCACTGATGGGAAAGGAATAAAAGTGAACAGCAGTACAAATGTGAGATTTGTCTGATGTTTAAGAGTTCTCTCCTCTAAATCATGAAGTCAGCAGAATTGATTTATTGTTTTTCTGGTACTGGGTATTGAACTCTGGGGCGCTCTGCCAGTGAGCTACATCCCAACCTTTCTTATTTTTTGCTAACTTGCCATCTTCCTGCCTCAGCCTCCCAAGTTGCTGGGATCACTGATATGTGCCATCACACCTGGCTTAAAGTTTTATTTTAAAAGAAGAAAAAATACCTTTTTGGACAGGAAATGGACCATTCATGAGGATGTATGATTCTGGGTACAATCTGAAATCAACCTTGATGTTGAGAAAGCCATAAATAAGGAATAGGCTGTGTCTCCTACCCTAATATTTGCTTAGTACCTGATTAGGTCAGGCTTTGCCGCAAGAATTTGCAAAAAGCACCAGAGTGCTAAGGGGTAGAGGAAATAAAATAGGATCCCCCAGATTTTAAGAGACTACTGAGAGATTGAATATAGTGTTTAGAAACAGGTCTGAGGTCAGAGTTCTAGGATTAGAAATCTCATCACCACCACTGATGCTCAGATTAAGACAGATGACTGTTAACCAACAGTATAAAACGGTAATTGTGATGAGAAATGTAAAACAGTTGTTAGACTTGTACCTTAAGATTGATTTTTGCCAGGCATGGTGGCATATGCCTGTAATCCCAGTGCTCAGGAGGCTGAGGCAAGAGGATCAGAAGTTCAAGGCCAGCCTCAGCAATTTAGCAAGCCCCTTAGCAACTCAGTGAGACCCTGTCTCTAAATAAAATACAAAAAGGGCTGGGGATGTGGCTCAGTGGTTAGGGGCCCCAGAGTTCAATCCATGGTACCAAAAACAAAAGATTGACCTTTTTGATACTGTTGTCTTGGAATAGAACTAATCTGTCCCACATAGACAGTGAATGTTTGTGAGGGATGATGAAGGCCAAGGGGATGACCCTGGCCCAGTTTTGAAGAATAACCCAGGCCTTCACATCCATGAACTTCTTCTTGAGTAGTCAGCCATTTGGGGCAGGGTTCTGGGCACACACCCAAGCAAGGCCCAGGCACAGTGGCAGCATTCTGAGAGGCACTTGAAGTCCAAGGGAAAATAAACCCTATCCTGACTTTCAGTATCACTGCCTGGTAGAAAAGCAGCCAGATTCCTCTAGGTGGAGTGTGAGAACTTGGGCGGGGGGCTAGTGCAACACCCCCCATAGGGGTTTTGCGGAAGGCACAGACCTACTGAGCTACACCTCAGCTCTACTAAGCAAAGTCACTGTAGCTCAAGCATTGCACCACACTTCAGGCATGCCTGAGGCAGCCTCTAACCTAACCCCTGCCTGATTCCCAGCCACACAGTGAAGTCAGACTGAGGCACAGACAGTAGGTCCTCATGGCATTCTATGTAGTATAAGGAGCTTGTCTAAAGAGCAGAAAAAAGTTGGCTGCCTGTAAGACATCCCAGAAAAAGACTCAGTCTCAGGGTTTTCTACTTTACCACCGAGGAGAACTGAAGTGCAAAAATGGCAGAATCAGCTCTAGGAACCCAGAGGGGAAGGGCAAAAGATCTGATGAAATGAATCCCAAGAGTTCTGACAGGTTTGTAGGGACCCAGGCCAAATATAATCCACACATCCATCATCTCTGCTGAAAATCCACAAGAACCCAGTAAGGAGCATGGTTGCCTTCCAATAATTAAGGCACTTGGGGTTTAGAAAGGTTAAATGATCTCTTCTTCCCCAGGTGGTAAAGAGACATCTCCGCCCCTGACCCTATTCCTGATGTTTGTTCTCCATAGCAGAAAACAAGGGTGAAGCGACTGAAACATTAATAAGCAGTTAGCATAGGGACCTGCAGTCGTAAGGGGACCTGTCCGACACACAGATGGCAGGTTTCCAAGCTCTTCATAGGGCAAGGCCAACAAGGCTGCCAGTGTTGGTGGCCCTGGCATCAGGATGGTGGCTGAGAGGATTAGGAAAGTTGAGTGGCTAGCAAAAGGACTTCCTCCATGTGCTGTGAGCACGAGTCTTCCCCCATGTTGGGGCATGGCCAGTACACTTCAGTGGCTGTTTGTGAATGAGTTCTACTGAAGTTCAGTTTAGCTGGGTGTACATCCAACAATCTACACGTCCCCACCTTGAACTGCACAGCACTGAAAAGGGTGGAGAAATGGATCACCACCTGTCAGGCAGGAAAGGCAAGCCAACACTCCCTGTGTACCTACCCCTTCTCTCAAGACCTTGGGGACACTGGCAAGGAGCATGACTTACCAAGAGGTCAGAACCCAGGGGCACTGGCCTAGTAGCCATGGAGTGGGTGCTGCTGTTGGCCCTGGACCTACTGACTGTTGGACTAATGGTTCAAAATCCAGGTTCCGCAGGATACCAGAACTCAAACCCAAGTCCTTACTGTGGCCTTGGGCATGCAACTTAGCCTCTGAGCCTCCTGGCTACTGAATGTCAAATGCAAATGACATGCTTTCATCTCAGAGTTGTTTAGGGCAGTAAATGTAAAGCAATGTAAATGTTGGCTATTATTATAACAAACTGTGCTAGGCCCTGAAGAGCTTGACAAGTGCAAACTAAAGAAGGGTCCCAACCCTCCTGGAGCTCACCAGCTAAGTAGACTGTCGCATACAAAAATCCCAGCAATTTGGGAGGTCAAGGTAGGAGATCACAAGCTCAAGGCCAGCCTCAGCAATTCATCTAAGTAGAAGGGGGTTGGAGGGACCTGCCAACATTCCAGCTCTGCCCTTTGGGATCACATCTAAACTACAGGGCCATCCTCAGGAATGAGACACTTCTACCATCTCTCTGCCTCTGATTGCTCAACTGTTCATCTTTTGGGTATTAAGAATTGAACCCAGTGAGCTTTACCCCTGAGCTACATCCCAGTCCTTTTTAAATTTTGAAACAAAGTCTGTTGTTGAGGCTGGGCTTGAACTTGGAATCCTCCTCACAGTTGCTGGGATTACAGGCCTGCTCTACCATGCTCAGCTAGGTTAGCTAAACTGCAGGATTCCAGCCCAGCAGTGGCCACCTATGAACTCTGGTTCTACGCTAGCCTGGCCCTGGGCTGGCATCCAGTTTCTCAAATGACTCATGGCTATGGATGAAGCTGAGGATGGTTATGGAGTAAGGTAAAGGGTAGTATATTCTCAAGAGAAACACATCATTCAAATAGTAGCTTACATATATTTATTATACGAGTGTCATGCATTGTTTCTAGGTACTGGGCTGTTTTTCCTCACCTCTACAATCTTTTGAAGAGAATATTCAATAAATGAATAAAGAAATCAGAATAAAACCACAAAATATACAAACTGGGTATAATGTTGGGTAATGATGGGGGTTGGGCCTTCAAATTCACAACAGGTGGTCTGGGAAGGCCCTCTGATTTGGTCCTGAAAGTAAGACCTAAACAGGAGGGGGTCATTGAGCTGAAGATGTAGCTCAGTGGTAGAGCGCAAGCATGAGGCCCTGAGCTTGATCCCTGGCAGCAGGGGTGGGGGTGAGTGAGCCCTAAAATGGTCAAAAGGTAGGTCCTTCCAGGTAGAAAAAGACCTTGAGACAGGAAAAATTTTGAAAGGAGGGCCAATGTGGTTTAGAAAAAGGTGGGTAAAGGGGGTTATTTTATCTCGAGATGATGGAATATGAGGTAGAGGCCAAGCATTTTAGGCCAAGGAAAGGACTGGCATTTTACTTTAAATAGGAAGTTGCCAAAAGGTTGTAAGGAAGAGAGTAACCATCTGATGTGTATTTGATTGACAGAATCATTCTGGCTACTGAATAGACACAAAATTGGAGAGAGACCAGGAGAAGGCCACTGTAGTAGTCCTAAGTAGAAGAGAACAGTTATGAACTGGGACTCTCAAAAACACGGAGACATTTGATATAAAATGTGCTAAAGAACTGATGAAAGGAAATAAAAGAATCAAAAGATGGAGGCTGGGGACTATAGCTTAGTAGTACAGCACTTGCCTGATATGTGCAAGGCCTTGGGTTCAGTCCCAGTACTACAAATTTGGCTGCAAGAGATGGGTGTTCGTTAACATTTAAAGAGATGGTGAAGACTGGAGAAGTGGTTTTGGTGTGCAGAGACTGAGTTCCACTTCAGACATAACCAAGTTTGAGGTATATGAAAATAACCAAATGTTAAGTAGATCTTTTGAATTCCTGAACCCTGAGCACACAGGAGAGGTTTGGGACTGTAGATGTAAATCTAAGAGTCTTCATCTATATCAACATTATGGTACAGAAATAAAATGTGAGCCACAAATGCAAGCCACATAGTTAACTGAAAACTTTTAATAGCCACATTTGAAAAAGAAACAGGTGAAACTATATTAATGTATTTTAACCTAATATATGCAAAATATTATTTGAACAAGTAATAAGCATTAAAATGAATTGAGGGGGCTTGCACTTATAGCTCAGTAGTAAAGTGCTTGCCTAGCATGTGTGAGGCACTGGCTTTGATCCTCGGCACCACATAAAAATAATTAAGATAAAGGTATTGTGTCCATCTACCAAAAAAAAAAAAACACAACTTTTTTTTTTTAGATTAATGAGGTGCCAAACACATGTAATCCCAACCACTTAGGAGGCTCAGGTGGGAGGATCTCAAGTTCAAGGCCAGCCTCAACTACTTATCAAGGCTCTACACAACTCAGTGAGACCCTGTCTCAAAATTTTAAGGGCTGGAGATGTGGCTCAGTGGTTAAGTGCCCTTTTTTCAGTATCAGAAAAGAAGGAAGGAGAGGCATAGCTCAATAGTGAAGCTTGACTGGCACACATGAGGCCCTGGGTTCGGTTACCAGCACCACCAAAATTTTAAAAAGGCATTTTATATTCTTTATTATACTAGCTTTTTGAAATTCTGTGGATATTTTGCGCTCACTTATCACTTACGTGGCTATGGCTACCTGAACATCACAATTCTAGATGGTATACAATGCCCAGGGAATTGGTGAAATCACACAGAATAGAATTTTAATCTCAGCACTATTGACATTTGGTGTGAGTGCTGTTCTAATGCATTGTAGGGCATTTATTAGTATCCCAGGCTTCTACCTCCAGATGCCAGTAGTACTCCTCAGTTGTGACAACCAAATACAACTTCAGACATTGCCAATGTCCCATCAGGGGTAGAGATGAGAAGTCACTTCTGCCTTTACATGATGTGAGCCACTCCACTTTGTACTTCCTGGGCTCTAGAATGACAAATCTATTATAGCAGCACAAAACAAACCCCTCTGAGGGGAAGGTCATAGCTTTGAACACCCAGAAATTAACAACATTAATACACTACTTATAACACGACTTACTACCATTACAGACCATTTGGGTATAGCAACTCTTTCCAACCAGCAGGAAACCCCAGGAGTAAGTCCCTCACTTAAGCCAACGTACTTTTTTAAAAAAAAATTTTTGAAACAGAATGCTTTTATTTATTATTATGTGGTGCTAAGGATCAAAGCCAGCACCTCATATGTGTTAGGCAAGCACTCTGCCTGCCACTGAGCCTCAGCCCTGGCCCAGGCCAACATACTTCTGAGTACAGTTTAAGAGACCATCTATGGTCTTGCAGCCTAATTCAAAGAAAAGGTCATGGGACCTGAGTGAAGAATAATTTCTAGTAGAGTAGAGACATATAAGAATAAGCCAAATATGACAATGTGCCCAAATGGAACTGGAGTGGGTGTACTGCAAATCAAGTACAGCAGGAGCTTTCACCAAACATAAGGAAGTTCTCAACATCACAACTAAACTCTGTCTTGGACTGTCAATGGGACTACTTTGCCAAAGAAAAATTTTTCACAAGTTAAAGGAATAAGTCAAGATAGTGGTGCACAACTATACTCCCAGTGACTCTGGAGGCTAAGGCACAGTGCAAGTTTAAGAACAGCCTCAGCACTTTAACAAGACTTGTCTTAAACAATAGAGATGGGGTTTCAATCCACGGTACTGAGAAAAAAAGCCACTAATTTAAAGGCGCATCATTTATTTATGTGCTACTAAAATATAAACTATGAATGATAAAACTATGATGTATGCAAAACCAATTTTCAGACAAATCTTAAAAACTGGTCTAATAATTGACAAACTATATCCATTTCATTCCTAAATTACTCAAAAAAAAAAAAAGGGACAGGGTCTTGCTGTTACTCAAGCTGGCCTCAAATGACCCTCCTGCCTCAGCCTCCACATTAGTTGGGTTTACAGGCACACACTACTGAGCCCAAATTTTTTCCTTTTCAGTTGAGCCATGTGTCCAAAATCTGGCTCCCTGTCTCTGGGTCTTCTGCACTTCATAGATGTGCCATGCTGAAATTCTCCAGGAAACTGTTTTCCATACATCATAGCTCCCAGGCTACTCATCTGATTTTCTAGAAGAAACTTCTATTGTTCACTGCAAATGTCTCTTCCTTCAAATAAATTCAAGTCTATAAATAAATCAGGACATCCTAGTTCAACTCAATAGGTAACCTACTATTCTAATACTAGGGAAGCTCCAAATTCAAAGGGTAGTGTCAATATTCCTTACACTGTGAACTTGAAAGGTCCCATCTTGTTGCATAACTAAGGAAAAGACAAACGCCTTGGATGCAAAGGTACTGAAGGAAAAGGCACAGCCCTTAATGGAAGCACCAACACCTAGTGGATTGGGAACTCCATTTTCCTCTGTTGGCCTTGAACAAATGAGGCAATACTGGAATAATAAAAGGTTCAACTTAGCTTTGAAGGTTCACTTATTAGCTAAGCATATCCTCCTTCTGTGTCTTACCTCCTTAGCAGACAGGGAGCATCCCTGCTTTCTAGCTTGGGAGTTTTACCTGCCATAAAGTGCTAAAGTTCCTATTCCAGTCAGATTTGCACCTACCTAGTGAGAGGCTAGAGGGTTCACTGCATATTAAGCCATCATCTTCTGGCTTAAGAAGAGTGTTGTTAGCACAACAAAACTTTAATCAGAATAACTCATGAATAAGATTTATCAAATAGTAGGAGATTTTAAGTCCTCTGCCCCACCTTCCCTAGAAGCTACCACTTCTAGGTGGCTTCTTTTTTTTAGTTGTTCCTCACCTGTTTCTGAATAAGATGTTCCTAATTCTCCATTTGCTGCTTTTTAAAATTACTGATTTCTATTATGTAAAACAATTGCTCTTATATACATTACCTACCCATCCATCCTTCATCAGTTACAATTATTTTAGTAAATAAGTATTGTATTATGACCAAGAAAATGTCAAAGTTTTTGGTCTGAATGTTTGTTTCCCAAAATATTCTTACGGGGAAATCCTAATTCCCAAGTATTAGAAGGTAAGGGCTTTGGGAGGTGATCCAGTCATGAGGGCACAGCCCTCATAAATAGGATTCTACCTGCCCTTATAAAACTGGATTTAAAATGCAATTATAAAAGAAACCCAAGGGCTGGGTTGTAGCTCAGTGGTAGAGCGCTTGCCTAGCACGCGTGAGGCACTGGGTTCAAGTCTCAGCACCATATACAAATAAAGGTCTATCAACAACTAGAAAAGATATTTAAAAAATAAACCTGAGATTTCTTACTACTGCTGCCATGTGAAGGCAACACAGAAGCCAGATTTTTTTTTATTTCCAGCTTCTACAACTGTGAGAAAATTCTGTCAAGTAGAAGTTACTCAGTTTATTTCTTATAGCAGCTCCAACTAAGACTAACCCCATATGATAGTACTAAGTTTTTTTTAAAGTACTAAACCCTTTTTTACATGTTTTGATATGGTCTAAGTTGCTGAGGCTGACCTTGAACTTAAGATCCTTTCCCAGTCACTGGGATTATAGGTGTATGCCACCATATCCAGCTCATTTACTTTCTTTGTACTTGACCAGTAAATTCAGCTGTGAATTCTTCAAATGAACCCAAAATTTCTTTTGTTTAAATACATCGTTTTTGTCTTTGAGACATGTCTTACTTTTTCCTGCTTCAATCTGAACTACTATTCTCCAACATACTGCAGAAGAAATCCTGGGATTTCCCATCACAATCATGCTAGAAAATCTCTGCATGACATCATGTGTTAAGAATTCAGACCACTGTGATTTCAGCAAACTGAAGTGGCAATATCTGCATTGCAAATGGTCTACACCTCACTACTCTATCCCCTTAGACTCCACTCTAGTACTGATATAGCTCGAGGGTAAAGAGCCTGGTTCAATTTAGCACTGACCTAAGTCAACCCCAATATGGAGGATGCCTGGAAGACCTTTTAAGTCAAAATGAAAGGTCCAACACTAGGGCTGGGGGTGTAGCTCAGTGGTAGAGTACATGTCTGTGGGAGGCCCCAGCTCCAATCCCCAGCACCCACCAGGGAAAAAAATAAATAACTTTTAACACCACATCAAACTCCAAGATCTCCCTCACAGGTCCTTTGACCTTCACAGACTCAGACTGGGTCATGCCATCACTACCAAATTGTGTGACTACTCCCATCTCCACCAGAATTCCAAGAATACATCGTTTATTTGCATACCCAAGGCTGAGAAAGGATAGACACTATGCCTACACCTGCATATTCTGCTCATAAATCAACACAGTAAGCAAACAGTACTTAGTGAAGCACAAAGCCAGCTCACAGATAATCACACGTGGAACAGAATGAATCGTAGAATCTAAGGAAAAATTCAGTATATCAAAACATTACTCTTGGGTTGGGGATGTAGTTCAGTAACAGAGCACTTGTCTAGCATACACAAGACCCTGGGCTGGATCCTCAGTATTACAAAAAGGCATTACTCAAAAAATCAACTCCTGTGTGTCCATTTACACAGCAGACTATGTAGCCTCAACCCAAATTATCCTTGATTAGCAACTTAATTTCAGAATTTTTAACACTGAAAATCAGTGTTAAATTCTTTTCAAATCACCTCTGATTTGGCCCAAGGGATTGAACCCAGGGGTGCTTCATCACTTAGCTACACCCCTAATCCTTTTTCTTGAGAAAGGGTCTCACCAAGTTGCTGAGGCTGGCCTCAAACTGAACTTACCATCTTCCTGCCTCAGTCCAAGTGGCTGGGATTAGTCATGCATCACCATGCCTAGCTCCCCCAAGTTTAATATGGTGTGCTTCCTTTCAGCAAGTTTTTGTTTTGCTTTTTTTAGTTGGAGATGAACACAGTATCTTTTTTATGTGGTGATGAGGATTGAACCCAGTGCCTCACACTTTAGGCAAGTGCTCTACAACTGAGCTACAACCCCAGCCCCAGCAAGTTAAGTTTTTAAAAGAGCTCTAGTATGGAATGTAACATATCAAGCCAGTCCAAACTGAGCCATAAAAAACTTCTCATCTGTTACATGGAAACCAGGCTCTCAGAGTAAAAAGGAAAAATGATTTTCCTTTAATAGAATCAAAGATTAAAATTTTAACCAGATCAGCTTGTTTCATAAGGCAAAAGTTAAACTGCATGATGTGCACCTGTAGCCCATCACACTTGAGTCTGGGAATTTGAAATCAGTCTGGGCCACAGAGCTGTATCCTCTCAGAAAACAAATTATGCCTAAGTCTAATCTACTATGACAGGTCACTCTTAAAAACCTTCACTTACTATCCCCATCTAAACAGAATTTTCTACTTGACACATATTTCATCTCTCCTATAGAACTTGTAAAAATGTGTCCCTACCACCAAGAATACTACCTTTCAAAGTATCATTCAATAAATTATGTGTTCAATGAATATCATTAGTTCCCACTTTTGAAACTTGCCAAGATCACTATCAGACGAAGGGGTACAATGGTTATTAAAAGTATGCATCAGTAATAGTCTGTCTTTTAGAGAAAAAAGGACCAAAGTAGGTGTGACCCTCTCCAAAAGAAATGGCAGTGGTAAAGAGAACCCAGCCAGGGAAGGAAAACTGACAGAAAAATATGTGCCAGGACTTAAATGAGAAAACACAAAACACCCAGCACAGAGCCCATGTACGGAAAATAATTCCATGTTTTATCAATAGAGCTGCTCCAATCTCAGCTATCAGTGAATTAGAATAAATCAATTGGATCTGCTACATCTCATCATAACCCTTCCCTGAAAGTCCTATGCCTGGCATTATCGAGTCCGCAGGGTTTGCTTAGTAAATATTGAGACAGGCCCTAACTAGACATAAATCTACATGTTGAAACTGGGGCAAGAAGGTATAGACAATAAAAACATTAAAAACACTCTTGACAGAAACAAGAGGTGATAAGACAGGCACAGTGGTGCACACCTGTAATCCCAGCAGTTTGTGAGGCTGAGGCAGGATTCCAATTCAAAGCCAGCCTCAGTAACCTAGCAAGGCCCTAAGCAACTCAGCGAGACCCTGTCTCTAAATAAAATATTTTAAAAAGGGCTGGGGATGGGTTGGGGTTAAGCACCCCCATGAAGAGTTGATGGCTCTTCCTTGCATTCAGACCCCATCCTCATTGTTCAGTATCTGCAGGATTTTTTTTGCTTAGCATCTAAGGGCTGTTTAGCACCAGTTATGTGATGCTAGCAGCATCATCGTTCAAATATACTTTGGATGTCAGCAGAGCTATACAAATACATAAAGCAATCAGAAAGCATTACTGGTTTTTGGAAGTACTGAAATGTTCTCTGGTGGGAGCCACAGCTCCATTCTCCCATATGACATGAAAGGCGAAAGCTAACCTCTCTTCTTCCCCCAAATCACTTTCTTTTCTTGGACCTGAGTGGGTGTTAGAATGGCACTCATAGAGGTAGGTAATGACTATTTCTACAACAGGGAAAGGCCTACATCTCTAAAGAGCAAGTAGTTGGTAGACCAGTGGAAGAAGTCTTCATTGGAATAAGGCGACCTGGGATTTTCTGTTTAACCTTTTTTTCCCTTTGGCACTTGTAAGTTCTACCTACAAAAAAGAAAGTAACTGAAGTGATGATGTTCAACCAAAGCTGAATATATTAGAATGCCACACCCACCCCTTCTTTTTAAAGGTACAAAAAACCACAAAACAAGTCCAAGCAAGAACTCTCTCAAAGCACACAAACCCTAAGTTGAAAAACCATTTATTTCACCGGAAAGAAAAAAAGTGATTCAATTCTATAGGTCTATCCTTTGGGCCAAAAGAAACCCAGGAGCAGTGACCCTCTCATCAAGGTCATTCCCAAATCCAACACCCACTGGAGGCAGGAGGTGGGGAGGAGACAGCATAGCCCCCACCAGTTTCTGCATACAATGAGGCCTGCTGGGAGAACAGAACGTGAACAGGAAAGCTACAGGAAATACTGAACAACAGGAAGAACAGGAAAATGGGCAGGAGAGAGGAAAGGAAAGGAGAAGGTCTGAACTTAGCAAGGTAAATTAAGGTCCATGGTTCCTGAGGACTGAACGCACAGAGCTGAGAACGTCCCGGAGATGGGGTACCACGAAGGGTGTATTCTCATGCACAACCGCAGCTCGGAATTTCAGCCCACACACATCCCACCTGAAAGAGAGCACAATAAGGGGCTTTACAGCAAAGCTCAAAGGGATTTTACTTCAAAGAACATCTTTACAAAGTCTGGTAATTTAACTCTCCCTTTAAATTTACTTGTACCAGTTCCCCAGTATCATAATCTGAAAGAGAGCTTGAAGGCCAGAAAATTGGGCAGCTAAACAATTCCAGATTAAGGCCTTTCTCTAAATAGTGAATCTTCTTTCATGAGAAAAGGCAAAGACACTTCATTGCTCTGAATGTTAAAATTAGCACCCCCAGAAAAGGTAATTCCACATCATAAACTGTCATCAGAACATGAAAAAGGGAAAGGTTCCAATTAACTCTTCGAGAGTAAAAAAGTCAACAGTATGTTTCAATTAGGGAGTTACTGCCAAGGTCCAAGTTAAAAACCACTCAAAGTCTAGACAAAAGTAGTTATTATTATCAACTGAACAAGTTCTAAAACCTGAGGGCATCCAACTTCACCTAAGGAAGAAACTAACTTTTGAAAGAAGGCACTGGAGGGTATATGTAAGCTATATCAAGTCACTCAAGTTTCTTTTCTAGTCAGTGAACCCAATCGGCTTTTTCCTAGCCAACAGATCTGGGCAAGTTGCAGACCTCCTACCCTAATTGAAAAGATGACACGTATCACCTACACTGTTCCCACAGTATTAAAGAAATCAATGGTAATGTAGGGGACATACTAGGGGGGTACTCAAAACTAAAGGCATTGAGAATTATCCTTAAGTTCAACAGTAACCTCAAAAACCTGGAGCCCAAAGCTGGCAAGCATTGAAAGAGAATATATTCAAGTAAAGCCAAATGGATCATGAGGTTCAAAACATTTCATAAGAGGAGAAAGCCAGAGGACTCAAGGTAAAGCCAGTAGCTCAAGATTATTAAAAGTCATAACAACTAGTGGGAAGATGAAGGGAGTGATCTGCTTATGGCAAAACTCCCAATCCTGGATATCACCATTACCTGAGCATAAAATTAATAGGTGTGTCGTATATTACTATATACCTTGAGGAAATGGAGGATGTTGAATGTAGCACTATGGGAACAGTTAAAAAAAAAAAAAACAAAAACTAGAATGAACTTAATAGGTCATCACAGGACAAATTCAAAGACAGATATACAGTGGGTACTCTTTTAGGAATAAATCTTGAGCTGAGCAGCTAAGTTGGATTTTGGAGTCTGTGCCCAGAATTCCTTGTTGAACTTTTAAGACATGTTTTTTTACTTACTTCTGCTCTGTCAAGTACCTTCTATAAAACAAAAAAGGGTTGAACTGCTTCCCAAATGTCAGAAATACCCTTCAAGATTTAAGATGATGCCATTTTCGTAATCTTCACAGTAATTAGGACCTGAGCAGTGATGACCAATTAACTGTAGTTATGGACTTTACAGAGGTCTTATCAGACCTTTCACATAGCAGGAAGCACACAGGAAACTTGAAGTCCTCAGTAATGTCACAAACCCAGGAAACTCAACCAAAACTTGGAGAAATAGCACACCTCAGTCGGAATGTCTGGGTCCCAGGATCAGTTCAATTACAGCACATAGGTGTGACCCAAGATTCACCAGCACACCATTCTTTGTTCTTCCAGGCACAATCAGAATGACTCCCACTGCTGGGAGCCAGGGGGGTGGGGGTGGGGGGAGGCCAGGAGGGCCAAGGACGTTTACTTCAAAGTTAAGCCACTTAGGACTTCTTTAAACCGTGAACCATGCTAGTAACCTCACCCTAACCCTGCAAAAGCAAGCAAGCAGGGCAGCCTAATTGGAGCCCTTATAGGCTGCAGGAGATGGCAAAACCAGAACAAGGGACACCCCACCGCTCTCACCTCAAGCTTTAAAAGGCTGAGTACCGCGCCCGATCCGCATACTGCTCCCGCTCATACCGGGCCATGTCGTACAGGGAATTCCGCGCGGCTGCTGAAGCTTGGGACAACTCACTCTCATGCCCGTAACCGTAGCCCTCTCCAACAGTGGGAACGGGGGCTGTAGCGCGACGCAGGGGGCTCCGATCCCGCCCGTAATATGAAGTGGAAGCTGCAGTAACAGCAGCAGCAGCTGCTGCTGCAGCAGCGGCTGTGGCAGCAGCAGCTCCTGAGGTCGGCAACAGGTGTCTATCGTAGGGATCGAGAGAGGTGGAGGTGAGGTGACTGGCCATGGCTGTGTTCTGGACTTGTGGCAGCTGGGACAGGGTCTGCTCTGCATAATTATACGCAGAGGCAGCTGCAGCCGCCACTGCCTCATAGGACCGGGCGGCTCGGCAGCGCTTGTAGTAGGCATCGAGCGCTCCGTACGCGTTGTTGTAATACAATGAATCCCCATAGCTCATGGTGTAAGGCGTACGCACTGCTCCATATTGCTCATTATATTGCTCGGTCAAGTCTGCCACGCGGCCCGAACGATCTATTGGACACTCTTTGGACCAGTGCCCCTCTTTCCCGCACCGATAGCAGCCGCTCTGGTCTCCCATCCCGGGCGCAGTCCTAAGCCGGCTGGTGGACAACTGCACGTGCATTCGTTTGCCTTGAAGAAACAGACGCAAGAAGGGTTGCTATCACTTAGTCATAGCCCAAGCCCCTGCCCCAGTCACTGGTCATAGCAGTGACTTTACCTAGACAACTCTTAATGCAGAACTCATCACTGCCAAAAAGATTTTTTTAAAGGGTCCAACATATAGATTCAGTATATGATCTGATTTCCAGCAAAGATCAAGTAGATGAAGAAATGTTAAAGCAATGACACCAATTTACTGCTTACGAAACTACTCTCGCTCAAAAACAAACATCTCATCCATTGCCAAGTAACCATGGCAAAAATGTATTCCAAAAGGTGGCCTGAAGTCAAAGGAATTCAAAATAAGTTAAAGCATATCACAGGTTTCTGACATCTTCAATCTTCACTATCAAGGCTGATTCCACTTGAGCAGGAGGATGCGAAAGCCAGTTCTATATCCCTACCACCACCACCACTCCCCAAAATTAAAGAGAATGGAATAAAGACTCTAAGGTTGCGACTATTTAAGAGTGATCAGGATTTGATCCTGGACTGATCATGGTGGTTTCAAGCTAAATCTGGGAGAATTGTGAGGTTGGGGGACCTAATACAAGTTCAAGGAAAGTCTTCCTCCTTAACTGGGTGCTTGAATTTGCTGGTTCTGATAATCATTGTAATAAGAATTCTTTTACAATCTGACAGCAAATTTTAGTGACCCTCTACTTGGGTGAAAGGAAAACAGGTCAAGTTGTTCACAAAACTTCTCAATTTCTAGAAAGAATTACAAACTATGGAAGAAAAGGGGACTGAGAAAAGTGGAAAATGGACAATAACCACTAAAATTATTGGGCCAAATTGCTCAGTTCAGCAAGATTAAAATGCTTTCTCTTCTTCAAATAAGACAATCTAAGAACAAACAATAATACTATTTTTTCTTTGAAAATCACTATTTGTATTCTGAAAATCAAAAACTAAAAAGAAAAGCGGAAGGTTTTTTGGAAAAGTTAAAACTAAGTTCTAAATCTCTTCAGATAAGTAATTCCCACCTAACAAGACCTACCAATTTGTTGATAAGCAAAAATTCAGAAGGGATCCAAGTCCAGCCAAATCTCTCCAATGCAACTAGCTACAGGCACCCAAACATACAGATGTAAATGAGATGAATGGTTGGAACCAAGGAAGAGTCAATAGATTCACCTTCTAAAATGAGGAAAAATGGTAAATATATAATTTCATCTGCAAAATTAAAGTCAGATTACAGGAGACTTCCAGAAGGAGGTGGAGGGACCAAAATACCAAGAAAAGTCTCAATTTAAACATTATGTCTGGTTAAGTCCAAAGACATTAAAAGAATTAAGGCAATTAAGTACTTAAATATTTTAAAGTGTTAGCCTGTGTCTGGCATTTGCCCAGGGGGCCACATTGGCAGGTAACAAAATCAGAATAAGTAAGTATAAACTAAGAAACTGTGTAGTTCAGAACATAAAGGTGACTAATAAGTGCACTGATCTGTGAACTTGTCAATTCTAATGCCAGAAACAGACATAAATCTTTAAAAACATCTAAAATCAACTTCTTAAAGTGAGCAAACAATACAGAATATATGCAACACTGAAAAACTGAGATGGAAAAAGAACAGTCTTTAATAAGTGCCACTACTCAACATGCACACACAACTTACTAGAATAGTATTAAGAAATAAAAGAGTAAGACTTAGCAAAATGACTGTTTGAGCCCAGGAGGTCCAGGCCAGCATGAAAACACAGCGTGCATACACACACACACACACACACAAAATGACTGCTTGAGCCCAGGAGTTCCAGGCCAGCATGAAAACACAGCGAACACACACACACACACACACACACACACACACACAGAAAAAGAGGGACTGGGAATGTAGTTTAGTGGTAAAATACTTGCCTAATGTGTATAAAGCCCTGGGCTTGATCCCCAGCACCACCAAAAATAAAAAGAAATGAAAGGGTAATATTAAGAAATATAGTGGAAAAAAAAGAATAGGTTACATTAGAGCTAACCTAGAGTTCAAATGATTAGTTCAAAGAATAACCTGTCCTGAATCAGATCATACTGTCCTCCCCTTCCCCATGGAACTGCTACTAGAGACACTACTTCTGTGACTAGGTTACATTATGGAAGTGTCCAAAAATCATGCATCACATCACAACCTTCCACAAGAGCAGTCTTTGTTCCCAATTAAGTTGTTGACAAAATAACTCTCAACTAGCCAATTAAAACAGGAAAGCAACCTAGACCCAAGAGACCTGTGATACTTTTCTTTAATAATGCACAGTAATGCCCATGACACAGGGAACCCATTATATGAGGGAATGATGATTAGACCTCCAGCTATAAGCCCAATTTAAACAAAATGAACACCAAAGATGTCAGTAAAATGCCTCACAATAAGGCAAGTACTTAGGAAAAGAACTAGGCCTTACAGTGTTCATGTTGATACAGTTAGAACACAGGACTGAAATACAGTCATGAGTTATGAGAATGCACTACAGCACTACAATTTGGAAGTTAATTAGAACCAAAGGGAGGTGGCTTTTGACACTGAGGACCCAAAGGGGATGGGAGACGAGAGAGTTCAGCTGACAACTCACTATGGACACTATCTCCTAAATACTACTCTTGCAGAGGGAATTAAAAGCTTAAACCAAGAAAAGATAACAATACCTTTGAAAAACACTGACAATCCACATCACCACCCATGCTGCCTTCTAGGCACAAAAAACAACTCATCTGATCAGGCTCCAATGTAACACTGATCTAAGTACTCTTTTCACCAAAGATGTTGAAGTCAGTCCACCACCCACTCCAACCATTTTAAGACATGCCCTTACTGCCCCAAATTCCAATGCCTCCTTCCCAAGATTCCCGAAATCAGTCTTTTAATTCTGGAGTGGCTTTCTGAGCATAAGCCCTTAGTACAGACACAAGGCAAAATGGACTAGAGCTTTAACTTCTTAAAGATCAGCTATGGTTATTGTAAAGGTGAAAGATGGGGTAAGGTGGGGGTGTTTAACAAATTCTGCCCCTAAAGGGTTGCTTTAACTAGTTCTTCTCATGTCAAATAAAGCATAATGTTAATACTGTGGTGCTGAGGCAACACACTCAGTGAAACACTCTGCAATGTGTCCTACTAACAAAAGTAGAAAAAGAAACAACTGGACATCTTTAAGAGAAAAGGATTTCTAAATTTAGAGGCACAAAAGCCTTAGGGGCTCCAAATGAAAACCAAGTGGTGTTTCTAATAGACTTGCTTTGCCTAAGGTGAAGCCCTTAAAACCTTTGCATTCTCCATTTCAAGAAATGCCTCACCCATACTTAACCCTTCATCACCAGCCAAGCCAACAGCCGTATTTCTACCCCCAAACCCTCCTTTTATTTACCCAACTTTTTCTGCACAGAGCCTTGTGTTCAGCTCTCTACCCAAAGACAGTGGGTTCACCTTGAAACTCTGTGTTATCTAGGCCCCTGATGGCCTCCACTGCATCCTCTGCCCGCTCCATGTGTACAAAGGCATAATCTTTCACGATGTCACATTCGATGACTGGACCATATTCCTCAAACTTGGCGCGAAGCTCCTTGTTAGTGCAGGTGGGACTGATGTTGCCCACATGCAACTTTGTTGAGGTTTTGCTCTTGTTCTTGCTGGCTTCCACATTAATATTCACCCCATGAAGCTTGTAGTGGTGCAGGTTTCGTATGGCATCCTCAGCTGCAGTTTTGTCTTCTATGTGCACAAAGCCATAGTTCTTAATGATGTCACATTCCAGCACCTTTCCATACTGCTCGAAGAGTGAGCGGATCTCTTGCTCTGTGGCCTCCCGGGGCAGGTTTCCAATGAACAGTTTCACCATCTCGATACAACCTGGGAGAGAAGAAACAAGATTTCTAACAAAAGACCTGGGGGGGGGGGGGGGGGATCACCCCTGCCACCTTCACTAGCATATTTCCAATTTTCTCACATGTTCACACTCACATCTCCACACAGTAATGAACGGGAAATGGGAGTGAAGTAAACAGGCCTACTAAGGGAGATCTTTAGTAACTAAGGAGTTTAAGAGTTACATACCTTCAAACAAGAATGCAAATAAAAGTGAAAAGCATAAATGAACATCTGGTGATACTAAGTTTTTCTGTCCACTAGGTGGTCAGTCATAAGACAAAAGTCTAACTACCGGGCTTGCTGGTTGACTGCCTGAAACTACGAATTGGCTCTTCCTCCGGTAATAACCATTTCCGGAAAAGTGGGTCTTGGAAGAGCTATGTTTAGGGGCTTCTATTGGAAGTAATGAACGAGAGAGGCCGTGGGAGAGAGCGTGGCGTGCAGAGTACTGGAAAAGCGTCGGAGTGGGGAACGCCTCTCTCCAGGTACCATCCTACAGGCGCCTGCAGAATGGAGAAATGCCTGGCCAGAGGGAGGCTTCAGGTTCATCAACCAGGCAACAATGTCCCAGGTCCCGAGAAAGTCTCAAGACAAGCTTGTAAATGCTCAATCTAAGGACAGCGGGGTTACCTCGAAGAAAACGTCGCGGCAAGAAGCCGAGACAAGTGGGGAAGCGGCCAGGGTGGGAGAAAAGCTTGGTATTCTCGGGCGGGAGGCGATGGGGGAAGGGCTGCTTCAGGCTTACCGCGCAGTGCCGAGGACCGAGGTCGTCTCTCAGTGACGGGCGCGCAGGCCGCGACCCAACCAGGACACCCCCGATGCCCAAGGTAGTGAGACAAAATTTAACAGAGCAAAGGAAAGGAAGTGGAAGGGCTCGGAGTCTCTCACCGCACGGAAATCGGCAGGGCCTCTTCCTCGCGGCGCGGACGCTTCTGACAAAACGCTAAAATGGCGGCGGCCGCAGCAGTGACTCTGGGTAGAGAGGGGGAGGTGACCTATCCACCGGATTGGCTGTTCAATAAAGTAAATGGCAGGCGTTCCCGAAGATCCTCTTCTTGATTGGTTACCGCGAACGCCAATTACCTGAGAGGCCGGGAAGAGGTGGAAACGTCAGTAACCCGGAGCTTTTATGTGAAAGCCAATGAGCACCAACATAGCTAAGCCGAAGCCACTGATTGGGTAGCAGGTCGGCTTGAGGGAGGAACTACAAACGAGGGTTTCGCCGGCGACTGGCGAACCGCCATTAGGCGGAGCGAGCGAGGAGCCGGTGTGGCAGTCTGTAGCTTCATGGCGCCAACTTTGTTAAGCTTCCACGTTTCGACACTTCCACGTGCACAACACGACAGCATTCTGCACTCCATTTTTGCCCTTTACTCCAAGTATACCCCTCTGAACTCCCAAACGCCACCCACTTCGCAGCCTGGATGCTGTGGGCAGTAGCTTACGCAGACACAGCGCCAGGTAAGAAAAACAGCGAGGGCTCCCACCTGAGAAAAATCAGCCTTCTTCTGCCAGTAACCCGCACTGTAGCCCTGGAAGCCCCGAAGCTCCCCGCAAATATAAAACTACGTATAGGTAGTGAAAGGAACTCTGCAACAGTCTGGGCCCCGCTTGACCACGGTGTGATGACCCAAAAAGTAGGCCGGCCAGAGGCGGCTCTATCCGGGAGGGCAAACCGAATTCCCTCCGCAAGCAGCCTCCCAGGATCCAAAAACAGAACCCTCCCCCTCCCTAAGAAAAAAACGGGAGCAGCAAAGTTTTTTTTGTTGTTGTCGTTTTATTTTATTGGGTGCCATCAACCAGAGCTGTAAGTTTAACACCCCCGCCCAACCGACCTTAGAGGGAAGAGCATTATCACAATCAGCTGTAAACAAATACAATCAAGAACATTCTTCACAGGGTCTCGGCTCCCTCATCACATTTTCTTTCTCACCCTTTGGCTGCTTCATTTGATCCCATGTTCACTGAGCAAGCAACTTCAGTCAAGACCCTTTGCAAAGCAGCTTTTTTGAAAAGGGAATTAAAGGGGAAAGGGGGATGCAAGTGCTGGATGGAAAAACTTAAAATACCAACAAAACAGGCCAAAGCAGTGAATTGTTTATGACGAGAGGGAGCATCAGGAGTGGAGATGACAAACAGAATGTAGTGCTACCCAAAACAGCCACAAAAGAACACGAGGAAGGAATTTTGTACAGCAAAAGGTGAAGTCAGAGTACTGAACAAAAAAGGTGGATTTTTAAAACCCGACATGATTCAGTACTCCAATGGTAGAAAACTAGTGGAGTTTATTCTAGGGTAGAAAAAAGCAAGGTTCTTAAAAAGTCAAAAATATGGCATATGGGGATGTGGTCACTAATCTCACTCCTTTTCATTTTGACTATGATGCACCGCCAAGACTGTTAGGTCACAGTTTGGTAATGAAGAAAACCAATTCTATTTTAGTGTGTTGCACATGCCCTTTCCCAGGGGACCAGCATTAGGTGGTAGTGATCACAACTCTATGCATCAGGAAATGCATATAGTACATACACCTCTCTCATCTCCTTTGTGTGATCTTCCAATTTTTTTTATCCCAGAAACCCTGAAGACCAAACTTTGTTGCAGATACCAAAAAATATGAAGTTAACTCACTCTATGAAACTCCAATCTCTGGACCTGAAAATGAGGCTGTTTTTGTTTGCAGTGCCAGGAATCAAACCCAGAGCCTCATGCATGAGCTCTACTGCTGAGCTTCATCTGCAGCTGGAAAGACCTTTTTCAGACCACAATTCATGCCAATGTGCAAACACGTAAGGACACTCTCAATCTAATTACTGGATTTGCGTTCTGAAATCTCACTAGATCTAGTTATAACTTACTTTGCAAGTCACCCATCTAATCAATTAAAACATCCCCATGCTTTTTAAAATCAATTACATTTGGTGGGGGTGGGACCAAACTCCCTCCCTTAACTATAATACCCTATTCAAAGTTCCTGCTGGAATCTCTCAATCTGTTTAACCACTACCACCCTTCCAGACACAAGCCTTATGGTACCAAGCTCATTCAGATTGGAATATTCTTTCTGGAGATGCTTCATTGCCCAGCCCATTTAAAGGCTTCCTCTACTCCAACCTTGCCTTGCAACTCTATTTCAACTCAAAATCCTAGCACTTGTAATTCTATTTTTTCATTTTCTGCCCCTCTCCTGTCCCTGTAAATACTTTTTCCATACCATATTCCCAATGTTAGAACTGCACCTGGCACATGGAAGACCCTCAAATACTAAGTTAAAAAGTGAAAGAATGAATGCATGAGTTAATTTGATTACCAAAAGGAGGTGAGTTTGATTTCCAGTCAGTTTCAGGTTAAGAACCTGGATGGGGCTGAGGATGTAGCTTAGCAATCAAGTATTTGCCTAGCATGTGCAAGGACCTGGGTTCCATCCCCAGCACTGCAAAGAGGAAAAAAAGAAAACTCTGGACACTCAACAGTACTGAAAACATGTACCTTTACTCATATTAGCTAGTCTAACTTTCCAAGCTCCTGCAACAAAAAGCAGATGGCCAAAAGCCAGAGATAATCTATGCTAAGAGCTTTTGAGCACTTTGACAAATGAAACTTTAGGAAGAGAGGTTTGTAGCTTGAGTGTCTTCATATTGATGCTTACCCAAATGTATTCTACTGAAAACTAAAGGAACTTAATGTTTGCCCCGGGGGGGGGGGGGGGGGGGCGACATCTGATCCAAATCCCCCTTTTTAAAAAATATATATTTTAGTTGTCAATGGACCTTTATTTTTTATTTATATGCCGTGCTGAGAATCGAACCCAGTGCCTCACACATAGCTTAGGCAAGTGCTCTACCACTGAGCTACAACCCCAGTCTCTAAATCCTCTACCTTATTCATGGCTCTATTACAGAGAGAATAACACTTAATGAATGTTTAACAGACCCTTGTCTGGAACACCTTAGATGCCATTTTAGTGATTCCGAGTTTTTTGTTTGGTTGGTTGTTTGATACTAAGGATTTAGCCTGGGGGGTGCCTAACTACTGAGCCAAATAAATCTTCAACCCTTTGAGATAGGGCCTCACTAAGTTTCTACAGCTATCTTTGAACTTGTGATCCTTCAGCCTCCAAGCTGCTGGGATTATGGGCATGCACCACCATGCCTGGCTTTTTCTTTTTTTGAGATTAAGTCTCACTTTTGTTGCACGACTGTTCTTAAATTCCTGAGTGCAAGTGATTCTCCAGCCTCAGTTTCCCAAGGGTCTACATAGGCCTGTGCTACCATGTCCAGACATTTTGGTGATTGAGTTTGCTGATTGAGGGGGTGGAGGGATTGCTGATCAGGCTACCAAGTTCATAAAAGGTAAAGTTATTTGTCTGAAGTCATCCAGAAAGCTGACATTTTATCAAAGCCTAGAATAAATCTGCATTTTGGCTGCAAACAAACAGGAGGAATAATATTACATGCATATAACTGAGAAATGAGACAGCTTAGACTTTTGAAAGGGAAATGGGCAAATCCACACGTAAGGGTAACATTAAGGTCAGTGAAAACTTAAGACATGAATAATCTATATTAGCTTCATACCCTTAAGGGTGAATATTACAATTTATACTCCTAATAACTCTGGTTCCTGGTCCAGAAATGAATTACCGATATGATAAAGGCCCCAATTCTCCAGGAATGGTCATAGGGAGCCAGTAAGCCAACCAAGCAGGCATTTCAGGCCTCTACTCCCACTGCCAGTCACACACCCTTAGACTTCTTTAATGTTCCTAACCTCATACAGTAATCTTTCCTCATATCCACAAGAATGTGATCCTAGAACAGAGGAGTATTGCCAGAGACTGGAAGTAGCCAAAACATATGGCCCAGTGGCCTAAGTCACTCCCAGGCATGACTCACTGCAAAAATTCACTACCTTCACAGCGACCCAGGTGCTACATTCACACCTACATCCAAAGTCTTTGCTCAGAGCTGTGTACTACAGCCATCTCAATCTATGATGGCTAGCATTTAATGAGAAGTGACTATATGAGGCCCTATACTTGTGACATGTTCTCATTTAACCCTCTCTCAACACTAGCATAGTGTAAAGATTACAAGCAAAGTTCAGATGGTTGGTTCAAATCCTTGATCCAGCACTTTGTTAGCCTTGTGATTTTTTTTCCCCAGTGCTGGGGATGGAATCCACATGTAATCTGGAAAAAAAAAAAAAACTAATCTGTAGCCTCAATTTCCCCACTTATAAAGTAGGTTTAGAAATATCTAGCTTGGGCCCAGTGGTGTACACCTGTAATCCCAATAACTCAAGAGGCTGAGATAGGAGGACAAAGTTCAAGGACTTAGCAATTTAGCAAGACACTGTCTCAAAAGATAAAAAGCACTGGGGATATAGTTCAGGTGGTAAAGCATGCTTGGATTCAATCCCCAGTACCAAACAAAACAAACCTATAAAAATCATATATTTTGGTTGTATGAAGATTAATTAACATATGAAAAGCACTTTTGTGTGTGTATGTTTGTGTATGGTGCTGAGAATTGAATCCAGGGCTTTGGGCATGCTAGGCAAGCACTCTGAACAACTGAGCTGTATCCCCAGCCCAGAAAAGCACTTTTAACAGTGTTGAGCACATGTTGGATGACAAAACTGAGCCAGAGTTCCTGACGTCCAAAATCACATGGCCAAGAGGTACAGCCAGGATTCAAACTCAGGAAACCTGAGACAACAGTGTTCTTATTCTCAGTAAAGCTACTTTTCAAATCAAATCCCACCTCCAGAAAGTACTCTCTGCCTACTAGGGATGCCACATCCTCTCCTTCCTAACCTAACCATTTGTCTACCATTACTTATTAACTATAACTGGTTCACTGAGGTAGGTCATTGAAACTTCCAGACTGTAACTTTTTCTAGGTCAGACCAAGTGTTCAGTTACCTGAACACTGCATTCCAAGCACTACAGATATTTCAAATGATTTAGAGCTAAACCTGAAACTCAGTTTTATGACTTTTTAAAGGTATAAATTTTCCATATGCTGTCCTCTATTACTAAATTTCTAATACATACTCATCCATAAATCTAGTAATGTATTTTCATTACGACTTCATCCATCCATGAGAGTCCACAGACTTGGCTTGGCTGGACAGAATGCCTGGAGAATCAACAGACTGTGTAAGGACTTTGGCAGAACTTAACTAGGGGTTATGACTATTAGGCAGCCTACCTGTAGAGACTGGCCCCTCAGTGACAGTCCCATTATCTCCATTAAAAGAGATGGGGCCCCAGGCCCCAAACTAAACAGAATTTAAAACAAGGTTCAACTCAAGAGAGTGAGTTGGCAAGGCTAGAAGCCTCTATTTGGTCTTGTTCCAAGAATAAACCAACTAAACCAATGACCACCAAGTTGTAGAGGTGATAGGTGTAAAGTTGAATGATCAGAAGATACACTGAGCGCCCATTTTCCTAAAACATACATCAAATGTCTCTCCTCTCATTCACTAAACCCAACTTTCCCCAAGTTATAGGATCTTGGAAATGAAATAAAAAATCAAAGTATGAGTGGAATATGGGATTAACACAGATGGCACATTTAAATAAAAGAGGGGAGATTTTAAAACATCTGCAAGAGAAAGGAAAATGACAAAATGATTCGGCTTTGTAGCTCCTTCTGGCCTGAAAGCCTGAGGGCTGAGGCAGCAAGGGCATCAGGACCTAAAAATGACAGACAGTTAGTGTGATCAAATAGGCCAGGTCACTCTGAAGAGTTGGGGCTGCAATAAAGAATGTCAACACTGGCCCTGAAAGCACACTAAGCTTTTTGCAAGGAATCATGGGATTGGGACAGTGGCAGAACTCTCACTGGAGAGAAAGGAAGATGACAGAAAGCCACATTGACAAAGAAATATTGCAAATACACAGGCCACAATCATAGCCCTATAATCAACCCTCAATTTTCCAGTGTAATAATCAAAGCTCAGCTTGTTAGCATGGCCCTCAGATCATTATACCATCACACAGAAAAGTAACAAGAAACCTAAGAAACTTCTATTTCATTCTTCCCCAGTCCTGCAAAGAAATAAAAAGGAGCAGCAAAGCACCCAAAGGCAAAGCAATGAGCAGAAAGAGAAGCAAAGAAAAGAGCTATGGCCCTTGTATTCCCTTAGATGACCCCCGTTAGCATCCACAAATACGAGCTCATGGTTTTAAAACCATATTTTTGCACGCTTGGCAGAGGGAAGAGGACATCCAGGGCAAACTTCTCTTGTCATAGGCACATTCACGTGAAGCTAATGAGGAGGAAGACAACCCACCTGAACTCTACTTGACCCACATACCTCCCCAGTAACTTTGCCCTAGCAGGTTCCCAAATCAAGTCTCTAAAGCACCCTTTCCACAGGAGCATGAGTAGGTTTTCCTGATATCACCCAATCCAACCAGTCTTATTTCATTCACCCATCATTACCAAGCCTCCATCCTGTTGTTGAAATTGTCGTATTTTTTGCCCAGGTCCTCAACTCCCAGCTCTGAAATAAAAGTACTGGCAGAATCCTCAATTTCTCACCCAATTCTAGCATCCCGATTTCATTTTACTTGCACCTCACCCGCTTCCCACAGTCTGACACCTCCAAATATAAACCCAGCAAGAAGACATCTAAAAACCATTAACAGATGGGGACAGGGAAAGGAGTCTCAGGTGCTGTGATGGCAGGGGTTAGCAGGATGCGGGAGAACACTCCATGGTGAAATTCAACAGGCGAAGTACCAGGACTCTGGCCAGAATGCCTCATAATTGCCTCAAAATTTCCCTGCTCCATCCTTTCTCCAACCACAGGGAAGCATCAGATAGGGACATTACTCCCACCCCACTATGGCTCCTTTCCAGGTCCCAGCCCCAGTGCTCTTTAGAGCCAACTGTCTGAAGGATACGCCTGTCTTTTAAACACCAAAGCAGCCCATTCCCCACTTATTGAGAAAAGCCAAACCCTACAACCACCCTGCTGGAGCTCAGGTTGTTTCTGGAGAAAAGGCAGGGAAATGGTCAACCACAGGCAGAGGAAAATGGGTATTATAGACTGCATTTTGATGTGATCAAGTTGAGGGCTAAGAAGTCCAACCACTTTGTCTGGACTGTCTTGCCCTAAAGATGGTTGATGGCTAGTAGGACGCCAATAAGCTAAATCCCACTGGGCAGCAGGGAAATCATTCTAATTCCCACATTCAAACCCCTTTCCAAACCCACCCTGGTTTCTCAGGCTGTTTGCCCTTTAGCTATCATGACTTCCTGGATGTCAAACTGGCTCCTCTGACACTGAGTGCAATCAAGACAATGACAACCAGGTTTCCAAACTGCAAATCGCCCCAAGTTTTATTTGTAGTCCATACAAAAGGGGGGGAAATTAAGGTTTTCTAACACCACCTACTTGGGGAGATGGGGAATTGGGACTGTGCTGCTCACCATCGCTAGGACATCAGTGGTGAGCAGGGATTTGGACACATACCAACTGACTGTCCCAATAGGATCTCAGTCTCAACAGTCTACAGAGGAACAATCAGGGCCCCCTGGACTGCTGGAACAGCTTGGCGCACAGGAAATGGTTAAACTAACCCTTTCCTGGCCTCCCTCACATCTAAAAGAAAAAGGCGCCGCCGACCTCAGCTGCAGGTTGCTTCCCCATCCAGACGACCTTAAATATCGCGCACAAAAATAAAAGGGAGCCAGGAAAAAATAAAAACAAAAGTAATTCCCATTCTGGAGAGATGGGAGGCAGGGTAGAGGGGAAACCGCAGATCTAGAGCCAGTAACAAGATGTGATGCTGAGGCGAAGGAACAAAGTAGGTTACTGCCAAACACTCAAAAGGATGGTCTCCTGGGGAAGGCCCACATGGTAGAGGGAGGGGATGAAAAACCGAATTGGGAGAGGTATGGGCCAGAGTGGTTATAACCTGGGTCTGCACCCTACCTACCTCTCCCTCCCTCCCCGTGGTGCCCCAACCCCAGGATGGCCCTACATGCGGCGCTGGTAGCCAGAGTGCATCTGAGCTGCCCGCAGGTAATCATTATAGGAGCCCGAATAGCGTGCGTAATCGGAATGGGCATCGGGCAGGCGACGGTAATCCAGCGAGGACTTTGTCGGCGAGCGGCGGAACGAAAGCTGCGACTCTGATAAACGGCGGTAATCAGAGAGCTCGGCTAAACGCCGGTCGGAACCATACCTAGTCGAGAGAAGAAGACAGTTGGTGAATGAGACAATTGAGGGGAGGGCTCCGATGGGCATGGGGGAGATGCCAATAGGGACAGGGAGGGTGTGATCAGATTTGTGTCCAACAGATTGGTTTCCTTTTGTCAGAAGGTTCTTCACCCTATCCAGGCCAAGAAATCAAGCCTGGGTTCAACTCATTTAGGAAACCAAGCCCTCCACTGAAGCCCTCCTTTCCAAAGTGGCCAAGGTGAATTTTGGTCTACAGTCCCAAACCACAAACAATCCCCACCCATGGGCACTACACAAAGACCTTGGTTGTTTATCAACAGAACGGCGGACGAAAGCAAGGTCCCCAACTTCCCACAGAGTGGACGCATCTCATAAACTTGCCTTCAGCCATTAAGTGCCAAAGGGACTACTCTTTCACACCCACCCCCAACATCAGGACAACCAGGTAACAGGCTTAAGAATCCTTGAGACACTGGGAAAGGGTATGGGCCACAATCCTGCAGGCAGTGGCTCCTAAGGCACTTGGGCTGGTCTAGAGTGGTGACATTTTCCCAGTCTAACTACCTAGTACTACCCCAGGCTGAGCGCTGTGCTCCACCTGAACCCTGGTGACCAGAAAAGTTCACAGACTCCGACCCCCTCGGCCTCTGCACATCCCACAGGAGTAAAGGAGAAAAGACCGAGGGAGGGGCCTATAGTTCCCCTCCCATGCCAACCTCAGCCCCTTGCCCTAAGCCCCAGCTGGGGGCAGAGGCGGGGGGGCATACAGTACCTTTTCGACATGGCGACAGCCTTTTTGTAGGGATCGTCGTAGCTGGCCCGGGGTGGGGAGAGGCGGGTACGCTCATAGGGCGGCGGGGTGCTGTTGGCGTTGGCAACGGCCCCCTGGGACATGGACAGGTAGGCTGCAGACGGCTGACCTGCCCCATCGTAGGCATTGCCCGGCTGGCCACGGTAGGAGGCAGCAGCCTGAGGATGCTGCTGGGCAGCATAGGAAGCAGCCAATGAGGCTGATGACTGAGTGCGGTAAGGAGCTGCCAGGGTGGCAGAAGGCTGGGCCCCGTAGGCAGCTGCGGCACCATAGGAGCCAGTGGCCGCAGCAGCCGACTGAGCCCCATAGGAGCCTGACAGGCCCATTGATGCTTGGGCCCCATAACTATTCAGTTGGGTCTGGACAACTGGCTGGGCCCCATAGGAGCCAGCCATTGGGGTAGTGGCTTGTGCAGCGTAGGCGGCTGGCTGGCTGGCATAGGCAGCAGCTGTGGCTGGCTGTGCCACATAAGCAGCAGGCTGGGAAGAGTAGGAAGCAGCCTGCTGTGCAGCATATGGGGCAGACTGGGCATTGTAAGAAGCCGAGGGCTGGGCATTGTAAGAAGCTGCCTGGGCTCCATAAGCTAGTGAGGAGGCTGCAGACTGGGCCCCATAGGAGGCAGCCTGAGCCCCATAGGAGCCTAAGGAGGAAGCTGCTCCCTGGGTGTTGTAGGAGGAAGCAGCTGCACGAACCCCATAGGAAGAGGCAGCCTGGGCGCCATAAGAGGATGGCTGGTTACCATAGGAGGCAAGGGAGGAGCCCTGAGCCCCATAGGAGTTGAGTGAAGAAGCTGCAGCCGCCTGACCCCCATAGGAGGAGAGGGCTGAGGCTGAGGGTTGGGCTCCACCATATGGGCCGAGCGAGGAAGCTGCGGCAGACTGGGAGCTAGGGCTAGCCAGCTGGCCCCTGTATGGGGCCCCAAGGGAGACAGAGGGCTGAGCGCGGTAAGAGGCTGCCTGGGCTGTCATGGGCTGAGTCCGATAGCCGACACCCAAAGAGGCAGAAGGCTGGGCCCTGTAGGCAGCTCCCAGCGACACTGAGGGCTGGGCCCGGTAGGTGGCTGGCTGGGCCGTCAGAGGAGCCACATAAGAGGCTCGGGGAGGTGAACGGCGCAGGGGGCTTCGGTCGCGACCAAAGAAGGGTGGCGTGGGCTGACGGGCTTGCCCATCAAAACCACCAGTGCTGTTGCCAAAAGCCTGTTGGTAGTCGAAGGTGGCAGAGAAGCCACCAGTTCCAGGGAATGCCGTATCCCCAGCCCCTGGTTTCTTGGTCTTGTCCCCAGACTGGATAGCCAGGCCAGGCCCCTTCTTCTGACCCTTGGTTGAGAGTTCCACGTTGATGCGCTTGCCCTTCACTTCTTTGCCGTTGAGCTGCGCGATGGCGGCTTTGGCATCTGCTTCCTTCTCCATGTGAACAAACGCGTAGTCTGATAAAGCAGCAGACAGAGGGTTAGCAATTAGGGGGGTAGGGCATGCTACCCGATGGGTCCCAAATTGGATACAACAGCACCCAGCTGTTGCCAGCTACCTCCAGGCCACCAAACCCTCCTCTCCAGGAGTATGTCATAAAATATGGCTCCCACATAACAAAGTGTCTGACTATCCCAAGCAGTCGCCTTTGACTAGGGCTTTTTCCCATTCTCCCCTGTCCCCTACCACTTCACCCAACTCCCTGGTGAAAAAGAAAGAGCAAAGAAGAACTGCAGCACAGGTTAAAAATCTTCGCAGCTATTATAAGTATAAACTAGCAGACAAAACAAAAGAAGGGTTCCTGGATCACTCAATTATCCAGTGTTCTCAACCCAAGCTCACCAAACACCAAGGCTCACCTTTGATGCTTAGCTCTCAAGCACTAGAAATGACTACTCACATTTTGCCACAAGCCATCTCTCAGCCTAGCTCCAATTAAGGTGAGATTCAATTCAGGCAAGAGAGTTAAACTACAAAGAGCAAGCAGTTCACAAAATTCCTCCAATATAATCTCCTCCCTTTTCAAATTACTTTCCTGTTTTCAAAGCACTTTCATACACACAACCTCACTTGGGCCTTACAATACTGTGAGATGGCAAGACAAAGAATCATCATCTCCACTTTACTGATGGGCAAACGTCCAAAAATTTTTATGCAGTTGGCCCAAATCAAAGTATATAATGCCAGGACCAGTTTCAGCTCTTTATGCCCCATGCCCCTTTGCTACACCAGTCTGTCCCTATGAAGTCAACATGAAAGGCATAACTGTGTAGCATGACTAAAAATGTAAGCTCAGAAGGGGAGATGCTAGATCCTATGTCAACAAGGTACAGAAATGGAAACTAAGACCCTCTCCCTCAGCCACCCTACATCTTCCACCATTTCCTCTTTAAGGGACACAGAGAGGTATCCCTTACCCTTTGGGCTTCTGTTCTTAAGACAGACTGTTTACAGGAAAGATCTGGTTTCTCAGCTATAAGGCAAGAAGCTACAAATGCTGCAAGCTAGAAGGTAACCCTGAGGCTTTCTTTCAAGACCTGAATGAGTTGTGCTGGGAAGAGGATCTAAGATAAGCTGTGAGTCTCTATTCATCTACCACAGAAGAAAACTTTAGAAGTGAAAAGAAATTCTAGATCGTGTCCATACTATAAACTGCAATGGTATATAAACAAGATCTGAAGAACAATGATAGGAATCTGTCCCTGAGAAATAAAGCCCTGCAGTTAAGCCCACTCTGGACCTATGGCTACTTTAAGAAAAAAATCCAAATGCTGAGATCCAATCTCTAGCATGTAGGTTTAAGAAATAAAAAGGTACCTGTGAAGTTACCAAGGTTCCATTCTCCAATAAAAGATATCCTTTTAACAGTCTTCACACAAGTGTCCTAATTTTTAGAAATCTTCATTCTGGGATACCCTCTCTAGATAATATTCTTTAGAATATTTTTCTCTAAAAAAACACAATGTCATCTGTACACACAAACTTGGAACCTACTAGAGATGATAAAAGAACAAAATGAACTATCACAACTCTCAGTCCTCAACACCCCCACAAACAGAGCCTGATTATTTACCAATTATGAAAAGCTAAGCATTCCAATTCACTTGGCCATAAAGATACTAGAATTGTCCTCTGATCTCTCATCTTCATTCTGGGTAGCTAGCTAAAAACAGCAGCAGGTGGTCTAACATCTCTAAAAGCAGAGATTGAGTTGACCCTCAGGAATGGCAAAACCACCTGGATAATGCAATGATAGGCAGAAAGGCTCACTCAAAGAAAGAGAAAGCAGGAAGATTTGCTAGAGCTTATAGGCAAGACAACGGGAGGTGGGGACGAAGGGGACGATCTCCAGGCACTGTGAGGGATTAAAGGAACCACACCACATTCCTGATTATTCCTGATTATTTTGTCTACAAATTCCCACAACAGCCTGTTGTCTACTCCCTACACAGCTGGGTTTTATTAAGACACCAAGAAGTAAAATTTTAAAATTAAGATTTCAGGTCTGGAAATGTATCTCGGTGAGCAGAGCTCATGCTTAACATGTGTGAGGCTCCAGGTCAATTTCCTGCACTGAAAAAGAAAAGGGTGGAGGAGGATTGAGATTTCACATGTTCAATTCAACTGACAGTCTTAGTGAAGTATGTAACTGATGGTGGGGGGAGGAGATACAATTATAGCCAAATTATATCAGGAACTTTCTAAGCTTGACATTGAAAGTTAAGTATGACCAGTTTGTCCAGATGACTCAATCCCATCAGGGTTAACTGTGCCCTATCACAGTGAGCAGCCAAACTCAGACCGAGCCCTGTCAAAGATGCCCAGAAACCCAACTCCTCCCCAGGCAACAAAGTATCAGAGATCTTAAGAACTCCAGGGACTCTTGCCTGGATAGTAAGTTCAAAGTAACCTCTTCATCAAAACTAGCATTAATCCTAGCAAGTAATGTTTTGCAGATACCACCTAATGGTGTGATAGCATCACAATTCCTCTAGTACTAAAGTTAAGAGAATCCAGAAAAACATTTCCTATCCTAAGAAGATAAAAAATAAAAAAAAAAAAATAAAAAAAAAAAAAAAACACCGTGAAACTATAGAGCTCAGTATAAAAAGGATGGCTACCCACAAAAAGAGAGAAGACATAATTTTCCTCTTCTGACTCAGACCTCCCCTGAAGTATGCAAGTGGTTTTTGAAGCTGTTCATCTTTGAACACCCAATAGGACAGAGCTGTGGAGAGTGGTTACCACTGTTGCTATGGACATTTTTGGTCTACAAATCATATCTAAGCTCCCAGAGTAACCAAGCAACCATATTTTTCTCCGTGAAATAAAACAGAGCTGGCTGTCCTGTGCTTTTTGAAAACCTGGCAGGGCTGAGGGTGTGGCTCAAAGGTAGAGCCACTAGTCCAGCATATGTAAGGTCCTGAGTTTGATCCCCAGCACTGCAAACCAAAAGACCTGACAGCAAACAGAAAACTCAATCAAATGCCCATTCACAGTCCAAGAAATGAGTAAGCTTTTTATTAAGCCAGTCTCTTCTACTACATTCCCAACTTTAAATCCTCAAACCTTTTCACCCCAAAGAGCTATAAAAGTATCAGTAAGGGATATCAGTGTATCAGGTGCTGTTGAATATAAGCCTAACAACAAGTAACAGTGGAAGACCCCTCCCTGAGGAAATCAAAGCATTTCTAACAAACGTTTACAAAGGGACAAAATGCACAAAATTTTCCAACTCTCACAGGAAAACAGTCGGAAATTCTAAAACTCATGTGAAGTTTTCATGCACTTCACCACCATCTCCCCTGCCCAACCCCCATCACTTAGTGTTGGTCCCAGGCAAATTCAGGAACACTTTTGGCTTTCTCTATAACCTGAGAGCAAGCTTCATGATCATGAGTTCCATTGAGACTGTCCCAAGATACTGATTCTAGACTCCCAATCTACCAGTCACCTGCCTAACTACAAAAGAAACCTAACAGATTAATTAAACACAAAACTCTCACATCCCTTTCGGGTCAAATACCCAGTCTGAAACCCTCCCACTCTTTTATTCTAAACAAAAGCAAAAATCCATGCACCATACAGCCTGCCTCAGAGCACCCAGCAGGAAAGCCCGATTCCGGATAGTCGTGGACTTGCATAACCTAAGTTGAGGAAAATAGAATGGAGTATTAATGCAGAATAAGGATTTCTTCCTAGCAAGGGACACTATGACCTTTTACACTTCCCCCACTTATGGAAAGGACAAGGAATAGCAAAAGTGCCTTTCCAGGACAAAAAAAGAAATATCTTTGGTGAGAATGAACAAGCAACTGCACCCGTTTATTCCTCATCCTCAAAACTTCTCACAATGTAAGAGCAGGGATGAATCCAACACCAGGAAGGCAAGACATACTCCCAGGTGCATCCTTGAAGATAACAGGGCAAAGTTAACTCAGATCTGTTCCTAAGTGGAACAGAGACAGGCCACATATAAACAAGGGCTGACCCATCAACTCTTCCCCAAAAAGAGTAAGAAAGAACTTAGGGGAACAACCCAGATTAATTAAAAAAAAAAAAAAAAAAAAAAAAAAGTGAACTGGGCTCCAAAAAGGAAGAAGTCAAGTCTAAATTATGGTGACAATTTTTCTCAAAGAAAAGGCAAACTAAGGATCTGCCCTGGGAATTAGTTCAAGCAATGACAACTACTGAGTAAATCGTTTTCAGCCAATGTTTAAGGAAGACCTCTCACACACCTCTCCCCATAACCCCCTCAGCCAAAGTATGCCCCCGTGCAAAGTCTCCAAACTTATGAAAGAATGACACTACCCTGGGGCACCGGTAAAGGCTACACAAAAGGGGCCCTCATAAAACAAGTCTCCTTCCACAAGCAAAAAGGTCAGGTTTCCAACTAACAGATATAAAATCGAGCCCAAAGGGAGGGGTAAGAGGAAACAGGTTTGAAGGAGTTGGAAAGCACAGAGCTGCCACGTCTAACCCATCAAATACTGAAATACCAAAGTGGCTCGGAAGGGGCCCCTCCTGTACCCATGAGAAGACCCGTGCCAGACAATACTAAAAGATCCCAGCCCGAGAAACGTCCAAGGGCCCCGTTACCTTCCGCTTGGGAGCATTCATCGGGAGGGAACACGAGGGCGGCCTTGGGGCGTCAGCCCCCACCTTTTCCCTCTTCCCTTGCTCTGACCGACGTCTGGAGAGGAAGTGGGGAAGTGGCGAAATCTTCCCCGCTCCATGATCCGGCTTGTGCCCGTCACTTCCCAATTTCCGCTCGGTGCCAGGCCCAGGAGACCAGAAGACGCGCCCCCGGTACACTCGCAAGTCTCTGGCGCGTCTCTGGCGCGTCCCCGGCCCCGTGGCTTGGCTCTCAGTGGCCGCCGCACCCACCCAGAGCCGCTTCCTCCCACTTGGTGAACGGTGCCTGGACCGCAGGGGAGGAGGGTGGCTCTGCCCAACACGCCCCCAACACCTCCGGCCTCGCCCCCGCGCACTTCCCCACCCTGCCCAACCGCGCAGTGACCGACCCCCGGGTAAGGGGCGTGGCTAACAGGCAGAGTGCCCCGAGCGCGCCCCCGCCCCCGAGCGTGCCTCCGTGTTACCTTTTACCACGTCACACTCGATGACGCGTCCGCGGCGCTCGAAGAGGCTGCGCAATTCCTGGCTCGTGCATGCGGCCGACACATTGCCCACGAAAATCTTCCAAGTGTTCAGCGGCCTTGGGCGCGACATCTCCACCACGAGCGCGCGCCCCGGCCGCAGCTCGTGGCCGTGCAAGGCCTCGATGGCGCGCAGCGCGCCTGCGTTCTCGCGCATGTGCACGAAGGCAAACTGTTTCATGACGGCGCAGCTCATGACCGTGCCGTAGGGCGCGAAGAGGGCTGCCAGCTCCTCCGGCGTTGTATCCGCCCCGTCGACGTTGCCCACGAATATCTTCATCTTGCCGCCGCAGCCGCCTTCCCGGAGAGCCGGGACTGCTCCGGACTGCTCCTCCAGCGACAGCCGAGACGTCCGACCGACCGGCAGTCCTCCCCAGGAATGGCTGGCGACCGAGAACCCCGCCGCGCAGGCGCCCTGATCTAGCCAATCGGGACAGGCATCCCGCGCGTGCGGCAGCCAATCATAGAGACGGAGAGAAGATGCGCTCAGGCGCAGCCAATCCCAGAGGGCCTGGAGCCCGCTCGTTAGCGAAGGGGGTGGGAGAGGGACGACGGCGCGCGACCAACCGCCGCTGCCGGGGGGAGGGGAAGGAGGGTTGGAGAGGGGGGAGCTCTCGCGGGCTGCGCGGGCGGCAGAGGCCTAGTCGGAGAGGCGGCCTCTGGCCGGGGTGGGGCCCCGACCCGAGGGCCCTAAGGAAAACTTTGTTCAGTCGGAAGTCAGGGCTCCTCCCATTTTGGCAGTCTTGGCTAAACCCGTGCCTGGAGACGGCAGCGTGAATGACCCGGGGAAGGCCAGGCCTGGCGGGAGAGACCTGGACCAACGCCTCCAGTCTGCAAACCGCCCCGGGACCGTGCTGGGCGTCCGGGGGGCCGGGAGGCATCCACCCCGAGGAGCACTCCTGCCAGTAACTCGGTCTTTGCAGGCACATTCCCTGGGGTTGCTGGGGTCCTGGTAGACGCTGCAGACGGCGAAAATCGCAGCCCCTTCTCTGCCGTGATGGAGTTTTCAATCGAGAAATGAGGAAGTGACTCTTGGAGTCTTTGACGTTTTCCACAATTAAAAAATTTACAAAATGGAAAAATAAAACAGTCCTTGAGGAGGCAAAAATTGAGCCTTACAAAAGAAAGGAAAAGTTTTAAACTAACATTTGGGTATGTAAAGATTTGTACGTGGCAGAAGACACCAAAAAGTCATGTGACGAACTCGCAAATATTCTTCCACATGTTCATACAACACACTGTATCAAACACCTACCATGCAGACAGCACCGGTGATATAGCAGTTGTTATGGTTTGGATCTGTCCCCCAAAGCCTTACATGTGGAAGTCTTGGTCCCCAGTATAGCTCTGTTAAGAGGTGGGGCTTTGGGGAAGTGAGTGGATCATGATGGCTTCAACCACATCAATGGATTACGCTATCCATTAATTCATAGCTGAACGGTCTACTGGGAGGTTGTGGAAACTGTAGGAGCTGGGACCTAGTTGAAAGGTATGGGTCTGTGTCTGTCCATCCCCATCAATGGACACCACCCCCCTGCATCCCCAACCATCTCTCCATCCCAGTCTTTTCTGTGGCCATGGGATGAGCAGCTCTGCTCCACCATGATGCTTTCCCTTATTACAGGCCCAAAGCAATGGAACCAACCAACCATGGACTGAAATCTCTGTAACCTTCAGCCAAAATAAATGTTTCCTTATTTAAGTGGATTTTCTCAAGTATTCTGTCACAGTGATGAAAAGCTAATGCAGCAGTGAACAACAACAACAAAAAGACAAAAACCTCAGTCTTTTTGGAGTTTATATTACTGTGGGGAGAGAGAAAAAATAAAACACACAGCATGTTAGATGGTGATAAAGACTTCAAGTAAGAAAGAAGCCATCCTCTGGGCAAAGATCATTCCAGCTGGAAAGTATATGTCAAAAAGTCCTGGAGCAGGAGCAAGTCTGGCTGGTTCAAGGAAGAGCAAAGAGCTAGTATGCCTGGAGCCTGGAAAAGTGAATAATAGGATGAGATAATCGTAATAGTAATAGTAGGAAGAGATAATAATAATGCAACACCTTGTGGGGCATTGAATATTGTCAAAATGGCCATACTGTCAAAAGTGCTATACAGATTTAATGCAATTCCAATTAAAATCCCAATGATGTACCTTACAGAAATAGAGCAAGCAATCATGAAATTCATCTGGAAGAATAAGAAACCCAGAAAAGCTAAAGCAATCCTTAGCAGGATATTGAGTAAGGCTGGAAGTCTGTGAGGGCATAGGACAGAAGGGTTGATATGAGATCAATATGACTTCTGTTTTATAGTTTTATAAGTATTCTGCCTGCTCTTGAGGTGGTAAAAAGACTATGTGGAAAACAAACTTGTTTCATCAGAATAATTATTGCCACTGCAAAAGTTCAGGTGAGAGATGACAATATGATCAAGGTTTAATTAAGGAGAAGTGATCAGATTTGGATGTAGTTTGATGTTAGCTATTACCATATGTGACTGGATGTGAATTATGAAAGAGAAGAGTTAAAGATGACATGGAGCATATGGAAGCATGGAGTTGCCATTTACTGAGATGGCAACATTAAAAGACACATTTTTCTAAGAAAATAAGAAATTCAGTTTTGGAGATTGCTATGATCTCAATGTTTGTGTACCCCAAATTCCCTGGTTTAAACCTAATCACCAGTGTGATGGTGTCAGCAGGTAAGGCCAGTGGCGCACACCTGTAATCCTCACAGCTCAGAAGTCTGAGGCAGGAAGATTACAAGTTCAAAACCAACCTCAGCAATTTAGTGAGGCCTTAAGCTACTTAGCAAGACCCTATCTCAAAATAAAAAAAGGGCTGAGGATGTGGTTCAGTGGTTAGGTGCCCCTGGGTTCAATCCCCCATACCAAAAAGAAAAAAAAAAAAAGACTGGAAAGACTGGAACCCCTGCCCTTTTGAAAGATACCCACCAGGGTGTAGTGGCATATGTCTGTAATCCCAGCAATTTGGGAGGCTGAGCCAGGAGGATCACAAGTACAAGATCAGCCTCAGGAACTTAGTAAGACCCTGCTTCAAAATAAAAAATAAAAAGGACCTGGGATATAACTCAGAGGCAAAGCACCCCTGGATTAAATTCTCAGTACCAAAAATAAATAAGTAGACACCCCAGTAGCCAGTTGTGGTGGCACACACCTATAATCCCAGGGACTCAGGAAGCTGAGACAGGAAGATTGCAAATTCAAGGTCACTCTGGGCAAATTAGTGAGACCTGTCTCCAAATAAAACCTAAAAGAAGGACTGAGATGTGCTCCGTGGTAGAGCAGTTGCCTACCATGTGTGAGGTCCTGTGTTCAATCCCTAGTACTAAAAAAAAAAAAAAAAAAAAAAAAAAAAAAAAAAAAAAGACATCATGGGCAATTGGCTGTGTCTGGAGTTCAGGACCAAAGGTATTAATTTAGAAGTCTTAATAGTTAATAGTTATACTACACTGCTATCGCCACTAGATAGATCTTCCAAACAAAAACCAACCAAAGAAACCATAGAACTCAGTAACACAATCAATAACCTAGACTTAATAGATATATATAAAATATTCCATCCATCAACAAGCAGATTCACTTTCTTCTCAGCAGCACATGGAAACTTCTCGACGATATATGGACCAAATAGACCATATGTTATGTCACAAAGCAGCCCTTAGGAAATGCAAAAAAATAGAGATACTGCCTTGTGTTCTATCAGATCATAATGGACTGAGAGTAGAAACCAATGACAAAATAAAAAACAGAAATTACTCCAACACCTAGAGACTAAATAATATGCTATTGAATGAAACATGGATAACAGGAAACATCAGGGAGGAGATAAAAACATTCTTAGAGGTCAATGAGAACAATGATACAACATATCAAAATCTCTGGGACGCTATGAAAGTGGTACTAAGAGGAAAATTCATTGCATGGAGTGCATTCCATGAAAGAATGAAAAGTCAACAACTAAATGATCTAACATTACAGCTCAAAGCCCTAGAAAAATAAGAACAGAATATCAGCAAAAGTAATAGAAGACAGGAAATAATTAAAATCAGAGCTGAAATCAATGAAATTGAAACGAAAGAAACAATTCAAAAAATTGACAAAACAAAAAGTTGCTTCTTTGAGAAAGTAAACAAAATAGACAAACCCTGAGCCACACTAACAAAGAGGAGAGAGAAAACTCAAATTACTAAAATTCGTGATGAAAAAGGAAATATCACAACAGACACCACTGAGATACAGAACATAATGAGAAGCTACTTTGAAAATCTGTATTCCAATAAAATAGAAATTACTGAAGACATTGACAAATTTCTAGAGACATATGCTCCTCCCAAACTGAACCAGGAGGACATACACAATTTAAACAGATCAATATCAAGCAATGAAATAGAAGAAGCCATTAAAAACCTACCATCCAAGAAAAGCCCAGGACCAGACGAATTCTCAGCCGAGTTCTACAAGACCTTCAAAGAAGAACTCATTCCAATACTTCTCACAGTATTCCAGGAAATAGAAAAGGAGGGTATCCTACCAAACTCATTCTATGAAGCTAATATCACCCTCATACCCAAACCAGGGAAAGACACATCAAGGAAAGAAAATTTTAGACCAATATCCTTGATGAATATGGATGCAAAGATCCTTAACAAAATCTTGGCAAACTGTATCCAAAAACATATTAAGAAAATCGTGCACCACGATCAAGTGGGGTTCATCCCTGGAATGCAAGGATGGTTTAACATCTGTAAATCAATAAACGTAATCCATCATGTCAATCGACTTAAGGATAAGAATCATATGGTTATTTCAATTGACACAGAAAAAGCGTTCGACAAAATACAACACCCCTTCATGCTCAAAACACTAGAAAAAATAGGGATAGTAGGAACATACCTGAACATTGTAAAGGCTATTTATGCTAAGCCCATGGCCAACATCATTCTTAATGGAGAAAAACTGAAACCATTCCCTTTAAAAATGGGAACAAGACAGGGATGTCCTCTTTCACCACTTCTATTCAACATTGTCCTCGAAACTCTAGCCAGAGCAATTAGACAGACTAAAGAAATTAAAGAGATACAAATAGGAAAAGAGGAACTTAAGCTGTCACTATTTGCCGATGACATGATTCTATATTTAGAGGATCCAAAAAACTCCAGAAAACTTCTAGACCTCATCAATGAATTCAGCAAAATAGCAGTCTATAAAATCTACACACATAACTCTAAAGCATTTTTATATGCAAGCAATGAAACATCTGAAAGGGAAATGAGGAAAACAAGTCCATCTGCAATAGCCTCAAAAATAATAAAATACTTGGGAATCAGTCTAACCAAAGAGGTAAAAGATCTCTACAATGAAAACTTCAAAACATTGAAGAAAGAAATTGAGGAAGATCTTAGAAGATGGAAAGATCTCCCTTGTTCTTGGATAGGCAGAATTAATATTGTCAAAATGGCCATACTACCAAAAGTGCTATACAGATTCAATGCAATTCCAATTAAAATCCCGATGATGTACTTTACAGAAATAGAGCAAGCAATCATGAAATTCATCTGGAAGAATAAGAAACCCAGAATAGCTAAAGCAATCCTTAGCAGGAAGAATGAAACAGGGGGTATCACAATACCAGAACTTCAACTATACTACAAAGCAATAGTAACAAAAATGGCAAGGTATTGGCACCAAAATAGACAGAAGATCAATGGTACAGAATAGAGGACACAGACACAAACCCAAATAAATACAATTTTCTCATACTAGACAAAGGTGCCAAAAATATGCAATGGAGAAAAGATAGCCTCTTCAACAAATGGTGCTGGGAAAACTGGAAATCCATATGCAACAGAATGAAACTAAACCCCTATCTCTTACCCTGCACAGAAATCAACTCACAATGGATCAAGGACCTTGAAATCAGACCAGAGACCCTGCATCTTATATAAGAAAAAGTAGGTCCAAATCTTCAACTTGTTGGCTTAGGATCAGACTTCCTTAACAGGACTCCCATAGCACAAGAAATAAAAGCAAGAATCAATAACTGGGATAGATTCAAACTAAATAGCTTTCTCTCAGCAAAGGAAACTATTAGCAATGCAAAGAGAGAGCCTACAGAGTGGGAGAATATCTTTGCCACTCATACTTCAGATAGAGCACTAATTTCCAGAATATATAAAGAACTCAAAAAACTCTACACCAAGAATACAAATAACCCAATCAACAAATGGGCTAAGGATATGAACAGACACTTCACAGAAGAAGATCTACAAGCATCAACAAACATATGAAAAAATGTTCACCATCTTTAGTAATAAGAGAAGTGCAAATCAAAACTACACTAAGATTCCATCTCACCCCAATTAGAATGGCGATTATCAAGAATACAAGCAACAATAGGTGTTAGAGAGGATGTGGGGAAAAAGATACACTCATACATTGCTGGTGGGGCTGCAAATTAGTGCAGCCACTCTGGAAAGCAGTGTGGAGATTCCTTAGAAAACTTGGAATGGACCCACCATTTGACCCAGCTATCCCACTCCTCGGCCTATACCCAAAGGACTTAAAATCAGCATACTACAGAGATACAGCCACATCAATGTTCATAGCTGCTCAATTCACAATAGCTGTGAAACCAACCTAGATGTCCTTCAATTGATGAATGGATAAAGAAACTGTGGTATATATATATACAATGGAATATTACTCAGCTCTAAAGAATAATAAAATTATGGCTTTTGCAGGCAAATGGATGAAATTGGAGAACATCATGCTAAGTGAGATAAGCCGATCTCAAAAATCCAAAAGGCAAATGATCTCACTGATAAGCGGATGATGACACATAATGGGGGGTGGGAGGGGTGCAAGAATGGAGGAAGGAGGGACTGTATAGAGGGAAAAGAGGGGAGGGAGGGGTGAGGGGGAAGGAAAAAATAACGGAATGAATCAAACATCATTACCCTATGTAAATGTATGATTACACAAATGGTATGCTGTTACTCCATGTACAAACAGAAACAACATGTATCCCATTTGTTTACAATAAAAATAAATTAAAATAAAAAAATAGTTATACTATACAAAGAACTCCAACAAATTGATGAAGAAAAACTGAGGCAAATGGGTCAAGCATTGAACTGACAATATTATAGGAAAAGAAGTGCAAATGGCCAATAAATAAACTTCAGTCACAGGGAAATTCAATTTCTGAAGAAAATGAGAATTTTTTTCAGCCCTCAAATTTGCAAAAGAATTGTCTATCTATTGCTGAGAAAACCACATTCACATACTGATGATATTGTGAATTCTATATCCTTCTTGAGAAATATTCAGGTAGTATTCAATTTTGTGCTTGGGTGTTTTTTGTTGTTTATGTTGTTGTTTGGTTTGGTGATACTGATATGGGACTGAATCCAGGGCCTTGCACATGCTAGGCGAGCACTCTACCACTGACCTATATCCTTATCCCTTTCTTTTTTTTTTTTTTTAAACTGGGGATTGAACTCAGGAGTATTTTATTATTCATCAATGTACACTTGGGTTGCTTCCACTTTCAGGCTATTATAGATAACGCTGCTATGAATATTGGTGTACAAATATTATTTGAGTTCTTTCTTTTACTTATCTTGGATACCCAACAGTGGAATTGCTGGATTTTGCTTGGTTTTTTTAATTGAAGTATAATTTACAGACAGTGATAACTTCCTTTTCTGGTGTACAGTTCTTTGAGTTTTGACAGTCCCATGAGCACCACCATAATTGCAGTATAGAATGGTTCTGTTACCCTAGAAAGCTTTCTCATGGTGTCTCTTTGCAGCCAACTCCCATGTCTACGCATCTGGCAAACACTCCTGTTTTCTTTTACTATAGTTTTGTCTTTTCCAAAATGTTGTTTAAATAGAGTCACATATATGTAGCTTTTTGAGTTTAGTGCCTTTCACTAAACAATGCATCTGAATTCATCAATGTCATTGCTTGTATGGATCGTTAGTTCTTATTATCAATGATTGACATTGTATGAACGTACTACAATTTGTTTTTCCATTCCACAGTTGAAGGGCATCTAGATTGTTTCCATTTTGAGAGATTATGACTAAAAAGTTTGTGTACAGGCATTTGTGCAAACAAGTTTTAATCTCTTTTGGTAAATATCTACAAAGCACACGGTCGTTTTGAGCATTAACAAGATACTATAAAGTGTTGAGCACTATGTAAGATACACAGCTCCGTAAATGGAGCTATTAGAAAAGTTTGCTACAAAATTTTATTATAAATCAAATGAAAAGAATGTATAGGGGTGCAAGAGTATATCAGTGGTAGAGTGCTTGCCACAGGAGACCCTGGGATTGATCCCCAGCACCACACACACACACACAGACACACACACACACACACAAGCACACACAAAATCCAGGGGAAATTTGGGGGACTAGAGGATAAACCTGAATCCTACTTTTACAAAGAAAGACTCAGCTCTTCTGAAAGTTTTTTGTTTTGTTCTGTCATTGCAAGGGATAAAATCCAGGATCTGATGCATGCTAAGCAAACACTACCACAGAGATACACCCCCAGCCCCATTTTTTAAACTTTGTTATTTATTTATTTGTTTGTTTATGTGGTACTGAGGATCAAACCCAGGGCCTCACACATGCTAGGCAAGTGCTCTGCCACTGAGTTACAAACCCAGCCCCCCCACACCTTTTTTTAAGTTGGGCCTAGTACTTCTCAAACTTTAGCATGCTTCCAAATCAATTAAAAGACTCTTAAAAACAGTTTCTAGGCTTTAACCCAGAGTTTCTGCCAGGCATGATGGCATGTGCCTCTAATTCCACCAACTCAGGAGGCTGAGGCAGGAGGATTGCAAGTTCAAAGCCAGCCTCAGCAATTTAGCAAGGCCCTAAACAACTTAGTGAGACCCTGTCTCAAAATAAAAAATAGAAAGGGCTGGGAATGTGGCTCATAGGTTAAGCATCCCTGGGTTCAATCCCCAATACAAAAAAAAAAAAGTTTCTAATATAGTCCATTTGAAGTCTCAGAATCTGCATTTCAAAGCTTCCAGGAAATGCTTATGCTCTAGCCCAGCAACCACAGGGGGACACACTTTGAGAGCCATTAGCAGTGGAAAGGTTAGGCAAGGCAGAGAGAAGGAAGAGAAAGAAAGGTTTTCACAAGTTAGCCCTTCAGAAGTATGTAGCCTGGAACAATGGCACCTGTCATCTCAGCTACTCAGGAGTCTGAGGCAGGAGGATTATAGGTTCAAGGCCAGCCTCAGCATCTTAAGAGAGACCCTGTCTCAAAATACAAAATAAAAAGGATTGGGGATGAAGATCAGTGGGCTGGGAATGAGGTTCATAGGTTAAGCATCCCTGGGTTCAATTGTCAGTACCAAAAAAAAAAAAAAATCAGATCCCATCTGAGTCTGAATTGAGACCACCATGTTTCTAGCTTTGTGACCTCAGGCAAGTTATATAAAAACTGCTTCAATTCTCATCTGTAACATGGAATAATAATAGTATTCACTTCATATTATTATCGAGAGGATTGAGCACATTTCTGTATTTAAAGTGTTTCAGATCAGAGGCAGGTGGTACATGCTTATAATTCCAAATACTTGGAAAGCTCACAGAGGAAGATCACAAGTTCAAGGCCAGTCTGGGCAACCTAGCCAGATCCTATTTCAAAATTAAAAAATTTAAAAGCTGGGGATATAGCTCAGTATTTGCCTAGCATGCATGGGGCCCTGAGTTCAATCCCCCAGTACATAAAAAGAGAAGGGAAGCAAGGAGGGTAAAAGGGAGGAAAGAGAAAAGGAAAGTTTTGGGATAGAGCCTGGAACTTAATAGTATTCTATAATAAGCAAAATATAGATATTAGCTAGTATGATGAAATTTCCTTTTTAAGTAAGTTTAAAAGTGAATCAATTTAAAGAAAAGTACGTGGTAAATTATAGCACAGATGATTTATGGACATGGTAAAAACTGAGGGGTAACAAATGCTTGAATTTACAAAGATTTTTATTTTTTAGCTGTCAATGGACCTTTATTTATTTATAAGCAGTGCTGAGAATGGAACCCAGTGCCTCACATGCTAGGCAAGTGCTCTACCACTGAGCCACAACCCCAGCCCTTGAGTTTGGAAAGATTTCAAACTGTGCTCCCTGGGACTCGAGGGCTTGGGGGAGTCCTGTGACAGGACTAAGCATCTTTGGCTGCAGATCCACTTCTGCTTTGCAGACGGGGCTTTGAAATGTTTTGACAGTGTTCTGCTACATACAATTTAGAAACCACACAGCTAAGATTTCAGAAAGAGAGCAGCTAATGGGCATGGGATCTCTTGAGAATGCTGAGTGGTAGGGAATGGTGAGTAGTTCAGCTCTCTTGAGTTAAGCCCTGCTGTAATTCCCGAATGGAGGTGTGAGGTCAGGGGTTGGCTGTGGACAGAACCCAGGAATTTCTGCAAGGGCCAAAAAGACATCCTCGGTCCCAGGCTTAAAAGGATTTGGCTCCTAGGGACCAAGCGGGACAGGAAAACAACCAGCATAGGTCTGGCCAGAAGGAACAGGGCCCAAGGCTGGCGCTGGAGGTGATGCCAGCAGCCTCGAAGTGGAAAACAGGCAGGGCCTGGGGAATGGGAGCAAAGCCAGGGGCCTCAAAGCCAAAACCAACTAACTGTAAAACCCCCTCCTGATTCCAAGCAGCCAGCACAGGGGCAAAGTGTGTAGCTCAACAGGTCATAAAAGCAGTTTTGTTAAGGATAGGAAAGCCTGATATGGCACTGTGGGGATGGGGGTGTCAGGGGAACAGGTAAGTAGGGATCCCCAAATTCAAGGCCCATGTGCTATTACTTGGTTAGCAGCTGCTGGCTAAAAGAAGAACCTTCCGGGGCTGTCTCCAGGGGCCCATGTGGCCTCAGAATCACACTCACTGCTCCCTTAACCTACCATGTACCAGGCTCTCGGCCAAGCACTCACTTAGTAATTAAGACTTAATTAGGTTAATTAAGAGTTTTTTTAACTTGTGAGTTAAAGAAATCAACTTGAGCCAGATTAATTTTAAAGGGAGGTGGGGTCCTGTATAGGGGGCTACAGGCTTGTTTCTTGAATCCCAGGGCAAGAGGCAGCTGACCTTAGCAAGAGCCCAGAGAAGACGAATCCAGGGTCTTCCGGCAACTCTTAAGTTGTCTCCGGGCACCTGCCTCATTCCTCCTCCTCAGTCAACTTGCTTTTTCTGATCCTCAGTTGCCAAGGCAGGGAGAAGAGGGTCACCCGAAGTTCCTACATTCCTATGTTATAAGTCCAACCGCAGGGAGAAACTAAAGCTGGATCCCAGCACGGGTCAGGTCTATTTGATTCCAGTCGGCCAAGTGAGGGGAAAAGGGAGGCCACACACAGAAATACAACTGTTGTGGCCCTCATTATGACCCTAAGGAGAAGGAGGGGCCTGAAGCCTGGTTGTGAATTTTTTTTTTTTTTTTGGTATGGGATTGACTCCAGAGGTGCTTAACCACAGAGTTATAACCCCAGCCCTTTTTATTTTGAAACAGTGTCTTGCTAAATTGCTGAGACTGGCTTTGAACTTTTGATCCTCCTGCTTCGGTCTCCCGAGTTACTGGGATTACAGGTGTGTGCCACCACACCTGGCCAGTGTGTGGATTTTAATTCAGGTTTTCTGGCTCCAAAGATAAGGAATGACCCTGGGGCAGAGCACAGAGACAGAGAGATTATGTTCACCAAGTCCACTAAGGGACACAGAGAGAGACAAAAGCAAAGTTCCATATGAAAATAAAAGTTTAATTTGCCAAAGGAACTTCACAATAACCCTCCTAAGACTGAGCAAGCAGGATTCGCTCCTCTTCCTCTGCAGGGGGAAGGTGCTCAGCAGGGAGGACAGAACAGACCCCAGGTGAGGCCCTGCTTAGAGGTGAGCAGGGGGCTGAGCTGAGTTTTTTCGGCCCTCGCCAGCAACGGGCCGGCCTCGCTCCTCCCAGATGGTGAGGCCGTCACAGGAGCAGATCTGCTTGGGGTTTTGGAAAAGGCCAGCAGAGCGTGCGATGATGCCACAAGCCAATCTGGGGAAGGATGTATGGTCAGAGTGGACTCCTGTCTGGCACCCACCATGTGCACCGCTGGCAGAGAACAGCCTCCTGTTGAGGGCAGTTACCCACCTTTCCCCTGAGTTCCCTGTGATCTTGGATAAGGGGTGGCCACCCCGGCCCAGGTCATCTTCTCCCTCATCGACAACCAGGCTGCGACCAATCACGTCCCATACCTTTGAAGAGTGACAACAGTCTCAGACCCACTGTCCTGTCAGGAAGGGCCCCACCTTCTTTCCAGCTCACCTTCAGCAGCTCATCCTCTATCCGGAAGACGGCTCGGCCATCAGCATCAGCATGGACATTGCCCAGGTCTCCGCGGTGCTGGTGTGAGACATGGTGGGGAGAAGGGTTACAGGGGGCGCGGCTGCTACCTTCGGCTCTGTAGTATCTGATTTCTCTTCCCACTTCCCCAAACCGCCAATTTCTTTCTGTGAGTCCAGTCCAATAGGAGCAAGGGATGGTCTAGGACTCTCAGGAAGGCAACTGGACACTCCCCCCCTGAACGAAAATCCTGGGGGAAAATGCCAGTGCCTTGGCAAGTGCCAGCATCCCTGTCCTGGACAGTCGCCCCGTTGGGCCAGCCTGTCCTTCCTACATTGTCCAGCCCTGCTTGCAGCCTCGTTAGCCCAGTCTTGCTTCTTTCCAAGCCCAGTTCTCCAGCCTCCTGTTGCCTCTGCCGGCCCTTGGCAGTCATCAGTTCCCCTAGGCTTAAATTGCCATAGTTGGCTTCTCTGACCATCACAGCAGCCAGCATCACTTCCCTGACTCCTGGCTCGAGGAACAGAGAGAACATGAGAGGGCAAAGGGCCTGTCCTGGCCCCAGAAACTGGTTCTGCCCCACTTCTCCCTGGAAGGTAAGAAAAAGCATCCAGCTGGGCGCAGTGGTGCACGCCTGTAATCCCAGTGGCTTGGGAGGCTGAGGCAGGAGAATGGTGAATTCAAAGCCTGCCTCAGCAAAAGGGAGGTACTAAGCAACTCAATGAGACCCCGACTCTAAATAAAATACAAAATAGGGCTGGGGATGTGGCTCAGTGGCCGAGTGCCCCTGAGTAGTTCAATCCCCAGTACCCACCCCCTGCAAAACAGAAAAAGCATCCCAATTCATCTGAACACCTCCAGTCAGACACTCTGCCAGGCACACAGGGAACGTGTATGGTCTCCATCCTCAAAGATCTCAGATATGAAATAGATATGATTGAGAAACACAGGTGAGGCTGGGTATGGTTGCCCACGCCTATAATCCCAATGACTCAGGAGGCTGAGGCAGGATGGCAAGTTTAAGGCCAACTTCAGCAACTTAATGAGACCCTGTCTCAAAATAAAAAGTGAAGAGAGCTGGGGATGTGGCTCAATGACAAAGCACCCTGGGTTCAATCCACAGTACCAAAAATAAATGAAAGGAAACACAGATGAGGACAACAGCTGGTGGGTCTCAGGGTGACAGGACCTTGCCAGTAAGCCACAAACATCTGTGCAAATAAATCACCCCTGACCTGACACTTGGGAAAACGCAAGTGCTGGAGCCAGTGTGGGCTGGTGCACAGGCCTTGCTACTGAACAGCAAAGCACACCAGCACGTGGCGACAGGGCTGACAGTGGCAAGAATACTGGTTCTGCTTTATCTTCATGTCCAGAGGGGCATCTGCGGTTGGCACTTAGCACTTTTTTTATGCCGCGATATGTTGGGGATTTCAATGCAAAAACATCAAGGTGGGGGAGGTGACAGAGCCTGGGCTGGGGGCATGCTGGGCAGTGTGGCTCACTGGCGGCATGACCCTGCAGGGAGTCAGGGAGAAGCTGCCTTTCCAGTCCCTCCCCTCAGCACACAGGCAAGTAGAATTGGGCCAGGGAATACTTGAATGCCACACTAAGCTGGGCCCAGTCTGTACCCTCAGGCATTGGGGGGCCAAGAAGGGTTTCAGGCAGGAGCATGGTATGGTTCCTCTAGGCTCCTGAGCAATCCCTCAGCACAGTGTATGAAGACGAAAGACTAAAGAAAGCAGGGAGAACAGGGAAGGAAGCCTAGAGACTATCAGAAGATGTGCAGGCTTGGATATAAATTCCCACACTGGATTCATTTCCATCTGGGCAAAACCAGGTGCTGATCCCCAAAAGGAACCTGGAGATCTCGTGGCAGCTTTGGCTGCTGAGCTCTTGCTCACTTTTTCCTGGGGTACAAATGGCTGCCAACTCCATCCACTTTGGGGCAAAGATACAGGTCATAAGGTAGTTTCCTGACCTTCAGAAACACTCCTGCTGTGCCACGCCTCCTGGCTTTGTTTGGGGTTTCCCCTGCCAGGTCTGCCATTCCCACTCTCATGCTCTCCACCTGCCCACCCGTTTCAAGGCTCAAGGAGGCAGACAGGGTGGAGATGCACCTCCCCTATTCACATTCTGTGTGCTCTACCCCACGGAGCACGGGTTGGATGGTCACTTCCTAGATCAGATTACAAGAACCTGGCTTCAGTCTTGGAGGCTCTCACACTCTCGCTCACGTGCACAGAAGGAAGCCGGCTGCTGTGCTGTGAGCTACCCTAGGGAGAGAACCACGTGACAAAGGGCTGACGCATCTGGTCGACAGCCAGGGAGGACAGCCAGGGAGGACCCGGGGCCTGCCAACAGCAACCCCAGCAAGCTGGGGAACAGATCCTCCCGATGCTGAGCCCTCAATGACTGCAGCCCCAGGAGATCCTGAGCCAGACACTCAGATTCTGGCCCAGAGAAACTGTGAGGTGATCAAAGTCTGCTGTTTCATGCACTAATACTGAGTCATTTGACTTGAGGCAAGAGATCACTTATGCCCTGAGCCCTGAGGATGTTTTGCCTCCCCAACTTCTCAGGGGTGAAATTAGAGACTTTGACCACTAGAAACAGGACAGTGCTGTCCAAAATCCAAAATAATCCATTACATGAAATAACAAACATACAGGTTGAATAACCCTGACCCAAAATGCTTGAGGTCAGTGTTTGATTTCCAAGTGTTTCAGATTTTAGAAGAGACTCATACACTTTACTGGTTGAGCATCTCTAATCCAAAATTCCAAACTTAAAAATGTACTCTACTCAACAATAGAGCACTTGCCTAGCATGTTCAACCCCCAGTACTTCCATCCCCTCCAAAAAAAAAAGTACTCAATTCAAAGTTCCAGATTTTAGAGCATCGGGACTTTGGATTTTGAGGTTAGGGAGACCTGTACCGTGGTTTCACTGGTTTTATGTCAGAGGTTGAAAATGTTAATCAAGATAGAAAATAAAGGTGGGCATGGTGGTGCACACCGAGCAACTCAGGAGGCTGAGGCAGGAGGATTGCAATTTCAAGGCCAGCCTCAGCAACTTAGGGAGAACCTTGAGCAATTTAGTGAGACCCTGTCTCAAAAATAAAAAAATAAAAGGGCTGGGGATGTGGTTCAGTGGATAAGCGTCCCTGGGTTCAATCCCTGGTACCCCCCCAAAAAAAATTCATATGTAAAGAAAATTAAATATAAAAATAAAATATACAGGCAAGAGAAAGTATTTTATAAGGTAAACAAATTTTGAAGATCTCATGAGTAATGAGAGGCAGATGTGAACAAAAGATAGAAAATAAAAACAAGGCCCTAAGTCCTGCAATATTAGAAGAGCTGGCAGTCTGCCAGCATCAGGAACCAGAACCTGCCCTTGGGCTGTGTCTCCAAGAGAAGGGAGGACACACCCCACCAGAAAGGAGATCCCGAGAGGTGTGACAGGGCATTAAGGAACATGCAATCCCCCATTCAATGACTTCCCAGCCCCGGGGAAGACATCAGGAAGAAAGTCTCAGGTTAGTGTGAACAGGCCTTCTACACCCCTTTGATGTCCTCTAATCTACACTTTGACAAAGATAAAGTAGGTTCAGTCCCCAAACCTGTCAGGCCAGTCTCTAATAGGCTTAATAACCTTTTTTTTTTTTAAACTTTTGTTGATTCATTTTTATGTGGTAATATCAAGTTTCTAGTTAAAAATAAATTTACCTCAGCTACTGTGAGCCTGCAGTCCTAGCTCTTGGGGAAGCTGAGGCAGGATTGCTAAGACCAGTCTGGGCTTAACATAGCAAGAACCCATCTCAGTCAGTCAGTCAGTCAATCAATCAATCTTCCTTAGTGATATGAAATGAGGTCTTGATATGTTTCAGAATACTGGTAGAGAAGGGCTGGGGATGTAGATGAAATAAGAGTGACAGTGAATTGGTAACCTGAAGCTAGATGACAAGGACTTGAGAGTTTTTGAAATTTGTTGCTCTACTTTGGAACATGTTGAAACTTTCTGTGATTGATTGAAAATAATAAAAATAATACAACTAAATTTATTGAAGGAAAAAAAATGAGTCAACTTAAACGACTGAGGAGTAGTACAAGCTCTACTCAGATAAGACAAAAATCTTTAAGGTGGCATGTGACTGACTGACTCCCTGAAGTAAAGGAAACAATTTTTTTTTTTTAAAAAATAAACTGAATAAAATGAAATGAGAGGAAAAGACCCCATCACATGCCAAAGCCCAGAAGCTGCCTGCCCAAGCCCCTGAGACCTTGGGTTCTCTCTACACCCGAGCCCAGCCCAGATCAACACTTACCCGGTCAGAGTCCTGGGGGCCTCCATGAGACGTTCCATCAGGGTTAAAGTGGTCCCCACAGCTAAGGAGGAAAAGTAGCAGGTGGGCAGCAAAACAGCAGCTCCCAGGCCAGCTGGTTCACCACCTTCTCTATCTACATTGTTTCATTCAAGGAACAGGCTTATGCCCTTCCAGGCTTTGGGCAAATGGCAACAAGAAGAATGGGTTTGGGCAGAAGAATGGATTTGGGTTCCGTCCTGAATAATAATGTCCAGGAGAGTCACAGAGGAGTAAACAACTAAGTATATCCCAGTAGGACAAACACCCTGTCACAGACCCAGCCCTTCCTGTATCTAGGAGTCTCTTTTCCTCTGCGAGGCAATACAGTGAGTAGTTCCCAGCAGGAACCTCAGGGTCAGACCTTGACTCAAATCCCAACTCTACCTTTCACATCCTCTGGGATCTTTAGTAAAATCATTTACTCTCTTTGAGCCTCAGATTCTTATCTGTAGGCTGGGCCTCCTGGGGTACTTGTGAGGATCAGGTATGAAAGCACACAGCTGAGGACACTATCAGGGACATTACAGATGATGTACCTGCTGCAGTTCCTCGTGAGGTCACCATACTGATGGACGTGGAGTCCATGCAGCCCAGGTTCTAGGCCATCAATGGTTCCCTCGATGAGGCAGCACTCAGGGGTCAGCTGTAGGAAGCGCACCACCCCCTGCACGGTGCCAGGGCCCCCCAGAATGGCCACTGCTGCCCCCAGATTCTCTGCAAAGTATTGGACACTCAGGCTGGTTTGTCACCTCACCTTGCCTTACCTCTTCATCAGGCTCAAGAAGGGCAGGGAGTCTCACATGACTTTCACACTGTCCCAAAGCCACTCCAACCCAGAGTCTGAGAATCCTCTGGTTAGATTTGTGCCAGCAGTGCACTACCTCCCTCCCGGAGAGTCAGAGGCCAAGGCCACAGTGGTCACTCACGCAGCTGGCTGCTGCCCATGCCCTTGAGTACGGCCTGCCGCCCAGTGCCTTCCAGGAGCGCCTGCACCTCCTGGCTAGGCAGAGTGGTCTGCACCAAGACCATCTGGTTCTCCAGCTGCACCTCCACACCCTGGACACCTGGGAGGAGAGAGAGGGCAGAAGGCGGCACAGGGGTGGCACCCGTGCTCACGGCAGGCAGGGGACAGACAGACACCCATAACTCAACCCACCTTCCCACGGTCAGAGGTCAGTATGGAGGCTTTCTTCTAGCTGGGTGAACTTGAAGAAGCTTTCTGTGAGCACTTTCTGCATACTAATTAGGCATTGTTTATAACTTTTGAAACAGAAAATTCTTCTTCAAATAGTTTTATAAAAGTGGGTTGTTCATAGCAACATTATTTGTGACATCTAAAAGGCGAAAACAACCTAAATGTCCATCAACTGATGAATGAATAAACAAAAACAATATCCATACCATGCGATATTAGCCATAAGAAGAAATGAAGTCTGGATACGACGTGACAACATGCCTGAGCCTCCAAACACTTTGCTATGTCACAGCCAGTCACAAAAGACCACATATGTTAAATGAATCCTGTTTTGGGGTATTGGGAAGTGAATACAGGGGCACTTTACCACTGAGCTACATCCCCAGTCATCCGTCTGTGCATATCCCTCACCACCAGGAATTTACCCCAGGGGTACTTAACCACTGAGTCACATCCTTAGCCCTTTTTAGTTTTTGAGACAGGTCCTCCCTTACTGAGGCTGGCCTTGAACTTTCAATCCTCCTGCCTCAGCCTCCCAAGTGGCTGGGATTATAGGCGTGTGCCACCACGCCAAGCACATGCCATTTATATGAAATGTTCAGAATAGGCAAATTTACAGACAGAAAATAAGTTAGGAGTCAGGGTAGGGGAACAAGAAATTAATACAGTATTAAAGTTAAAGGGTTTAGGACTTCTTGTATAAAATCATGAAAATGTAAAATTGATAGTGATGGCTGCACAACTCTGAATATGCTAACTGAATCATATACTTTAAATAGGTGAATTTATGAGGTGTGAATTGTATCTCAATAAAGCTGTTACATGCATTAAAAGTGGGGAGGGTGCGTATCACTACTGTCCTGAAAGCTGATTTTTTTTTTTTTTTTTTTTTTTTTTTTTTTGTGGTACTAGGGATCGAACCCAGGGCTTTGTGCTTGCAAGGCAAGCACTCTATCGACTGAACTATCTCCCCAGTCCATGAGTACTGATGTTGACAGAGGCTGAGGGACCAGGCACCAAGGGCCAGGTCCTCCTTGATGATTTATTTTACCACTGCTGACTCATTTGATACCTAGAGTAACCCTGTGAATTAGGTACTATTATTCCTATTTTCAGGTAAGGACACTGAGGCACAGAGAGATGAAGAAACTTGCTTGAAGTCACACTGTAGTAAGTTATGGAATTGGGTACTCCAGGAAGCCTTGCTCCAGAGTGCAGGCACTTAACCCAGACACTCCACTCACCACAAGAAGCAGCCCCTCACTTCTAGGCTGGGCTGGGTCCCTACACACTTGTCCTGTAGCAGCTCCTACTTTCCCCAAGTAACTCACTCTGCACGACTATAATCCTGTTTCACTCTCTAGGCTGCTAGCTCTGTGAGGGCAGGAGCTCTGTGTGGTTTGCAGGGGTCAAGTTCAAAAGTCAGTGTGGGGCTGGGGTTGGGGCTCAGTGGTAGAGCACTTGCCTAGCATGTGTAAGGCACTGGGCTTGATTCTCAGCACTGCATATAAATAAGATGAATAAAATAAAAGTCTATCAATATCTAAAAAAAATTTTTTTTAAAGTCAGTGTGTCAGAAAAAGAACCTATGGAGTCCTCATTGCCCCTTGAATTCCCTGCAGTCACCCTGTGTACAGGATGCAAGATTCTCATATACTCTTGTGAAAAGAGCCTCAAGTAACTAATTCATGTTATCTGAGTTATGTCTTTAAAAAATCACCCTGAGCCTCGCAAGCACAAGGCCCTGAGTTCGATCCCCAGTACCGCAAAAAAACTAAGAAAAAAAAAAAAAAATCACCCTGAATTTAACATAGAAAAGCTACTGGACGGGAAACAGAGGCAACAGAGAGCACAGAGATGAGGTTCTTGTACAGGCCAGGGAGAGGCAAGGGGAACTTCCATTAGTATACGGGCCTGAATGTGTTTTGTACACACAACAAATAAGGTTTCTTCATGGCCTGGTCTAGATGGGTTTCTAGGCCCTGGTGTCTTCCAAGAAGAGCTGATTTTCTGCTTCTAAAGCTCCTTGTAGCTACGTCCCTTTTGAATTTCTAACCTAAGTCTGAACCAGAAGTCTCATTATCCAGCAAAGCAAAGAAGTTCATCTTGGCTGGTGAACTTCTGAGTGTGACTAGGCCAGACTTTGGTTAGCTCAGGGCCTAGTAGGAGAAAAGAGAAGAGGCCACAGGAACTACAGAGCAAGTGATAAGGGTTCAAGGGGGTGAGCCTTGGGCTAGAAGCCCTTTAGACTCACTCCTGTGGGGAGAGCAAAGCCCTCCTTCCCAAGGCCCCAGGCAATACTCCCCTCTCTCTGGAAACTGAAATTCCCCTGACCAGACCATGAGAAACCCAAGCTGGCTGGCCAAACCAGAAAACACAGGGTCACCAGAAGTCTCTTTCTGGTGCCTAAGAAACCTGCTGAGGACTGCCCTCTGTCCAACAAAAACTCCATCTGTCTGCTTTCCCAGCAGTAATGTTTCAAAGGAAATGGAGGGCACTTTGTCCTGGAAAAGCTTTGGTCAGACACTCAGATCTCAGTGGAAAGGCTCAATCTCCATCAGACCCTCACCTGTCATCCCAAAAAAGAACCTAAACCCACTCATAAACTCAGCGTCAAGATCTGTCCCCTTGGGCTGGAGATATAGCTCAGTTAGTAGAGTGCTTGCCTTGAATGCACAAGGCCCTGGGTTCAATCCCTTAGCACCAAAAAAAAAAAAATCTGTCCCCTCAGGATTGAAGATGTAGCTCAGTGGTAAAGCACCTGCCTAGCATGCATGAGGCCCTGATCCCCAGCACTGCAAAAACAAAAACAAAAAAACTGTCCCCTCACATCTCCCTCCAAGCAGACCACCATCTGTAAGCCCTTCCTCTGATAGTCCCCTGAGATTTACTGGGCTCTTACTACCTGCCCAAGACTTTGCTAAAGTACTTTACAGGTATTAGCTAATTACTCTTCATACCGATTCTCCAGGGTAACTTCTATATCATCCCAATTTAAACACTACAGAAATGTAGGCACAAAAAGTCACATGTATGAAGTCTACAGTAAGTGGCAAATAGGGGATTTGAACCCAAACAGCTCTGACTCCAGAGTGCACCCTGCTAACCCCAACACACACACACCTAGGCAGGGTGCAGGGTCACTGTCCTTGCTTCAGAACCCACCTCATCTCCTTCCCTCTCAGAACCACTCTTCCTGTTCTGTAAATGCCACCTGGGCAAGACTTACATGCTCATCTTTACCAAAGCACAGGGGTGAACCTTCTCCCTAAAAGCCTCTTAGTGTCTGGCCCATCCCTACAGAATGGCTGGATGAACATTTAACAGAATCAAAGGAAGCCAGTTGCCAGGACCATGCCAGTGGCTCTACATTCAAATCTTTCTGATTGTGCCAGGTCACCTCCAGACCTGCTGGTCTTTGAAAAATGCACCAGGGCCAAGGCTGCTGTTTGCTTTGTCAAGATTGTTGCCCAAGCAAGAACTGCCTGTGCTGCAGGAAACTCCCTCCATAGGAGGAGCTATACTCTGACTCCTCACTCTAGGGCACCAGAGGCTCAGGACAGAGCAGGTCAGGCAGTTAGAACCAGTACAGGGCTCTGGCAGGATAAGCTTGAGACCTGCATGCTAGCCTCTGCCTCTGGGTCTTTGTGACTCAGAATATTCCTTTCACTCTCTGGGTATCCATTTCTGCATTTGTAAAATGGGATTAGGGCTGGACTAAGAGACTGGCTTGGTTCTTCCCAGAGTACCAGAAAGGTTTATCCAGCTCTTACCTGCCACCCCTTGCAGGGACTTGCGCACCGCGTCCACGCAGCTCTGACAGGTCATCTGTACCGCGAACTCCAACTGCAAGGGAGGCAGAGACCAGACTATGAGGACTGGGGACCTATCTGGCCTGACCATATTTCACCACCTGACCTTCTCTGTGATCACTCCACCGCCTTGAGACGTGCCTCACGTGACCCCTCTTCAAGTCCCTTCTGTTTTGGGGGACGGGTAGTCTCCTGGGGGTTGAACCCAGAGTTACATTCCCAGCCCCTTTTTAAACTTTTTTTTTTTTTTCGAGACAGGGTCTAGCTAAGTTGCTGAGACTGGCCTTGAACTTGCGATCTTCCCGCCTCGGCCTCGAGTCGCTGGGATTACAGGCGTGCGCCACCACGCCTGGCTAGAGCCCCTTCTTCATCGCCTCTCCTGATCATCCTAGGGCCGTGGTTTCTCCCAGCAACGCTCACGCCACGGACCTCGCTACCCTCGCGCCGGGTGGTCACAGGCGCCGGCCCTGGTGCCTGCCACTTCCCGGCTTCCCAAGATAACGATCACCCCAGGGGCTGAGGTTGTGCCGGGCGGGGCTCCACTCGAAGCTCCGCTCTCACCGTGCACAGGGTCCCACTGTCCCCCGAGTTCGAAGCCATCCTAGACCTGGTCACCGCCCGGCTGACCCCAACTACTTAAGTCCGGAGGACAACCCGGCGCAGCGACGCGGGGGGCGGAGCCCCGGGAGCCACCCTTTGCCCCGCCTCCTGGCGCGTGCGCACGCGAGGGCCTGGCCCGCGTCTGCGGCGGGCGCTGGCTACGCAGGCGCACTCGGGCCTTCGAGCCCTGGTTGCCGTAGTGATCGTTTGGCGTCCTCTGCCAGGAGAGAGGGCTCCGCCTGCGCTAAGATGGAGCCCCCGAAGATAGATCCCGAGTTCCATCGGTTTTACCACCAGTTGCTGAGCCCGCTGTCACTCTTACCCCGCAGGCCGACGGCCCCAGAGCCTCCGAAGCGCAGCCCGCAGGCCTCGATACTGCAGACCGTGCCGCTGGCGAAGCTGAGGGTGGCGCCGCTGTGCCGCCAGGTGGCCAAGCTGCTGGCCAACAGCGGGATGGCGTCCTGGGTGCCTTCAGAAGGCCGACTCCGTCTCACCAACGTCATCCTGGACGAACTAAAGTGCAGTTGGCGGGAGCCTCCTGCCGAACCTGGTCTGAGCTACGAGAACAACCAGAAGCTGAGGAAGCGGCTCGAGGCTTACGTGCTGCTCAGCTGTGAGCAGCTCTTTTTACGCTACCTGCACCTGCTGGTGACTATGTCGACCATGTCGAGGGTCTTCACTGAATCAGCCACCCTCACCCGGTTGGCTGCCAGCCTTGCCAGGGACTGCACAGTCTTCCTCACCAGCCCCGACGTCTACCGTTGCCTGCTCGCGGATTTCCAAACCCTTCTGAAGGCAGAGCAGACCCACAGCAGCATGGACAAGCGGCCCCCAGCCTGCCCCATTGGATCTTTCAAGCTTTGCCCGATCCCCTGGCCTCACAGCACCGGCTTCGCCCAAGTCCCATGCTCTAGCCTCAACCTGAACTACCTGGTCCAACTCAGCCGCCCACCGGAGTTTTTTATTGAGCCTGAATTGGATCCATTGAAGGAATTGAAGTCCATCCCGCAGTTAAAGAGTAGAAAGCCTCTCCGCAGGCTGCCTACCATAAGAAAAGAGAAAGACATGGACTTCAGTTCTTCACAGATGGTGCCAATTCCCAGCCACTCTGTGACTCCCGCCAGTAGGGGTCCCCTCCTCCCCACTTTACATGTCTTTTCCCAGCTACAGAGAAGCCAGTCCATGCCCTGTCTTCGTGAGGGCTGGAAGCTGGCAGATGAATTGGGTCTTTCTCCACTCCCCCCTCGTCCCTTAACCCCTCTGGTCTTGGCTCCGGGAAAAAGCAAACCAGAGCTTACTGGGGAAACTGTGGCTGCGGATCTGAAGCAGAAGATAAAGAACATGAACTTGGAGTGGACTCACTACTCAGCATTGGACTCTGGCCTGCCCCCACTCCTGGGGGTTGTGACCCACCACCCAGCTGCTGCCCATCACCTGGAGGAGCTGCAGAGAATGTTAAAGAGCTTCCAGGAAGAAGAAGCCTCCAGGCGGTGGGACCTCCTGCACCCCAAATCCCCTCCACTTTATCCACAGCCAGTGACCAATACTTTGAAGCTAAAAAATAAAATTGTTGTTCAGGCAGCAGCTGTGCGGCTCTCTGATAGAAACTTTTTGGACTCTTTCCACGTTGAGGGGGCCAAAGTCCTATACAACCACCTGGCTGGTGAACTGGACTCCAAAGTTATTGAAGAAATGGATATCAATCGCCTCACTGGCATTAGTACCAAGGAGGTCTATGAGGAGTTGATGAACCGTGTCTCTAATGACCATTTCTGTTTTGACCAAGGACCTCTGGTTGAGCCTGCAGCAGATAAAGACTGGTCAAACTTCCTGTCCTCAGCATTTCTGCGCCATAAAAAACAGTTTCAAATAGTCAACCCTGATCTGACTGGAATTTACCAGAGAATAAATGCTTCCCAGTCCAACCCTGAGAGGATGCCTTCTCCCACACCACCCCAGGCAAGTAAAAACTGGGAGAAGCGGTCAAATAAGATCTGGCTGAACTTGTGGAAATCCACCCTGTCTGTGGATGACTACTTTAAGTACCTCACCAATCAGGAGACAGATTTCCTCCATGTCATCTTCCAAATGTTTGAAGAGGAGGTACCTGTGGAGGTTCCAGTACGCATCAAAAAGTCCCCAATGATTCAGCGGCCCCCTCCCTTGTTAGAAGATGAAGAGCCAGACTTTGTGCCAGGAGAGTGGGATTGGAACACAGTGCTAGAGCAGAGGCTGGAAGGGGAGAAGGACCAGATCCTGAGCCTGCAGGAGCGTCTGGAACGACTGTGGTCTGTTCTGGAGGTCCCCCACAAGGGCCGGCTGGACATGGCCATCAAGTACAGCTCCAAAGCCCGTCTGAGGCAGCTGCCTGCATTGGTGAGGGCCTGGGAAAAGGCCCTGAAGCCCATTCAGCTGCGGGAGGTATTGCTGGGGAAACTAGAGTGGTTTGAACAGCAGGCCTCTGACCCCAACCGCTTCTTCCAAAGGTCTGAATTGGGCATGAGTCACCTCCTACAGGAGAATCAGTTGCGCAGCTATTTCCACAGGAAGCTCAATCAAATGGAGCCTTCTTTGGTTATCCTCCTGAAGGAGATTGAATTAATCTTTGGTGAACCAGTGACCTTCAAGGGGCAGCGCTACCTGGACAAAATGAAGTGGGACAAAGTGGAGATGCTCTACTGGCTCCAACAGCAGCGGCGGGTTCACTACCTGAGCCAGGACAAAAAGGCCTCCCAGCAATCAGCCCTGTTCAAGAGGCATAACAGCCAGCCTTTACTAGTTCCTGGGAATACTCCCGATCCCCTTTAACCAGACCAAGCATCCTCAAATCCCTCCCTCATCTCCAAACACCCAGCAGTTCATCCGGACCTCTTGATGGCTTTGGAAGAAGAAATATGGGTATCTCTAGCTGAGGGTGCAGGACTCAGGAACATTGCACTTCGAACTACAAAGGACTGAGATTAAGCCTTTGACAGGGAAGTTCTCACAAAAGAATCCCCAAGTCCAGTATTCCCATTTATGTCAACAGCCTGGTAGAATACAACCACGATCTCTTACCAAAGGAACTGAGACTATCTCTTGGAAAACATCAGACAGACAAACCATGATCTTTGGAACATTCTTGTCCTTTAGCATTCCTACCTTGGAACCTTAAATTGGCTGATTAGAGTCCTAAATTAAGAAGCTTAATGGCATAACAATTAAGAACTAGGGCTCAGGAGTCAGATATGGGTTTAAATCCAGGCCATGTGATCTTGGGCAAGTTGGCTAACTGCCCTTGGATCATCATGTCAAATGAAGTGGGTTAGGTACAGGTTACTCCTTCCAGTTTTGCATTTTATTGGTAAGGCTCAAAGTTTTAATTAAATTTTTACCAGCTAATACAAGCATTTGGTACAAAGTATACTGAGGTGTGTACTGAAGTGTAAATCTCAGGGCTGGGGCTGTAGCTCAGCGGTATAGCACTTGCCTCGCATGTGTGAGGCACTGGGTTTGATCCTCAGCACCACATAAAAACAAATAAAATACAGGTATTGTGTCCATCTATAACTAAAAATATTTTTAAAAAGTAAATCTCCCTTCCATGCCTCCTTCAGATCCCTGCTTCCCTCCTCCGTGGTATAACAACTATTACCAGTTTCTCGTATTCAGGAACTATTTACTGAATATCAGCTAGGTGTTAGATGCTTGGTCTACATCAGTGAACAAAACACTGACCCTTACCCTTGTGGAGTTTCCATTCAACTAGGAAAAAAACAGACGATAAGCCATAAACATAGCACCTAAGCACTTTGAATTATAGAACATTTGAAGGTGATGAGCATTGTGGAAAAGAAAAGAGCAGGATAAGGGGAACTCTACAGGGTGATGGGCTAGTTTTAATTAGGGTGGCCAGGGGCAGGCCTCACTGGGAAGACTTGAGCAAAAGTTTGAAAGAGGTGAAAAGTGATCTCTGTGGACATTCAGGAGAAGAACTTTCCTGGTGGCCATGGCAGAGCCTAGGTAGGCCATGTGTAAGGTATTCTGGCCACACAGCAGGGTGGTCAGGGTCTGCAGAGTGATGGGGAGAGAGGAGTCCAAGAGTCAAGACAAGTTGTCATTGAACAAATTAGAAGTGGTAAGGCCTTTAAGTCGCAAATGAACTATTTTGGATATAGCCTGTGCATAAATAAACTTATTTGTACACATCTCTGCAATTTATAACTACACCAATGGTTTCAGTCTGGATCATTGTTTCATCCTTTTTTTTTTTTTAACCTGATATGCCTCAAACTCATTCATACGTGAATATCAGTATACATACAACTGCCTCGTTCTTTTCACAGCTTTACAGCATTCCACAGTATGTGTGTGTGTGTGTGTATTTCATTTGACCAGTCCCTTGTTATTGGACACTTTCAAACAAAAATGATGCTCTAGAAAAATCCTTGTTCAGGGCTGGAGATGTAGCTCAGTGGTGGAGTGTTTGCCTTGCGCAGATGAGGTCTGAGGTTAGATTCCCTAGCATCTCAAAAGAAAAATCCTCGTTCATCTATTTAGCAAGTGCATCTCTAGCTCTAGTTTCAGTACCTGGGAATGGAATTAGGTTAAGCATAAGCGTTTGTACTTTAGATAGGTATCATCCATCACCCTTCCCCGGTCGCAACCCTTGTGCTCATCCATCACTGCATGACAATGTCTCTCTTTCCCCATGCTCACTAATAGAGTATGTTATCAAATTTTCATTTTTGTGTATTTTTAATTAAAAAATTTTTTTTTGCTGTGCTGGAAATTGAACCCAAGCCTTCGAACCCAGCTCTTGAACACTGAGCTCCATCCCCAGCCCATATCCAATTTTAAAATCTTTACCTATCTAGTAGGTGAAACATGGTATCCCATTTGAGTTGTGTTCTCATAACCCTTATGCGTGAAATTCATCTTTCATATGTTTAAAAGCCTTTTGTATTTCCATTTCTGTAAAATTGTCCATGCTCTTTGCCCACTGTATTTTTTAATGGTCAGTTCAGCTCTCATAACCTGTGATACCAACATGCTTAAGGAATGAGAATATCTTGGTGCCTTGACCCTTGGTCATCCCCTGCTCTTGTCATGCAAGGCCTCAGTGCTGTTACTAGAATGGGAACTGTCAGGCTGGCTCCAGGTATGCTCTGAGGCAGCCTAGGCATTGTAAGATGGTGTGTTTCTTCCTCCAATCGTTGGCAGCTGTTGCAAGATTGCGATGTCTTCTTGGATATCAGATAAATACTTCCAATCTGTCCTGGGATGATGTGCTATAGTTTTTTCACTGCCTACAAGAGGTAGAACCCAAATCTCTAAAAGCCCCAAATCATCTACTTTAAAGGGACAGCTTATTTTTTGCATATTTAAAATATGTTTATTGGACTGGGGGCATAGTTAAATAGTACAGTGTGTGTTTAGTATGAGATCCTGGGTTCAATTCCCAGCCCATATATATATATGTATTGATAAATATATATCCACTTAACACAAATCACATTACATCATTACATGTTTACAGAAGTATTGTATTTTTATGAAGAATAAGATTTGTTATTTTACACTTTTGCAAATCTCTTTAATGTCTGGTTTTATAGAAGACAAGCTATTCTCCACTCCGCAAGCCATCTGCTGCAGTGTCGCACATCATGGAACCTCTGGGAGGTACTCTACACTTCGGAAAAACGGCAAATAGTGTCTTAGCAGTGTTATAAAAATAGTGTGGCCCCGGAAAATCCCATAAAATAACTAGTGGACCTTATTTGTGTTTTTTTTTTTCCCCCCAGAACTGGGGATTGAACCCAGGGCCTAAAACACTGTACCCCTGAGCTACATCCTCAGTCCCTGTTGTATTTTTTTTAAGTAGAGAAGGGGCAGAGATGGTGGCAAAGGCAGAAGGGAAAGTGGTGGCAGGGGCATGGGATGTGCTGGGACCAGGACAGGAAAAAGGAGAGGAGGGCAGCAGACTAGGAAAGTTTATTAACTTAAAAAGTGTCAAAGTCAAGGCCAGAAGTAAAACTACAGCTTAGAAAACTGAGGGCAACCTGCTCGATGAGCAGACTGCCTTTTGGTGACTTGGTTGTTCTGGGAAGGGGAGACACATAGAGTTATGCTCAGTGCCAAAGGTCACGTGGGTACTCATGGGGAGTGGGATGGAGCCCACCTGTCACTGTTTCCACTAAACCACTAAGCTCACAGACCTCCCCTCTTGGTCCCAGGAATTTCTGTGTTTGAGCCACTTTTACTTTGTACTATCATTTTCCTTAAATAAATCCACTTATTAACTGGTTTGAAAAGGAGACTTCATCTAATCATCATGACAATACCAGGAGATAAGTACTATTAACATTTCAAAGTCCAGATGAGGAAACCAAGGCACAGAGTGGTTCTATAAATTGCCCAAGGTCACATAACTTGGAATGTGGCAATCTAGATTCAGACCCAAAATGCTAGCTCTAGGTTCACCCTCTTCACCTTTGTGATGTTTCTTAGCATAAAATATGGAAAATAAGTAATCTCAGTTGAAGCCCCCAGAAGAAGCTGAATATGATCAAAATTCTCTTTTCATTAGTGCTGCATCTGGATGAAGTCAGACTTGAGGCTCATGTAATTATTCTTTCAGGTTCAGAGTACATTCATCAAGCCACTCCTGGGTAACAGTCAGACAATTTTCTCTGTGTGGGCACAGGGGAGAGGAGACCAGAGGAAACCAGACCCCAGCCTTGTTACCAAAGAGTTTAAGGTTTAGTGAGGAAGACAATTTCAATAATATGTTAAGTGAGGGGTGCAGTGGGAACCCACTAAAGGGACATTTGACAGACCTGGGGGGTCAGGGAAGAGTGGTAAGGGAGGAGGTGGTACCTCAGTGGAGTCTGGATTCCAGAAGGCTGAGCTGGAGTTACCAGACACTTGCTGGTAGAGTAAAAGTATCTGGGGCCTAAAATATGTATCAGAATGATTTGCTTACCATTTTAACCAAAAGTTAACCTTTAAAAAAAAAAAGCCATTAAGTCACTAAATACCAAGTTCACCTAATATCACTGAGTAAGGCATCAGGGAAGTGCATCCTGGCCAGGGAACTGGAAGTCCCAGCTTTTTCATTCTTTGTGTAACCTTGGGTGAGGAATTCCATCTGCTCTTCATCCATTCATTCCGTGTGTGTGTGCGCGCATGTGTGTTGCTGGGCCCCCAAGCACACTAGGAAAGTGCCCTACACAGAGCTATAGCCTCAGCCCCATTCAGCATGTAGTGGATGGGTGCTGTCTATGGGTCAGGCACTGTGCCAGGCAATGACGCTACAGCAACTGGCAGAGCCAACAAGTCTGTGCTCTCAAGGAGCAATTGAGATAGAGACCACAAATGGAAGTAAGAGGGAAAGAGGCATGGAGAGACCTAGAGATCACGCGGGACCCTGAGCTCAGGCACACTACTCCCCTCCTCTCTTGAGAGCCTCAGCAGGGAACGGTTCCGTCCAGCCAGACCAGGCCTGGGATCTGAGTGTCATCTGCCTCATCTATTACAGTTTTAGCCCAGACCTGCAAGGTACCATGCTGATACTGCTTTCTTTACAGATAAAGAATCCTCAGAGAAGCAGATTTACTTCAGTGGTAGATCGAATTTTAAAACTTGTACTTCCATGAATATCACCATCTAGAAAGTGAAAGACATCACAGAATGGGAGAATATATTTGTGAATCATATATCTGATAAAGGGATTGTATCTAGAATACATTACTCTTACAACTAAAACAGACAATTCAGCCAGGCACAGTGATGTATGCCTATAATCCCAGTGTCTTGGGAGGCAGGAGGATCAAGAATTCAAGGCCAGTTTCAGCAATTTAGTAAGGCCCTAAGTAACTCAGTGAGACCCTGTCTCGAAATAAAATATAAATAAGGGCTGGGGACTAGTTCAATCCCTGGTACAATAATAAAAAAACTGTTACTAGAAAAAAAAAATAAGTGATAGACACTGGGTAAGAGCCTGTGTTTTTCTGCTACCCTTGGTTGTGGGGAGAACAGGACACCAAAAGTTCTTTTTTGACACTGATATCTCCTGGCCTATCAGGGTCCTGTGCCCACTGACAAAACGGAAAGGATTACATGAGTTATTTATTTATTTATGGTACTGGGGATTGAACTCAGAGGTACTCAACCACTGAGCAACATCCCCAGCCCTGTTTTGTGTTTTATTTAGAGACAGGGTCTCACTGAGTTACTTAGCGCCTCACTTTTGCTGAGCCTGGCTTTGAACTTGTGATCCTCCTGCCTCAGCCTCCCAAGTGGCTGGTATTACAGGCATGTGCCACCATGTCCAGCACAAGAGTTATATTTGAAACAATAATCTTTAGTGACAAGGATCAATAACAAGACAGGGTCAGTTCAAGGCTGTACAGCCAATTGCTGGGCAAATGTCCTCACAGAAGTATTTTCTAAGTAAGCCTGCAGCAGCCTTGCAAGGTGGGTGTTCTGGCTATCTTTTGCGATAGTTCTTGTCACTGGGTCGGCATGCATGAGATCACTCTTCCACAACTTCCCAGTTTAAAAAAAAATTTTTTTAGTTGTAGATAGCTACGATACCTTTATTTTATTTATTTTTAAGTGGTGCTGAGGATCGAACCCAGTGCCTCACATGTACTAGGCAAGCGCTCTGCCACTGAGCTTCAGCCCCAAGCCCCAGTTTTATTTATTATTGTTAGCAGTTCCATTTTGATTCTGGCAACTTTTGAAACAACAACAGCAGCTCGTATTTTGAAGAAAACCCTTCAAAAACATGCTAGGCCCTGATCTGAGGACGTTTCTGCCATGGACTCCTTTGTTCTTCTCAACAAGCTACTTAACGACAATGAACCCTGTCCTATAACTGAGGAGACAGGTGCTGAGAGTGGGGACTTTCCCTGGTTTAAGTGTGGACAGTATGGGGTAGAGGAAAGGACACAGGCCTTGGGGTTAGATCTGCTGTGGACCTTGGGTGATTTATTTAATCTCTCAGTCTTATAGGGCACCAAGTAAGCTTTGGTGACTAAGGAGCTCAGGTGAAAGGAGAGGATCAGCTCACTTTGGAGATCTACTTATTTATAGTGAGACACCTGCCAAGGACCAAGATCTGGCCTCTGGGGAATGGGCCTCTGGGCTTGTGTCCAGCAGGTGAGGAAGTGAGGAGGCCTTGCCAGCTGCTGACTCTCTAACCACCATCACCCATGGTCTATTCCCCCTGCCCAGGGAGGGCCCATATGTCACCCTGCCCCCCCCCACCTCTGGAGGCCCACCACCTGGCCTGTGGCTGGTTCCTGCTATAGGATGTTGGGTTTCTCTGGACAAACTGAGACTCATGCACCAGAGGCGTCCACACGTGCTCCCTACTGCAGTCCCACAAATGGTGGTACCGGTCCAGACTAGGGTCTAGTTTCAAGTTTTAAATTGTCATACCTCATCTGACCAATCCTATCCCACCCCACAAATGATAACTTGCCAGCTGGCTAAGGCAGAGATTTAAAAGGGGTTCCACTGAGGGAGAAAGAGGTCAGTCCTGCCTATTTCTACTCCTGAAGACCTCAGATCACCTCAGATGATCTTTTAAATTAAAAGACAATTTTGGGCTGGGGATATAGCTCAGTTGGTAGAGTGCTTATCCCCAGCACCACAAAAAAAAAAAAAAATTAAAAGACAATTTCTGGGAAAAGTTTAGCATTAAGCACAATGTAAGCCCTGGCCACGCATTATTATTGCTGCTGTTCTCAAATCACTCCTCTGAGTTATGCAAAGGTGAGGTAAGTCAGAGGTCATTCTGGGATTAGAATGTAACAAGACCCTTCTCTTAAACTGCTGTGACCTGAGATCTTGGCACACAAAGCAGTGGGGATGTGGCTCAGTTTTTGTGTGAGACTCTGGAACCTTTAGGGGTGGGAGTAAGGACCTAATGTTTCAGCAGGAAGACCTGGAGGTGAACCAGAACTAACCACCCTACCTTGAGCAAGAACCCCTGAGACAAATTCACCCCAGGAAAGAAATCTGGGTTCAAGACTTGGGGCCCAGAATCTCCATTCCATCCATTCATCTGCACACTCCCTTGCTTGCCTCTTCATCCAGGAATCTGTCCATTCAGGTATCCATCCATCCATCCATCCATCCATCCATCCATCCATGCATCCAACAAATATAAGGGAAGCCAACTAAGTGCCAGGCATGACCATTTTTAAACCTTTGTTACCTGCTGGGTGGGTTCACAAGCTCTCCGTCAGAAGAATCAGTTAAAGGTACAGCTGCAACAGGAACAAGATCCCTGAGACTTCTTATTTGAGCAAAAGGGAGACAGTATTGGCTGAGAGAGTGTCAAATTGGCTCTCTGAAAAAGAGAGCTTCTATGTAAGAATTGCAGGGTTGGGCTAGAGTCTAGCAATTTTAATTGGTTTTGGACACATTTTCCAAGGTGTTTTCTTTGCAGGTCCTGTGCAAGCACTTCAGCCTTGAGTAAGGGATGGTCAGTATGGAGCCCAGTATTGCGTCTCTCTGTGTAATCTTTGCCTTGGGATAAGGAGCTATTAGGAGAACACAAGATGCTGGAAGAAAATACCCGTCATTCGAGTGGTGAGCCGTGGGTCCCAGGAATTATTTACTGCTTTGGTTCCTCTGCAAGTGTTATCCTTCATGTTGTTTGTCCTTGGAGAGTCATGGAAAGATCTCTTGGATCTGAGGATGCACCTGGTTTCTAAAGCTAATAAGATGGTTTGAGAGTGAGAGAGGGTAGGGAAGGGCATATATACTTATTTATTCTTTTTTTTTTTTTTTTTTTTTTTAGTATTGGGGATTGAACTGCATGCTAGGCAAGTGCCCTATCATTGGGCTACACCCAGCCCCATATCATGCTCTCAATGGAGAGGGAGCCATGAGTTAAATGGGAAAAGCATATAGCATGCTTTCAGTAGCTAGTAAGTCAGGAGTTAAGGTCCCTGGAGCATACCTGCCCATTTCAGAGGGGGAGGGCTGGTTGTCTCACTTTGTTAGCCTTAGTCTTCCAAACTTTTGGTGACTCCAATCTTATCATATCTGATCAAAGGCACCTACATCTCACATTAAGTAACATGTTACTACAATATTTTTAAAAAACTTTTCACTAGTGCATAATAATTCTACATGATTGTGGGATTCAACTGTAATATTTTTGCAAGGAACTTTATAAAACTTTTATTTGCATTTATTTTATGCTGAATTTATTCCCATGCCATATGTTTTTGTTTCTTTAGTTTCTTCAGGCATATCTTTTTATTCCATGCAACCTCCTTTTCTGGTTGAGGAAGAGTTTGTTCCTTTGCAGTGAGAATCACCTCAGTGTGTCAGGGGGAGCTCAGGCATGGGTTAATGGAACCCTGAGCTCTGTAGGTGCCATGGTGCATCTTGGGTGCTTTGTCTACCTAGAGGTGTTTGATGACCAGAGAACCTACGTCTAAACCCTTGAGTTCAGCATTACTCTCCTCATTTTTAAGCATGTGCAGCAAAAATTTTTGGGCCACCGACCCTGGGTCCAGCCCCACTGTTTGGCCTGGGCACACCTCCCAACTCCACCACTATAATGCTGGAATGGCACACATTGCTTCTCTCTCTCTCTCTCTCTCTTTTGTTTTTCCTTTTTTTAGTTGTTGATGGACCTTTATTTTATTTATTTATAGGTGGTGCTGAGAATCAAACCCAGTGCCTCACACCTGCTAGCCAAGTGCTCTACCACTGAGCCACAACCCCAGCACAACACATTGCTTCTTTAAAGTGATATCTTTCAGATTTAGTGACTTTTTGAATATGAATACCCTTGATGGCCTGCTCAGTTTCATGGGTATTCTTAAAGTGAACATGAAGGGGTGGGGAGATAGTTCAGTTGGAAGAATGCTTGCCTTGTAAGCACAAGGCCCTGGGTTCAGTTCTCAGCACTGCAAAAAGTGAGCATGAAAATGTGAACCTCTCGATTTGCATAATTTGTAGGGTTTTCCAGGTCAAGAGAGTGGCAAACCATTTTCAAGGATCACTGCAGGACCCTGGGCCTCCTCAGTCAGAGCAGATACTGAACACAGTTCTTTTGCAATTTTATTTGTTTTAGAAATCATCTGACTTCAGGTAACATTTAAATAGTGATTTGCTATGGTTTGTGTGTGTGTATGTGTGTGTGTGTGTGTGTGTGTGTGTGTGTGTGTGTGTTTGGTACTGGGGGGGCAAGTGCTCTACCACTGAACTACATTCCCACCCCTTTTCTTAAAGTTTTTTTTTTTTCTTTTGAGGTACAGTCTCACTAAATTGCCCAGGCTGACCTTGACCCCTTACCTCAACCTCCAGAATAATTGTGATTACAGGTGTATGCTGCCACACATAGCTTGTTAAAATATTTAAAGCAATCATCTTGAATCCTCCAGATAATCTTGGATTAAAAAATTCTGACTTACAAATCCTCTTTGGTTGTAACAAAATCTTTATGAATATTAAATTTAATAATCACATCAATAAAATTAATTTATTTGGGAGATATTCAATTGAATTCATAGCAGTTTAAAACTTTTTTTTTTTTTTTTTTTTTGTAGCAGGGATTAAGCCCAGGGACACTTAACCACTGAGCCACACCCCAGCCCTTTGCAACTTTTTGTTTGACAGGGTCTTACTAAATTGCTGAGGCTGACTTTAAAATTTGGACCCTCCTGATTTAGGCTCCTGAGTCACTGGGATTATAGGCATGTGCCACCACACCTGGTCATTTTATAAAGTCAGCAGAATTTTTTCCACAGTATTCAATATTTTCACAGCTTCTGGAAAGCCCAGAGGTTGTGCTATCTGATGGATAAAACGGTCCTGAGGGTCAGGCAACGTTCCCGTATTGGGGATAGTAACAAGGGAGAATCAGGTCAGGCACAGTGGTAATCCCAGCTACTCAGGAGTCTGAGGCAGGAATGATGGCAGGTTTAAGGACAGCCTCAGCAACTTAGTAAGACCTTTTCTCAAAAATAAAATTTAAAAAGGGCTGGGGGTACTGGGGTTGTGGCTCAGTGGTAGAACACTTGCCTAGCATGCATGAGGCACTGGAGTCAATTCTCAGCACCACATAAAAATAAATGAATAAAATAAAGGTCTTTCAACATTTTAAAAAATATTAAAAAAAAAAAAAAAAAGAAGGACTGGGGATGTAGATCAGTGGTGCAGACCTGGGTTCAATCCTGGTACCACCAAAACCAAAACAAACTAACAAACCAAAAAACAACAATTGGACCCCTGTTCTCAGAAGTTTACAGTGTAGTGGGAAATAAGAAAAATAAGGGGCTGGGGTTGTGGCTTAGTGGTAGAGCACATGAGTGGGGACTGGGTTCAATCCTCAGCACTACATATAAATAAATAAAATAAAGGTATTGTGTCCATCAACAACTAAAAATAAAAAAAAAAAAAGAAAAAAAATAGGTACAGGGTATGATAAGTGCTGAAATGTATAAAATGTTCTGAGCTAGGGAGAAAGATCTTCTTTAGGAGAAGTGTCCTAAGACATTCAGGCTGAGCAAGGCAGCTAAGAAGGACTCTTGTCTTACAGAGAAAATTTCTTTGGGAAACAGGCAGTGCAAATGCCCTGAGACAGGAAGACACTTAGTGTGTAGACAGAAAGGGGGTCACTGTGGCGGGGGAATAAGAGGGCCAGTGAGGGGAGCACGAGGCGAGTTCAGACAGGAAGGCCCGGTTCATGTCCACACCACGGTGGGCGTGACCCAGTGTGCATTTTATTTTAAGTGCAGGGAGGGCTGTGATCTGGCCTGGGTTGGGATCCCCAGGAAGCAGACTCTGAGATGGAGATTAGCAGGTGAGTCTGTTAGGGAGGGCGCTCAGGATCAACACCTGGGGAAGAGAAGAGAATAAAGCAAGACTGGAGTGGGCGAGTGGGGGGTGAGGGGGGGCCGGGGGGAGGGTTGAGGTGCCAAGGAATCTCAAGGGACACATCCCCTGACCCTGCAAGGAGTTGGGCAGAAGCTGGGATGGCCCTTTAGATTTGTCATTAGATGTGTGCAGCCATCTGGGGGAGGGGGTGTAGCTCTTCAACCTCCGCAAAGGCAAGTCCCACTGGGCTGACAGCTGAGGTGGCGCTCCCAGTGCATGTACTGTCCAGCTCTTGCACGGGGATCTGGTTGGCCATCACAGCCCACTCCTGGGCCAGGTTACCTTTGCGGGTACCTCAAGCTGCTGTGTGGAGCACAGACTATTGGAGGCAGGAGAGGACGTGGCCAGACAAGCAGCATCAGCCTGGCCATGAGCAGTAGTAGCCCTGGGAATGGAGAGAAGCATTTTGGATTGGGGAGATACTGGGATTCCGAGCATTTGAAGATGAGCCAGATGTGAGGCATGAAGGTAGGGGGAGAATCAAGGACAATTCCAGATCTCTGGATTGAAAGACTGGGGCAATGGTGGTGTGGTACGCAGGGTTGGGATGAAGACATGTGCCTCTGGCTACTCTTGAGATCTAGAAGCTGAAGTCAAGTACAACTCTTCCAAAGAGGTGCAGGATCAAACTCAAACTCAACAGCGCCCCCATGTGTCAGTGAGAAGTATAAGAGCAGTGGCTTCCAGACTAGTTGCCCTGCCTGGAGGGGAAAAGGTTAAACCAAATAAATCACTGCCAATTCTGGAAAACTGAAAGGTGAGAGGGAAAGGAGGAGCCTCAAAATAAAAATGTAGTAGCTAGGATATGGTGTTTCAAGAAATATTTAAGAAAAATAAAAGGCCTTATTATACCTGTGCCATAAAGAAATCAGCTATCGCAGCAACAGGGTTGACAGCAACCAATCAGGGAGCATACACTGCATCTGAATGATCTCATGTGATCTACACAAATCCCTACACAAATCTACACAAACTGAGGCTCAGAGAGATGAGATGTGTCCCAGGTCATATGTGGGGCCAGTGGATCACAACTATTTCATATCCAACATGCCCTTTGGACTACAAATATTTGACAATACCCTGTGTACATTCTGAACATCTTGACTGTGCCTGATGGGTAGGATGCAGGTGGACAATATTTGTCAAATGAGTGAAATCAAATTAATAGATATCATCCTTCATAATTTTAAAAATCAAAGAAAAATGAAAGGAACTTATGCTAAAGAAATCTGCATTTCTGCATGCACGTGCTCAGTCAGGATCACACTAGGAGACAACAAAGTGGTCACTGTAAAGAGGAATTGCTCTAAGTCCAGGCTGATAGGGACATGGTGCCATCAGAGACACATTCTTCTGAAATGGCAACTAACCGTTCATAAAGACCTGAACTCATGCAGGGAAAATTCTACCCTTGGATGACATTTTAGTAGCATTCCTGTAGAATTCAGTTTACTAAAACTGTGTTCGTAATATTATGTTTTCACTTACATAACAGAGTAAGGGTTTTCGGCTCAGAAAATTATAAACAGGTTTTCCATTTATGTTAACAACCAATGGGGCATTAGAAGGTCATGCAGGATATGGAATAATTCTGTTATGTGGGACTGTCCCAAATGGTCTAGCATCCCTGACACCATGTACTAAAGATCAGAGCCCGACCAAGGTGATCACCCAAAATACCCATGCCCATTTCCAAATCCAATTTCCAGGAACAGGAATCTTCCTTCACGACCTCTAGTTTGAGGCTGGGGATGTGGCTCAGTGGTATAGTGCTTGCCTAGCATGCACAAGGCCTTGGGTTTGACTCCCAGGACAGCAAAACAAAAGATCTCTAGTGTGTGTCAAAGTACTGCTGCCCAAGCTCTGCCTTCTGGACCCTCTCCTCCTGTGGGCCTCCCAAGACCTGGGCTTCTGCAGCTTCCTTTTAGGACTTTGTTTGCAAGTGCTTTTTTCCCTAGAAGGCTAGAACTGACATAATAAATGAGGTACATTTCTACCCTCTTCCTATTTCTATTTCTTCAAAAAGGCCCAAAGAGAGGACTGCTTCACATGGGTGAGGCCCTGGTTGGAGTCCCAGCACTGCAAAACAAAACAAAGGCTAAAAGAGGCAGAGTAACTTGTTCATGGTCACACAGCCACCTCGAAGTGGCAGAACCAGAATTAGAACCCAGGTTGGTCAATGTGACTCCAAAGTCTATGATTTTGCCCTGTTTGACTCTCTCCTCACTGCCGCCCATGTCCTAATCCCAGAAAAAGATTTATGTTATCCTGGGAAGCAAAGGCTTAGAAACCTGAAGTAGGTCACTTATTGGGTAAACTTCTTGTAAGTGGTTGACCTTTCTTGAAGGACAGAAGGTCCACACAGAAATGGGTCTGGAACAGATTCAGACCATCAATAGTAAACTGCCACTCACATGAATCATGTGAACATTCCCAGAAATGGAAGCCCTGCAGTTCACCCCCTCTTGTTCTGGAGAGGTTAATTCTGTCTGGCCACGATCTGGGTACTGGGCCACCCGCTAGCCTGCCTCTTTTCTTTCCTTTCTTCTATACTAGGTATTGAACCCAGAGGCACCTTAACACTGAGGTACATCCCCAGACCTTTTCATTTTTATTATTTTACTTTGGGACAGGGTCTCACTAAGTTGCCCAGGCTGGCCTTGAACTTGCGATGCTGCTGCCTCAGCCTCCTGAGTAACTGAGATTACATGAAGGTGTCACCATGCCTGGCCCTAGCTATTTTCATTCACTCGCAGCATTGGACTCTATGTAAAGGATGCAAAACCCTTCTGAACCCTCGTGGCAAAAGAGGGTGAAGTCAACCCCTTACCCTGAGACCTGGCGACGAGCAGCAATCAACTGCCATTTCATTGCAATTTCAGGTGTTAAAAGAAGTGCTCCAAGTTTTGCAAACTACCCCAAATATTTTGGAGATGTGTTCTAGTAGAAAATAAGTTAATAACAAACTGCCCACCCGTGTTAAGAGTCTCATGTTCTACTGACAGCTGGGCACTCAATCCCTGTATAAAAATTGATGTGCAAGGGCATACTTTTCAGACATAAAGATTCACTAGCATATTCCAAGGTCCTTATCTAGACTGACTAAAGCAGTAGCCAGGACCATGCACTATCAACTACCTCCCACTCCCCTCTGCTACTCCTTGGTGACTGGGTGACTGACTTACATAGTCCTTTGAGTGTGCTCGAAGGAGCATGCTCGGTTTATCACCAGCTTTCACTGGCACATCTGCCTGTACCTGGGGGTCTGCAGAGGCCAGCTTGAAAAACTGGGGATTGAACCCAGGTGTGTTTACCACTGAACTATATACCCAGCAAACCTCTCCCCACCCCCCTTTTTTTGCAGCACTGCAGATCCAACTGAGGGTCTTGCACATGCTAGGCAAGTACTCTATCACTGAGCTACACACCCAGACTCCAGACCCAACCTTTTTTTTTTTTTTAATTTTGAGATAGAATCTTGCTAAGTTGCTGAGGTTGTCCTTGAACTTTTGATTCTCTTGCCTCAACCTCCTGAGTCGCAGGGATTATAGGTGTGCACCACTGTGCCTGGCTACCACCCTTAATGAGGTCTTCAAACGACCCACATGTGGCCCAATTTCCTCTCCTCATCTTACCTGCCCTCTGGATGGCATTTATCACAGTCAGCACTTCCTCTCTCTAGCAACGCACTCTTGTCTGCTTCCATGACATTGCTCATCTTCCCCCTCCTTAGTGTCCATTCCTTCTGTCATCTCTGCTGCTCCCCTCTTTTTAGCTCAGCCTCCAAACATGGACGTGCCCCTGGGCTTCAGTTTCCTCTTTCGAATTTGTATAATTTCTTTCTGGCAGGGTTGTGAGAATAGCCCGAGGTAATATATGTGTGACTTAAAAAATATTCCTCCTCCTACTCCATTAATTATAATTACACTCTCATGCATCACTCTGGGAAGAAAATGAGTCACTTTTCCACCCAATACTTGTCATGTGACTCCAGTATCAGACATCAGCCTAGGGGGAGATGACTGTTTCCCATAAAGGCTTTTAATTTATTCAGCTTCAGACCTTTCAGGAGATGAAGTGTGTGCAAGTGTAGCTTAAATGGCCTTATGAGAACATGGCTGGGGTGCTGGGTCAATGACAGCAGGCATTTTTCTTACATTTTCTTGCCAGGATTGCGTGGACCATAATTACAGTCTTCATCCTTCTAGAAAGTGAAGCTACTCATTGAACAACAGTTGGGTGACATCACACTCCTTCAGGGCAAGCCGAAGGAATCTTTAGTTCATCTGACACTTATTAAGCAGGTGTTCAGTGTATCAGGTGTTGTGCTAGGTACTGAGGAAAGAGTAGTGAGTAACAAGGGCCCCGCCCAAAGAGCATCCTGGGAGTGGAGTACACTACCAGGAAACAGGGAATTGCAGTCCACTGTAAGAGGAAGTTCAAGTTGACTGGGAATCTGGGGGTATGGGGCAACGGCACTGAGCACAGTCAGTGGCAGGTGCCTTCCTGTTGAGACCAGCATGACCAATCTCTAGGGTCCCTCGAGGGGTGAAGGGGGATTGGAAAATAAAGATTCACAGACACAGATCTTGAAGATTAAGCTGGGATCAGGTGGAGTGTGCTCTCTGATGGAGATGCAGGTCTAAAGAGTTATGCCACCAATCTTTATTTATATATATCTTGTTATCAGTTTAAAGACTACGCAACCATTATTTTTTGTATTCAGGAAAGTTACAGAAACAAGGACATCCTATGTAGCTTTTTCGAGGTTGCGATCCACAGTTGCAAAGTGCAATGTTAGGAGCTTTGTGGAGCTCTCAAGAAAGTCCATTGTTAAAAGAGGCAGACAAGAAGTGGTGGAGCTGTGGAGCTGGTGAAACACTGTAGTTGTCTAGCATAAAAATTTCTTTCATCCTGGGAGCTGTGTGCCTGAGATCAAGGTTAGAACTGATAGGGCTCTTGCACAGAGCCTCCTCATGCAGGGCATTGCTACAGCAGCTAAGCATCCTGTGCCCTTGCACAGAAACATTCCCAGGAATGAGGCATGCCACAGCCACGAGGTCATCAGAGACCCCTGATTTCAGTAACTGCTCTCCCATCCTCTGTTACTGCTCTTGACACCTTCCTGAGGAAGTGACTTCAAAACTAAGAACTAAAAGGTATCTGGTGTTTTACAACCCCACTTCTGGGTATTTACCCAAAAATTCAAAATCAGGATTTTGAAATGTCTGCATGTCTGTGTTCACTGTACCATGAGTCACAGTAGCCAAGTTACAGAATCAATCTAACTGTCCATCAATGGATGAAGGAATAAAGAAAATGTGGAATATTATTCAGTCTTAAATAGGAAGAAATTCTGTCATTTGCAGCAACCTGGATGGAACTGGAAAATAATAATTGGAAATATTGTGAAACAAGCCAGACACAGAGAGATAAATACCTAATGTTCTCACTTATAAATGTGGAATCTAAAATAACTGAACTTGAGCAGAGTAGCATGGTGGTTAGCAGAGGCTAGGGGAAGAGGAATGAGGAGAAGAAAAATTAAAAGATATAACACCTCAGTCAAGAGGAACAAGATTGCTTTTTTTGAGATCTATTCCACAACATGGTGAATATAGCTAATAATTGAGTGTACATTTTGGTACCAATAGAATACATCTCAAATATTCTCATCACAAAACAATGTCAAATATTTCAAATGATATATAGGTTAGTTAGCTTGATTTAATCACTCCACATAACACAACATCACTTTGTACCCTATAAATATACACAACCATAATTTGTCACTAAATAATGTTTTTGTTTTTTGAGATGGGTTCTTGCTCTGTTGCCCATGTTTCCTCCAGGGATCTTCCTGCCTCAGCCTTCTGAATTGCTGGATGAAAGATAGGTGCCACTGCACATGGGTTTTGTCAATATATAATTTTTAAAAATGTGTCTGAGAGTTGGGCTGAGGAAAGAGTGAGTGTGTGGGGTCCAAGATGTCCAAGAGTTTGCACTTCCAAAGTGTAAACGAACTGAGGCTGGAGTGGAGGCAAGAATGGACCTTGCTGCTGGGAATAGAAACTACCTTTAGGACCTGGGAATGTTTCCTGTAAGAGACAAGGGGAGTCCCAAAGAGCTTATCCAAGAGAAGGGCACAAGCAGGCAGAGATCAGCATCTGCTGGGATCCCTCAGGTCCTCCCTCTGAGACCTCAGCTGACAGCCACTAGCATGAGCTGGCTCCCCTCTGGTTCCAGCACTAATTTCTGAGCAGCTGGATGTCGCGTTGTTTCTCTAACCCTCTGTTGCTGTAAAAAGTCAGGTTCAGATGAGATCTTCATATCAGCCTTCCCCACACCCTCTTAGGATTTATCCACTTCCCTTAAACTCTCTTCCCTGTTTCCTCTCCCCCAGCTGGGAACATCTAGCAGGAAAATATCCTTTTCTCTTTTGTCTCTCCACTACACTCTGAGCTCTGAGAACGGAGCACTAAGGCCTAATGCATCTGTGCATGGCTCTCTAGTGAAAGTTGCTGATCCTAAGATGAAATCGCTCATGTCAGATTCAGGCAAATTCAGGACAGCCAGGAAAGCATGAAAGGGGTGGGGGAGGGGAGAGCTCACGCTTCGCCTGCCTTTAGGACTTAAAACACACACACACACACACACACACACACACACACACACACCTTTGCTTTGCACGCCTCACACGTATGCACAGATTCCTGCACCAAAGTTTAGCATCTTTAACCGCAACAATTCAGACAAGAAGCTCCCAGTGACAGCTTCCCCACCAATGGGCCGATGCCAATCCTGCCTACAGAAACCAAGACCAATGGATTTTTATCCAACCTGTCTTTGCGAATGTCTCCCTTTTAATAATAAAAGCCTTCCTTACCCGTCTCTCTTGGGGGACTTCTGTGGCTTGCCATAGCACACATCTCTGATTATAAACTTTTTGCTCATTTCCCCCAAAAAACCTATATATATAGACTTCCCCCCCTGTTGTTTCTTATCTGCTTTTACACTCCCCTTGGTGGTCCCCGGACACAGCAGTTGAATGCTTGTAGAAATGGTCCCACCCTACACACATTGCTTTAGTGGTGGCAGAATGCTCACAGGACTGAGTCTGTGAGCATAAGTCTGTGATCCTTAAGATAGCCCGAGTCACTACCAGAACCCGTGACATCACCGGCCACTCCGCGGATGAGAAGAGGGGCCTCAAAGTGGCGATTAAGCCACGAACCTAGGCTGCGGGGCCAACTTCAGATCTATCGGAAGTCGGGCTAACCCTTTTTCTCTGTAAGCCTCTGTGTCCTCACCTGTAAAGTGCGGATAGCGCCTACTTCACAGGATTGCTAAGAAGATTAAAGGGCGGGGACACACAACGCCCAACATATAATAAGCGGGCAATAATGTTGGTTTTACTCCCAGGCCAGTGTCCTCGCCCCTTCCACCCCCGCCGACCCTGCTCGCCCACGTGCCTCCCGTAAATAAGCGAGCGCGCAGGCGCCCGGGGCCCGCGCCCATTGGCCCCCCGCCCGCCGGCGCGGTGGGGAGGGGCGCCGGCGGCTCCGGCCTTGGGTCAGTGGCGGGGTCGGTTGGTCTGCGGGTCCGTGCGTCCGTGCCGCCGGCTTCGCCCTCGCCATGGCGCCCTGGCTGCGGCTGCTGTGGCTGCTGTGGCTGCTCCCCGGCGCGGCTCCTGCCCCTGCCGAGCTTCGGGCGGCGGGCGCGCAGGCCTGGGAGCCCCCGGCCCCGGAGCTGCTGGCGCCCGCCCGCTTCGCGCTCAGGATGTACAACCGCGGCCGGGCTGCGGGGTCGCGGGCGGTGCTGGCGGCCGTCCGCGGGCGCGTCCGCCGGGTGAGGACGCGCGGGCAGCGGGGCGCCGGGCCTGTTCCGCGGGATGGGGGAACTGTGGCCTAGACTTGGGGCGGGGGCCCTTCCGGCGGAGAAATGAACGGAGACGGACCCGGAACGGGCAGGGTGGCACGGGTGGGGCCGTGGACCCAAAGAGGGTACCAAGAAGGGTGGTTGTGCCCACCTCATCCACTCCTTCATCCAGGAGGGCGGGGGTACCCTGTACACCCTGGAGGCCACCCTGGAGGAGCCACCCTGCAACGACCCCACTGTGTGTCAGCTCCCTGTGTCCAAGAAAACCCTGGTGAGTGATGGAGCTCCTGCACTTGCCCGCACCCCGGCTCAGTCAGGCAACATTTGGGATGGATGGGTCAGGTCAAGAGCAAGGATCTGAGGCAGCAGCTACCCTGATTTGAATCACTTCCCAAGCCCCCAGTACTGGACAAGATGCTCGGAAAGAGTGGTATTAGGGTGCTGGCTGTGCCTCACCTTGCACTGCAGGGATGATTGCTTTGGGGGTAGTCTTCATTTGAGGAGCCTCCAGCTTCTCTTGTCTAGATCGATCTTGTTCCCATCCCAACCCCCAGACTGGCTTCTTCCTCTCCTTTCAGCTTTGCAGCTTTGAAATCCTGAACGAGCTGGGAAGACACATGCTGCTGCGTCGGGACTGTGGTCCAGTGGATACCAAGGTTACAGGTGCTGAGATAGCTCAGGGAGGCTGGGATAGCCCACATCAGACTTCACTGAGGGTTTAGTCTTAATTTCCTCTCTGTTCCAACCCTATCCAGATGACATAAGTGAGACTTTCGATTCTGTCCTTCCACTGTTGAGCAAGAACCTCCCACCCCAGGTGAGGAGCCCATATCTGGGAGACCAGCTGCTGCCTTTCACCCCTTCTCCCTTTACCCTGGAGTAGGGCTTTTGGGTCAGGCTTAAGTCCTTGTAAAGACCCTTCTGCCTTTCTAGGACTTTTCCATGAAGATGACTTCTATCTTCAAGGACTTTGTTGCCACCTATAACCGGACTTATGAAACCAAGGAGGGTGAGGTCCCAGCCTCCCAGACCCCTGATCTGATTGGTTATGTCTGTCTCTGTCAGATCAGGGCCTTCCCCCAACATTGCGCCTTGACGTTGGGGAGGGGGACACAGGAAACTATACATCTCTTAAGGACTCCTCAGTCCTTGAGTTCTAGTTCAGCCTTCCAGGACTAGGCAGTCACCCCAAGGAACTATCATTTTCCCATCTTATTTTCCTGGTCAGAAACCATGGGCCTCTCTCTCTCTGGAAAAGATAAGATGGGGTAAAAGCTAGATTTTCTCTGCTGGGTGCACCATAGCCTTTCCTACGGCCACCCCTGTGTGATGCTCTTGAGACCCCATTTCAGTTACTGCCTCACATCTGGGAAGTCAGCACTCCAGTTTGACCTGAAAGTTGATCACACCTCTCACTCCATTGCTGATAGGGTGGCTCCGCCAGTCCCACCTGCCACAGGGTTCTGTCCTTCAGAAGAGCTTCAGACCCGATTCAGAGACTGCCTTCTCCCCTGGGAAACCCCTGCACGTTAGCCACAAATGCCCTTCCTTTTATGATCTGCCTGGGTTCTGAGCCCCTCCTCGCCTGCTCTTTGGTCCTCAGAAGCCAAGTGGCGAATGTCTATCTTTGTCAGAAACATGGTACGAGCACAGAAGATCCAGGCCCTGGACCGTGGCACAGCTCAATACGGGGTCACCAAGTTCAGTGACCTCACAGGTAGGGGTGATAGCCAGGACCCTCATAGAACCTGGGAGAGGGCCTGTCCCCGAGGCTCCTGGTCAGAGCACATTTCTGATATTTTTTCCCTCCATGTGGTGCTTACAGAGGAGGAGTTCAACACCATCTACCTGAATCCCCTCTTAAAAGAGGAGTCTGTCAAGAAGATGCAATTAACCAAGACCGTGAGTGACCCCGCCCCACCTGAGTGGGACTGGAGGAGGAAGGGAGCTGTCACCAAAGTCAAAGACCAGGTTAGAGCCCTGGAAGTGAGGGTGAGATGTGCACTGGCATGGAGGCTGGGGAAGGGACCTGGTGCTGACAATGCCCATCTTTTTCAGGGCATGTGTGGCTCTTGCTGGGCCTTCTCGGTCACAGGCAATGTGGAGGGCCAGTGGTTCCTGAACCAGGGGACCCTGCTGTCCCTCTCAGAGCAGGGTGAGCATCCCGATCTAGCCCCCTGTCCCCAGCCCAGCCCCTCCAGAGGGCTCCTCGGGACCAGCCTTCTGTCTCCTAGAGCTCTTGGACTGTGACAAGGTGGACAAGGCGTGCATGGGTGGCTTGCCCTCCAATGCCTACGAGGCCATAAAGAATTTGGGTATGCATTAGTGGGGTCAGGAGGGGCAGGAGGCACTACTTCTGCCCTGACAAGAAGTCACTTTATGAGTTGGGGAGACTGAGTGTGGGAGCAAAACTAGGTTTGAGTCTTAATGCCGATCCTGATTGGTGGAAGACCTTGGGCAGTTGTCAGAGCCTCAGTTGCCTCATCTGGGAAATGAACCAGGCCCACCTGGTAGGAGTGCCTTAAATGTCAAGTGGGGAAATATATGCAAAGGTGTGTCATGGGACTTGGTAGGCAGGGGGCCTGATGGTTTTGCCACTAAGAGGTCTGTGTTTCTAAAAGGCTACTAAACCAAGTGCAAGACACCTCACACCTGAGGAGAGGTGTGGACCTAAGTTGGCAGTTCAGTTCAGCAGTGGGCTGCAGTGCCAGAAAGAGAAAGGGCTGGACACAGAATAGTCTGGGAGTCTAGCAGGGGCCTGGGCTAGGTTAGAGGGGACTCTCAGAGCAGGAAAGGCAAGTCAGGATCAGGAGTTCCAGGGGGGCCAAGATGAGCCATCAGCAGAAGACAGAACAGGGAGTTGAGTCCCATCTCTGCCACCTTTCTTGCTGGTGACCACTGCTCTGTCCTCCCGCCTCCTGGTAGTGTCAGCATGAAGAGTCCTCAGAGGGGAGGGCCTGTAGGCCAGGGTGGGTGGTGAACGCAAGGCCTGGTGTGTAAGGGGCTCGGCGTGCTTCTGATTGAGCATAAGTGGAGTCCACTCTCCCCGTCACCCCCAGGAGGGCTGGAGACAGAGGACGACTACAGCTACCGGGGCCACATGCAGACCTGCAGATTCTCAGCAGAGAAGGCCAGGGTCTACATCAATGACTCCGTGGAGCTGAGCCAGAACGAGCAGAGTGAGTGAGGGGCAGGGGTGAGGCCAGGCCCGCTGAGCAGGGCCCAGGTACCCACTGACGCTGCCCCTCCCCCTCCCAGAGCTGGCGGCCTGGCTGGCCAAGAGGGGCCCGATCTCTGTAGCCATCAATGCCTTTGGCATGCAGGTGAGGCCCTGCCCCACAGCCCTTGCTCCATCTCTTGCCTACCTCTCCCTCCCTTCTCCTCAGAGCTGGCCCCCCTCCTCCTTATTCTCCCTCCCCAGTTCTACCGCCATGGGATCGCCCACCCACTCCGGCCCCTCTGCAGCCCTTGGCTCATCGACCATGCTGTGCTGCTTGTGGGCTATGGCAACCGTGAGTTTCACTGACTGACTCTCCATCCACCCCAGGGCACAGGCCAGGGTGGGATGGCAGCATCCCAGGCCTCTTGAGAGGGAAATCAGGGGAATGCCTAGGAACACTGTCACCCCCAACAATGGGGGATCATCTGTGCCCTCTGTGGATGGGAAAGCTGGGGAGGATGACATTTTGTTAAAGACAGGTGGCAAGTGCCCTCCTGTGCCTCAGAGCTGCACCAGGTCCCCATGAGAGTGGTAGGTTGGCATTTCTTGCTTTTTGCTCCTTTTCTAGTACCTCACGCACAGTAGGCCCACTGCAGGTATTTGAAGCTCATAAAGTGCTTCAGGTGTGGATGAGAACGGAGCCCCTAACCCCTGTGCTCTGCACTGCTTCCAGGCTCCCAGGTTCCTTTCTGGGCCATCAAGAACAGCTGGGGCTCTGACTGGGGCGAGGAGGTGAGTCTTGCCTGCGTGGCCCTCACTCTTCAGCCCGTTCTGCTGACGCACCTTCACCAAGCTTCCTCTCCCTCAGGGTTACTATTACTTGCATCGAGGGTCCGGGGCCTGTGGTGTGAACACCATGGCCAGCTCTGCGGTGGTGAACTGAGGAGTCCGTTGGTGCAGGACCTGGTGCTGATCAGAGTGACCCTTCCCAGCCTGACCTGCACGTCCAGGCTCCTCCCCAGGAGGCACAGTTGGCTGAGGGGCGGGCACTGGGTACCTCAGGGTGAGCAAGGGGCTGAGCCCCTACTTCTCTTTGCCCCATTCCCACCTTGAAGTCCCCCAGTTGCATTTTGTTGGATGTGGCAGCTAGGAGTGAAGGATGGAGTGAAGGATGCTTTCATGGCAGCTGCAGCTGGAGCAAGGGGCTCGGGTAAGGAACAGGACGAAAAGATTCTCATCTTAAGCCCAGCTCTGCCCTCAGCAGGTTCTGGCTTCCTGTCCTGGTTTTCCTCTGTCTGATGCTATGCATATTCTGGTCCCCCTGGATTTGGGGACAGTGTCCCCTTCCACATCCAGGAAACTTGTAACCCACCCCTTCTCTAACGGCAATAAAGAGGTATCCTGGTCCCCAGTGTTGTGGGTGCTCAGTCCCTGGGGCAAGGAGGAATGGGGGGACCCCTGGCGGGTCAAGAAGGGTTAGGTAGTTCCGTTCAGGAGCCAGAAGATTCAGCTGCTGCTTCAGGAACCAAAAGGAAATGAGGAGAAGCCCACGGGGTCTTTATTCAGAAATACTCGGCTGGCTGGTCTGTGAGGCCCTGGCTTTGGCGGATGGATGGGATGAGCCACAGGGAGCACCCTCTGTTTTCTGTCAAGAACTGCAGGGGCTGAGGTTAGAGGTCGCTCTCCCCATACAGGGCACTGGAGAAGGCCACGTAGTCCAGGGCTCCAGCTGGAGCACCGGATCCCTTGTAGGGCACCATCCGGCGGATGCAGTACTCAGCCTGCTCAGCTGGGAGCTCCCGCCTCAACTCCTCCGGGGTGATGTAGTTCTGGGGGAGAAGCAGCATTGAGGGCCCATGGGTCCTGTGCCCTGCCCCAGCCCTCTAGCCCTCCAGCCCTCCACCACCTGGGGCTCACCTTGTCTCCTGCCAGGATCTTGAAGGAGGCTACAACTTGCTCAGCTGTGTCTGTTTCGGCTGTCTCTCGGGTCATGAAGTCAATGAAGGCCTGGAAGGTCACAACCCCAGCTGCATTGGGGTCCACCATGGTCATGATGCGCGCGAACTCCACTTCACCCTGCAGAAAGACAGGCAGGCCCATGGTACAAAAGCCAGGAGGGCTCCCAGTGTCCTTCTGGGTTCTGTCCAGCCATGGCATGCACAACCCCAGCAGAACCCAAGCCCTCCTGATCACGTAGGCTTCCCCAGCTCCTTTCCTCCAAAAGACCTCGATCAAACTGGCTTTACCAGTCCTCTATGCCAGGCTGAAACCTGCTTCCTGCCCTTGCTTCTCATTGATCCTGACTTATTTTCTGGGGCCACAGCCCACTATATGCTGTTTCTCAGAGGTAAAAAAAAAGTACAAGCTTAGACCTGGAGGTCGCTGCAGAACCAGGTCCAAGTTAAGTTACCTTTCTGAATCTTTGGTGGCCTCACGTGGGCATGGTGAGGCATAGAGGAGATGATGGGAGGGCACAGCACCGGGACCATTTATGCCACTCCTGGGAAGAGGCTGGGGCACTCACCAGGTCATAGCCCATGGAGATGAGGCAGGCTCGGAAGTCATCAGGCTCCATCATCCCATTCCGCTTCTGTAGGGGGTGGGTGGATGTCAGCCTCGGTTCCCAAGCCCCATCAGTCCCCACATCTCTTACCCTGATGAGCTGGGCCCCTGCTGACCCGGTCAAAGTGGTTGAAGGATGCCCGGAACTCATTAAGCTGCTCCTGGCTCAAGCCCTTGGCATCTCGCGTCAGTACCTGGTTCTCCACCTCATTGATGGTGCGGGCAATGGAGGTGAGCAGCTGCTCCCAGCCCACACGGATGTGCTGGAGAATGGGAGATGGTCCAATCAGTGGGCAGCCAGAGTTTGGCCAGTATTCTAGCTCCACACTTGACCTACTGTGTGACCCTGGGCCTCCCCCTCACTGGGCCACTATCCCCATCTGGAGATTCCACTGAGTGACCAACCAGCAACCCTTCCTGCCTTCAAGTTCGATGATTTATTATGTGTTAAGTATTGATTGACTGGCCAAGGCAAATCCTGGCCTGGCAGTACACCGCTTTGTGATTAAATAGCTCACTTTCCATCGTGAGCCTCAGTATCCTCGTGGGTACAGTGTACATTGCCAAGCTGAACTGGGGGCCCTCCTGAGCACCTAGGCTTCCCCAGCTCATGCGGCCTCTGTCCCTCCCCAGAGGGTGGGTCCCCACCTCCATGCTGTAGACAGTGTGCTTGTTGTCAAAGACCAGGCTCTCTTGCAGCAGCTGGTGGTCACCCTCCAGACGGTCGATGTTGCTCTTATAGTTGATGATGTTTTGCTCCTGCTGCCGCAGCCCCGCCATCTGCTCCTCCAGAGAGCCGGCCAGCCCTGCTGCCAGCCGACCCACTTCCTGCAGGGTACCCAGGTGGGATGAAGGATCCCAACTCCCTGGGGCCAGCCCTGGCCTATGCCCCAGGTTGGCCCTTCTCTCCAAGCCCTTACCTCCACCTTTGCCTGGATCCAAGGTCCTACGGCATTGGCCTGGGCGGCAAACTGTCGCCGGAGCCTCTCATTCACCTGCTGCCGTGCCAGCTCCTCCTGCAGTGTCTGGTCACGGCTGGGCACCAACTTTCGGACCTGGGAAGGAGAGCAGTTATGACAAGACCAGCTCTGGGGACCAGCAATGGCTTTGAGGGGAGATGGGCCCCAAACCCTCAACCTTATCCTCTGTTGCTGTGAGCTGAATTAGACTGTGTAGGCAAGCTCTGGGGCAGATTACTCAACCTCTGTGGGCTTTGGTGTCCTCGTCTCTAAAATAGGGTTGATGACATCATTTATAAATAGGTGCTTTTATGAAAAATTTAATTTGGCACATCAGTTCTGGTGGGAGTTGCTGCTGTTGTCATTTTACAGACGGGGCTGCAACAGGCAAGATGGCCTATCGATGCCATGCAGTCTGTGGCAGATCCCAGATCTTGTGGTGGGCTTTATTTCTCCTATCTTGGGACAGCTGAGGTTCCAGGGTGGTTTGAACGTGCAGGTGGGGGTGGACAGGGCAGGGCTGCTGGGGGCACTGACCATGTCCCATTTGGCGTTGATGTCCTGTGGGCTGAGGCTGATGTAAGGGTTGGTGGTCCTGGGCCGCAGCCCGTACGTCTGGCAGATCTTCTGGATCTCACCCTGGATGCCTAGGATGGCACCTCGCTCTCGGTCAGCCTCAGGCAATGTTGCCTTGAACTGTTCATGAGCTGTCAGCAGGCTCTTGGGTGACAGGTGAGAAGGATCAATCAGCATCTCCCACCTACTGTGGGCACCAGAGAGAGCAGCAGTGTGCCCCAGGCCAGCCAGCAGTCCTGGCAGGTTGCCTCCCTGTCCAGCACTCTGAAACTGGGATTTTCTTACCATCCCTACCCCCCAGGAGCCCAGCTTTGGGGCCAGCTTTCCTGTTGTCCCACCCAGCGACCCCCATCCCCACAGTGCCTCCACCCACCTGGGTCTCCTCCACAGAGTGCACCAGCCATACGTCCTGCAGGTCCTCCACTGCTCCATCCAGCCAGTTGTTGAAGGGGGCTGCCCTCCTCGCAAACTCCAGCTGCAGCTGGTCTATGGTTTCCAGGAGCTTCTCCATCCGCTAGGGGTTCAGGGGACAGCTGTTAGTTAGCACCTTGCTAGCAGGGGTGGCCTCTGCCTGGCTCCAGCTCCCTGGCCCTAGCCCCCACCTCTAGCGCATCCCTCCTCTTCTGGGTCAGTGTGCCCAAGTTGTCCCACTGGTCGCAGATGGCCTGGCAGCGGCTGTTCACTGAGGCTGCCTCATGGTAGTCCAGCTCACTAGCGTGAGAGAGAGGATGAGTGCGGGACCAGACCCTGGACTTGATTTCCCCAATTGCCCTCCTGGGGCTGGGCCCAGTGCCTGGTGAAGGCCTAGGGAGCCAGGACAGGTGGGGGATAAAGTAGGGTGTCCCTGCGGGAAGGTGGGCACGGTGGGTCCACAGCTCCAGTCCCAGGACGTGCTTGGATGGAGAGGCGGCGCCTGGAGTATGGGGGTGTGGTTATGCGAGAAGAGGCAGTGGCTAGGCCAAAGCTGATGGGGAGATTTGGGGGAGCAGACTGGGTCTCCGAGGTGAAGTGACCGGCCAGGTCACCGGGCGGGCCTCGGGGTGAGGCAGATTGAGCGCGGGCGGGGAAGTGGGGGCAGCAGAGCGGGATGGGGCTGGGGCTCCCGGAGGGGCGGAGCTAGTGGTGATGCGGGAGGACCACCTTGGAACCACAGCTGTTTACCAAACCCGGGGAAACCGAGGGTCTCAGGGCAGAGGGGAGCGGGGCGGAGCCGGGTGGGGCGTTGTCGCCGGGGGCGGGGCCAGCAGCGGGTCACGCCTACTTGAGTTCCTGGGCCAGCGCAGCGATGTGCTCCACGCGGTCCTGGTGCGCCGCCAGGTCGCTCTCAAACGCCTCGTGGCGCCGCAGCAACGCCCGTACCTCCTGTAGCGAAGCCGACTCGTAGTCGCGCTGGTTCAACATCTCCTCCTTCCCTGCTCCGAGAGAGGCCGGGCTGCGGTCACCCAGGGGCGGCCGCGGCAGGAGCAGGGGCTTTGGTCCGGGTTGTGAGGGCAGGTGATGACACCTGCCGGGCTACCCCAGGGGTTTGCTCTGAAACGCCCGGAGCGATAAAGTGAAGTGGCATGCCTGTGAATGACCCAGCACTACCCAGGCTAGCCTTGGCACAGTTTTTATAACTGTTTGGTCTCCAACTACCTCTCAAGGACTTTGTGAGCCCCATAAGCCTCTGACCTGATTTCCTTGCTCACCACTGTTTCCCCAGCGCCTGGCACAGTGTCTGGCACTTGGTAGGCTCTTAACGAGTATTTGTTGGAGGAATGAATAATGAATGTAAAAGTGCTTTGTGACTGATAATTATAATTTTGCAATTAAAAACCAACAACCATAATAGTGGTAGGGACACTTTATTGAGTGCCTGTGCATTTTGCAGAGGAAGTGATAAATGACTTCCCCAGGTCACACAGCTAGCTGAAATTTTATGAAATCCTTACACCAAATGATTGTTATTCATTATGTCCAAAATTCCTTTGAGTTTGTTTATTATTGTTAGGCAAGACTCATTGATTTTTTTATAGCAAGTTTTTTATTTGTTCTAACTGGTAGGGCTCATCGGACAGAATACTGAATGAATGATTTGATTTGATCAAGAGTGATATATTTGATGCATGCAATATTTGCACCAATATACATTGAGTATGACAAGTGATGTCAGAGTTCAGGACTGACTCATCTTTGGACACTTGCTACATATACAAATACAATGGTAAATGACAATCAGAGACCTAGAGAGGGGCTGAGCCTAGAAGGCCGGGAAGGTCCTGAATTTATAGATCAACTGTGGTCCAAAGAGGGGCTGAGGTTGCACAGTGGCAAGTCAGGGTGGGACTAGAAATCTGGTCTCCAGCTTCCTGCAGGGTACTTACCCTGGTCTTGTGCATTTTGCTAGGACTCCACTCCAGGAGAGGCTCAGCCCCACGAGGGGTACCTACCCCGGGTCCAGGCTTCATGCAGAGAGGCCTTCTGCTGGAACTTCTCAGCCAGGTGCTGAAGGCGCTGTAGGCGCCGGATCTCTGACAGCAGCCAGTCCTCATAGCCCTTTTCCACTTGCTCCAGCCCCCGCCATGCGTTGGCAATGTCCTGTGGGGCAGGCAGAAGTGCCCTCCATTGAGTTTCGCCCATTGTACAGATAGGGATACAGAGCCCACAGTCACGCAAGGCATGTGGACCTGGCTGGGGCCTCCCCCACGCCCGCCTAACTCACCGAGACCAGCTTGCCCTCGGAAGGCATGAAGGCGGGCCGGTGGCTGAGCCGCAGCTTGGTCTGCAGCGTGTTGAAGTTGATCTCCAGCTGGCACTTCTCCTGAACTCGGGGCGGTTTGTGCAGGCGCCGGTAGTCCCGAAAGTCCTCCAACTTACGCTGCATGGCACTCATGCTGGGCTCGCCCACACGGTTCTCCAGCCATGGGACGGTGCGGCGGATCCACTCCAACAACTGCCAGGGCCAGGCAGGGGCAAAGCTGAGAGCTCTGGGCAGACCCGCCCCTCATCACTCACCCCTCTCCACCCACACGGAGGCTGGCCAGAGGGTCAGACCTCATGGGGCAACTTTCACACCTACAGGCAATCTGTCCCTCCTGATCAGGAAAGGAGTTGGTGGTTAATTATTTTGTTTTTGTTTTTTTCAGTACTGGGGATTGAACCCCAGTATGCTAGGCACATGCTCTACCACTGAGCTGCACTGCCTGCTCCAGGGTGGTTAATTTCTGAGTCTGGGGGCCAGGATCGTGCTGACCCAGAGCTAAGGGATCCATAAATGAGGAGCGAATCAGTGACTAACCAGGAGCTTGGGTAGTCAGAAGGGCAGGTGATGGGTGGGGAGGAGCAGGAGGAGGCTGGGGAGAGGCTAAGTCTACTCTGAGAAGAGGGAGGCTCTGCAGGCCCATGCTGGGGTTAATGGGGTTGGGATGGTCTGCAGGGCCAAGGTGGGCAGAGCACAGTGGGAGGGGACTCTCTTGGGCCAGTCTCACCTCGCTGGCCAGCTTCTCATACTCTTCCATCAGCTTCTCATTTTCCTGGTTCACGGCCAGCACCTTGCAGATCCTGTTGGCAGCTGTCTCTGCCTGTGATCGGGGTGGCAGGAGGGCTGGCATAAGACAAACTGCCTTGGATGCCTCAACCCAGCCTCCCTCTATAAGACTCTTGAAAACCTGGGCCAGGCAAATAGGGAGAAGGATGGGGGTGCACATCTCTTAGGTGGAGAGGGAGCTTCCAGGTTAGAGGACTCTGCTCCTGAACTCCCTAAAGACCAAGTGTGTGTAGCAGGGACAGTGGCACGCCCACCTACACCATGTGGCACTGCCAAATGTTGGACTGCTGCCCAAGTTGGGCCCTCGGGTCTGCGAGCCCAGCCCAGGCAGCAGTGCCCTGGGGCAGCAGCAGGCCCCCTTACCTGCTCAGCCCCCGCGAAGGCATGGTAGAAGCAGGAAACATAGGTCATGATGGCCTTCTCATCTGGCTTTGGAGTGTTCACGATGTCTGGGGAGGGCAACAGGGTGCATGTTGACCAAAGCCAGGGGTGGAGAATGGCTCAAGCCCCTGCCAGGCAGAGAACCCCTCGGATGGGAGGGGAACCCCTCGGATGGGAGGGGTGGTGACATCTATTCACAGCACAGTTTGCTACCCCAAACCCAGCATCTTCCTCATCCCCAAAGCCAAGGTGAGCAAAGCATGAGGCCATGGGTAAGTGAACAGACACTGTGGCCCTCATTAGGGACCAGCCCACACTGCCTGGTACCCGTAACCACCCTGTAACTCTGTCAGTCTTTCTCCCAAGTCCATGAGCCCCTCGGTCCATGGGCAGACCAGTTCTTTATCAGTGCCCACACAGCCAGGGCTCAACACACAGCAGGTGCTCAGAAAATGTTTGCTGCTTCGGTGACTAAATGGCTTGCTTGGGCACAGGGTCCAGAGGCAGGATGTGCCCCAGAGAAGCTGCCAGTCTTGGGGGACCTGGATTATCCCGGATAATCCAGGGGGCTAGGATATGAAGGTGGAGCCATTCCATAGGGGAAAGGCAGGAGAGGGCAGGGCGACAAGATGGAGGGGGACAGTGGCAGGAATAACTGTGACCAGAGACCTGGTGGTAGGGCAGAGCATCCCAGGGGGAGGGCCGAGCAGGGTGCACAGCTGAGGTTGGACAGGGCCTACTCGTGAGTGAGGGGAGGCCTCACCTGGGCGGGGCTCACTCTCACCTTCAGCATCCAGCATCTTGGGGATGTCCAGGTATTTCTCTGCCACTTCAAAGGCAGTGTTCAGGTTGCCGATGGGGTCATCCTAGGTGGGTGTGAAGGGAAGAGTTGAAAGGCTGGCTGAGGGCAGAGGTCAAGGGCTGGGGCTGGGGCAGTAGAAGCCCACCTTGCGCAGTTTGGCATAGTCGATGAGGTCAGGCCGGTGCCGGTGGATGAGAGCACAGAGCGCCAGGCCATCCTTCCAGCTGGACAGAGAGAAGTGGGTGTCAGGCCTGGCTCAAGCCGAGGCCCCAGTTGTGCCTTGCTGGACGCCCCGAGTACAAAATGGAGTAAAGTGTGCACTTCTTGGCTTGGTGTGTGAGGTCCCTCGTCACCAAGCTCAGACCATCTCCCAGCTCCGCCAGGTTCCCCCACATGCCCTTTGATTAGACCAGACCAATTTCTGGATGTGTCTGGCCTCCAGCTTCCCTCTGGCGGCCTGCCTTTCTGGGGATGTCTTAAAGACTCAGGAATTCTCTGTGATCCTCCTGAATTCAGTTCCACTGATTAAACATTTACCAGTCCTTCTATGTTTAGATACTGCTCCAGCAACTTGGCTGTGACCCCTCCCTTCCCTGGGGCTTGGGAGAGGGTGGGGGGGACAACTCTGTGCCCTCACTGATCAGGACGGACTTCTCTCTGCCCCAGCGCTGACCACTGACAGACCTGGTGTGGAAGTTCTGCACGTTGACGTTGCGGTATGGGGCTGTCTTCCGCTGGCACCACAGGAGCAAGCCTTCCTTGGCCGAAGTTTCTGGATGGCAAAGGGGTGGACGGGAGCATTAGTTGGGAAGGGGTCTGGGCCAGCCCTTTCCTGTCCTCCTCCCCCACCACTCACCTTCCACTGAGATGTCCTGGATGGCGAAGCGGAGAATGATGGTCCAGATCATGCCCAGGGTCATCTTCAGGTTCCCGTCCACGATCTCTGCAAGGAGGAAGTGAGGGGCCCATTTTGGCTGGTGCTCAACGCCTGTTTGTCCAGGCCTGAGAGCACCGTCCCCTCTGGTTCTTGCTCTGCACCCCAGAGCTGGCTAGTAGGTGAGCCCCTAGCAGGCACTCTGTAAACACTTATTCTTATTTTATTTTTTTTTAAAAAAATATATATTTTTAGTTGTAAATGGACACAATACCTTAATTTTGTTTATTTTTATGAGGTGCTGAGGATCAAACCCAGTGCCTCACACATGCGAGGCAAATGCTCCACCACTGAGCCGCAACCCCAGCTCCCTTATTCTTGTTTTAAAATGATTAGTTGAACATCTACTGGGCACCATGTGCTGTGCCAGCACTTTGGGTACATCTGTTCCTCTCGGTTTCTCCTGTGAGGCAGGGATGATTATGCCCATTGTTAAAATGAGGAAACAGAGGCTCACAGCGGTCACCCATTGATGTCAGGAGAGCCCCCATGCCCTGCCCAGTCCCTGCTGCCCCTCCTCACCCTCAGCACCAATAGACACCAGCTTGACTCCCTTGCTGGCAATGAAGTCCAGGGCCTTGTTGACATTGGCGATTTTGTGAAAGCGCATCTTGCCTTTGTCTGGCCTGGGGAGCCTCTCTCCTAAGTGTAAGAGCAGAGGCCAAGCGTCAAAGTCACGAGAAGCAGCCCAAACATCGTCCCCTCCAGCACTCTCCTGCTATCATCTTCCAGTTCCCCAGACCCCTGAGTCCTGAGGTCCCTGTACACACATCACCGTCACCTGAAATGACCTCCAGGAGCAGCATGAGCTTGAGGCCATTGCGGAAGTCCTCCTCGATGTTCTCAATCTGGGTGCCGGCCTTGCGCAGGTGTGAGTTGCACCAGGCAGTGAAAGTCTGGGGGAGAAGACAGTGGGACTGGGTGTAGGGACCTGAGACACAGTCCTGGCTCCTTAGGATAGATCCCAAAGCCCTGGGCTTTGGATTCAGGTCAGGCTTGGCCACTGACTTGCTGTGCAGCCTGGCCTAGTGCCCCCCACCCCCACCGCCCTCTCCGAGCTGTAGTTGTTCTGGAAGAGAAGAAGTGGAGTCGGACCGGGGTCCACTCCAGCCTTGCCTGGTCTTAAGCACTGGAAGAGAGCTCAGAAAAAATTAGCACATTCAAAAGTGGGGGTACCTCTGAGGTTCAGGGACCAGCCCAGAGAGATATGGCTTTTCTGACATCAGAAGTTCCAGATGGAAGCACCCCAGGACCCCAAGGGTTGGGACTGGCCTCCAGGGAGACGGAGTGTGCAAGCGCTATGCAGGCTGTGGACAATCCACTGAGCACCAGTCTGACCTGGTCTCTGGAGGTGACAGCCACACCCTTCCCCACATCAGCCTCAGCCTCCATCTGATATGCGAGTGGTACACAGCTGTGTGTCTTTTGGAGTGAAGGTGACCTGGAACCTGGTGCAATAAATATTTCTATTTTGCCAACCTACCGAATCTTGGGCCCCTGAAAGCTGCTTTCACTGGGAGAGTCCAAGGCTGGGCTTCAACCCCAGCTCAGCTACTTACTCTCTGTTATCTGGGGTCAGCGCTTGCCCTCTCTGGGGTTTGGTCTCTGCATTTGTACAATTAATGGGTCAGACTTATGATGTCTCTGGTCCTTCCTCCAATCTGGCAGGATTCTGGAATTCAAAGCATTCCCACACCACAAAGCAGACAGTCCTGGGAGGTGGCCCTGGAAATTCTTTCCCTTATCCTGCTTTCCAGAGACCTTGGGAGTTGGACCTGAAAGATGCTGCTGTAAATATGGCAGGGAGAGAGCTCCCTGTCGCTGGAGTTTAAGTACATACTTATGTTACTCGATGGGGGCCCAAGCACTAGAGAGGGCATTTGTTCTCCCTGCAGTTCCTTCTAACCCTGTAGTCTGGATGCTCTGGCTCTGGATAGGGCAGAGGGACAAGCATGTCTGGGTGAGACCAAACATGACTCTTAACGACAGTCACATTGGTCTGAGAAGTGCTGGGATAGACATGCCCAGTAACCTCTGGGAGGGACTGTCCAAATCAGGTGGGGGCCTCTCGGGAAAGGCTCACATTCCATCTGAGCTTCATGGAAGAGCAGGAGCTCCTCAGGCAGGGAAGGGCAGGCAAGGGCACTCCAGGCAGGGGCTGCCACCCAGGCAAGTGTGCTGTGACAAACAGTTGCTCTGTTTGTGGGACTACAACTTTCTGAGCACTACTGGAATGAAGCTGGGGGTGTTGGGGTATCAGTGGTGAGAGGCAGGCCGGAGGGGTGGCAAGGGTCAGGTCATGTGTGATTGTGGGCGCTAAGCTGGAGAGTTTGAACTTGATCCTAGAACCACAGGGAGCCAGCAAAGCTTCAGGCAGGAGGGAGGTGGGCAGAACTGTGTTTCAGAAACCTCATTTTGTTTGCAGAGTGGAGACAATGGCTTGGCAGAGCAGAGGGAGAAGTGAGGAGGTGGTGATGAGGTCAAGGGCATGAGAGGAAGGGTGTCCGTGAGCAGGATGAGACAGGATCAGGTGGGTGAGACAGAGGCTGGGGCTTTATTTTGCCTCTTGTGGAATCCCAGCACCTAAAACAGCCTTGGTCCACAGTAGGACTTCCCAAAGAAATATTTACCAAACAAATGTTTCTGGGTGAGGCTGAAGGAAGAAGAAACAGGAGGGAGGAAGTAGGAGTGCTCTGGGACTGTGGGAAGCCCCTGGATGGAGGAGTCATCAGTGAGAAAGGGAGCACTCAGGAGCTGGGATGGGGCAGGGCTAAAGCTGACCGCAGGGTGTTTATGTTTATTACAACCTTGTCATAAATAATACTGGACAAGAGAGAAAAGGTCCAAATGTCCCGCTCCAGGGTCTGCTGATTGATTTAGAGAGCACCCGCCTGGTGCAGCTGTTGGATGAATGGCTGAGGTGGGTGGCTGTAGGTTGGGATGAAGGATGTGCCTGATATTTTAAGTGACAAAGGCAAGATACAAACTGGCATGTGTCATATGAGGGGCATGTTGACCTGGATTTGGGAGAGGCCTGGGTGGTTAGAGGGGGGATAGTTGTTGCAGAACAGGTGGTGGCTGGAGCCAGAGGCAGGGATGACATCACCAGGAGATTGCCGAATCCAGGGACCACAGCCATGCTTAGAGACAGGTGCAGGGGGACTCTGGGGGGAGCGTGTCACCCCAGGGCACCCCAGCCCAGTCAGCTAAGCCTCTCGACCCCTGGGGCCAACTCCTGTCATCTAACCCAGCGGAAATGCTCTGATTCTAAGTTCTGGGATTCTCAGATTCTGCAAATTCCACGGAGCACCCCGGTGCCCTGGTCCTTCCTGGAGCCCTGAGCAAATGCCCGCAGGCCACCCCGAGTCACCACTTCTCAAATTTTTCTCACTCCAGCTGGGATAATGTTCTCTTTAGGGAACCAGGTGTCCTGCCCGCTCCAGTAGGGAAAGTCTGGGAGTGAAAATAGTTCAGGGAGAAAGGAGCCCAAGTGCCCTACAGGGCTGGGTCTGGGCAGCACCTGCCATGTGCCCCTCTCCAGCTCCCCCAAGGCGCTGCCTCAGCACAAAGTGCCCATCTGGTTGGAGAGTCAGGTTACTGCGTAAGGCGACCCGGGGCTCCCCTCCTCCCGACCTGGTGGCCTTTTCAGCAGACTCAGGGCCTCGCTGGTGGGAGGGGTATCTTGTGAAGGAGTGGGGGAGGGGCAAGGGACAAAGATCCTCAGATTGGGGGCCTGTTTTTTGACAGTGTATGATTTGGGGACTACCCTTTTTCTCTTCTGGGCCTCAGTCTCCTCAACTGTCAAGAGACAGAGTGACTATGGATCGCGCCCTGGGGAGAATACAGAGGAGAGGGTAGGGTGGGGTCTGAGAAGGATTGCTCCCCCACAATCCCTAGTGTGCCTGGTTGTTCCCCTGGGGTGGAACCTGGGAATATTTGGAGTGTGGGGAGGGCCGAAAGAATGATTACTCTTGTGAACCCCCATCCCTCAACTTGAATCTCCTGGCCCAAACTGATCTTTGCCCCAGAACTGAGGCAGTGGGCCCAAGAAAATGAGCCCTGGGGCAGGGAGCGGTAGTGGTCCAGGAACTCTCCTTGACATCCTAAGCTCCTCACGAGGGCTCCCAGACCTTTTCCAGCCCTGGGGACAGCAGAGGGCTGCGGGGCAGAGCCTGGCTGGGGAGTGGCAGTCTAGGTTAAAGTCAGGCTCTGCCCGGACCTGCTGAGATGCCCAGGACAAGTGCCCTGGCCTCCCAGGCCTCAGTTTTGCCGTTAGGAAATGGGTGAGCACTCACTTTCCGCTGCTGCTTCTCCCAGGCCGGGTCCAGCAGCAGGTCGCGGTCCCAGTCCTCCTCCTGTTCCATGTACTCGCCGCCCCCGCCGCCCGCGAAGGGCCCCTCCCCGGCCCCCAGACCCTCGGGCTGCATAACCATCATCATCTTGCTTGGGCTCCTGGCTCCGCTCCGCGCGTTTCGGGACACCCGGGCCCCGTTAAGTAGGCCCCGGCCCAGCCCCGGATCGGATTCGCACTAAATATGGGGGAGGAGGGTGGGGCCGGATAGGGGCGAGGGCGCTCGGGTCGGGTCCAGACAAGAGGTTGCCCTGGAGCCAGGGACTGCGCAGCTGGGGGGTGCAGGGGTAGATCTCGTGGCGGAGATCCGGGGGGCGCGTTCCACTTCCACGGCTTGGGCGCTGTGTGACTTTGGGAAAGTCTTGGGTCCTCTGTTTCCTCATTTGTAAAATGGAGAGCACCATAGTAACAGGGGTTGCAGAGCACCCTAAAACCTGCCCTCCGGGTCTCCTGATCATCTTCCTGCGCTGCGGGGTTAGAAAGCGGAGCCCTATCCCCATTTCACAGTCAGAAACACGGAGGCGCCGAGCTGTTTTGAATGTTTTCTGGGGTGATGAAGGGAGACACCCGAGCATAGGGAGGGGCTCCGAGCCAGTTGGATGGGTCTAGGCAGGGCTATTAATATCGGGGCGGCTGTGGGGTGGGGGGAGAATGTGCTGAGCCGGGAAACCCCGACGCCACGGCCGCTGCAATTCAACCCTCCCGGCTCGCCAGCCTGCCACACCAGCGGGCGGGCCTTCTGGTGGAGGGGCGGAGCCTCCGCGGGCGGGCGGGGCGATGACTTAGCAGTGTCACCTGGACTCTAGAGCCAACCGGATTCCGAGCATCTCCAGGCTCATTGATCCGACCAATCAGCTCTTCGCATCTGCGGCCGCGCCCTTCGAGTCCCCCGCTCACGGCACTCCTTCCGAGTTTCTATTGGCCGTGGCAGACGTCCGTCTGCTGCTATCTCCGCCCCAACACGGAAGCGGCGGGTCCTCGGGATTCCACGGCCAGTGGGTTTGGACTATGGGGCATCCCTGGGCGCCGGCGAGTGCAGAGGGAGCGCCCACGCGGCTGCCTCTCGTGCTCACGGCGCTGTGGGCCGCCGTCGTGGGCCTGGAGCTGACCTACGTGCTGGTGCTGGGTCCCGGGCCACCCCCTCTGGGACCCCTGGCCCGGGCCTTGCAGCTAGCGCTGGCCGCCTTCCAGCTGCTTAACCTGCTGGGCAACGTGGGGCTCTTCCTGCGCTCGGACCCCAGCATCCGGGGCGTGATGCTGGCCGGACGCGGTCTGGGCCAGGGCTGGGCGTGAGTGGGGCGCGGGGTCCGGCGGGGCAGAAGCGGGAGCCTGGGACTGGGGAGGGGCGCCAGGACCTGGGGTGTTAGAACCAGATTACTTCAGCATCCGGGTTGTTAGAGCCAGAGAACTCCTTTAGAACCTGGCATGGAAGAACCCAAATGAATACTATTTATTCACCCAAATACTTACTGAGCACCTCCTGGTGTGCAAGATACTGTTCAGATTCTCGACCTCCTGTAGTCGATCACGTGGGGGAGGGGCAGATAATGAACTACAGGCACAATAAGTAAGCAAATTATATAAAATGTTAGACGGTGCTGGTGTGGAAACAAGAATTAGAGCAGGGTAAAGGGAGTACAAGTTTCAGTTCTAAGTGGCAGTTCTCACTACAAAAGTGAGTGTTGAGGCCATGGATTTGTTAATTACTCTGATTATCCTGCATTGTGTTCACTTTGTACACCATAAATATATATAGCTATAATTTGTCAATTTACAATTAAATGAAATTTTAAAAAATAAATATAAATAGGTGGTCCAGGTGAATCTCATTTGAACATAAACTTGGAGGAAACGAAGGAGTTAGCTGTGTTGGAATTTGAGGGTAGAGTGTTTCAGGCAGAGGAAACCATTATGCAAAGGCTCGGGGCAGCTGTGTGGCTAGCATGTTTTGGGAACAGCAAGAAGGCCAGAATGACTGGAGTGGAGTGAGAGAAGGGAAGAGATGACAGAGATGTAAAGACCTTGTAGGACACTGAAGGCTCTGCTTTTTAGCAGAAAAGAAATGGAGAGCTAGTGGGGCGTTTCCAGCAGAGGAGGGGCATGAGTTAGGCTTTAAAAGGATCAGCCTAACCGCTGGGGTGAGACTACACTAGGAGAGAAGTGGAATCAGGGAAACCAGGCAAGAAGCTGCTACAGTAATGCAGAGGACAGTTCATGGTGACATGGCCCAGGGTGAAGCAAGTGAGCAGTATGCTTTTGGGTGTTATGAGGCCAGAGGAAGACCTTGGGGCTGGGTAGTCAGAACTGGCAGCGCTGGAGGGGTCTGGCGGTCTTGTCGGGCCTTTAATCACCTGTGGAGAACCTTAGGCTTAGAGGAACCCAAGGCTGGTGGCTGTTCTGCTTCCCCAGCATGGGCTGACCTGGACAGGATCTGGGGCATGCAGAGCTGCTGGGGGCACTGACCCTGTGGTTTCTTCCCTGCAGTTACTGCTACCAGTGCCAGAGCCAAGTGCCACCACGCAGTGGGCATTGCTCTGCCTGCCGCATCTGCGTCCTGCGCCGGGACCACCACTGCCGTCTGCTGGGCCGCTGCGTGGGCTTCCGCAACTACCGGCCCTTCCTGTGCCTGCTGCTGCATGGCGCTGGCGTCCTGCTCCACGTCTCCGTGCTGCTGGGCCCCGCCCTGTCAGCTCTGCTGCGGGCCCACTCACTCCTCCACACTGCTGCCCTCCTCCTGCTGCCCTGGCTCATGCTGCTCACAGGTGGGGCGGCTGGGTGTATCTGAAGCAAGGCAGAGCCCCTGTATTGGGCCAGGAAGTAAAGGCTGATTCGGTGGGAGGTGGGATTTCCTGTTGGTTTCCTGGCAGTGCCCTGGGATCTGATCCCAGTGTCATTTATGGGGGTAAGGGCAGGCTGGCACTCAACTGGGTGTTCAGAACTGTACTTTAAAACAGTGCCCCAAGACAAGGGCAGAATTCCTGCTGGGAGAATCAGGAAGTATTCCAGGACTTGTTGTCAGAGGAGGAAAGAGCAGTTGGAGCCCATAGTGGTGGTTGGGTGGTGGGAGAGCATTTTTAGAGGAGGTGGGCACTCAAGTGATAGCAGCTGCATGAGCAGAGGCCCCAAGCAGAGCAAAGGCAGCTTGGGAATGGAGAGAATAAAGGCTGGGATAGTCGCCGGGACCGGAGGGTGACCGGAGGGCAGTGAATGCTGGTGTTGGAGATGGCTCTGATTTGATGGGGCAGTGGGGAGCCAGTGAAAGTTCCAGGCAGTGGAAGGCCCAGTCATTGAGAATTGGGAGGGAAGACTTGGAGCAGGGAGCTGTTGAGATGCCATGTTCTGGATGACATGCATCTTCTGACACCACCCAAGATAAAAGCCCCACCCCCACCCCGATCGTTCAGTCTTTGTTCTCTCCCTGCCAGAATGCCTTGGGCTTCCTCTGCTGACTCCTTCCTTCTGACATTTAGGATCATTCAGTAACCTTGTTCTGCACTGAGAAGTCGCTGTACCTCCACATCCATTCCAAGCCCCGCTCTGCCCCAGGGACCTCCAGAGGTCCACTGTCAGAATCTTCTGCCCACATTGGCTCCCTGATCAGGCTTCCTGCACCTTCCTTGGTGCCCCCTGCCTTCACTGAGACAGAGTGCTCCAGCCGCTCTTCCCTGGGGTCGCCGCAGCCTCCTCTCTTCACTACTAGTCACTGAGGACTTGGACCTCAGCTCCCCATCTGTCTGTCAGCCCTGGGCCCTGCTGACACCAGGAGCATCTGAAGTCTGCAGAGGCTTAGCTTCTTGATCTTTGTTTTACTTTCTTCTACTCCCATGTCCAAACTGCAGTCCTTGTCAGGACCCCAAATGTGTCACCCATCCATCATCCTCTCTGCCTTCCACTGCTGTCCTCTCCATCTTTCACTCTTGCGCTGTGACTCCTACTCCAGGGCCTGCTGGCCCTGCAGGCTCCTGGTCATCGCCTTTCTGTCCATCTGCTGCATCCCATCTTCACGGCCCCACGTACAGTTTAGAGCCCTCCATTTCCACCAGTCTCCTGCCAACAAGTCAAGCTTCCTTCCTTATCTTCCTTGTACTGTGCCTTCCTGGCTCCTCTCTGGCTTCTGAGAGCTGCCAGAGACATGTGGTCCTCTGTGGCAGGTTGGAGCCATACCATGCCCATGGCTGCTGACCACAACAGGCCTTAAACTGTGCCTGGCCACCCTGTTTTCTCATAAGCCTGCTCGCCCACTGACTGCAGTTCTCTGCCCCTGCCCCCACCGAGGCATCAGAGAGAACAGGACATCAGATGGTACATCCAAAATGGCCCTGTCCTCAGTTTTCCAAGCCTGGCTGACTGTCCCTAGCTCCTCAAGACTGGTGTCCTCCCTGTTCAGAGCCCTCCCGCCCCCACCCGGTGGTATCCCACCCTTGCCCTGCAGCCCGTTCCCTCCACTGGCTTCCTTTGGGTCTTCCCACCTCATACAGACCTTTCAACCCATGTGTCCTCCATGCTGTTCAGCCCACACACAAGCTTCCAGAAGGACTTCCTCAGACTCAAAGCTGCTTTCCCCTTACTCTTCTATCTGCTCTGGCTTGACTTCTGTCCTCACCTCTGGGGACACTGCCATAGGCCCAGGCCTCACCACCAAAATCACAGGACTTTTCCAGTTCTCTTCTTGCTTTAGGAGACTGTTCAGACTAAAAAGCTGCTGACTGCCCTGTCCTTGACGAGTTCTGCCCCGGGCCTCACTGATGCCTCCAGCTTCGTACCTTCCTTAATGGTCCCCCCACTTTTTTTCTTTAGAGGCAGGGCCTTACTATGTTGTCCAGGCTGGTCTCAAACTCTTGGGCTCAAGCGATCCTCCTGCCTCAGCCTCGTGATAGCTGGGACTACGGGCACTCTGCTGCGCCCAGCTTGGTTTCTCTTATCTGATGCCCAAGGATCCTCCCACTCGTAGGTCTAGGTGACATTGTCTTCCTTCTTCACATACTCTCACAGTTGCAGCAGCTGGGGTCCTGGGAGACCCCCAGGTCCTCACTGCTCACAGATCTGCTTGTCCAGCCTGGGTTTCTTCCTGAGCTTGCAGAGCACAGACCTGCCTATCTCACTGACAACTCTTTCTGCCTTGGAACCTGCAAACAAATTGTTCTCTCCCCAATTTATCAAGGTAGACAAAACCGGATTCCCCTGCCCCCCTCAGTATATCTGCCTGCCATCTCTCCATCGCTGGCTCTCTCTTATTGAAGTAATATTAATCATTTTTAGCCATTTTACAATTGGTGGTTTTTTTTTTGTTTTGTTTTTTTTTTTTTGGTACTGGGGAAGGAATTCAGGGGCACTCAACCACTGAGCCACATCGTCAGACCTGTCTTTTATTTTATTAGAGACAGGGTCTCTCTGAGTTGCTTAGCACCTTGCTTTTGCTGAGATTGGCCTTGAACTCTCGATCCTCCTGCCTCAGCCTCCTGCGCAGCTGGGATTACAGGCCTGTGCCACTGTGCCTGGCTATTTCTGGTGACTTTTAGTATATTCAGAGTGAATACAGTGCCACCATTGTTACTGATTTCGGAACATTTTCACCCTAAAAAGAAACTCTGAACCCATTAAGCAGCCCCTCCTTCCTCCTCCCATTCCCCCATCCTCAACAGCCACTAAGCTGCTTTCTATTTCTGTGGATTTGCCTATTCAGGACATTGCAGATGTAGATTACACAACATGGAACCTTTTGTTATTCTTTATGCAGCAAGTACTTCTTGCTTGCTGTGGCCAAGGTGGTAAAGAGGCTGTACTTTTCCATTAGGACACAGATTGAAGCTGTAATTAACTTAAGACAAGATCAGTTTGATGTCTGTTTGAGAGTTCCCAGAGGGCCAAGTTGCCATCTCACCCCAGTGGTGTTTACCGAGTTTCGTGATGCATGGATGAAAGTCACGTGCAGGCAGGGGTGAGCTGCCTGATTCCCAGCACAGGCTGGCCAGCGAGTGGCAGCCTCAGAATTTGCAGAACAGAGAAATGAGCTATGCTTTGTGGTAGAGGGTAGGGGTGGAGGGAGGGCCGGAGCTGGGCTTTGGGAGGGCTGGGCCAGACTGCAGCCCCTGACCCTCTCTGCTTTGTCCCTGCAGGCAGAGTGTCTCTGGCCCAGTTCACCCTGGCCTTCGTGATGGACACGTGCGTAGCAGGTGCACTGCTGTGTGGGGCTGGGCTGCTCTTCCATGGGATGCTGCTGTTGCGGGGTCAGACCACGTGGGAGTGGGCTCGAGGCCAGCACTCCTATGACCTGGGTCCCTGCCACAACCTGCAGGCAGCTCTGGGGCCCCGTTGGGCCCTTGTCTGGCTCTGGCCCTTCCTGGCCTCCCCGCTACCTGGGGATGGGATCACCTTCCACACCACAGCTGATGTGGGACTTGCAGCTTCCTGACTCCAGTGGGAGCCAGAACTGAAGTGGGCAGAGGGGAGCCGGAGGCAGGCTGACCTTTGCTTCATTTCTGGCTCTTAAAGTCAGCAGTGGGCAACGTCAGCCCCTTCCTTGGCTTTGTCCCTGCCCAGCTGGACTCCCTGCCCAGGGCTTGAGCCCTGCAACTCGGACTCTTTGGCCAGATAATTGCAGAGGAGGGTCTGGCAAGGGGCTGCCCAGCCTGCCTGGCTATCTCTCTGCCAGTCTAGTAAGGTACACACCTGGTCCTTGACTTCCCTCCATCTTTGCTGGGTTTCTGGTCCCTCAGTTTGTTACCCTGGCTCCTGTTTCTGGTTCCTCTGATTGTCATGCTGGGACATCACCGAGAACCTAGGTGTCTGAGGAGTCTAGGTAACCTTTGGCCCTGGTTGGGTAGGGGTGGGATCCAGGCCCTGAGAATCCAAACATGTTCTCCAGGATCAGCACTTAATAGTTTAGGGCAATTCTGCAACAGCACTTTCATGGATGCTCTCAGCTGACCTGGTGCAGGGGTCAGTGGCTGGGTTCTTATTCTGTATGTAAAGCTGTTGGTTGCCATGACAAGATGATGGGGTAGAAATGGAGGAGGCAGAATGTGAACCCAGGTCTTTGTGCTTTTGCCTTCACCCTTGCACAGCTGAAGGAAGTGAGTGGGAGAAAAACCTAGGCAAAGAGTCAGCTGGTGTGTTACTGCCTGTGGAGGATGATCCTGAGCGCACAGGCCTGTGCTGCTCTGCTTGTTCAACATGTGAATGTAAACGCAGTTAAATGTGGCAGCGTCAACACGAGTTTATCACAGCTTACGTCGAGTATCACTAAGATGATAGTGAAGAAATAAAACAGATAAATTTACAAGGTGGAAGAAGTAGACCAAAGAGTCCAATGTTGTGAAAAATGGAAGGTGGTTGGAGGCTGTTCACTGTCTTAAGCAGAACTAGAAACGCAACCACATCTTCCCACAGGAAGTGGGGGGAGAGGCAAGCCCACTGCCCTCCCAGCCGCAGAGAGGCTTGAGGACTGCACCAGGGTGGTGGAAGGCGAGGTGAGGCTTCAGGCCAACAGTGGGGACAGATGCCAAGTCAGTCTCGGGAGCTGCTAGGCACCCTCCTTGCCAGCCCTGCACACCCCTTGCAGCCACGTCCCACCCCTCTGGGATGAGGTGGGGTTATCCGCAGGAGAAGCTGGACCAGAGAAGCTATCTCTGGAGCACTGGGGTGGGGAGGAGGGGAGGAGGGCTGGACCAAAACTGGGATTAAGTGAAAGTCCACAGATAAAGCTGGGATCCTCCTGTGACAGGGCAGGTCCTCCTCAGACCCCCCGGAGAGTCTGCTCTGACAGCCTATGCCCACGGGGGTCTCTGCTTTTCCCAGGAGGCATGTTCTATTGCTCTTCTGTAAGAGTTTAGGAGCCCCATATGCCTGGCATTCTGTGCTGAACTTAAACATGGCAGATCTGCCATTTCTGCCTCTGCATCTCATTCCTCGCCCTCCAGAATATCTGATTTTCATTTTTTATTTAACAGTGAGGAAATGCAAGAGCATTTTTATACAACACCCCACACATCTGTTAGAGAAAAATCACCATTTCCTTCTTAGTCCCCTTCCCTCAGGGCCCTGTCTTGATCATTCCTTGCTTGGCTTTCTAGTTACATGTTTTTGAATTTTACATGACTTGCCTTTCACTCAATATTATGTTTCTGGGATGTATCTAAACTGTCGCAAGTAGCTGTGGGCACCCCTTTTCCCTGTCGCCTGGTGATCTTCTGAGTGCCACAATTAATTTTTCTATCTTAGTCCACTAACGATTTTATCTACTACTCTTGTGTTCTTTGGGAGTCATCCACCAAGAGCCCTTGTCGGTCCATATAAAGCTTAGAATCCGATTGTCAACTTAAACCAATAAAGACCCCTTTGAGATCATGAATGGAACCCCATTGAGTGTACAGATCAATTTTGGGGAAACTGGGGACTACATAAAATTGAATTTTCCAGTTTGTGAATATGGTGTATCACTTCATTGGATGTTTAAAATAAAGTTATACTTTTTCTCACAAAGATGTCTTTGTTAATATTTATTTATTTGTTCTTTATTTTTATGTGGTGCTAAGGATCGAACCCAGTGCCTCACACATGCTAGGCAAACGCTCTACCACTGAGCTACAACCCAGCAACCTGTCCCATATATTTCTTAATAGATAGTAGTATATAAATTCACATAAGGTGCCAAATATAGGTTTCTCATCTTGATGAACAGCTCTGAAAAGAACCCAGATCAGATGTTTTTGTTTTGAGTTCATACAGTTCATACTGCAGTTCACTGTGTGACTGGGTGAAAGGGACTGTAAGGTCTGGCCAGTACTCAACCTGCCCTGGGACGGCCCATACCCCGTGCACACAACTCCAGTGAGGGCTCATCGCCCTCCTGGGCAGACCCTTCCACCTCCAGGTTCTGCAGTTTGAGATCTAAGCAACAATGACGCCTTCTCCGTCCCACATCTTTTCGTTTTTATTACCTTCTGCTGTTTCCACTGTGCCTCAGCTGGCTTGATGTGGAAACCCTTTGCCATCCTGACCCAGGTGGTTTGTGTCCAAGTGGCTGGGCAGTGTGGAGAGAAGAGGGAAGGCTCTTTCTTTGGCCTAGACCTGTTGCCTCTCTTAACCTGGCTCCAGATGAATTCCTTGGAAGGGCTGAGGTTAGCTGTAACACCACTATCCTGTATCTTGGGCAAAGAGGCAGACAGTGGCAACCAGTTTGGAGCCCTCAAGTCTTTTTTTTTGGTACATAACCATTGTATCACATCCCCAGCCCCTTTTTATTTTGAGACAGGGTCTCGCCAAGTTGCTAAGGCTGGTTTTGAACTTGTGCTCCTCCTGCCTCAGCCTCCAAAGTTGCTTGACTCATAGGTGTGGACCACCGTGCCTGGCAGAGTCCCTGGTCTTCAGGGCAAAAGCTGTGCAGTTGCTCCTGCCTAGTATTATCTTTCTGGGCCAACTCCTTTCCTGCACAGGGGCTGCCAAGCCCATAGGGTGTCAGAGCTAAAAGCAGTTTAGAAACTGCCTTATTTTACACAAGGGGAGAATGAAGCAGGGGAATCTGGTTACTTCCTGCAAACCTGAGCTTCGTGCCACACACCAGGACACACCTGGTCAGAGAGGGAAAGATGTAGGTTCCCAGGAGTAAGGCTGCAGGTTCCCAAGTGGCTCAGGTGGCTGTGAGGAAGGTTGGCAAGTCTGGCCAGGGACTCGGCAGGCATGAGGGGCTATGAACACTGGGGTCTAAATGGAGCCTTTGCTTAGTTTCCAGCTTCACTCTGTGCCTTTAATGGGAACCTTTCCAGCCAATTCTCTTGCTCTGCCTGCAGCCCAGTGAACTTGCTACCCTCAGGGCTGATTTGGACTCCTAGGCACAGAAGTGCAGCCTGATGGGCTTTAAGACTTCTGTCTCCTGGGCCCCTCTTGCAGTACTGCCTGCCTCTGCTCTACCTAATTCCACTTCCCTCTCCAGAGATGCTTTTCTGGGCATTCAGGTCAGGAGAAACTGCTTGTGCTCTTTGGAAGTGCACATGGGCACCCTCTGGCCTCCTGCACCACCTCTTCCCCTGGCAACCTGCACAGGGCTTTGGAGCCCTGAGGTGGTGGCAGAGTCCAAGCCTTGGGAAAGATGCCCTGTGGGGAGGCAGCTATTCCTTCGGTGGGTTGCTGAAAAGAAAGGGGAGCCTCTCTAATCAGTGGAGCAGGGAGACCAGAGGATGGGCTTCGCCTGAAGGCTGAGCTGGAACCCCAGGACTGACGGGGCTCAGTCTCACCCAAGAAAAGCCTCTGACTTCTCAGGCCAGGTTCTCATCCAACTCTGGCCTTGGCCTGCGCAAGAGCTGAGTGGTGTGCCAGAGGGAAGTGGAGGAGGAGGAGGTCAGCCTCCTTTTCTCATCTCAACACCTCAGAACTCTTCCTTGGGACCTGGGAGGTTTCTGGAAAGAGCTGGGGAGGCAGTGGGCAGCAGACACTGCCTCTGGAACAATGCCTGGGCATGTCCTGAGAGAGGAGCTGGTCTGTGGCTACAGCCTAGGGGCAGGGTGACGAGCAGGGGGTGCTTTGGAGAGGAGTGGGGAGTTGCTGCCCCAGCACACTGCCGTGTGGGGAGGGCCTGGGCAACTGAACCTGCCCAGCTCAAAGTGGCTGGCTCCTGCTGACTCCATCCCATGGGAGCCTGATGGCCAGGGCTCAGGCAGCTTCCAGCCCCTCACTCACAGGCATGTTGACGTAGGCACTCAGCAGGGGCGCGCTATGGCCTTCCCGGAGTACCAGCACCTGTGGAGGAGGTGCCGTGGAGTAGGGGCATGCACCTTGACCCCTACTCTGTTCCCTGCAAAGGCCAAGCCAGCTTGTCTGCATTGACCTCAAGGACAGGCCACTAGGGCTCTGCTGAAGGGATGGGGAGGCCAGGAGGCCTTGACTGCAGCTTCCATACCCCCACCCTGCAGCCCCTGAGGGCCTTCCCTGTACTCACCCTCACCGACCTCACCAGGGTCCCACTTTCCTTCCAAGAATCACCAGTGGGTGACCTACCTTGATAATATCTGAGATGCCCTTGTTACTGAGACACTCCACAAAGGTCTCCAGGGGGTAGTTGAGCCCTGGCACCAGCAAGGGGACCTAGATTTGGAGACGAAGAGGTAAGGAAGTCAGCCCTCATACCCAGTTAGGAGTTGGCAGGCCACAAAGTGCACTTGTGCCTGCCATCAGCTGCATTCAGAATTCTTCAGGTTGGGCCAAGACACGGTGCAGCACTGGGAAGCCAAGGCTCCAGGGCCACAAGGTGGGTCTGCAGTTAAGCCTAGATCTCTTGATTCCTGCCAAGGCTAGGGATGTTTATTCCACATTCCAGAGTCTTAAGACTCTTCTCCTTCCAACCTGGGATCAAAATTGGGCTGTGGAGGAAAATCAGGCCGTCTACTCTGTGGTGATTCCCTTTGGGGTAGAGAGGATCTCTTCCTGTAGCAGGAGCAGCTGGGAAGCAGGGTGAGGTTTCTTGGCCCCCAACCATGTTGAACAGACAGGTAGGACCTGGGCTCTGCTCTTCCTTCCCACCTTCTATGTGTCTCCCTGGGCTTGTTAGGTTGGGAGAAAGGTGGCAGAGGCAAGTTCTCCTGCTCCTTCCAGATGCCCCCTGTGTCTGGCTGGAGTTGGTCTGTTGGCCATCTACTAGCCACTGCCCATTCCCTTACCTTGAGCTGTTGGGGACTGGTGAGCATCTAATCAAGACCCTGCTCTAACCTGTTGTATCCCATGTCTCAGGGCAGCGGGGTGGTGGGCGGGAGATCCAGTACCTTGAAGAAGGCACGAGGCAAGGTATAGAGTGCCTCGTTGTACAGGAAGCAGATCAGCAGCCCCAGCACAGGCCGGACAGTTGAGGTGTTCTGAAGGTGAAGTGTGAGCTTAAAGGTGGGCCCCAGGCCCTGAACCTGTGGAGGTGGGTGGAGAAGGCCCTCAGGACCCAGGGCCTTGGGTACTGAATCCGAGGAGCCTGGCCCTGCCTATCTGCTTCTTCACAGGTGTCCTCAAGTCACCCCCACAGCTGCTCCAGTGCTTTGTCCATTTGCTTTCATCAAAATGACAGAAGACAGACAAGGGTCAGCAGAGGCTTAGAGAGGAGAGGGCCTCGATGGAGGTCACCTAGCAAGTCGGAGGCAAAGCCAGTCAGGCTCATGGCCCCGACTCCCTCCTGTGTCTTCACTGCTGCTCCTGCCCACTCCCCAGGTCTGTCTCACCTCCCACCCTCGTCCTAGTAGATGAGATTTTTCTCCCCTGAACTCCTCCGTAACCCCTTCCTCCTCTATATCTATGAACTCTCTTTAGGAAAGAGTGATTAGAAACCTGGGTAGAGCAGACAATACACACAGGGACCAACTGAGAGCTGGCTGGAGCCCTGTGGTCCTTGAGGTCATTCAAATCTGGGTGTGTGTACCTCCCCCGCCATGCCCAGGCATACTGCAAGATGACTATGGCTGGATCGGGTTGGCCATAGTCATCTAGGTAGTTCTAGTACCATGGCCTGCCTGTGGCTACTGAAGCAAACAGGTTTCTTCCCTGTACCATGCCATTAGACTCCCTTGAGGCTCCTAGGAAGAAGAGTCCCAAGGTGACACTCTGTGCTCCCTGTCCCATGTCTAGGAGCACAGCACAGAACCGGGGAGCTGGAGAGGAAGCCCCTTCTGTGGCCAGCCACAGAAGAGGGCAGCGCAGGAAGGAAGAAGGTGAAGGCATCTCTCCCAGGAGGATGTGGACTTGGTGCCTGGGTCTGTGGAAGAAGAGAGGGAGCCCAGGGCCTGGTCTGTGGCACTGGCTCTCGGGGTTAACTGTGTGTGGCCCTCCTGAAGTCTGCCCTCTGGCCTTGATGGCCCCACACCTGGATGCTCACCACGGCATGCAGCTTGAGCGGTTCCCGGGCTGTGGCTGACATGGGGCTCAGGCTGGACTCAAGGGCCTGCACGTAGGCGCGGGCAGCTCGGAGGCGTAGCAGGTAGAGATCTGTCTGGAAGCTCCGGTGCATGGCTGTGAAGGGATACAAGAAGGCTGAGGCTGGAGGGAGGCTGCGAGATACATGTAGTGCAGGATCTGCAGAGGCTGGGAATGTGGGGCAGGAGGGACTGAGGCCAAAACCAGCCTTTTGGTGACCCTGGATGCTATGGACTATGCCCCAATTCCTCTCCACTGGTTCTCCCACCACCTTGCTGCCTGCACCATCCTAGTCTCCTACCCTGGCTCTAAAGGTTAGGGTTTCCTGGACTCTGGGCCTTGGCCTCCTCCTACCCTCCCTAGTCCCCTGGACAACCTTGGCTCTGACGATCCCAAAGAGCAACAGCTGCTGGCTCCTAAGAACAGGGACCTTGATGTTCCCATGTACCTCCACACTGTGTGTCATCTCCAGCAGCATCTGGGTGTCTGGACCTGCAGCTGCTTCTAACAGCCCATGGTCATCTCCACCGGGTGTCCCATAACACCTCAAGTTCAACGCTGTGGAAGCCAGCCTCATTGTCCAAGTTACCTTGATTCACCTTTACCCTAACCGTTTGCTAACAGCAGATGACCCTTTCTCAGCTCACCTCCAGAGTCCCCCAGCCCCGCTCCTGCCATTGCTTCTTCTGTCCAGACCCAGCACCTTGGTCTGTTCTTGCTTTTTTATTTTTGTGTGAGGTACCTTTGCCAGTTTTAAGTTTTGCATCTTTGTTATCCCACTTATCTTTCCTTTTTCCTCTAGTACCTTTACAATTTATTTTTAATCTAACCAGAATTACTTTTGTGTTTGGTATAAACTTTTTTTTTTTTTTTTTTTTTAAGAAGCAAGTTATCCTAATTGTATTTTGTTTTTTTAAGAGACAGGGTCTCTATATGCTGTCCAGGTTGACCTTAAACTCCTGGGCTTAAGTGATCCTCCCATCTTGGCCTCCAGAGTAGCTGGGACTTCATGTGTATGCTGCTATGCCTGACTCTAATCATGGTGTTTGGACAGTTGTGCCTTTCCCCACTAATCTGAAATGACGACTTTAACATACACCGACTTTCCACACATATAAGGCCTGTTCTGGACTTCCTAGATGTTCCTAAATGACTTCTGTCTCCTTCCACATCAATGCCATCAACTACAGCTTCATAGTTGATTAGCAATCTTATAGGGTAAGTTGCTTCATTTTTTTTTTTTTTTTTTTTTAATTTAGTTGTAGATGGACACAATACCTTTATTTTATTTATTCACTTTTATGTGGTGCTGAGAATCGAACTCAGTACCTCACACATGCCAGGCAAGTTTCTACCACTGAGTCACAACCCCAGGCCTGAGTTCCTTCATTCTTATTTCCCCAAATTTCTGATTTACTTTTTAGAATCAACTGATCAAGTCCTTAAAATGAACCCCATGGGAATTTTCTCTGTAACTCTAATGTTTCTAGATTAATTCTGGAAGAATTGTCAATTTTACCATCATGCCTTCCCACCCTAAGATTTGGTAAGTCCGTCCGTTCAGGTGGTCTTTCATGCTTTTGAAGAAAGTTTTATAATTTTCTGTACTAATAAGGCTTTGTACATTTTCTTATTATATTTGTTTCTAGGGATTTCTTTACTATTATAAATGAAAATGTTTCCATTATGTTTGCTAACTGGATATTATTGGTATATACAAAAGATAGTGCCTTTTAAATATTTCACATCTGGTCACTTTCGGAACTCCCTCCTTATTTTCTGTTACACTACACATTGCTTCCATAACATGTTCCAGGTTATGAGAGTCGCTCTTTTTTCTGTCCTCCAATCTGTGCTTCAAACTGAGACCAAGATCAATTTTAAAAACTCAGTGAGAAGAGTTACTACACTTTTCTGCTTGACCTCTTTGCCAGCTCCCCACTCCTTAAACACACATCTGAATGTAGCTTTGCATTCCTGGTCCTTTGAAAGCTGGCTTCAACCTGCCTTCCCATTTACTCCTGGTCACTTGGCCTCCTGGCCTCACAGCTCTGTGGCAGATGCTGTCTTAAATCCCCGTCAGGGCCTGAGCTTCTACCCCAGCCTCTGCCTAAATTGCACTCCCCACTGTCCGATGGACTTGTAATTATCTTTTGGCATTAATCAATGTTACCTCTCTCCAAAGGTTTTCTTGTTTCCCAGGCAAAAATTCCTATTGCCCTGTTTGTGCCACGAGTGCAAAGAAACCCCTTCTACTCCTTCACACAACATGAAGTCTCCTAGTGTAGGGACTAGCCTACTCCAAGGCACCCGGCACAAGGCCTGGTATAATCATGTAATGAATGAATGAGCAGGAAAAAGTGAACAAGCAGAAAGATCTTGGTTAGTTTCTAAGAATTTTTGCAGCTAGAAGTTACTGCTGTCCCTCCAAATTCTAAGGGCACCCGCCCTCACACATAGCACCTATCACCTTGAGGAACAGTGCACCTCCTATGCTATCTCTGACTTCTAAGAGTGTGAGACTTGCTGGGTTGGCAGAGGTCCCCTCTGACTGCCCAGGGCACCTGGGTTGCGTCCACCACCTCCTTGCTCTTGGGAGCAATGAAGGAGGAAGAAGGAACTGAATCTTACCAGTGCCAGCCTCCCGTTCTCTCAGTGTCTGATCCACATAGAGCCGAGTCTTTCGGGGCACACTGAGTTTTGTGGCTTGGGCTGGTGGGGGGCCCACCTCGCCTGTGCTCTCCACAAACACTGCTGTGCGCTTCAGGATCTTAATTATCAGGCCACCACCTAAGGAAGTGAACAGAGAGAAACACATCTGTCCTCCCCAGTTCTATCCAACATTCCCATTCTCTCTGCCCCAAACAATCAACTTTTAGAGAGCCATTTCTATACAGAGTGCTTGTCTGTCTTCCTGACAAGACTCAGTTTCTGGAAAGAATAAAATATGTCTCAATAGTGTCCTATCATTAATTCACCAGCAGCTCCTTGTGGAGTGCTGAGATGTTCCTGGCACTGTGGCAGGTGCTGCAATATTAGGGTGAGCTGCCCAACCCAGGCCTGGCCTCTGGGCAACAACATCAAAGTGCTAATAAGTCATCCGAACGGCAACCCAGCCCCAGACAGGATGTGTCTGCAGGCCTGTCTGTCCACAGCTGGTCTACCTGTGCTTCACCTCCTTCTCTCCTCTTTCTCCAGCCTGTCCCCTCCATTCCAATGCCAATGCCCTTGACAGAACTGAGTCCCCTCACCTCGAGTAGTCATGACAAGGGTGTTGTCCTCCCGCCCATAGCGGCCAAAGCAAAGGCTGGTCACTGCATCCTATAGAGACACCAGAGTTAAGCTGAGAAGATGGAGAAGATGATGACTACCCTGGATATAGCAGGCAAGAGGTAAGGACAGGCCAGGGGGCAATGCTGCCTCCAAAATACTAATTTCCCATCTCCTCTCCAGCCTCACTGCCATGGTCAAAGATCCAGACCCTGACTTCTGGGGCAGTCTCCTGCTCAGTCCTCCCGCCTGTTGTCCCCACCCTATCCTTCACAAGGCTACCTCTGTTGTCTTTGAGAAATACCAGACTCCAATGGCTTCTCTCCTGTCCTCCTCATCAGTTCACTTAAGACCTTCCATATATCGGACTCCAACCTGATTCCTCCAGCAGTTTTTTCCTCCTTACTTCTCCAACCACCTGCCCTCACAGCACCTGAAGGTTCAAACCTGTTGCTTTCAGATTTTAGAGTGCGACCCAGGAAAGTTTATACATACACATCATGTTTTCACGTGGCATACACTCTGAAATTTATATGCTATTTTTAAAAATGTTGCTGATTGTAATCCACTAAATTAAATTAAAGGTTCATGAGAGTATAAAAACCTCTGTTCCAAACCCTACCAAACTACCTGGATTCTCCCATCAGAGCGCTTCGTCCCTCTTGACCTTCGTTCCTGATGCCTCCCATCTGGAATATTCTCCCCCGATTTGTCCACAAACTAATTTACCAGGTGAATGGCCATTTGCTCTGTGAAGTGCCTCATGAGTTTCATCCCCATCTGCCTCTCAGCTTCTTCCCCTAGTCACTGGCCCCTCTGCTCTTCTAGCACTTTGCTCTGCTCTGGTCTGCCCTGTGTTAATATGCTGGGTCTCTTTCTGGCTGTCACCTTAGATTGTAAGCTCCCTGAAAACACTATTTTATCTCCCACCCTACCACAAATGGTGATGTACATATAAAGTGCTTGAAAAATGTTTCTGAAAAGCTTTGATATAGGGTTGGGAGAGGCAGCTAAAAAAATTCACAAGCCCTGGAGACTGGGGCAAGGAGAGGTCAACAACAGGTGATGGGGTGGGGCTCACCGGGGTGCGGATGATGTTGAGCAGGGCCTTGTCACGGTAAATACGGACCTCTCCATTGGCCAGCCCGGCCATGACAGCCTGTAGACCCCGGGAGCGCTGCTCCAGGAGGTTCATGGTCAGGATGGTGGCGGGCATCTGCACTGTCCACAGTTTCTTACCCTGGAATGGAACAGGCAGTGTCTTCAGGGGGCTCAGGGATTAGAGTAGGAAGAAGATGTGGCTTGAAGTTGTGGGGTAGGAGAAGTCAGGAGGGCTTTCTAGCCAAGGGGACTGTGTGGACAGATATGGAGGGGCTGGGGCTTGCCAGAGGCCACACCTTGTGAGTAAAGCCGTGCAGGCTGTCTTGGGTGCTGCCCACCACCAGGACCTTGTGTACCCGGACAAGCCCCACAGGCTGGGAACTCAGCTCAATGCAGTACTTGGGGCGCTTGGAATCTCTGTGGAATAAAGGCACATCATAGTGATCAAGGGAAACCTCTCCATTCCCTGGCTGACTCTCCTCCTTCCAAGCCCCACAGCCTAACCGGCCTAACCTCAGAGGGGCCCTGGCACCAGAGCAGATGCCCAGGGGTTTGTTTCCACCTCTACCGCTTTAGTAGATGTGTGACACTGGAAAGCATCATGTGAGTTCTCCTACCCTGTTCCCTCCTGCCTTCACTCTGGCGACCTATATGATAGCTTGACATTTAACAGAGCTTTCAGTGAGCTTATTTTAGACTAGTCCAGCAAGTGCTAGCAGACTTGGGCAGTTGACTAATTTATGAGAAAAGGATGAAGAGTTTGCCCTGGGTAGATGCACTGTTCTCAATTTCCTGGTCTCCCAACCTTGCTTCCCTTATCCAAAGAGTGGGGACAATTCCTGCATTCCAACCACAGGCAAAGTCCTACTTTTCCCTATCACCAAGTCCAGGTCAACATCATGGCCCATCTGACGACTGCGACAGCCCACTGGTCTCTGGGCCTCCTTCTAGTTACTCTCTGCCCAGCAGAGTAATTTTTAATTTTATTTTTTTTAAGATTGGGACTCACTCTGTTGCCCAGACTGGTCTAGAACTCCTGGGCTCAGCCATCCTCCTGCCAAGTAGCTGGGATTCCAGGCACATGCCACCAGGTTCAGATTTCCGTACATTTTTGAGCAACTGGTTCATTCCACCTCCATGGATGGGCATTCCTGATCACCTTAACCATTTATTTTTTTCCCATTGAGCCTGCATTTCTCCTTCATTATACACATTCAATTCCAAATTGAATGTGTATAATGTTGACTTTAATACATGCCTTTCCCAAGAGGAGAGGGACCATATTTATAGTGTCTTGTTTATGAACATAGCCCCAATTCCTTACACAGTGGTCAATAAATGATAGTGCTCCATAAATATTTCTGGAATTAAAAAATACATGAAATATCAAACTAATGCATAAGGAAGTGTCACATACACAAACTGATACAACAAATATGAGAGACTCTCTAGTTCCTCCACTTTGACTGCATTGCTCACCTATTATGGCTGCCTCACCAGGTTCCTGCTTTGCCAGTCCTTATCTCATAAACCTCCAGATAGTCCCTCTATGCTAATGGGCTCAGTCTCCTTCATAAAACTCTCAGCTCTTTTCATTCCCATATTAGATTCCCAAAGCCCCCTTGCTCATCTTGCTAGCCCCCAAGACAACCAGGTTGCTTCAATGTTCCTCTGGCCTGGAGACCATGGCTACCTTCTCAGGATATAGATGTTTCCATTGCGACAGGCAGCTGCGAGCCGGAACTCCACGTCAAACTGGCCAGAAACCTCCAGGAAGACTGGGACGCTGGGCAGGCTCATCTGCGAAGAAGAGGCTCAAACATCCTGATCTCTCAGAGCCCCAGCCCTCCCTGGTCCGAAGTAACTCCTCTGAGTTGTCTAAATGGCTTCCTTATCTAAAGTAACTCCTTCCTTGTCTTAACTCCCAACGTCCTCATTTATACCCTGCTGGTCACAGGTTAGACTCATAATTTTTCTGGAGGGAAACATGGCTATATGTAGCAGAAGCCTTTTAGTCTATCCCTTTGGCTAAACTCTGTTGCATCTAGGACTCCATCATAGGGAAGTATTTCTACAACACACAAAGATGCCAAGCAAGGATGTCTATTGCAGTGGTACTAACAGTGAAAAAAAAAATGAAAACAAGTGTACAACAGATGGCAGATTAAATAAGTTGCACTACTCTAGATAATGGGTATGTGTGGCCTTTAAAAAGGCTGAAGTGGTTTCAGACATATGATCGTATACTTAACTGATCATGTACTTCAATGTATAAAGAGCATATTACATGATCCCATATCATGATCCTATTTTTTTTCTTTCTTTTTTTAAAATGGTACTAGGGATTGAACCCAGGAATGCTCTCCCACTGAGCTACATCCCTAGTCCTTTGTAAATATTATTTTGAAATATGGTCTCACTAAGTTGCTGAAGCTGGTCTCGAACTTGTGATCCTTTTGTCTCAGCCCCTGAGTTGCTGAGATTACAGGCATGCTCCACCATGCCCAACCATGATCCTGTTTTTTATAAAGATGTAAAGTTATATATCTATGTCCATATAAGAAACTGTCAGAAAGATATATGCCAAAAAATTTTGTTTTGGTACTGGGGATTTAACCCAGGGGTGCTTAACAAACTGAGCCACATCCCTAGCCCTTTTTAATTTTTATTTTGAGACAGGGTCTCACTAAGTTGATTAGGGCCTAGGTAAATTGCTGAGGCTGGCTGGAACTTTCAGTCCTCCTGCCTCAGCCTCCTGAGCTGTTGGGATTACAAACATGTGGTACTGCACCCAGTCAAATTTATAATAATAGATATCTGTGGGTGGTGGGATTTGGGGATATGGATTTATATTTTTTTCTTCATACTTATCATTAGTTTCTAATTTTTCTACAGTGAATATGTCCTATGCAGAAATACTTGGGAACACAAGGAGAGATTATAGCCTGGGCCTTGGGTATGCCCAGGGTCAGTCAGACCCAACACTGACCTTGGCCAAAATGGTGAAGGCTTCAGGGTCCAGCACTAGGATCTCCTTGTTCTCAGTGCCCAATACCAGGCATGACACAGCATCCTCATCAGCCAGGTTTTTCTTCAAGGTGATCATGGAGGTGATGACTGTCTGCAGAAGGACTCTAGGGGTCACTCAAGGAATCCTACACCATCCCCCAGACACCCCTGATGCCACAGGAAGGGAAGAGGGCAAAGGAGAGGAGGAGGAGGAGGATGACAAGGAAGCATCAGAGATGTGACAGAATTATATGCAAACATGTTTATGCAACACGCTTCCTAACAACAAAAGGAAACACTCAGTCAATTGTAAGTTATTTCCATGATCAAACCAATAAGGACATTCCTTAAAAATCATATTTTAAAACATTCAATGACATAGGGGATGTGTCTAATGGAGAGAAAAAATAAAGTCATGTTAGTATAATCTCAATATTAAAAATATATAAACATGCTGGAAGAGGGCTGGGCATAGCTCAGTGGTAGAGTGAGTGGTTGCCTACCATGCACAAGGCCCTGGGTTGTGGTTTTATACATATGAAAAGACACTGATCATATACTTCAATGTGAAAAGAGCACATTACGTGATCCTGTTTTTTTCCTTTCTCTTTTCTTTTCTTTTCTTTTTTTTTAATGGTACTGGGAATTGAACCCAGGGATGCTCTCCCACTGAGCTACACCCCCAGTCCTTTCTAAATTTTATTTTGAGATAAGGTCTCAAATAACAGCAACAAAAAAATTGCTGGAAGGTTAAACCCTCAAATACAAAGACTGGTTAATCTCTGACAATGAGATCATGGTGCTTTTTTAGAATTTCTACAGTGGGCACATGTTCTTTTGTAATTAAAATTGGACAACAAACAAAAGAAAAATGATGCTCCCTTTTTAAGGAATTTCTCATATGGAAAATAGCAGAACCAAAACATTTTTCTTTGGATAAATTAGCTTCCTACTGTGTGATCATCGTTAAGACTGATAAAGAAGATCACTCTCAGCACACAGGAGGAGAACAGTCACAGAAACATGGATGGACATTAGTGGTTCCCAGTCATCTAATCATAACACATGCTTGGAAAGACTGTCCCCTTCTCTTCCAGATAATTAATCCACTTCTCAGTTTGAAGAGTACTCAGGTGCCAACAACTGCAGACCTGAGCTGCTGATCAGCAGGAATGAGCACTGATCTCACAGAACTGAGGGTCATGCTAACAGCACAGCACATGTTAGCCAGCATGTTTAGCTAAGGTGGCCTCTACAGGCATGGATGGTCCCATGAAAAATAAGGAGAGAATAAACGGGAAACATTTCTTGCCTGATGTTGGGATGTGAATGGCTATGTAAACAAACTATGAATGAAATCATGAATAACCAATGCAATAATCAAGAGTCACTAAAAAAGTATTTTGGTTTTTTGCAATACTGGGAATTGAATCCAGGGGTGCTCTGCTGCTGAGCTACATCCTTAGACCTTTTCATCTTAAAACAAGATCTTGCTAAGTTGCTGAGGTTTCAAACCTGTGATCTTCCTGCCTCAGCTTCCCAAGTAGCTGTGATTACAGGTGTGCACCACTGTGTCTGGGCCTAAAAATGGAGTTCTTGAAGATTATTGAAGGCTCAAAATTTAATGTTACATACTCAAGGGAAACAGGATATACAGGGGTATTTTTGAAGGAATGTACCAATATGGTAAGAGTAGAAATCTCTGGGTAGTGAAATTAGAGTCATTTACGTTTCCCCTTTACACTTCTCTTTATTTTCCCAAAGTACCTTTACCCTCAATAAAATAAAAACTACATGTAAGTTATATAAGAGTGTATATTTATGTGTTAAAAGTTGTCCATATTAACTGTACATGTAGAAGGCACTGCTGTATTATGACTCCATATATGTTCTGTGGCTGGAAGGGAAACTACAAACTCAAACTGGTCAGGTTTGGCTATAGAACTTACTACCACGGATATTATATCGTTTTAAAAAATGTAAGTATTTTTTACAGGGTAATAAAAAGAGAAGGGGGTGCCAGGCATGGTGGCACATATCTGTAACCCCAGCTAATCAGGAGGCTGAGGCAGGAGAATCACAAATTCAAGACCAGCCTGGGCAACTTGACAAGACTCTGCCTCAAAACTAAAAATAAAAAGGGCTGGGAATGCAGCTTAATGGTAGAACACCCTTGGTTCAATCCCCAGTACCAGAGGGGAAAAGAAAGAAAGAAAGAAAGGGAAGAAAGGGAGAAAAAGTGAGAGAGAGAGAGAGAAAGAGAGAGAGACAGAGAGAGAGAGACAGAGAGAGAGAGAAAGGAAAGAAAGAGAAAGAAAGTGTAACCTGCCGCCTGATGGTCTTGGACTTGTGCTGGTTCACAAATGCCTCCATTTCACTCAGCTCCAGCTGCAGAAACCTGGACACAGAGAAGTGGTACATGCATTTCCCAGCCTAGTCCATGGCCACTCCCTCCCCTCTGGCTCTTCCCAGGATCCTTACCTGAGTGACTGTACAGACAAAGGCACCTCTGCTTTCTCCCTGCAAGAAGAGTAGCCAGCACTACAGGTTTAGTAGAAGAATGGCCCCCAGGGGTAGGAGTTTTGGGATGCAGGAGTGGGTGTGGGAGGGGTCAAGGGGAAGGCGGGCTCTCACCGGATGCCCTCCAGCATCTCTTTCAGGGTCAAGGGGTCTATCCGGTCCTGTGACAGTATGAGAAGGAGAGCCTGTGAGCTCCTGCACCCATGCCCTCAGAGATCCCACACTTTCAGGGGTCCCTCTTCTTTTCTACTTCCTTCCCAACTTTCTTGCATTGAGCCCCAAGTTCCTTGATTTGAATCCAGCCTCAGGGCCAAGGTCAACCACATCATCCTCTTTAATGATGCCTCCCTCAAAGTCCCCTACTCTTGCTGCTTCCAGCTCCCTACTCTTCTCTTGTGAACCACTGCCTTTTTTGGTTTCCCTTGCTCCACAGATGGGCAAGCGTGTGGCTAATGCAGAGGGATTCTCTGGGTTCTGCTCCAGCATCTGAACCAGCACCTCACCCAGAAGGCCACCACTGCTGCTGTTGGAGATGGATCGTGGTGGACCTCCCACCACTGTTCCACCTATGGGCCCACTCTTCCAGCACAGAGCCTGGCCCTCCTCACTCTATGCCATTGCTTTCTTGTTCCCATGCCCTGTGCTGCTTACCTCCTTGACTTGGTTCCAAAGGTCTTGTTCCAGAGGGTTTAAAGGCAACAGGGGAAGACTGAACTTGAAGTAGGGTCTGAGATTCTTATATATGTAGACACAAGGGCCTGAAGCAAGTGCCAGAGCTGGAGTCCGGGTCTCATGCTGCTCCATGAGGAAGGCAGCAGCAGCAGCCGGCAGAGCAGGCAGTGGGTTTTCTGTCAGCACTGTTGGTCCTTTGAGCACCTTCAGGCGGGGCTGCTTCCCACCAGGGCCAAGGTCTCCCACCACTAGCTGCAGGGGAAAGAGGGCTCACTCCAGGCTTAGTGTCCAAGAGGTCTCTCCACTGACCTCCTCTTGGGCTGGGCCTTTTTACTGATGTTCATTTCTTTATCCTCATACCAACAAAGGCCTTGCCATCGGGCTTATAAATCATGTGCCATCAGGCTTATAAATCAACCTTTCAGAGCTCAGGTTTCCCACAGGCAAAATTGGAACATTACCTCATGATACAAGTAGTGGGAAAAAAATGAGATAATGAATTACAGAACCCAGTAAGTGCTTGTGAGGAATAGGTGGTAGCTGATGTTTTTATTTGTCCACTCATTATTCATCTCTTTCCTTTTCTTTGTTTCCTTTCCCTCTTTCCCTCTCTTATATCCAAGACCTTGCACACACTACACAACTGCTCTACCCCTGGGCCAAACAATTATTTCTTTGCATTTTTATTATCTTTATATTAAAATTGAATTTAAAATTTACTTTTTTATTATGGAAAAGTCCCAGTCATAAACAAAATAAGAGAAACGTGTACAATGAATTTCCATAAACCCATTACCCGGTTTCAATAATTATCAGCTTATGGCCGACCTTAAAAATCAATGGTCTCTTGATAAACACAAAACTCACTTCCCCCCAGATTTTAATGCCTGACCCCAGCTAAGAAATTTGCTCTTCCAGCAACGAATCACGTCAAGGTAACTAATTTAAAAAAGTTTGTCTTGATATAATCCCCAGCAGCATTCTGTTCTGCTTTACCTTCTTCAGTACGGATTAGGAAATCAACAGGTTCTTTCCGCTTTACAAGCAAAAATTAAATCTAACACTAAGAGTGCTTTCTTCACTGTACACGTGAATTCCAGATTACGCGGAGTCTCTTTGGAGTCACAGGAAAGCTCTCACTTATGGGTACTTGCCTACCCCCAACTCTGCTGGGCTAACTTACCTTGTACTCTCCGTCCCCATGCAAATCTGCCAGGGCTGGAATAAACAAAAAGGCCATAAATTGGACTCTCAAAATCCCAGAGCCTTCGCCAAGGAATCATTATCTGGCCCCCTCGCCCTCTTAGCACCAGGGGTTCCTGATTCTGGAGACTCACCCAGGCAGGCGGAAAAGGTGTGGATGTTGGCCATGGGGTCATAGTGCGCGTCCAGCCATTTCGAATTGGCCTCATTGCTGGAAAAGGGGGGACAGAGTCGAGGGGTGAGAAACACGAGAGGGGAAGGAAACTTTGGCGGAGCTCGTGCCTGAGTCCGAGGAGTGCGGGGAGCTCTGAACTGGGCGTACAGAAGTCGGGTCCACGTCCCAGCGGCTCACGCGAGCGCTCCCAGGGCGTCGGTTACCCCGCCCCAGGAGTCCTTCCAGGGCTGCCGGCGCTGCCCGAGAGCCGCGGGAGCCCAGAGCCCGGCGGCCAAGGCACTCTCGGTACCAGTGTGGGAAAGGAAACCCTGAGAACCCGGTTCACCTCTCAGTCAGGCCGCTGTCGGAATCGGATGAAGACGCAGCAGCCATCCTCGCAGGCGTCGTCTGGGCAACCGGCCCCGCCCCTGGCGCGGCGCAGCGTCCAATCGTGCCCGGGCACCGGGAAGCACGCTTACAAAGGTTCCGGGGCGAAGCTTTCCCGCCGGGGCCTGGAGACCCCATGCTGAATGCGCCGGCCTTCGCGCTGGTGGTGCAACGTGCTGAGGCGCAGTCCCTTCATCTCCGCTTATTTTGCTTTATGGCTTCTGGTCCCTGCAATCTCTGGGTCAGGGACGGGGCCCTCTGGCTTCGAGGCCTGGAGAAGAGCCCCATAGACTTTGAACGCCAACAGGGTGAACCCAGTTGAAGAGGGCCATGTCCACCCTGGTTGCCTTAGTCTAGAAGCCCAAGCTCTGGGAAGCCTAACACAGGGATTAAGGGACAATCTTGGGGATCCTGCCCAAGTTGCCTGTTTCTAGTTTTTAGGCTCCTCAAATAATTTAAAGTGCAAGAAATGTCACAAAGGAGGGAGGCTAAAATTGTCCTATGTGTGGCTGTGCATCCTCTTTTAGAGATGATGTCGAAATCCTGTTCTGGGGGCTGGAGTTGTGGCTCAGTGGTAGAGCACTTGCCTTGCATGTGTGAGGCACTGGGATGGATCCTCAGCACCACATAAATATGAATAAAGATACTGTGTCCGTCTACAACCAAAAATATATTTTTTTTAAATCCTGTTGTGGACAGGAAGGCAAAAAGGAGGAATCATGCACACTGTAAGATGGTGGTTGTTTCTCATATTTATTTTTTTGGTTATAAAAGTAATACATGAAGAGCACTGGATTTGGTGAGAACTGTTTTGAGCCCTGGCTTTTGTCACACCACCTGCAGGATCTAGACCAATCACTGAACTACTGTTTTCTCATCTGGAAAACAGGACAAGGAGCCCTGTGTGCCCACTCCACAGATGGCAGTGCAGCTCAAATAATAGAGGGGAAGCACTTGGTAAATTGGAAAGTGCTGACAAATGGAAGGGGTTAGTGTCACCACCCTCAGATGAGGTAGCACCAAAGTCTGAGCCCCTGCCCCTCCACTGACCCCTAACTACACACACAATGGAGGGCCACTGGCAGCCCTGGTTTGATGGAGTGGGGGTGCAGGGTCACACAAATCTTCTCAAGCCTGGACAGACTGGGCCTTGCTGGGGCCCTTCCAGAACCGGGCATCTGCTGTGGCCAGCCTGGTGAGGACCTCCTCTAACTCAGGTCCATCCTCTGGGAAGCGCTCTGTGAAGGATCTGATGAGGCCAGCTGCTGAGGCCTCGTATTCCAGAAGCTGCACTTCTGAGCCTGGGAGTGGACAGAGAAAACAGCAGCAGAAAGATCTTAAGAGGAAGTAGAATCATAGTGATATCATCACAGGACCGCTAGTTCTTACTGAGCTCTTATCTTACAAATTGTGCTCAATGTCTAAGTTAGTTTTCTAACTTAGTCTTCACAGTCATCTTTCAGGGAAGGAAATATTACAGGGAGAATATTAAAGGAACTCCTCCCTTTCATCATTTAAGATCAACACTAGGTGCTGTGTTAGATGGAACAGCTGTAGTCCTTGGCCTCCTGGGACTTACAGTCCAGCAATGGCTTCATACCTAGACCATGGCCAAGTGTGCGGTTTCTGCTGTCATGGAGATGAGATGGAAGAGAAAATGTCCAATGGTGACAGACACACAAAGAAAATGAAGCTGAAGGACAGCAAGGGATGGAAGAAGATCACCTTGAGAGGTCAGGCGAGCACCCCTCAGGAGGTGCCATTTAACAGGAACCTGAATGTACCAGAGAAGCACAGATCTGGGGACTGTCATGCCAAGCACAGGGAACAGTGTGTACAGAGGCAACAGGGGTACAGCGGGCTCAGTGGATTGAAGAAATGCAAGGGCACAGAAGGTACAAATGCCATGTAGAGAGGGCCAGGAATTTTAGAAATGGAATTGTCATTTGAGAAGGCAGAGGAAGGATGGAGCTGATCCTCATCCTGGACACTACCAGGTTCTCCTCTGGGTTCCTTCCACTCAGCCTGCAGAGTCCCAGTTCCATGATTCTCCAGCCACTGGCCTGGCCTCCCAATGAGCCCACGCTCTGCTGGCCTTCCTCAGACCTGCCGCCGCCGCCAACTGTGTGTGTGTGCGTGCGTGTGTGCGTGTGTGTGGTTGGTGGTAAATGCCAAGGTCTGGCAGGGGAAGGACCACCCCAGGCAGCCTTCCTGGATTCCCCTCAAGGGGGCCCCAAGTCCATTACCTTCAAGGCGAGTGTTGGGCTGAACAATCAACTTCCGCGACTCCTTGCGCAGCAGCACCGTGTCTCTGAGAGAGAGGAAGCACTCGGGGGGCGCATCAGTGACCGCTGCATAACCCTCGTACAGGGCCCGCCCTCCAGCCACATCCCCGGTGGACTTCAGCACCTGTAGGAAGGAAGGAGCAGGTGTCTAGGATGGGCGCTCCATGTCCACGGGACTCTGCCAGGGGCCACGGCTGGCTTTGTCCAGCCCCAGAGGTTGGTGCTGTGGTTGAATGTGTTGGGTTCAAAATTCAGAGTTGACCCTTAGTGGCTAATGTGGTGGTATTAAGAGGTGGGCCTCTAGAAGAGCTTAGGTCACAAGGGCTCTGTGAATGGGACTGGGCCCTTATAAAAGAAGCTTCCTGCATCAGCAGGCCCTTCTGCCTTCCACTATGTGAGGACACAGTTCCTCCTGTCTGGATAATAAAGCAACAAGACCACCTTGGAAAAGGAGAGCAGCCTTCATCAGATGCTGAGCCTGCTGATCCCTGGATCTCAGACTTCCCAGACTAAATGTCTACTCTTTATAAACTACCCAGTCTCAGGCATTTTGTTATAGCAGCACATAATGGACAATTTGCAAAAACGCTCAGCTGTCACAGGCTGTGTAACCTTAGATAAGTTGCTAACTCACTCTGAGCTATGGCTAACAGGGAACATTCTGCTCTCTCAGTGTTGTGCTGAGTGACTGACGAATGCAGATCAAGTGCTTAGCACATAGTAAAAGCCCACTAAGCCAAGATGTATGATTCTCATTTGATGTGTAGACAAGGCAGGTATCCAATCACCCTTTTTTAATAAAACGTTTCATATACACAACACAGTATGCTATAAAGGATAATGAAACAGATGCCCATATGCCCACCAGCCATGTAAAATTCAAATTTTATGTTGAATCACCTATTTGTCTTTGCCTCTTTTTGAACTGTACATACTGATTCACTTTTTCTGTTTCGTTATGCTTGAGATTCATCTGTGCTAACCCAGGCAGCTATATTCCTCCTCTTTCTCATGGCTGTATTGTATTCCACTCTCACACACGACTTCATCTCTCCTGCAGTGGGCTTGTGGGGTGCTGGAATAGAACCTGGGGTCTCCTGCATGTGAGCATCATTCAACCACTGAGCTATACCCCAGCCCTGATCTGGGCTTTTGGTATTAAATGCTGCTGTGAGCCTCCTAGTATCTCTCCTGATGAAGAGATACAAATTTTTCTAGAATCTATGGTCTGTTGGTTACATGATTCCTCACTTTAAAAGATGATGCCTGCCGAGTGTGGTGGCCACGCCTGTAATCCCAGTGGCTCTGGAGGCTGAGGCAGGAGGATCAGTGAGTTCAAAACCAGCCTCAGTAAAAGTGAGGCCCTGTCTCTAAATAAAATATAAGAGGGCTGGGGATGTGGCTCAGTGGTCGAGTGCTCCTGAGTTTAATCCCGGGTGACCCCCCACAAACAATGATGCTACCTTTTCCCAAAGCTGTTGCACCAATTTACAGTCCCCAAGAGAGTTGAGGACAATGAATAAATAGGAAATAAAACAATGAAACAGTACTTAGAGTTTGCTGATCTGCAGTTTCGGCATCCTCCAGGTAAGGGGGATAACTGTTAATTACTGCTCAGTCTACCAGGCGGATGCTGGCAGTTTTACATTTTTGCAAGCTGGTTAGTAAAAACTGTATCTCATGTGGCTTAAGTCGCACTTCCCTGATGGCTGGCCAGGCTGAACATCTTCCTGTAAGGTGGTGGCCTATTCATTTCCTTCTCTTCTATTCGTTTTTGCTTTTTTTCGCTTGGGTTGTCTTTTCTTCAGTTTTTGAAAAGAATCCCTACATATTTTAGATAGGAAATTTTTTGGCAGGGGGATTGAATCCAGGGACGCTTTACCCCCAAGCCACATTCCCAGTCTTTTTTATCTTTTGAGACAGGATCTTGCTAAGTTGTGTAGGGTCCCACTAAATTGTGAGGCTGGTCGTGAACTTGCCATCCTCCTGCCTCAGGCTGCTGAGCTGCTGGGTCCCAGGCGTGCGCTATGGCGACAGAAGCAGGAACGTTTTGTTAGTACACGCCTGCGCCCAGCCTAGCTGAAGATGTGTCTTCTCGTCGTCTTTACAGCAGCAGGTAAACAGACTACTTTTCCTGTGGTCAAGGGGTGCGGTGTTTTCCTTGCTGGCTCAGGCTGTTCGGGTTTGAGGAATTCTGCTCCCCGAGGCGATGGAGCGACTCTTCTGGGAGCGTAAACCTTGCCTTCACCTTTACGCCTCTGATGTCTTCGAGTGACTGTGTGACCGGAACACGGAAGAGACCCAATCTGCTTCTCTACCAGGATGACCCATCTCGGCGGCTCGGCAGCAGCCGCTCTCCAGCCGCCTGCCACTCCAGTCTCACGCCCGCATCCCTGGCTCCACTGCACTGGTCCCTTCCTGCCCCCACAGCAGGCAGAATGTGGTCCACGCGCGGAGGGCGGTTAGGCAGCACCTCAGTCACACCACACACGTGTTGGCTTATTTGTTATGGTCAGCTCTAGTGATTTCCAGTCTCTGTTCAGATCTAATTTACACTCAACTCCTAACTTAAGTACATCAGTCAGGGAATATGCTCACTGTGGGGTTGAGTGCTAACGGCAACACCCTCTCTCTAGGGCTCATGATGCCCCCACCCCCTTTTTTGTACCAGGGATTGAACCCAGGGGAGCTTAACCACTGAGCCACATCCCCAGTCCTTTTTTATTTTGCGACTGTCTTGCTAAGTTGCTGAGGCTGGCTTTGAACTTGCAATCCTCCTGCCTTAGCCTCCAGAGTCACTAGGATTACAGGTGTACGTCACTGCGCCTGGCGATGGCTCCTTTTTATTAGTTTGAAAAGCATCTTCTCCAACCGTTGGTGGTTTTTACACATCTAGTAGATAAAGCTTATTACCTACTCTGTCAAATCTTCTATACCCGATTTACTCCTTGTCTTCTTGACCTCACAATTTCTCAGGGAGAAATTTCTTCCCCTCCTGACAGCAGGTCAGTCCAGTTCCCTGGTAATGCGGAACATTTTCTTTGATGCAATGACGCCATGTTATTTGACACACGTTTAAAATTCTTACATCTTTCTAAAGCGAACCTTTTGTTGTCATCACCATTAGATCTTATTCTGTCTGTAGTAATGTTTTTTGTATGGAAGTCTATTTCTTGTGGTTTTAATATAGCTATAGTAGTTTTCTTTCATTTAATATATTTTTCCTATCCTTCACACTCAATCTATGTCCCTTTTTTTAAAGGCTTTCCCCAGTAAAGAGATTAAAACCCGGGTTTTAAACTGAGTCTGGTGAGCTAAAGAGGTTAGTGTGCATTTTCATTACTGACATTCTGGAATTTTCTTTTACCTACTTATTCTGTGCTTCTTACATCCCTGCCATTTCTGTTCCTTTTTTTCTTTTTAATCCATGTCTCATACTTTTAAATTTTTTTTTTTACATTGTGGTAAAACAGTTAATATGAGATCCACCCTCTGGCCCTATTTTCAAGCATACAAGACTATAAATTACAGGTACGGTGCTGTAGCACATCTGTAAAACTTGCTCATCCTCCATAATTGCACCTTTATAACTGCTGAATGAAAAATCATGTCCCCTCCCCTGGGCCCCTGGCAACCACCATTCTACTCTCTGCTTCTAGAATATTTATAACTATTTTCGAAATCTCACAAAAGTAGAAATGCATAGCATTTGTCTTTCTGTGGCTAGCTAATTTCATTAGCACAGTGTCTTCAAGGTGTAGCCGTGCTGTTGTATACAGCAGGGCTTTCTTCCTTTTTAAAGACTGTATAATATTCCACTGCATGGATACACCACCTTTCCCCAATAATTACAAACATTTAAGTCATCTCCACATCCTGGCTATTGTGAATGATACTGTAATAAACATGGATGTAAAGGGATCTCTTCCTATTATCTTCTATTTTTTGGTTCTTTTTTTTTTTTTTTTTGCGGTACTGGGGATCGAACTCAGGGCCTTGTGCTTACGAGGTAAGCACTCTACCAGCTGAGCTATCTCCCCAGCCCTATTTTTTGGTTCTTCTTCTTCTCTTTCTCCTTCCCCCTCCTCCTCTTCCTCCTCCTCCTCCTCCTTCTTATTGTTTTTATGATACCCATCCAATGTGAGGTGATACCTCACTGTGGTTTTGATTTGCATTCCCCTAATGATTAGTGATGTCAAGAATCTTTTTATACACTTGTGGGTCATTTGTTCAGGTCCTTTGCCTTTTTTTCAATCAGATTATTTGTTTTTGTTATGAAGTTGTAGGTCTGATAGTTTTTCCCCCCTTCTTTCTTGCTTTCTTTTAGGATGTATTTTAGAATTATACTCTATTTTTATTATTTCAGTGTTTACCCTACAAATTATGACAAGTGCATTTAATAAAATCGGTGGAACTTTCCATCCTTCTCCCAAATTATAAACATATCACAAGAGTATCTATTCCATGACCTGTATGCTGCTGTGGTCCAGTGTTTAAAGCTCCTTTGTAACCCCACAAACTGAACTTTTGTATTGATATACAAAGTTTGAATTGTACCTTTAACCCTTATATTTAGTACTATTTGCATTACACGGTTTCTTTGGGGTTATCAAACCTTCTCTCTGGAGCTGGCCTTCTCTTCTTTCCTCATAGCCTATAGAAGTTTTGTTACTAAAGGTTTGTTAATGGAAGCCATTTCTGCTTGTTTAAACCTGCCTTTAATTCATTGTTGCTGTTTCTTCTGCAGAGCTGGGCATGGAACCCAGGGCCTGGGGAAGGCCAGGCAAGCGCTAACCACTAAGCAACACCCCAGCCTAGTCACTCCTGTTGTTGAAATATGAGTTTACTGGGCACTGACAGTAATCCACTCAGCGCTCTGCAGATGTGATTCCACTGTCCTCTGGCTTCCGCTGTAGTTAAGTAAGCTCTCAGTCCAATTACGTTTCTTTTTAAGGCAATCTGTCTTTATTCTTCAGCTGCTTTGAGATTTTCTCCAGCTTTGATATTTCGTATCATTATGGTGTTTCTAGTAGGGGCTTCACTTTTCCTTCCTGGTTGTTTCTTTATTTTTTTATTTTTTTGAGCTTTCTGGATTTATGAAGTGATGTCTTTAATCAATTCTGTTATTCTCAGCTATTATCTCTACTCATGTTCCTTCTACCATGTCTCTCCTTTTCCTTTGGAACTTAGATGTACATTAGAATTTCTCACCCTCTCTTCCATGTCTCTTAGCTTCTCTTAAATTTCCTATCTTTGTTTCTCTGTGTTACATGGTTTGTAATTTCTTTTACTGTCAGCTGGATCTAAAACCTGTTTATCCTGCCTTAGTTAGTCTGTCTTTTAAAATCCCAGTTTACCCAGTTTATTTCCAAGGAGCTCCCTTTGGTTCTCTGCCAACTATCTGACATTTTGCCGGTTTGACCCTTGTTCGTTCTGTCCATCTACAAGTGATAAAGCAGGCCTTGAAGGTAGGGCCCTCTCTAGACGCAGGATTAGAATGACTTTCCTTAGCAGTGGAGCAAACAACCAACTGGGAGCCCCTGGGGAAAGGCTCACTTTCCCTCCTAACAGCTCTTAACACCTACAAGGTGCTGAGTACCCACGAATCAGGCTGACCTGTCAGATCCTGGGAGTTCAAACAAGAGAGCTGGCGACACAGATGCTGTGGGAGGCAGGCCGAGTCCTTCACGAATGAGTCAGGCAGGTGGAGGCCTCGCCCACAGGGGCCTGGTGTCAGACCCTCCAGGGACACAAAATCCATGGATGCTCAAGTTCCCTGCTTCAGATACCCGCCTCAATAATCTCTAGATCACTCGTAATACCTAACTAAGGAAAGGTAAATGCTGTGCACACAGTGGTTCAGCGAACAATGACGAGGAGAATGACCGTACTACACTGTGCAGCCGGCTGGATCCACAGACACAGACCCACGCACACAGAAGGCGGACCGTTGGAGTGATCAGGAATGGTGGGCACCCTGCAAACCAGAGCCCTTGCACTGTCAGGCCCAGGGCAGTGGCCGAGCTCCCTGGGCAGTTCCTCAAGTGGGAATTAAGCCTGTGGTTGCTTCCGAGAAGCCAGCAATGTAGGTTTACACCTAACCTTTGCAAGTTTTATCAAACCAGGTGGGCCAAAAATATGGCAGTTTGGGATTCCTGTTGAAGGCTGTCCCTGACTGCAGTCCCATGGGCTCTGCCCTTAGCTGTAATGGGGCTGATATGACAAACAGCTACACCCAAGATGATTCTGTATTTCATAACTTCTGCACAATTATTGCTGAAGACACTATGGTGCTGTATGGTTTTCCTAATACAGAGAACCACTTGGCTCAGTCTTTAAGAGGGGCTCCCAGAAAGTTCCGTGCCAGTTCAATGCTCAGTTGCAGTTCAATTTGGCGTTGGGGTTGGTAGATTTGATTCTTCCATCTAATGATTTGTTATAAGTAATAAACTTTAACTTGGAGTGACTTAAGATTTATTGTGAATTTGCACAGATAGTCTGGTGAGCTCCCATAGCCTCGAGTGCAATTTCCCTCCTTGTTACCTCTTAGGTAGCTGGTCAAAACTAATTTTTTTTTGGAGGGGTGGTATTGGGGATTGAACTCAGGGGCACTTGACCACCAAGCCACATCCCAAGTTCCTGTTCTGTATTTTATTTAGAGACAGGGTCCCACTGAGTTGCTTACCACCTCGTTTTTTGCTGAGGCTGGCTCTGAACATGAGATCCTCCTGCTTCAGCCTCCCGAGCCGCTGGGATTACAGTGTGTGCCACCGTGCCCGGTCTAGTCATTATCATTAACTCTAAACTCCATTTAGGTTTCCCACTAGGTCCTTCTTCTATTCCAGGGTCCAACCCAAGAAGTTGCCTTGTGTTTCGGTCCTAATGACTTTTAGTTTCTAGTTTTATTTTGCTTCCTTGTTCTCTGTTCCTCCCCATTGTGTGAGAACCCTATCACAGGGGGATGTTTGCTGAATGAATGAGGGAATGAACCTTGAGCCCTGAGGTGGCATCAGCAGCATGGGAAGATGGGCAGAGGTTGGGGGCTCCAAGGCATGAGGCCTTCACTCACCTGGAGTCTCCGTAGAAACCGCTCCAGAGCGGGCCTGCCCACAGACCGGATCTTGCTGCGGTCCAGGCGGACGCGGGCATCTGGGCGGCCATCAGAGCCTGTCGTGGGAGTGACAGTAACAAGTCCCTCGCCAGCCTCCAGCAAGACCCTCAGGATCACAAACCGGGCCTGCATGTGAGCCTACCAGGGCAGGGGAGAAGAGGTCATCTGTAGATAATATCAAATGCTTGACCCCAGGCATGATCATTGCATGTGCTCACTGTCAATTATCACAGCCATTTCCTTTTCCCTGGCCCTCTGGATCTTTTTCTGATCTCACCTCAAACGTTTCCTCCCACCTCTGCTCACAGGGAGGGCAAGCTGCCCTGGGAGACAGGGAGACTAGTCCCAGGCAGGACCTGGTATTCTTGGTCGCCTACATCACTCAGCATGCCCCTGCTCCTCCAGACCCTTCTGAGGACAGCAGCCACCCAGAAGGATCCTCACTGCCAGGACCCTGAGCACTTTCTGCTCCACAATCTTACCTCCTGCTCAACAGCAGGACCAACTAGGCACCATCATCTCCAGTTTCTAGATAACAGAGCAGAGGCCCAGAGGCACAGTGACTTGCTCAGGGCCACACAGCTGGTAAGGAAACAGCCAGGACTCAGATCCAAGTTTTCAGATTCTACAATGTGTCTACCTTTGATAACACAACACTGCCTCCTCAAACATGCTTTCTTGATGTTGTTAAAATGTTGCTGTCATTTACCCTTTTCCCAAAGTCCATGCCATAACTGAGCAGACCACTCTAGTGGCTCTGGAGGTGGACGGCAGGGATCTGAATCCTGGCTCTTCCTTAGCACCAAGTTAATGAATCACTTTTGCCTCGAATTCCTCATCCTGAAGTGAGGATAATAAAGGTGCCTCCCCAGGGCTGACAGCGGGGACAACAGTTCCCTCATGCCTCATGCAGAGCACTGTGCCTGGGGCACAGTTGGGCACCTGTTAGTGACAGCAAACTGTCTCCTTGATCACCCTGAAAGGTGATCACCAGGGCAGGGGCACCAAAGCTCACTGCAGTGATACGACTCGTCCTGCCAACAGTGGACTCTGGGGCTCAACCCCATCCGCCTGCCTGGTGAGTACCATTGTCCCATCCCTGCACCCAGATTCTGACTTGGCTCCCTCTGCCTTCTGAGGGAGGCCCATCCCCACCTGGCGCCAGTTGGAGGCCTCCGGGGTGTAGAACTCCAGAGCCAGCAGCCCGGCCCGAACCATGTTGAGCCAGTTCACATAGATCACGTCCTCTGCCTCGGCCCCTTGGAAGCCGAAGATCCTGGGGGAGGAGGGCCGGGATTAGGCTCGGTCAGGGCGGCCCTACCCTCCCCGCCGCACCCTCGCCCCCACACGCCCAATGCTCTTACTCCAGCACTCGGGGGTTCAGGCAGAGGTAGAGGCCCACGCTCTCCGCCCGGCACTCTTCGTAGCTCGAGGCGATGGTGCTGAACTTGCTGTCCCAGGTCTCCCCACTCCGGTACCAGCTCTGGATCTGGGAGGGAGAGCCAGGAATCAGGCCCTGCCCCTGCCCGCACCCAGCACCCTGGACTCCACAGAGTCTGGGCTCCACAAGGCGGTCCTCACCTGCTCCCCTGTCTCTGGGTTGATCACTGTCTCTTGGTCAAAGTTGAACGCTCCCTTCTCATCCTGCAGAAGGGTCGTGAACATGGGTAAGCAAGGTGGGGACCTTCAGCTCTGGGGTCCCCAGGCCACAGCGTGGCCCAGAAAGGCAAGCCAGGGAGCAGCAGGGGTGCAGGTCCAGCCCCACACCGATGCCTGCAACCTCAATCCTAGGACTCAGCTCATCTGCGTGGCTCCACGCTGGGCCACAGCTTCCTCGGCCGCCGTTCCCATACTCCCATAGGGGGTGTCAAGGTCTGCAACACACTGTGGGAGGCTGGGACAGCTCTGGGGATAAGTGACTCCCTAGAATACCCAGGAGGTACAGGCTCAGAGACCAGCAGCGTGGAGACAGACAGTGCTGCAGCCTCGGCAAGGTCCAAAGACTGACCCTCCCAGCCTCTGTCCCTGAGCTGCCAAGTCACACCCTCCAGGTGGGCTCCCTCAGCAGTTCTTCCAGGTTCAAGGCCACCAACAGAACTGTTCTAGAGACCCTGAGCTCCTGGGTCATCCTGGGGGAGGACAAGACAGGGAGCCCTTTTCTCCAAAGCCCCCCGCGCAGGGCAGAGCCGCTCCCCCATCAGGCTGGCACCAGGCAGCCCTCTCACCTGTGCAAAGAGCTTGCCACTCCCGTGGCCCAGCAGCTCGTGCAGCCCCACCTGCACGTCGAAAGAGGGTCCCTTCCAGCGGGTGTACAGGTCCTGCCAAGACAAGCAGAGTCCCTGCTGCCACGCGTCCCGCCGCGCCACCAGGCGGGTCTGCAGGTGGAAGGCGCAGGGCCATGCACGTGCTCGGGAGAGGCCGAGTGAGCCTCGACCCCACGCAGCCCACCCTGTCCCGGCAACACCCCAGCAGGGAGGGACACCTTTGTCCTGTGACCAGGGAGCAAACAGGCTCCATGGTGGCTCGCAGTCACTGGAAGGGAGATGGCCAAGCTGTGACCAAAGCCTGCTGTCCCTGCTATAGGCTGCTGGTGCCCACCTTGTCCTCCTCCTCCAGGAACGTAAGCTTCTCCCGCTGGGTGGCGTAGGCCACAGCCAGCACATTCCCCAGTGACACGTTCTTAAAGCCTTCGGTCTGCCTCAGGTCATCGTCTGCAAGAAAAGGCCGGGAGGGGACCAGAGAGAAGGACGAAGGTCCAGTGTCAGGGGAGAGGAGCGGCAGGCAGGGTGCCCGGGGCAGGGCGGTTTGTGGAGAGGAGGGGCCGCTCCCGCAGGGCTCCCGGGGTGGGGCTTCCAAGGACGCTCACAGTTGGGGATGTTGATGCCAGCAGGGATGCCAGAGCCCGCGAAGGTCAGGACATCCAGGGAGGTGAAGTCTGGGGTGAGGAACTTGTCCTTCTCGAAGGCTGGCGGCCAGGGCAGCTCCTTCAGCAGCTGCTCTGCGCTCGCCACCAGCCGCTCGAACTTGGCGCTCATGGCCTTGTTCACCATGGCCACAAAGCCTGCAGGGCAGGGGTGGGCTGGTTTGGCAGGGTCCTGGCAGGGATCCACTCCACCCAGTTCAACCCCTGTGGCCATCACTTCAATGCCTGCTGTGTGCGGTGGCCCTGCGCTAGCTGCAGGAGATAAGAGCGCCCCTGGAGCCCCACGGCCCCAGGCCCTGGAGAGGAAAGCTGCAGGTACTAACCCTTCTCCCCCTCGGGCTCTGGGGCTTGGATCTGTGGTCCAAAGACAAGCCCCAGTGGGCTGTGGGAGCCACCCTCCCTCCTCTGGGCTAATCCCTGGCCTGCAGCTGGATGCCTAGACTTCCATTCGGGGCTGCGGAGGACAAAGGTAGGCCCAGACAAGTCTGCATCCTCAGGCTGGACACTGCCCGCACAGGGGGTCCCAGGGGCTGTGGGGAGGGGGCTGAGGCAGCTTGGGGGCAGGTTCACAGTCCTGGTGTCCCTTCTTGGAGCACAACAGTCTGCATACATGCTCTCACTGAAGCTCAGAGGCCACGTTACGTGGCCCAGGTCACAGAGTTGGTGATGGGCAAAGCTGGGCTCAGAACACCGTCTTATCAGCCTGAAGCCTGTGCCCTGACCACACTCCAGAGGCAGCACAGCAAGGTGGCTCTGAGCCAGGGTGCCTGGGCTCAGTCACCAACTGATGAAAATCCTCACCAGATGATGATGTCTGAGTGAATCTGTACAGGTGAGTGTCCCGTGACAGTGCCCAAAACGTGGTAAATGGTTTTATTTTGCAAGGCTGTTGTTATTGTTATTACTCCTGAGCAGGGAGGGGAAATCCTTAAGGGGACACTTGGGAACAGAAACTTGGGCCTGGGGGAAAAGGATCCCAACCTGACCTCCCCATGCCCCCCACAAGTTACCTTCAAACTCTCCTCGGGAACCAAAGGGGTCACGGTAGCTCTCAATAAAGCCGATGTAACTGGGGGAAAGAGAGGCGCAGATGGAAGAGGGTGGGCAGGAGGGGCGGGGAAGGGAAGGCAGTCACCTTACCTCTCCACAATGGGGCCTTTGTCCTGGATCCAGAAGCGGGAGCCCCTCTTGTGGGCCTCGATGGAGCCCTGGGTGAAGCTTTCGATGTACTGGGCCAGCATCTGCTCCTGGTGGCTGTTGGCTGCATACGCCTGGGAGTGAGCAGGTCCGGTCAGCTTGAGGTCACCCACCTGTCCCCAGGCCCCATCGACTGCCCAGGGGGTCCTGAGCCCAAACCCCTCAGCCCAGCCAGCCCTACCTTGGCTTTCTCCAGGTGCTCCACCACCTTCTGGAGCAGGGGGGCGTAGTCCCCGCGGGTCACCTGGAAGTGGCTCCCCTGGAATTCATAGCTCTTTAGCTTGGAAGTCACTTCAGAATCTAGAGCAGGGTCTGAGGAAAGAGGGGCCGCTGAGGGAAGAGGCCAGTATAAAATACTCAGCGGGCTCTTCACCACGGCACTCTTACACTAAGATCACCAGTGCTCCCCACTGCCAGCAGGAATCAGCATGAACTCTCATCTTAAAGGAATATGTAATGTGGGACGTTCTAAGTGCCTACATGTGTTAACTTATTTAATCCTCATACCAACCTGGGTGGGGAGGGGAAACTAAGGCACTAGAAGTTAATAAAGTTTTCTCAAGTCATGTTGATAGCAGGTGGCAGAGCAGTGACACAAACCCAGGGAAGCAGCCTATGTTTAGAAAGAGTCACATTCTAACACTGACCACAGTGGTCCTCATGGGGAGGCAGGGGTGACAGGTGGGAGCTGAGACGGCAGAAGAAAGCTGGGGTGCAGTGAGGAAGGGGCCACAAGCCAGGAAATGCAGGAGGCCTTCCAGGAGCTGCAAGAACCACGGAAATGCCCCCCAGGGCTCCAGCTGACCCTGAAGCGTAGATCTGGACCTCCGAACTGCACAGGAGTAAATCTGTGGTGGTTCATCGCAGAAGCAAGGGAAACCATGGCACTGCTGTCGGTGGCTCTGGGGCGAAGTCCAGGGCTCCCTCCCTACACCCCAAGTTCTTTTTAAAAATTTTTAGACTGGGTTTCTCTAATTTGCCCAGTCTTGTTTTGAACTTGCGATCCTCCCGCCTCAGCCTCCTGAGCATGCAGCACCATGCCTGGATACACTACTATATTTTGTTTATCGTCTGTGATCAGTAAAATAAAAAATTGTCCCTCCTTATTTATGGATGACACATTCCAAGATCCCCAGTGGATGCCTAAAACCAAGGATAGAACTGAACCCTGTATATATTTTGTTTTGCTATGATGAAGTTTAACTCATAAGGAGGCATAGTAACAGATTTGCAACAATTACAAATAAGATAGAACAACAATATACTGAAATAAGAATCATTTAAAACTTCTGAATGGTTTATTTATTTATTTGGGTAACAGGGACTTAACCCAGGGGCACTTTACCACTAAGCAACATCCCGCCCCTTTTTATTTTTTATTTTGAGACAGGACCTCACTAAGTTGCTGAGGCTGGTCCCCAATTTGTGATCCTCCTGCTTTAGCCTCCTGAGTTGCTAGGATTACAGGCATGCACCTCTATACCTGGTGAATGGCTTATTTCTGAAAATGTTCCTTTCAACATATTTGGACTATGGTTGAACATGAGTGGTGAACTGAAATCATGTAACTTGAAATCATGGATAAGAGAAGACTATTGGACCTTCCATGCAACTCCAGACTCATTGTCTGAAAGCATGAAAAGGTGGTTTTGTATGGTTAAATTCAGGGGGCGGGAGTACTTGTCACACAGCCATAGGTAACTAATACACTCAGGCAGCATGGCTCCAGAGGCAAACTTTTTTTTTTTTTTTTTAATATCTTTTAGTTGTCAATGGATCTCTTAGTTTATTTATTTATTTATATGTGGTGCTGAGGCTCAAACCCAGGGCCTCACACATGCCAGGCAAAAGCTCTACCACTGAGTCACAGCTCCAGCCCCAAGAGCCCTATTTTTTTTTTTTTTTTTTTTTTTTTTAATGTTTTCATGGTGCTGGGAATTGAATCCAGGGCTTTGTGCATGCCAGGCATGTGCTCTGCCACTGAGCCACTCCTAACCACTGTCCTATCCTGCATCCTGTGTCAGGACAGGCCCAGCTTCTCTGCTGGCAGGATCCCCTCCTCTGCCTGGGTCACACCCTTTTCCTAGTCAACCGGACTGCTGGCCAATCCCCTCAGCTCCCCGACCACTCTGCTGGGCTCTCGCCATTCTCTCCATCTGGAGGCAAGTTCCCACTTGACTTCATTTTTTCCCACGCTGAGCACCTGAGTGTCCAGCACGTGCTAGGCTCTGGGGAGATAATGATGTCTGAAAACTCCCAATCCCTTCTCCAGGGGGCTTGTAGTCAAGTGGGGGAAACAGAAAAACAAAAAACAACAGGGAATTACGGGGTGTGCTCCTGGGAATCAAGAAGGGCAGCACAGACTTGGCTGTGGGAAGACAAGGTGTTGGCAAAGGTAATGTCCACACCGGCTTGGGGATGAGGTGGAGCTGGCTGGGTGAATGTGGAGGGCCTGGAGGGCCTTCTGGGTAGGAAACGAGTGTGCAAAGGCCTGGAGAGGGGAACGCAGGAACCAGACGCTCTGGAGTGCGCTATAGCGCAGTGCGTGCTGGGGGGCAGGGGCTGGGGGCTGGGGGCTGTGGGCAGGTAAAGAAGGGCTGGAAAATGTCCTCGTGGGGCCTGGATATTTCTACCCACACTGTGCACATCTGCCTTCACCTCATAGTGGAAGCCCCCTGAGATTACTACTCCGTCCTGGTGGCTTGGGAGGGGCAGAGCTCATTGCCTGGCTCCTGGGTGGGCTTGAGACTAGGCAGAGCCCAGAGACCTGTCCCTGGCCCATCCACAAGGATGGCTCACAGATAACAGAGGACCCTAAATGGAGATTGGAGCCACTCCCAGGCTATAAACTCCTGGGAGAGAAGGACCCTCTAGAAGGATCCTAAGCCACTAGGATCCAGAGATACTGCAGAGGAAGTGGAAGGGGCCCGAGCGCACCTGTACCGAGCACGGATGCCAGCCGCACCTCATAGTGGGGCTTTCCTTCCTGGTCCACCTCCTTGAACAACCGTGTGTTGTAGGCACTGAGGTTCTAGAAAAAAACAAAGCAGGGATTTGGGGGGAGAAAAAGGTCCAGAGAGGGTAGGGGGCTGCGAGGAGGGAGAGGTCATTGCAAGGGAGACGGTGCAGAGGCAAATCAGGGCAAGGGATCCTCTTGAATCAGCGGGACAGGGAGCAGGTACGGGCGGGCAGGAGGCCAGGGCCAAGGGTCCTGCTCAGCTCCCTACACTGAGCACTAGTTGTACTAGTCATGGACTGGACATGGCAGGCACTGCATGACTGCAGCTGACCAGGGCTACAGGAGGTGGATGCCCTTTCACAGACTGGTCACACAGCTTGTCCAGAGTCAAGCCTGGAAGTGCAGCTCTAATGTTCTACCTCATCCTGCTCTGAGGCTGTCATCAGGCCCCGTGACCGGGTAGGGGCAGGGTCAGCTTGATGCCTGGCACATCCGGGACATCTGCATCATGTCCTCTTGGTTCGTGCAGGCTGATCTCAAGGACAAGGGCTGCCCGAGTCTTTTCCACCTCAAGGACCCGAGATGCCCATGTCTCTGAGTGTGAGCTGAGACTCAGGGCAGGCATTGATCATGAGGGGCTGACAGGAGGAGCCCCACTGAACCACTGACGACGAGTCCCCAGTCCCCGAACCTGGGAGTCCAGAAAGTCCTGAGCCAGCTTGGCATCCTCCATAGTACAATCCCCAGAGAAATAGGTGGTGATTCCCTGTTGGGGAAAAGAGGGGAAGGTGGGAAAGAGGACTTACTGCAGTCAGGGGCGAGGGGCTTACAGGGATAGCTGGTGGCTCTCTTCCCAGACATCCTATACCTCTTCCCAGCAGCCTCCATCCTGCCTGCTCCCTCTCTTTCCAGGGGAAAAAATTATAAAGCAGACAGATGCTCGTCTTGGGCCTTTCTGCACTGCCTAACTTCTATAGCTGGCCCACCCCCAGGCTTGCCATGCCCTCTCCCCACGCAGCCCAAGCAGCCTCCAGAGGTGGGCAGGCTGGGAGCCCTCCGTCCCCATCCCCCTCCGTCCCCATCCCCTCCTCAGCGCCTTCCACCTCCCAGCTTTTCTCCTTCCCCGCTCCTGCACACAGCATCTTGGCAGGTCAGATCTGGGAGGACATGCAGAGAGCATTCCATCCAGACTGCTTCCCAACTCACAGATGACAAAAGAGGCCTGCAGTGGAGAGCGGCTCTGCCTGGACAGCGAGAGAAAAAGCCCAGTGCCTTCCTGTCAGCGCCCTTCCCTCCACCCCAAGGGGCCCCAAAGGATGCCCTCCACTTGCCCCAACAGCTGGGGCCTCACCTCCTTCCCCAGCCCGAGGTGCCGAAGCCTCGGCTCTAGGGAGAACATAAGCTCCCCACAGGTCTGCCAGAGGTCCCTGACTTCCTCTGGGTGCTGCTGGGCGGCCTTACTCCCCAGGATCACACGCTCCAGCTTCTCCTGTGGGGGAAAGAACACTGGCCTGGTGGTGCTTCTCACAGACCTGCCCTCCAGATCCCCCTCTCGCCCTCAAGCTCTTCTGCCTGAGTGTGGTCCAGGGACCAGTGGCACTGGCAGTGCCTGAGAAGTGTCTTGGGCCCACCACAGACTGGTCAAATTGGATGCTGCATTCTGACATTACCAGGTGACTTGTGTAGGTCATTAAGGTCTGACAAGCCCTAGAGTATGAGCAACATCTGTCCCAGGCAGGCGCAAACCCCACAGTCCCGAGGAGGGATGCCCTGAGCTCAGGTTCCTCCCGTTCTCTGCCAGGACAGCAGGTTCCATTCTTGCAAGAACTGACTCGCTCGTTCACACTTCCACACTCTGCCCTTGCTTGACCCTCAGGTCAGCAAGATCTGTGCTTTTCCTTTGTATGTGTCTGCAGCACAGGGCAAGGCTGGGTGACACTCAGGGTGACACAGTGTGGCAGTGACAAGGCCAAGGCTCTGCTCAGTCCCAGATCCAGCTAGGGCTCCTTTTGCTACCTTCGCCACACCCCCCCCGCCCCCGCACCCTGTTCCCCACCTTTCCCAACCCTCCCTCAGCTCACCTTGGGTAGGTTGGGAACAAACTTGGTGTCGCCAAAGGATTTGTAGTTGCCCATGTTGGAGTAGACCCCCGCAGCATAGACCAGGAACGCCTGAGGGGCGAGGTGGTGTTTCATCGGAAACTTCCCACTGGAGGGAAGTCCCTAACTGAGACTTGATGTGACAAGCACACGAGGTGCAGCCAGTAAGGGTGAGGCTGGGAAACCAAGGGATCCTAGGGAGCCCCAGATCCTAGGGAGCCCCAGTCTGGCTCACAGACCAATTTTCCACATCCTTGTGATCCAGTCATGGTGGTCTAAGTTTGAAAACACCTAGTTGCTCATCCACCATTGCTTCCTCCACACCAGCACCCTCTCAGCCACCTATGGCCTTGTGACATTTAAGGCCCAGTCCCAACACCACCTCCTTCTCTAGCGAGCTCATCCTCAGCTCCCAAACTGTCAGGTAGTGGGCACTGGAAACATCAAATGTTCAAACCAGGCAGCCTCAAACATCTTCCTATGCCACATTTTCTGCTTACCCTAGACCAGCCTCACTTTCTCAGTAACAAGACCTCAATCTTCCTTTTTTTGGTGGTGGTAGTGGGGGGAATCCCCTTCCCCCTAGTTCCTGTGGGTATGTAAGCTGTCTTAGACAGAGAAATCACCTTCTCTGACTACAAGGATGAGCATGAGGCTTCAGCTGGCCAATAAGCCCTAACCAGGAAACTTGCCACTGGTGAAGGGTCTTCTCTTATATCAGCCCAGGAAACCCTGGAGCAGCCCTGCTATAGTGAGGAAAGAAAGCAAAGCTGAGAGATGAAGGCTGTACCCTGATGGTAGTACTGAGCCCCTGAATCTAGCCATGCCTGAAGCAGTTATGTGAACCAGTGATTCATTGAAGCTACTCTGAGCTGGGTTTTTGCTACTGGCAAACGAAAGAATCCTACTAAAAATAGTAGCAGTTGGGTAGCACCTTCCCATTTATAAGCATCCCCACAGACTAGCTCTTTTAATGAGTAGAAAGAACATAGCCTGGGAATGCAAAGTGAATACCCAAAGTTCAAAAAAGGTAGAAGAAACAGCACATCACTTCAGAGATAAGCAATCCAATCTCTTTATTTAGTATATAAAAAAAAACCAGGTTGTATTCTTGTTCATTTTTAGTGGGAATATAACTCAGTGAAGCTTTTTAGGAAAATTTAACAGAATCAGTTAATTATAAATGCACAGAGGCTTTGACCCTGCAATTCTACCTCCAGAAATAGATCTTTCTCACACATGTGCACAAGAACGCTCACTGTGGCACTGTTTGTAAGAAAAACCAGGAACAATCTAAAAGTCCAGCAATTTAAAAAACGACTAAATTGATTATAATATACACTCTTGTAGGATGCTTCAAATCCAATAGAAGAATGAGGTAGCCCTGTGCAGTGGAATGCGCCTGTACTCTCAGTTACCTGGAAGGCTAAGGCAGGAGGACAGCAAGTTTGAGGCCAGTCTGGGCAACTTGGAGACACTGTCTCAAAACAAATAAAAAGGACAGGGATAGAGCTTAATGGTAGAGAGCTTGCCTAGCATGTACAAGACTCTGGATTCAATCCCCAGTACTGGGGAGAAAAAAAAATGAAGTGGATTAACATGTACCCATGGAAGTTCTCCAAGACACAGTGTTTGGTAAAAAAGGCAGTTCACAGATGGTGACAAGAGCATGATCTCATTTATGTGAAAGAGAAAATAAGAACCTAACACCTTGTGCACATACAGGTATAGCCATGCAATATACAAACACCAGCCACAGTGGTCACCTCTGGAGAGGTCTGAGAAAGAGCAATCTTTGTGTTTTATTCTGTGCCCTTCTGCATTGCTGCAATGCTCTAAGAATTCATGTATTACTTAGCCAATAGATCTATAAACAAACAAAAACCAGGAGCAGGCAGAACATTCTGCCCACAGCCAGAACTGGTTCAGATTTCAGAATGTGGACTGCCTGATGTCTAGCCTTGACTCCTTCCTCTGCCTTCATTATAATCTCAGCAGCCATCACCTACCTTGAAGTAGGCACTGTTCTAAGTGATTTGTTACAACATCAAAGGTACAGACAAACCATTTGTGTATTTTTACAGAGACTTAGGCTCTAGGAGAGAAGGGTCCTGAGTTTGTAATCTTTGGTCTAATCCTCCACCTGCATCTTGGTTCCTTACGCCCAGAAGCCACCACGCAGGAAACGAGGGCTGGCCTGGGTGAACTGACCTGATATTCCTCCTCGGTAAGACCTTCAGCCAGGGCATGTTGGTGCAGTTGGTCAGGGTCCTGGGCACGGAAGAGGCGGCTGAGGAGGGCGTAGATGTAGGGGGCCTCAGGGGAGGTCTGCAACAGCACAGCCAGACCTCCGTACCAGGCGGCCCTGGACAGGTGGTGGGCATAGAGGCGCTCTGTGGGTGACAGCAGGCGGAAGGCCTCACGGCAGTCCAGGCTAGACACGCCGATGTCATTAGGCAGGATGTACTGGGTGTCCGCCATTGGCCCTAAAGGGAATCATCATCACATCTATCATTTAACACACCCTAACAGTACACCTGGTTCTGAACTCCCATGAGCTTGTTTAGCTTCCCAAAAGCCCAGGAGAAACTGAATACCAACTGAATACCAACGGATCAGTATTCACCAGATATGCTCAGAGAAGGTTAGGTGACTCCCCCAATGAGATTACAAAATACATTACTGAGTCATACTTTGCCTGTGGCCCCTCAATCTCCAAGTCTGAATCCAACCACCTAGTTTACTGGTGGGGAAACAGGCCCAGATATGACAGGAGTCTTGCTTAATCACACAGCAGAGGGTCAGCACAGAACCCTCATTTCTAGACTTCTGGTCCAGATGCTGCCCTATCTTCTCTCCTTCTCTGACCACCGAGCCTCCTTGTTCAGAATTATTCAACATATCCCCACCACCATCCACCACTGTTCACAAGGACAGAAAGCCAGGTTTCTAGCTGGAAGCCCCATGTTCCAATCCTGACTTGGCCCTAGACTCCTAAAAATCAAGTCAATTGTTTCTTTTCTGCATCTTCTTTTTAAAACTATTTTAAAAAATTTTTTAGTTGTAGATGGACATAATACATTTATTTTATTTTTTCATTTTTATGTGGTGCTGAGGATTGAACCCAGTACCTCACGAATGCCAGGCAGGCGCTCTACCACTGAGCCACAACCCCAGCTCCGCATCCCTCTTTTCTCTTCTTGAAAGGAGGATGAAAATAACCCTAACCTCAACACATGTGTGCACAAATTAGATAAGGTCGCCCTGGGCAGGATGTACCTACAGCAGCAATGACTTCCCATGAACTCTTCCTCCCGCATGGCTCCCAGCATTTCTCCCGTTCTCATCCCCCTACATATGCTCGGCCGGGGAAGTCGGACGTCCACAACCCATTGGACACGTGGGGAGGAAAATGAGACCTGGCGAGGCCAAGCACTTACCAAAGGTCTCACTGCCCCGTTGGGATCAGGGGGTCTCCGAACCCAAGGCATTCTCCACCACCCCTAGCTGACAGAGAATGAGTTTCCAGTCTCCCCCACCCACTCACGAGGCCCCGCCCCCACAGCGCGTCCCGCGGGTTCCGAAACAGGTGTTAACTCTTTGCTTCCCGGAACTTTCCTTGGCCTAGAGACAGGGACGGATTTGGAAGGTGTAACTTAAAGGTGGGCAGAAAGGGAATGAGCCTGCTCTCAATCCAGCCTGGCTCAGGTCCCCGGAGGATGACACACCATGACCCCGAAACCCAGGCGCCGCTCCTCACCTGCAGCAGCAGCTCGGTTCGCAAACTCACTTCCTGCTTCCGGCTCCCCCATTCATTGGGGCTCCGCAAACCCCGCCCCCACCAGCCAATTGTCCGGTCCCAGAGCCAAGATGGGCAGAATCATCAGCCAATAGTCGCGCGAAGGCGAGTTCCTCCGCCTCCCGGCTCCCGCCCCCAGGCGTTAGGGTGCTGTGCGGCCGGGCCCTGCGGCCTTGGCCTTTTGTCCGTGGGCCACGCTCGCGCAGGAGCTGGGCGTTTCGGCTCCCCGCCTGGCCGCGGCCTGGTCGGGGCAGACAAGATACCTGAGCCTGGGCGGGGCTGGAGTGCGTGTCATGGACGAAGCACTTACACACAACCAAGACCCTGCTCTTTGGGGTTTCGCCTCAGTCCCCGACCTCAATTTTGCAGGTGGAAACCTGCACAATGGGAATGCGGCTCTCGCGTCCTCACTGGACACGGGGGTCTGGCGGGGAGACTCTCTGGAGACCGCAGAACTCTCGGTGCGGGGAATCCAGGCTGCAGGCTCCGGCCCGAACCGAGGTGATCCCACCAGCGCCGGGGCGCAGAGAAACACTCGCGAGTGCTTCACTGCACCGCCGCCCACCCGTGTGGGCCTGGAGGCAACCGCTAAGCATTTCCAAGCCACAGTTTCCTCAGCACACAGGGCGAGGGCAGGAAGGGGCTGGCGGTTTCTTGGTGTTTGCCAGGTGCCTGCAGGATAAGAAAGTTTCCTGCGACCCCGGAAGGCAGCCCAGCGCAGAGGCGGGTGGGAAGTCCACTCTAAACAAGTCAGGAGTCTGGTCCTGGGTGCGGCATGCAAGTGGAAGTGTCTGGTGCTGAACGTGGGCCGAGTGGGGAGCATGGCTACAGGCTCGGGTCAGACGGAGGGCGGAGTCAGGTTGCCTAAGGTCAAATCGGGTTTCTATCACCAACGGGTTCTGTGACCTTAGGTGGGTCACTTTACCTCTCCGAGCCTTGGCTTCATCAGCTGGAAAACCGGGCTAACTGAAACCACTCCAAGGATATTGTAGGCTTCAGTGACTGTCGACTGGGCAGTACTGCCCTCTAGAGTTGTGTGCGTGTATGTGCGTGTATGTGCAATGCCTGCGTCTAGGTGGAGGGCAGCAACTGCCCATCACAGGTGCCAAATTTCTCGTTCACAAAGGTGCACAAGGTTCTGCTTGGCACGACAATGCTACTAGCGGTTGGCTCTCTTGACAATTGTCATTATAAGGAGGAGCCCAATAAAGGACTCTATGTCCATAGGAAAGTCATCCTTTTTCCCTGCCTCTCAATTCTCATTGTCTTTAAAATGGTTATAAAATGGTGAAGTCAAATGTCATAGGAGGTAAAGCTGTCCATGACCACCAGAGGGCAGCTCGGGCAAGCTAAAGAGCCGGGTACACAGGCCCCTCAACCAAGCTCAAGATCCCATTTTTATGATTGCAGATAATGGGAGCGCTTAACTGAGGTCTTTGGCCAGCCGCTTGTCATGGAGAATCTCATTTAATTCTTGCAAAACCCCTGAGATAGGATACCACTTTACCCATTGCACAGATGGAAAGACTGAAGATAAGAGGTTCATTGACTTCCCTAAGAACACACAGATGTCTTCCAGAGTCCCTGAACTAGGGTCTAGCCTTATTCAAACCTTCCACCACACTGTCCCTTCCACCTGTCCCCAAAACGCACGTGCACACACACACTCACGTAGAGCCATCTACTCACTGGAGTCATGCTCATCTCTTGTCTTGGCCCTTCCCCAGGAGAATGTCAAAGGGATAGGTGAGGAAGTAGTGTTAAGTGTCTACTATGCCACAGGTGCCTTCCAGACATTCACAGCCACCGGACAAGGAGGGACTATCATCCCATTTAACAACTTTGGAAATGAGGCTTCAAGCTCTGGCAAGTGGCAGAGCTGCGGCAAGTCCAGGGCCATCTGACCCCTCCTGCCATCACCTCTAATTTCTCTCCAGCACCCAGGTAGTGCCCCTTGTCTCTCCTCCCAGAGTCTGCAACTCCCTACCAAAAATAGGATCAGATTGTTCCCTTTTCTGGTTCCCAACAGGGTCAGAGGAGGGAATGACTGAGGAGAACTGTATTTCTACCACTGTAGGGCGGTTTGAAATGCTCCCACACCCACTCCAGCATCCCTCTCTGCCCTCCATCCCATGCTAACTGAGCAGTACTTAGCAAGGAAGCTAGGATGCAATCACATCTCTCTCTTCTAATCACACAAGGGACAAGGGTGCCCTCTGTCCTCTCAACAGCCAAGGTCTCTGGTCCCAACCAGCTGTGTGGCCTTGGGACGTTCCCTCCAGGGGAAATTGCACTCCTCCTTTTTGCAGTTCGGGGGACTGAACCCAGGGCCTCTCTACTATTAAACTACATCCTTAGTAGTTTTTCTTTTTTGAAACAGGGTCTTGCTAAGTTGACCAAGGTAGCCTCAGACTTGAGATCTTCCTGTCTCAGCCTCCTGAGTCGCTTGGATTCCAGGTGGGCACCATCAGGAATCTGCACTCCTAAGGGTCTGGCATCCCTGCTGCACTGGGATGATACCCCGATCCTGCCTGCATGCAGAACCTTCTTTTTTCATATCTCCAGAACATCCATCTACCTGACTTCCTGGCTGGTCAGAGGGCAACCCTAGCAACACTCCCAGCTTGGCTCTTGGCTCACAAAAAGAGATAACCCATGACCAGGATGCATAAGGAGTCCACTCAGACTTGGACTCCATGACAACCAGGGCTCACCAGACCCCAGCCCAAACACCCACAGCCCCATTCCTCTTTCCCACCTCCTGAACACCAAGCTCATTGGTCACCAAGTATTTTCCCTGTCCTGCCATGCTGTTCCCTCACCTGGGATGCCCTCCCAACTCTGCCCTTCCTCTGGAGAGACTCTCTGTATCTTCTCAGAAAACCTTCAGTTCTTGCTCAGAACACCCCAGTCTGGCTGATGACCCACTGCATCTGGCTGGGGTGCAGGTGGCCAGCAGATGTGGTTGCCAGCTTCTGATGCCAGCCTGGGCAGGTCTCTCCTTAGACAGGAAGCTGGGGAGGATGGGCCTTGCATGGGGCTGGGTCATGGAGCAGTGGATGTCCACCAACCCATTTTCCAGCCCTTTGATGAAACAGACTTGAACACCATGCTCAGTTTAGCCCCACTCACTGAAGGAAAGCCACAGCATAAGGGAGAGGGGCAGGCTGTACCCCGATGGACAGCTGTGGGTTCAAGTCCTGACTTGGCCACTTTCTAGTTATGTGCCTTTATCTCCCTGTAAATGCAAATGGTAACACCTCCCTCCCTGGGTTACTGTGAAGATTAAACAACAAAACCTCCGAGAAGCAGAGCCTGGTGCCTGGTGAGTGCTCAATGAACACAGTTGTTATTACGATTAGCACAGTGTGGGGCACATGTGGGCACTCAGTGATGGTAGCCCTTGTGTCAGAGCCAATGCTCTGAAGCCAAGAGTCCTCTCCCTGCTTTGTTGACTCCTGGCTGTCCACAAATAAGGGTACAAATCCTCCATCCAGCATCTTCCCATCAGCCTGGCCCTGCCTCCTGCTCTAGCCCCATCTGCCCCCTACAGTCCATGCTCCAGTCCCTAGAATCTGTCGCTCAGCCCTGTTTCCTTGCCTGCAGCCTGCACAGAGTATGCACAGCATCCATCCCATCCTATGGGCCTGGAGGATTCTGAGCCACCATGGAAGCTGAATCTCAGCCTCACTCACTTTCCCACGGCCAGCAAGGACTCTTCCCCAGTCCCCAAGAATTCTGTTATTTGGTAATTTGGTCCATCCTCCACTAGATCATGTGGAGAACCTGATTATCTCTGCATCCCCAGAGCCCACTGGGCACAGAGTCTAGCCTGTGGTGGGCATCAGCAAATGCCAGTGCCAGCCCGCTGCCCACCCAGCACTTGCTCAGGGTTGGAGGATCTGCATGCATGCGGGACACGTGGATTTGTCAGGGCAGTCCTGAGCAGTGAGGTTTATAGGGGAGCCCGGGGCAGCAGCAGAAGGACAGATATCTGTTACTGACTTGGCAGGCTCAGGGCACAGCCAGCCTAAGCTGGGGGTCAGGAACCACAGCTCCTTCACTCCCCCAGGGGCACAGTGTAGGTGGCAAGATGTGGGATGCCCCAGGAAGGGCAGGGGCATGGGGCTGGACTCCCTCCATCAGCCTGGGGCAGCACTGGTGCTGACCAGTATGACCAGGGTAGAGATCTTGGGGACCCCTTGGGAACCGGAGCTTAGGGGAGGGCCACAGCCCATCCAATGTGTCCAACCGGTGAGGCTATGTGCCAACAGGTAGAGTCCCACATGCAGAGCTCCATCTGGGCTGCAGGGGGTGGGGGACCTGGGCGGGCAGGTGGGCATGATAGCAAAGGCCCCAGCAGCCTAGTCCAGTGGCCCCTGGAAAATGAGGCGGACACAGCCATGTTCACCAGTGAGCCAGGCCCCACAAAAGGGGCAGGCGGCGTGGAAAGCATGGGTGCCGTGCGGCAGCGGTGTCTGGGCCCAGTAGCGGGCAGTCTTCTCAGAGCAGACGTGGCCACAGGGTGCAAAGGCGTGGCTGGGCGGCCCAGGGTCCAGGCAGAGGCCAGCCTCCTGGCCAAGCCACAGGGGCACATAGGGCCCCACAAGGCGGCAGAGAGGACACTCGCGCTCCTGGGGGCCCCGCTCCCGCCGGCAGCCCCAGCCGTGGTAGCCGTGGACATGGCCGCAACGGACGTAGACCCAGGGCTGCTGCTTGTCAGGTGCTGTGCGACCGCGGGCTGGACTGGGGAAGGCCAGGGTGCTGAGGCCCACAGGGCACTGGGGCCTCGCTGCATTGGCCTCCTGCCGCTGGGCCTCCAGCTGCTTCAGCGTGGGTGCCCGCAGCAGCCCCGCCGGAGTGCGCCACAGCAGTGTGGCCCCACACAGGTCGATGAGCGAGCCGTCTTGCAGCACGTTGGATTCATTTTCCACCTGCCAGAGGCAGCAGAGGGGCCTTAGCCTTAGAGGCCCCAGCCCCACCATCAGGCAGCCTCACCCCAGACAAGCCATCCGTCCATCCCACTAACACTCTCCAGACAGGCATGCTGGGTCAGCAGGGCAGGCTGGGAGGCCACGTGGGAGGGCAGCAGATGCTCCCCAGGCACCTGCTGTCCCTCACTCCCAGCCTGGGCTTTGGTGTCGTCACTGGTCAAACCAGGAGTTAGGACCCAAATAGAGTTTTTCTAAAACACTTTCCAAAGCTGTCCCATAATGGTAGAGGCGGAAAACACCTCTCATGCAGAATGCTAGATACTGAGGTCAAATCAGCTGTCCTAGAGTTCATGGTTAACAGCAAGGACTCTGGAGTAACCTCACAGTTCAGCAACTCTGTGTTCTTAAGAGAACAGCTTAACCTCTCTGTGTGTCAGTCTCTTCATCCTCAAGGTGGGTTCCATGTCCCCATCTCAAGTGGGTCTCATGAAGATTAAATGAATCAATCAACATAAACACTTGGGAAAGTTCCTGGCACATAGCTCAACAAGTATCTGGATAGTTCGTGTGCATAGATTTTTAAAATAATGCTTCTCAGCTCTCCCAGTAGAATCTCTAGATCAGCCCTGCTTTTCTCTGAGGTTTCCATCTCATTGGCCGGTGTGCTTACACCTGGGAAGAGCCCTGTGTGGCCACATGCGACCTCTCACTAGGACTCACTCCCAGCTCCGAACCTGCATGCTCTGATCTGTGCCACATGGTGCTTCCACGTGGCGGGTACTGTCAGAACTACTCCAATGGCCCTCTCCTGCTGGGAGAGGATAATAAAGCAAAACCTGCTTATAAGTGACAGACACGCTACAAACTGCCAGCACTCAAGGCTATAAACTGCTCACACGTGGGCCAAGTGTCATCCTCATAAGAGGGCGTGATGTCTGAAGCTGCCGCAGCCTCACTGCTCTTGCCCTGCATGGCGTGTCTGCGTAGCTCCACTCCTCAGCACCCCAGGGAGCTCCAGCACTGCACAGGTACGTCTGGGGATGCTGGTCTGCTCCTGCCTGGAGGCAAGCGGCATGTGCCAAGAACTCCCTGAGCCTGGGATTCCAGATGGAGCCCACTGGAGCTCCCTCGGGCATGAGGACAGCAGGTTATCTCCCACCTTGGGCGGGGGGATGGACATATTATGCAGGCCTGGGAAGGACTGTCGGGGAAATGGAGTGGGCCACCTACCAGCTTCCCCCGCTGCTGGGCTGAGCGACTGTCCCGCAGTGTGTACACGTTACCGCAGACCGAGATCTCCCGCCAGACACCTGGGGCCGAGTCCTCAGAGAAGCCGCCCGCAGGGTGCATCACCAGGACCCCATTGGTGGTCAGGCCATCCATCAGGCCATCAGGGGTCCGCCATTTGGCTGCCCGCTCCTGGGACCACATGAGGGATCAGATCACATCCCTGAGTACCCCCAGCAGGCTGCGTGCCAGAGGGGCTACCTCTCTACCCCAAGTTCAGAGGCAATCCAGAGAGGCCCGCATGACTTGGGCAGCACCTGACCTGGAGCCCTGCATGGGTCACGGTTTGGTTGACTGTGGGTTGACCCACCACTGCAGGGCCCTGCACCTCCCCAGCCTCCCGCTTAGCTCACTCTCTGATGAAGAGCTGGTCCCTGCCTGGGGGTTACTCACTCCAAGGAAGATGTTGCTGGAGGCGTCAAAGCCAGCGGCATAGATGCGGGCAGTATAGGGTGGCCTGCGGTCACAGAGGATGCGGCAGGCGTAGCGGGAGATGGTGCTCTGGGCAGAGGGGCCCTCTGCAGCTCCTCCTCCAGGGGACGTGTCCGTTACCACAAAGTCTATCATGTTCTCTGTGGAGCGGCCAATCTGCAAGGGAGGGGAGGGCAAGCACAGGGGTTACACACACACAGTTGGAATCATGGCTTCCCTCCCCAGTGTCCCAGCGGCTGTTCTGTGTGCAGGGCCACCACCTGACAAGGCTGCCAGAGAAGGGGCTCTGGGCTTCCAGATGGGGTCTCCACATCCAACTGGACACGGGTGAAGCTTCTCCTTCTCTGCCTCCCCCACACTCAGTAAAAGCTAGTTGATCTGCTTGTGTAACAGTGGGAAAGTGGCACCTCTGGCATGGAAGGCTTAAATATTCACAGCGAACAGTGACTGTTTAGTAAGAGTACTTTAAGCTAAGCACATTATGTGTAACGCCTCAGTTAATCTTCCTGTGGGGTGGGTGTTGTTATCCGTACCACTTACAGTTGGGGAAACCAAGGCCCAGAGAGGTCAGGTGGCTCTTGCCCAAAGTCATCCCATCATAAGTGATGAAGTTGGCATCTGAACCCAGATATGAGGACTCTCACACCTGCCCTCTGGCCTCAGAGGCCAAAGGCCCCCACGCCAGGCATCTCAAGTTCGCATGGTGACACAGCTGCTGCCTTGCTTGTCATTGCACAGCCAGTGGCCCATGCTAGGACACCTGCTTCCTCGTCTGAAGAGCAGAGCACTGCCCTGCATGCCCCAAAGCTCCTCCTCTTGGCTTGCGGACTCAGAGGCCAGGAGGCTGGTGGAGGGGTTGAACATACCTGGAACATGTCTGTGTCGCTGTCATGCGTATACTCCACTATGACTGAGTGGCTCCGGGACAGCGTGTATGAGATGCTGTGCTGGCCTCGGTTACTCAGTGCCTGGTGGGGAGAAAGAAGTCACCTCCCAGGGCATGTGACCATGAGAGGTGTAAGTTTCCGAGCCAGAAATGAGCTCAGGGCCCAGTGCCTATCCCCGGGGAAGGGCAGCTGCATCCTGTGCTGAGGGTCTGCACAGCAGGTGCTCTGCACCTATTATCCTACTTAATCCTCCAGTCACCCCAAAGATGGACTTATGGTTCCCATTTTACAGTTGAGGGAGCTGCAGTTCAGAGAGAAGTGACCTGGTTCCACACAGCTGGAACTAGCAGAAGCTGATTTCTACCCCTGATCCTCTAAGGTCAAGTTTTTCTCTTTGCTACTGCTGTGTAACCATCATATTCCACTCTAGGAGCCTTGGCTGACCTCTAAAACAATCATTTCCATCCAGTGAGTGAGGTCTGGTGGTCAAGAAAACATTTTGCAAACTGTAAAGTCCTGTGCACACTACAGGATTTCCCACCATCACCATTCTGCTGGTAGCCACGAGGCTGTGAGTGACAGCACAGTGCACTCCCCGGCGCCACCAAGGCTGCAGCTGGCAGGTCTGGGAAGGCTGAAGAGCTGGACCTGGGGCAGGGTGGGCAGGACGGTGCCATCTGCTGGGATAAACTGCTTGCCTTGGAGACGAGTGGTGTGGAGATGTGGTGCATGACGTCTGGCTTCACTCCGTTGGCATGTGGCCGGCGGCTCAGTGCCAGGCGGCTTCGCCGACGGCCCTTGTCCCCACTTGCCAGACACCCATTGTAGCTGTGGTTGTGGGGATTAAGAAAAAAGGGTTGCAGGAGGAGAGAGAGAGAAAGAGAAAGTGAGCCCCCGGCAAGACTTGAAGAAAACTGCCAACCTTCTTAAACAAGATCGGGAACCAACCAAAGCTAGCAGATTGGGGAGTTGGGTGTGTGTGTGGGGGGGTGTCTTGCGTTCAATTAACCAAGTGTTCCTGGATGCCTGAGCTGTGCCCGGGCAGCTGCTGGATGCTGGGATGGCAGAAATGATATATCGGTGATCAGTTTTGAGCCACCAGTGGAGGGGGCCTCCAATTTCCCAAGGACCCAGGCACAACAACATGCCCCTGGGCCCACGCCAAGCACACCCCAGGCCCAGAGGCAGAGGGAATTCTGACCCTAGGTTCAGGTTTCTGGGGAGAGGGAACACCTATATAAGGCCATAAAGAGCTAGAAAGGATTCACCTGTAGCAAACTATGATTTATTACACCACTACTAGAACATGAATGAAGGACATGAGCAGGTCCAGGACGCCACTACCTCTGTCTCTCCATACGTGTCACACTGCCACCCACCTTTGCAGCTCTTGTCCCGGGGAAATGACGATGAGAAGCAAAGATGGGGTGAGTCAGAGCCTTGGTCGCTGCCATGTACTGCTGCCTCTGTGTTCCTGGCCCTTCACGTTATTAATTACCTAATGGAATCTGTGCAATGTCCTGCCAGGCAAGTGTCTTTCTTCCCATTTTACGAATAAGAGAAATGGAGGCTCAGGGAGGTAGAGAAACTTGCCCCAGCCTAGTAAGTTAAAAAGTCCCGATTTGAGCTCAGGTCTGCCTGACTCCAGACTCGCAGACATCCTTCTAGATGGAGGTCTCCACCTGAGCTGAGGCCCAGGGGCTGGCAGGATTTGGTGAGATCAGGGATTGGTGATTTGGGTTGTAAAGCGTAGCAGGGGAAGATGAAGTTGGTAGAAGGGCCCTGAGCACAAGTCAAGAATTATTCTGTAGGCAGTGGGGAGCCACAGAAAGTTTTGGAGCAGGAACTGATGGGTGAATAGCTGCCACAAACAGACAAAGACCATTTAAATCAGAATCTCCTGGTGAGTTTTTTTAAGTCCAGATTCTCTGGCCCTACCCATGGAGATTCTGATTCTGTAGGTTTGGGGTGAGCCTGTCAATGTGTGTTTTCAATGTGCTTTCCAGTCGCTCTGATGCACAGGCAGGGTGGAGCTTCCCTGCTCTGCAGAGAACAGATGGCTGGTGAGGGTATGTTAGGTCTGCATACTCCCCCATCAGTGGCCTTGCCCTCAGTTGCAAAGCCAGCCCTTGTGGACAACAAGCAGCTGTTATTCTCAGGCAAGCACTCTGAGAGAGGCCTTGCTTTTGCCCTTTTCAGTTCTTCCCATGGGGAGAGGGGTGGTCTAGATGGCAGTGGTCAGAACCCAGGATCAGGATCCAGATGGGCCTGGAGTAATGGGGCTCATTTTTCAGAACCTACCTAGTAGTTTCATTTTGAGAACCAAATGAGATAAAACATTTGAAAATGCTTGGCAGAGTTGGGCACAGTGACAGCAAGCCCTTGATAAGTGTTAGCTATTATTGTTATGAAGGGAAAAAAAGCCCATGACACCTAAGTGTCAACAAACAGTAGTTATTATTAATCCTTGATAATCATCATCATGAGACTGTAGCTTATCAAGTAGTTTCTTCTGGACTGATGGCAGAGAGAGGCCACAAGGAGACATGGATGAAGGAGGCAGAAGAGGGACCTGTGCCTGGGGCAAGAGCTGTGAGGGAGGGGCAGGGATTCAGGTCAGGCCCAAACCAGGAAAGGATAAGGACTGCCCAGCCACCAATGCCAGTTGCTTCCTCTCTCCTGGCTTCAGTTTTCCCATCTGTAGCACGAGGGTGAGCTGTGGTTTCGTGAGAGTGCACTAGACCTAGAGTAAGAAAGACCTGGGTCCAAATTCCAGCCCTGCCACTTACCAGCTGTGTGCCCTTGGGCCAGTCACTTCCCCTCTCTGAGCCTCGGTTTCCTCACCTCCTTCCTCACAGCATCTTTGTGAAGATTGAAATGAAATAATGTCCATGAAAGGGCTTGGCACAGGCCTGCCTCCCAGATCACTTGATACGTGTCGGGCGCTGTTCTACGTACTTTACAGAAATCACCTCCTTCCTTCCTTCCGACAACCCTCTGAGGTAGGGAATAATATCATCCCTGTTTGTAAAACGGGGAAACGGAGGCACAGGGAAGTTCAGCAACTCGCAGAGGCAGAATTGGAATCAAGCAGTTTTGTTGCAGAACCAGAGTTCTTTGCCCCACACAACACATCGCAGGAGCATTGCAGAAGGCAGCTGATGTTACTTTTTTTCTCAAATGATCAGAAACTTGAGTGGGCTGTTAGAGTTGTCTCAGGAATTTATGAGAAACAGGAAGATAAAATAATCTTTATGAATTGAGGTGGGTTTGGTCAATTTTGTCTTTCAGCTGGGAAGGGAACAAGGGACAAACAGCAGAAGGCCCTACTTGTGGGGAGTTGGGGCCCTACTTCTGGCTGCTGGGTGCCCGTTCCTCCTGGACCAGGGAGGCTCACCCCAGGACGATGAGTTCACCATACTTGATGGGCTCCTCGCCCGGCTGTGCATCTTCACTGGAAGAAAGGATGCAAGAGCCCTTGTTCCCGGGGTGCTGGAGGTCTGAGGTTCGGGGGGTCCCCACTTCAGGGTTTCCTTCCAGCACCATTCTGGTCAGAGTGAGAAAGAAGAGAGCTTTGCAGCTTCCCACCCCAGTTCTCCTCAATCCCAGGTCCAGTCTGCTGCAAGACCCAGGTTAAGGCAGAGTGACCTTTCGAATATCTATTGTTATTGGCAACCTTTCACCTCTGCCTCCCCTCAACTGACACAGGTTGCTGGAACACCACGAAGGGCAGATGGGTGGAATGGAAACAAGACGGGGAGGTGGCAGAGTCAGAGGTCCCAGATATTTGGTGGGGCCAGAGGGATGGAACAACTTGGCTGGTGACCAAGATTCCAGTCTGGGATGGGCTTGGAAGGAGGGCAACCCAGGACTTGGGGGCTCTTAACCTGGTCTGGGACTCAGTTCCTGACTTGAGCTTTTAGCTCCAGCACCTCTGAGTTACCATCTGTCAGGTTCTTTGCACCCATCTATCCATCATCATCTTTCTGCCCCTTTGTAGGTCTAGGCCTCTGTCCGTCTGTCTGTTTCTCAATGACTCTCTGTCCTCCCAGCACTGTCCTTTTCTCTTTCCACCTTCCTCCCCCTCTCCTCCTGTCGTCTACCTCCACCTCACCATCCATCTGCCTCAGTCTCTCCATCTTGACCTCGCCCTGAGGGCAGGCCCCTGGACTTCCCTGGGTGCGCACCCCCTCCCTCTCTCGGGTGTCCGCGGTCCCCAGGCCGCTGGGTCTCTGGAAGCCTGTGGGGGCGGCGGCGCTCCCCCCTCTGGCTCAGGCTGCAGCAGAGCTGTCTCCTGCAGGCAGCCTGTTTGGAAAACATCCCTATGCTGTAGGGACTGGCTGGGCAGGCCCGCGCCCCGCGCCCGGGGCGGCACAATGACGGCCCAGCGCATACGCAGATACACACACAGCCAACGGCCCCTCCACATAAACATGCGCGCGCGTGCACAGTCCTGCACACCGGGGGCCCGCGGGCAGAGTCCGGACGGGCGCAGAACCCAGCCCCGACCCGCGACTGCAGGGACCAGAAGACGCGCAAACAGCTACAGGCACCGGCCTCGGACCCACTCCCCCGGTGACCCACAGACACGCAAACACGCCCCCCGTGCCCGCCCGGCGCAGCCCCCGCCCCCTCAGCCCTGGCGGCCTCACCTGGCCGCGCTCGGATCGCCGCTGTGTGCTGCTCCCTCCCCGCCTCGTCCCCGCTCGGCCCCCGGGCTGCTGCGGCGGGATGGGCCGGGCCCGCGGCGGCTCCGCGCTGCCTCGTCACGGGGACACCCGGGGCCGCGGGGAGGGGGACGAACGCGAATTGCGACGCTCCGCCCCCTACATCGAGGCCCCGCCTAATTGGCTCCGCCCACGGAAGCCCCGCCTCACCTAAGGCTCCGCCCCTTGCGGCCTAGCTTTGCCCTAGTCCGCAGAGCAACGCCCCTTCTCGGGAGACCACGCCCCTCCCGGGAGACCACGCCTCCTCCGGCAAGGCCCAGGGCACAGGGAAGCCCTGCCCACCACTCTGCTGAGGGACTCCCTCACGCGTCCTCGCAGGCAGAGGAACTCCCTGGTAGTCTACGAGTCCCATTCCCCATTTCGGGCTCCCCAGACTCCGCCCCCATTTCCGGGGACTCGCGGGGGTTCCAGAGACCCTGACGTCGTCACCCCACTGTGAACCAGAGCCAGAGCCCGGGTCTGGAGGGTCCTTTCCCCAGCTTTAGGCTGGGGGGTCTGACATCCCATCTCCTGCCTAGAGACCCCGCCTCCCACGTGGGGAAGCCACGGAATTAGAGGAGGAGAGAAGCGGGGGCGAGGAGAAAAGAGAAGGAAAATACTGAAGGAGGTGGGTGTGCGTCAGCAGCAGAGGCCGTGGAAAGCGACTGCGGTTGAGTTGCAGACCTGTCTCCAGCTCAGCTTGGCCACTTTCTGAGTGATCTGACCTACAGCTGGTTCTGGGTCTCTGGGTATCCAGAGGCACCCACCGTGCCTCTTCTTCCGCCACCACGCACACCCGGCCTGTGATGCCAAAAGGATAAACAGACCTTTGGCGGTGCAACCCCTCTAGGTCTGGGGCTTGCAAGAGACCTCTTTTACCCCCCTATACCAGGTGACCAGCGTCCCAGTTGCTACCACCTGACACTGGTCTGCAGCGAGGGAGGTCTGAGAGACATCGCTGGTTTTGAACAAAAAAAACCCTTTAATTCTGGGGAGGCAGGCATGATAATCATTCATTTTTACAGAAGAGGAAACGAATTTACAGAAATAACTTTGCTCAGGGTTATTTTGCTAGAAAAGGGCCAAGAGGGGAATGTCAGCTATATGGGTGACTCCAAACTCTAGATTCCTCATTTTGCAGGGGCGTGGGGGGCAGTAATGGGGATGCAGTCCAGGCACTCCCACATGCTAGGCAAGCTTTCTACCACTGAGCTACATTCCCAGCCCCTGGACTCCTAATTTCTAACATTTCATAATTAGGGACACTAGAATGGGGGCTCGGAGGAGAAACTATCTGCATCAGATAAGGCCCCTATTGTTCGGTATCTCTTGGTATGGAACAACAAGCAAGGGCTGGGGGAAGCCCAGAGGGTGGACCATTAAGCCGTCTTTGAGGTATATGTTTTATGAGGAAGTCAAGGAAGTGCACTAAGGAGGTGAGGTGGCCTTTGACTTCTGTTATCAGGGAGGGATGAATGGGAATTTTCCCATCCATTCCTGAAAGGGAGCATCTGCCAATGCCCCCCCATCCTCCCTGCAACTTGTTGAATATGAGGCTCCCAATCTCCCAGACCCCCTGGGTCCCACCACATCTACCCCACCTAAAAATAGGAGGCAAAAAGACCAACTGCTTTGCCAACTGTTCTGGGGCTCCAGCAGCCTGATGAAACAAGAAAGCACCTATCAACACATCCTTTAGGGAAAAAAGCACTCACGGATCAAAAGAACCTCCCTGAGAAGCCCCCATCAGCAGGGCAAATCCTGCACCACAGGATGGCTTTCATCGCTGAATGCCCACAGTGTTAGTCTCTTGTATAACCCCAGCCTCCTGCACATTGCCTGCCAGAGCAGGCCCTCAGTGGCCATGTACTGAATCACTGTTGTAATCTGCAGTTTACAGGTGAGAAAATTGAGACCCGAGGGTCCAGGTCATGCAGCCAAACAAGGGTGGAACTAAGAACCAGCGTCCCAGTTGCTACCACCTGACAGGTCAGCAGCGAGGGAGGTTCTGAGAAAGATCGCCAAGACTGACAAAGGAGGAAGTGCCATATTCTTCTAGGATAGAGTACTGGGATTAGAATTGTATGGTATGGCAGGGGCTCAGGGAGCCAGGGTCCATCTGTGCCCTGGACAGTGCTGGGGTCAGGAAGAGGAAGGGAGAGTTGGGACACCACCAATGGATGCCCAAGTTCCAGTCTTGACTTCTGGTTCTAAATCCAGGACTTTGTGCCAAGAGCCCCAGCTTCTTAATCTCTGTAGGTTTCAGTTTCCTTATATGTAAAATAGTAATAATAATAATATCTAGGGGCTGGGGCTGTGGCTTGGTGGTAGAGCACTTGCCTTACATGTGTGAGGCACTGGGCTCGAGCCTCAATACCACATAAAAATAAATAAATAAAATAAAGGTATTGTGTCCAACTACAACTAATACATATATATATATATATATATATATATAGTTTAAAAATAATAATAATATCTACTTGTTGAGCAAGTAGATTTTTAAAAATTTTTTTTAGTTGTTGATGGACCTTTATTTAATTTGTTTATTTGTACATAGTTCTGAGAACCAAAACTAGTGCCTCACACATGCTAGGCAAGTGTTCTACCACTGAGCCACAACCCCAGCCCCAAACAAGAAGATTTTGAACATGATTTTGCAGTATTGTTCTAAATTTTCTACATGTGACCTCTTCCTTTTTTCTGTCTTCAATCTAGGTCTTGTCCCTATTGCTTCAAAGGAAGGGATGAAGAAAGGAACAAGATACAAACCTTATTTCTTCTGTTTCTTGGGTTCAAGTATCTGAAGATTGGAAGAATCTCAATATCTAATTGAGATAGGATGTTGAAAAAGCACAACAAAGAGAAGCAGCAGCAAACTCTGGGCTGGGAGATTGGAGTGGGGAGGGGAGAGCTAAGATGCTAGGCTCTGTCCTTGAACCTTTTCTGGAGGTAGAAGTGTGAGGTTGGAAAAGAAAGAAACCCTCAAATAAATTGGGGGATCCGGAGTAGAGGACTCCTGGCCTCACCTCTCAGTATAGCTTCAGCAGGAAGCCCTAGGCTTAGGGTGACAATCACAGTGTGTCTATCTTGTGCTGTGATCACCATGAGGTCTTGAATGTGTGAGTGGCATGGAAGAATGTTGGAATTTTTGTATACAAAAAGGGCAGAGCTGAGAGATTCTGGTGGGTCCTGTGGGGTCTCACAGCTCATAGGAGGGAGATTCAGGGTACCTGGATTGACAGCCAGAGGTCAGCAAGATGAAGGTGTCTTGCTAGGCATAGCAGTACATGCCTGTAACACTAGCTACTCAGGAGGCTGAGGCAGGAGAATGGCAGATTTGAGGACAGCCTCAGTAAAAACTTAGCAAGACCGTGTCTCAGAATAAGATAGAAAGGGGTGGGATGTAACTCAGTGGTAGCGCGTTTGCCTAGCATGCATTGAGGCCCTTGAGTTTGACCCCTGGTACTGAGAAAGAAGGAAAGAAAGAGAGAGAGAAGAGGAGAGGAGAGGAGGGGAGAGGAGAGAGGGAGAGAGAGGGAGGGAGGGAAGTGGTCATCTCAGTAGTCTGGAATACTGGTCCATGGTCCTGTCTCCTTCCAATGCCACGATACTAGGGAAGTGTCCTGAGATCAGAGAGGCCATTCCAAATAGAAGGGTAGTGAGGACAGAAGACTCAAGAGGACTGAGTTTAACTCTGGAATGACTGAGAAAAGCTGAAACTTACTCGATGACAACATCTCCCGACGGTGCAATGATGATGGAAAGAGATGATGTTTGGTTATGGAGCAGGTACGAGCACACTGAAGCTCCCTGGCCAAATCTAGCCCATTGCCTGTTTTATTTATTTATTTATTTTTGTTTTGGGGGGTGTTTTGTAGATGTTATGGGTGCACAGCCACACCCACTTGTTTCTGTGTTCTTTGTGGCTGCTTACAAGCCACTCAGAGTTCAGTAGTTATGAGGGGGACAGTATGTCTCTCAAAGTCTAAAATAGTATGGTACCTTCCAAAAAAAGTTTGCTGACTTCTGTTCTAGAAGGTAATGCAAGTTATAATTTTTGCCCCTTTTATAATGAAATGACTGATGGCTTGAATCTATGACATTCCTGATGTCTCACCTGGGTTCATTGGGAGGATTAAACCAAATGGCCCTGGGAAACTTCGTTATGCATAATCAGTTACCCTAAAACTTAGTGGCTTAAATAATAAATATTTATTATCTTACTCAGTGTCTGAGAGTTGCTGAAAGTTGGGGGCTGACTTTGTGTCACCCAGGAGGCTGTGATCAGATGTCAGTCAGAGCCGTTGTCATACAAAAGCTTGACTGAGGCTGTGGAATCCCCTTTCAGGGGGACCCACTCACATACCTAGGCAGTGAGTGCTACATGTTGGCAGGAGGTCAGCCATTCCTGTGCACAAAGATTCTCCTTGGGATGCTTGAATGTCCTCACATCATGACAGCTGGTCCAGGTATACAGGAGGCACCTCAGGTATGGCTCCTTAGATACAGCTCCCCAAGTGCTTTTCCTTTCCTTCTGAAAACCTGTGGAATAGAAAGATATATCATCTTCCCCTACCCACCCAACAAACAAGGCGGGGCAGGCACGGGGTAACTGCTATGTTTTCATAGCAGTGATACCTTGTGTTCAACGGGGGAAGTGTGAGAAACACGCAGGACTCAGTGGCAATTCTTCTATTAAGACTCCAGTTAAGTCCTAAGAATATCATTCATGGATCTTGGCTCTACCCCCAAGTCATCTATCCTTTTCCACAAAAGATAGCATGTGTTTGCAGCTGAGTAGTTTTCTCAGTCTGCCTTTCATCCATAGAAGTCTGAGTCCAAATACCTCTTTTCCATTTATGCTGCCTCTGTCCTTTACAATTTAAACTGGTAATGTTTCTGTCAATACAATTCTCTTAAAATCCTTGTAGATTTTTATGAATCTTATTGGGTTCACTTCATTAGACTAAACCCCCAAAACTCTTTGAGTTAAATTCCCCTCTATCTTGGGCTTATGCTGATAGAAAACACCATTAAGGGTCCTGGAAACCTTGATCTAAGATCTTAGTAGGAAATTTTATAGTCATACCCTTGACTTCAACTTTATACCATATTTTCCTGACACTGTCCTGTTTGATCTTTTCCCAGAAGCCAGTTTCTTAATTCTAACATTGTTGCTGGCTGGAGAGACATTTTTTTTTTTGAGCCTGGGAATTTTCAAACTCATCAAATCCTAGTTCTTTTTGGTGTTGCAGTGCCTCTATCTGTTTATATCTCACCTCTCACATTTTGTTCTAAGACAGAAGAAGAAATGAGGGGGTGCCTTCAACATCTTGCCTGTTTACTAGATCGTACAGTTCATTAGGTGCATTTTCCACTTTCCACTTTGCCACAGGTGACAGGGTTGCTAAACTCCCTGCCTCTATGTAGCGAGGATCTCCTTGTTTGCAATGGCATTTTTTCTCACTTTCCTTTTAGCCTTCACCGTCAGACTTATGAAGGTCACCAGGTGTCTTAAGGCAGCTTCCATGATCCTCCCCTCTTGGGATTCGCATCCTTGTTTAATGGGTGTGGGTGGGGCCTTGACCTGCTTCTGACGGACACAGTACATGGCAAAGGTGATGGGCGTGCGTGATTCGAATATTCGAATATATTCCTAAGTTGATAGCATCAGTCTTTCTGGAATCTCTCTCCTTTGCTTGCTGTGAATAAGCTGACATTTTGTGGACTGCCTGTAGGGGGAAGCCCAGGTGTCAAAGAACTGACATCTCTAGGAGCTTAGAATGACTTCCAGCCAGTAGCCACACAGGGGGAAGAGGAAGCTCTCAGTAGAGCTGCAAGGAATTGAATTTGCCAACAAAAGTGGTTCCTTCCCTGTTTGAGTCTTAGATGAGACCACAGCCTCAGCTAACACTTTAATTGAAGTCATGTGAGACCCTAAGCAGAGGACCCTGCTCAGCTATACCTATACTCCTGATCCCACAGAAACTGAGATAATAAGAATTACCTTTGGGGGTTGAGCTACCTTTGGTAGCTCAGTGGCAGAGCACTTGCCTAACATGTCTGAGGCACTGGATTGGATCCTCAGCATCGCATAAAAATAAAATAAAGGCATTCTGTCCATCTACAACTACAAAGAAAAAATTTTTAAAAGAATTACCTTTGTAACCAGGTGTGGTGACATATACCTGTAATCCCAGAAGCTCAGGAGGTGGAGGCACAAGGACTGCTTAGAATCTCAACCAAAATCTAGCCTTGAGGGCTGGGGCTGTAGCTCAGTGGCAGAGTGCTTGCCTAGCATGGGTGAGGACCTGGGTTCCATCCTTAGCACCACATAAAAAAATGAAAACAAATAAAATAAAGGCATGCTATCCATCTGCAGTTATTAAAAAATTTTTTAAAAAAACTATCCTCAGCAACTTATCAAGGCCCTAAGCAACTCAGCAAGACCCTGTCTCTACATAAAATATAAAAAGGGCTGGGGATGTGGCTCAGTGGTTAAGCACCCATGAGTTCAATCTCTGGGTAAAAAAAAAAATTACCTTTTTTGGTTTTTGTCTTAAGCTGCTATTTGTGGTGACACTGGTGCACAGCTGTAAATAACTAATACAAAGTTTTGCAGACTTGTACTAACTAACCCCAAAGTCCTCCTAGCCTCTGCTCACCACCCAGTTCCAAAGCCACTCCCACATTTTAGGTATTTGTTATTGACCTCACTCCTGGAATGAGCTATATATATTAGTTTTTCCAAGTAACAAACTACCCTAAACCACACAGCTTTAAAAAAATAAGCATTTATTCCAGAATATATAAAGAACTCAAAAAACTCTACACAAAGAATACAAATAACCCAATCAACAAATGGGCTAAGGATATGAACAGATGCTTCACAGAAGAAGATCTACAAGCAATCAACAAACATATGAAAAAATGTTCAACATCTCTAGTAATAAGAGAAATGCAAATCAAAACTACACTAAGATTCCATCTCACCCCAATTAGAATGGCGATTATCAAGAATACAAGCAACAATAGGTGTTGGAGAGGATGTGGGGAAAAAGGTACACTCATACATTGCTGGTGGGGCTGCAAATTAGTGCAGCCACTCTGGAAAGCAGTGTGGAGATTCCTTAGAAAACTTGGAATGGACCCACCATTTGACCCAGCTATCCCACTCCTCGGCCTGTACCCAAAGGACTTAGAATCAGCATACTACAGAGATACAGCCACATCAACATTCATAGCTGCTCAATTCACAATAGCCAGACTGTGGAACCAACCTAGATGTCCTTCAATTGATGAATGGATAAAGAAACTGTGGTATATATATATATATATACAATGGAATATTACTCAGCTCTAAAGAATAATAAAATTATGGCTTTTGCAGGCAAATGGATGAAATTGGAGAACATCATGCTAAGTGAGATAAGCCGATCTCAAAAATCCAAAAGGCAAATGATCTCACTGATAAGCGGATGATGACACATAATGGGGGGTGGGAGGGGGGCAAGAATGGAGGAAGGAGGGACTGTATAGAGGGAAAAGAGGGGTGGGAGGGGTGGGAGGGGAGGAAAAAATAACAGAATGAATCAAACATCATTACCCTATGTAAATGTATGATTACACAAATGGTATGCTGTTACTCCATGTACAAACAGAAACAACATGTATCCCATTTGCTTACAATAAAAATAAATTTAAAAAAATAAGCATTTATAATCTCACAGTTTCTAAGGATTAAGAACTCGAGAGTACTTTAGCTGGGTGTTTGGCTTGGTCTCTCATGGGGTTGTAGGAAGGAGGTCAGCTGGGGGTTAGCTGATAGGGCCAGAGGGTCCGATTCCAGGGAGGCTCATTCACACGTGCCTGCTGTTGTCAGGAGGCCTTGACCCTCCTCCATGTGGATTCCCCAGAGGATTGCTTGAGTGCTCCTGCAACATGGCAGCTGGGTTTTCCAATGAAGCCACAATGTCACATAATGTCCCTTCTGCTCTACTGCTCAAAACAATCACATGCCTGCCCAGATTCAAGGGGAGAAACTCAGGCCTCATCCCTTAATGAGAGGAATATGGAAGAATTTTTGGCCTTAGCAAACCACAAGCTGCCTGTTTTGGTCAGCTTTGCATTGCTGTGACCAAAATACCTGCCACAAACAACCTGAAGGAGGAAAGGTTATTTTGGCTAAGTGGAAGGGCACAGTGGAGGAAAGCAACTCAGGATGTGGCAACCAGGAAGCAGAAAGAGAGAGAGAGAGAGGGAGTGCTTTGCTAACCAGGAACAAAATATAAACCCCAAAGTTGCCCCTAATGACCTGCTTTCTCCACCACACCCTACTTTGCCTACAGTTATCACCCAGTTAATCCATATTAGTGGATTAATCCACTGATTAGGTTACAGCTCCCATAATCTAATTACTTCACCCCTGAACATTCTTGCATTGTGTCACACATGAGCTTTTGGGAGTCACCTTGTGTTTAAACCGTAACACACCTGATCACCTGCTGAGGTGTGGGATCAGGCAGGCCCTTCCCCACTTCTCTCACACCTAACTTAATGATGCTTTATCTGTAGGTCATAAGTCATCCAAAGCCCTTATTAGTCATTAAGTGACAAGAAACAAACACAATGTTTATTAACATAATGAACCAGTGAAAATGGACAAAAGGTAGCTGAATACAAGAATATAGATTAATCTTAAAACAACATTGAGGTTTCACCTCTGGACATGGTCCTAAGAGCATCCAGTAAATGAATAAGCATTTATGCAAGAAAAGCTATTAAAATTCAATAAGAAGAAAGAGTCTGTGGTATATAAATCAAGGCCCACACCCTCAGTCCAGCAAGATGGAAAAGAAAACTGCACTCCAGGCTGGGCAGCTAAGAACAGCTGGCTTCCTGCCGCCTCAGCTCCAGGTGAGTAAGACCTCAACCCTCCTCCCCCGCTCAGCTCCCCGTTGTTGAGATTCAGTTTGTGGTGAATAGAGATGGTGGGATGGATCCTCAACCTCGCCTGAGAATCTTGGGGTACTGTTGCCCCTTTCCCCAGCTTGTGGAGTCAGGGGTTCCACTGAGGGGTAGAAAGGGAACTGGGGACACCTGAGGCTGCTGCACCCCTTCTCTGTCAACACTCAATTCCTTGGATGAGGGTGTCAGAGAGGGAGTCGGAGAGGTATGCTGTTCCCCGGCCAGCACCCCGGCCCTGGCTCAGGAATTGCCCCTGCACAGAAAGTGGCTGTGAAAGAAAGATCACCAAATCTTTTCCCCAAAGATCTGACCTCATTTGCAGCAGGTTGTAGAGCAGTTCAAACCTAAGGGTGCTCTTCAAAACAGTGGGGGTGGGCTGGGGCCAGGACGGGCTCAGTGGCCAAGCGCTTGACTAGCACGTGTGAGGCACTGGCTTCAGTCCTCGGCACCACATAAAAATAAATTAATAAAGGTGGAGGTTGTGGTGAAAGGCAGTTGGGGTGGAGTGTTGATGAACTCTGGAGATAAAGGCTAAATTTAGGCTGGCTCATTCACTGGAGAGAAATTGGAGAAGAGGAACTGGAGAACCCTGCTGGACTCTGAAGAATCACCAACACTGACCTCAGGGGCTATCCTTGCAAAGAAGTCTGGGAGTCTGATGACTGGATCAGTTTGTGGAGCAATTTATGCCATGAAACATTGATAAAAATTAATTAAAAACTCAACAGGCAATAGCGGAGTCTCACAGCTGGGTGTGGCCAGGGAGAATCTGCCAAAGCCATTGTTACCCCAGGATGATATGAGTACCCAAGGTTGCACCCCGCTCCTCCCAGGGGCGACATCATGATGATGTGGGAAAGAGGTGATTTCATTAAAATAACCTTCCATTAACTAAACAAGCAAACAACAACAGCCCTAGAGGTGATGCCACACTATGCAGAGTCGCTGCAATGCAAATCTAGTCTTCAGCCTCCAACGAAAAGCTATGCAAAGAAGCCAAAGTATGACCCACAAGCTGGGGAAAGACAACTATGTCTGAGCTGGGACCTGGAGACTCAGGACTGTCACACGCTACTGGTGGGAATGGAATGTGTGGTCACTTTGGGAAACAGCCTGGCAGTTCCTCACAGTTAAACATAGTATTACCATAGGGCCTGGCAGTTCCACCCCTGGGCATATAGCCACGGAGCCACGGGCACAAACACTGACAACTGCATTATTCCTAGTAGCCAAAACCCAGAAATGTGCGTTGATTGTTGAGTGGATACATGAAATGTAATATATCTATGCAATGGAGCATTCAGTTATATAAAGGAACAGAGTGTTCACTGATAACGCAAAACAGGGTTGCTCCTTTGGAGTTGTCCTTGCCAGGTGCTTTGCCCTTCCTCAAGGTTGTTGCTCCCTCCCAATCCTTTTGCAAGAATTATATCTCCTCCCTTTTGCCCAACATTCTAATTTTTTTTTTTTTTTTGGTGCTAGGAATTGAACCCAGGGGCACTTAACCACTGAGCCACATCCCCAGTTCTTTTTATGTTTTACTTTGAGACAGGGTTTCACTAAGTTGCTTAGGGTCTCACTAAGTTGTTGAGGCTGGTCTTGAACTCACAATCCTCCAGCCTCAGCCTCCCGAGTCTCTGGGATTACAGGCATGTGTCACTGCACCCAGCCCAACTTCCTATATTCTACAGAGAAGCCCCACCTAATCGTTGAGAGATAACTGCTAAAAAATCTTTCTGTAGATAGATAATACCCAGAACACCTGATTACCTTTGCAATACCCCTCCTTAGTCTCAAAGCACATTACTTGCTATAAGGTTGAACTTGCAGACAAGTAGAATGTCTAAAAAGAAATACAGGAGCTGTCCCCAGGAGGTTGAAGTCTCTCGTAATGTTCTGGAGAAGAAAAAAGGAACTCCCCTGGGCGAGAGGCCCCTGCCCATGGAGCCTTCCTGCCCTGCTCCGCCTTCCTCCATAGAAAAGCCTCTTGCACCTGAATCCCTGAAAGTGGAGCTTTGAGGGTGGTTAGCTCTTCTGTCTTCTGCAGGGATGGCGCTTGAATAAACCTGATTCCTTCCCACCAATTCTCTTCTTCCAAATATTGGCCTCTGAGCGGCGAGCAGCACAGACCTTAGTCTGAAATATGGCAACCTTGAAAACAGGAGGCTGATGAAGGAGGCCAGTCACAGAGGGAGGGCCTCCGCGATCGCTCACTCTCCGTCTGCACTTCCCTTTATCATAAGTCTCCTTCTCTGCTCCTCACTCCTGACACATCCCTGAATCCTTTTCTGTGACAGAGTCAAGAACCTAGAAAGTCAAGGTAAAATTTTGTGCACTTTTGGAAACTTCCTCGTGCCTCTGTTGTGTGACATCATTAGTTTGTCAGTTCCAGAACTGACCATGGTGATGTCTGTATATCTGTGAGGATGCTTAAACGGCCAGTGTACATTTTAAATGGGTGGGAGACACTAAGAGACCACCACAGGGACAAAGGGTAAATGCAGTCTGGTGCCTTAACTCGTGGTCTGACAGCCACTGAAAGAGGGTATGGCTACTTTCTGTGCTCCTTCGCCTTAACTCACAGCTTGTCAGTTATTAAAAGCTTGCATCAGCTTCGGAGACCAGGGCCATCCTCAGGACAGGATACCCTCTCCATGACTCTCCGAGGACAAACAACATGAAGGATCAAAACTGTTGGAGAGTCATTAAAATGACAAATTCCAAGGAGTCCTAAAATATTACTTGCTATGATTTTTGTTCTCTTGCATTGCCCACCTGTGTAGTCCCTTCACAGGTACAGCACCTCATCTTCCTCACGAGGCAGAGACCTTTACTCTGGATGTTACTACGCTCAGATGAAAAACAAGCATTTGGCTCCAAGATCACCATGGCTTCCTCTGAGTAAAGTGCCCTCGGAGAAAAACACACTTTTGAAATGTACCTGCAGCCCATTAAGATCCCTAAACCTCAGGCTACCCTTGCAAACAGCCCTGCCACACGAATAAAACTCTCCCTTTGTTTGAGGAGCCAGCCTGACACTCTCCTGACAGTGTTCTGTGTCCCTCTTCTCCAGGAGAAGCCCGGAGAAAAGCCATGCCCGCATGTCCTCTTGCCTGACTTGTTTTTGTTTCTGTTGTCACCAAGCCAAAGTGCCTGTGTCTGGCATCAGGTGAATTGCATGATATGTAAGTTATATCTCAATACAGATATTACTAAAAAGAAAATTGAAAAGGAAAAACAACATGGAGCAACCACTTTGGAAAGCAGTATGGCGATTCCTGAGAAAACTTGGAATGGAACCACCATTTGACCCAGCTATCCCACTTCTCGGTCTATACCCAAAGGGCTTCAATCAGCATACTACAGTGACGCCTCCACATCAATGTTTATAGCAGCTCAATTCATGATAGCAAAACTGTGGAACCAACCTAGGTGCCCTTCAACAGATGAATGGATAAAGAAAATGTGGTACATATACACAATGGAATATTACTCAACCTTAAAGAAGAGTGAAATTATAGCATATGAAGGTAAATAGATGGAACTAGAATCTCATGATAAGTGAAATAAGCCAATCCCAAAAAAACCAAAGACCAAATATTTATCAAATAAGTGGATGCTAATCCATAGTTGGGGGGTGGGTAGGGAAGAATGAAGGAACTTTGGATTGTACAGAGGGGTATGAGGGGAGGGGAGGCGTGGGGCGGGTAGGGATGGGAAGGAGGTAGAATGAGACAGACATTATTATCCTATATACATGTATGAAAAAATTTTTAAATCAAAAAATTAAAAAAATTTTTTTAAAAAGGACAAACAACATCAACCTGGTGTAAAAGAAGACAAACAGCAGAGTTCATCCACTGATTCCCTTTCTATTGAGATCAAGAGGAGCCAATGCTAAGCTAGTGTAGGATGCACGGTTGGGCAGTACAAGTAAGAAAGCCAACGAAGTTAATCCCTGGAAATCAGGCTGGTGGTCCGGCTGGGAAGGTGTACAGGGCTTTCTGGGCACCATTCCAGGTGCTGTTTGTTGCTTCTCAGTGATGGTGACGTGGATGTTTGTTTTAGGACAGTTTGTTAAGCTGTACGTTTAGTCTGTATAGAGCTCTTTTTAAATCACATTTTATAATAAAAACGTCAAAAGTAAGATGAGCTGGTTTCCTCAAGCCCTGGCATGCTGTAATTTGAATGGGCAGGACTTGCTTGAGCTAAAAGTCCAGGATGGAGAGGGAGCAGGTGAGGCTGGAACAGCCACGGCCAGGGTGGATCAAGAGGGTCCCTCCCTAGAACTTCAAACCCTGAAAGTTTCCTGGTTTACCCTTCATCAATAATGTTATTAAGTGTCTGCTTCGTGGCATCCCAGTGAAAGTGTTCCTCCCCAATTTCCAGAGACTCACCCCCAGAATTATGCTTATCTCTGTGACACATTCCCTGGCCACAGAAGAATGGAGTTGGGGCACTAACCTGAACTGCACTGGGCTGATCACCTTCCATTTGCTGGAAATTTGGCAATGAACAAGGTATGATGGACATCATTTGTATTAGTCAGGGTTTGCTAGAGGAACAGAATCAACCAGAAGTATGGTTATGAAAAGGGCATTTATTAGATTGGCTTATGGGACCAGAAGCTGGATAGTCCACAATGGCTGTCTGCAGCAGGAGAGCTGGAGGAACCAGCAGCTGCACAGTTCAAGACACAGAAGACCCAGAACAAGAAGGATCAACAGTGCTACCCTAGTCCGAGACCAAGGCTCCTGGGAACTACCTGGAGAATCACTGGCAGAGTCCGCTTTGGAAGAGTAAAGAACTAGGAGTTTGATATCCTCAGACGATGGAAGCAGCAATCAAGGACTCGTTCAAGAAGAGCAGAATTTGGTTCTGCATCTGCTTCCTTGTTCTTCCAGCTTTTATTCCATCCTATTGGGCGGTGCTGCCCACGCTTAGGGAGGGGCTCCACTTCAATTCACTATCCCACATGCCAATCATTCCTAGACACGCCTCATTGACACACCCAGGGGCCTCTTAATCATTGACATCTCTTAATCCCATCAAGTTGACAATTCAAATTAACCATTACATCATTTTTAAGGGTCACATGGGCTACTGCAGTGGTTTTCCATCTTCTTTGGCTGTGATCCTTGTTAAGAAACACATTTGACGTTTTACCCAACACCTACACTCAGACACGTGCACAAAGAAACCGGTTTCATGAGATGGTTTATATATTTATGTGATGTATTTTGCCATTTTCTATTCCATTGCACTTAATTGCATTGAAAATGCTGGTTGAACCCACAAAATCAATTTTACAAACTACTAGGGTCATGACCCTAGTTTGAAAAAAGCCCTGATCTAATGGGAGTGGTAAATAAATGAGTAAAGAGCCAGCTGTGGAATGAAGGGTAAGTTTCTTGTGAGGGTGAGTGTAGTTGGTGTGACTGTGGGTAGGGACTCCATATAGATGGCCCCCAACTTAGAGTGGTCCAAGTCACAATTTTTCAACTTTACAATGGTGCAAAAGTCAGACTTATGCACTTAGTAGAAACTGTACTTTGTCTTTTTCTGTTTTTTAAGACAGAGTCACACTCTGTTACCCAAGCTAACCTCCATCTCTTGGGCTCAAGAGATCCTCCCACCTCAGTCTCCTGAGTAGCTAGAACTCAGGCATATGCCACTGTACACAACTTAGAAGCTGGACTTTGCGTTTTAAATTTGGATATTTTAACTTTTGGAGGGTATTTACTTAAACATGCCCTGATCCAAGCCTGAGCTAAACACACTTGCAGGGTGATCCTTATACCATCTTTGTTATTTTCATTTCTCAGTTGAGAAAAGGGAGGTGCAGAGAGGTGAAGAGACTCACCCAAGGTCACACAGCTGGTACCCGAGGTTATTTGTTCGCACAGGTCCTTGTATGTGTGTGTGTGTGTGTGTGTGTGTGTGTGTGTGTGTGTGTGTTTTGGGAGAGGCAAAATCTGGACCTCAGTCACTGGGGATGGCAAAATTGGCAGGAGCTGTGGGGACATGCCTGGGTAGGACTTGGCAACAGGTAGAATGTGGGGGATGAACCAGTAACAGGCAATTCCGGGACCCTGATTTTCCATATCCCCATGGAAGGGAGTGCAGTCTCCTCTTTCTCCCCTGGGCCTCCCTGCTTCTCCATCTGTTCTTCCATGTTCCTTCTGGGGGTTCCCAGGGTCCCAGGTGTGGAGCTAAACATCGTTTGTGATGGATGCAAATCTCAGTTCGTAATTCCTGTGTGTAAGACACAGAGCTTCATTTTTCTCTAACTCAGCTTTGATTCTGTGTCCTTTGCTGGTGATGCTGTCTCCACGGAGTTTCTCTGCCTTTCCCCAGCAGGATGCTGCTGGCACCTGGTGCCATCTGTTCACACAGGTCCCCGTGGAGATGGGCCTCTATCCTGAGATGGCTCTATCTCTTCCGCCTTTTGCTTCAGGACTGGTGGCTCCTCCCGTCTCTCCATGTCCCTCAAAGCCTACAAGTCTTTCTGACACAAGAGGACACAGGCATTTCTGCTTAGCCTCCCATCACCACACAGGTTGTCCCTTCCCAGGGTCTTGCTGGGACCTAGGAGAAAGGGACCAGCCACCCACTAAGCCCCAGTCTTAGCCACTTTTCTGGGATCCATGGGCCCGTCTGGGTGGCAGCAGCAGCCAGGCTTCCCAGCTGGGCCTCTGGCATCTGTCTCCCAGCTCCCCGTCCCCTCCTTCCTCCTTGTCCTCGAAGCCCAGTGGGTCTTTTTAGACTGCGTCTATGGGGTCTGCACACTCCTCCTTGCCCAGACTTCCTCCTTTCCTGGGGGTCTGGGCTCAGTGTTAGTCTGGTTCTCACTTCCCCACTTTCCTGTCCTCATACTCCTCCTCCTTCTTCAGGTGGCTTCACTCCTGACTTGGTGGTGCTCCTTCCTTGGTTTTCCTTGATCACGTTTCCCTCTCTTCTCTTCATTCTTTCCATGTTGGGTTCCCTTCTCACCTCTTCTGACCCTGGACAATGTCACTCCTGGTGCTCCCTCCAGGACAACAGATGCCAGCATTCCTGTCTGCAGCCCAGATCTGAATGTCACACAGATGTATACACACCTGTTTCATCACCCTCTACCTAAAACTATATCTCCTGTGTTCCTGATAGTATAATGGCTTTGCCATTCATTTGCCCAAAGTGTCCATGCCAGAATCCTGGGCATCACCCATGTCTCTCTCCCCTTCCCCTACAAATTACCATCAAGCCCTTAATTCTGTTGATTTTTGAGACATTCAGGGAGAATTTGTATTAGTCAGCTTTTCATTACTATATCCAAATACCTAAGGCAGGCTACTTTATAAAGAAAAGAGGTTTATTTAGTTCATTGTTTTGGAGATTGGGAGTCCAAATAGCATGATTCTGGTGAGGGGTCCTTTGGCTGCATCACATTTTGGGTGGGAATGTGTATCTCTCGGTGTCCATGTGGTCTTTCTCCTTTTCTTTGTAAAACCACCAGCATTCAATCATGTGGGCTCCACCCTAATGGCCTCATCTACTCTAATAATTTTCTGAAGGTCCTACCACTGAACACTGTAGTCAGATTAAGTATCCACACTCTTAGTACCATTATGCTTGGGGATTAAACTCCTGTATGAGATCAGGAGAATGAATCATCTTCAAATCACAGCATCAATGAGTTGCATGTATCCTAGAGCCAGAGGGTCTGGGTTCAAATCCCAAACTGGCCCACTTTCTCCTGTGTGTCTTAGTCCAATTGGGGTTGCAATAACAGCATCTCTGAGACGGGGTAAAGTTTTGCTGTTGCTGCGATGCTGGAACCTCACAAATGCTCGGCAAGTACTCTGCCACAGAACTACCACCCCAGCCCCAAGACTGGGTAATTTTTAGAGGGCAGAGATTTATTTCTTGCAGTTCTGGAGGTTGGGAATTCTAAGATCAAGGAGCCAGTATCTGGCAAGGGCCTTCTTGCCGTGTCATCCATGGCACAGGTAGAAGGGCAAGAGGGCTGAATTCCTCCTTTTATAAGGTTCCAACCTTGAGGGCAGAGTCCTCCTGCCTGATCATCTCTTAAAGGTTCCACCACTTTGTACTGTTAAAAATGGCCATTTAGCATCCACGTGAATCTGGGAGGGGCCAAGCCAAACTCAAATCAGCACTGCATAACATAGAAGTGATTTAACCTCTCTGCGTTGGTTTCCTCGTCTGTGAAGTATCCTGTAGGGAGCACCTATAGGGTAGCGGTGAGTTGTGGTTCATATCGTACTGCACAAGCATTTACTGAACACATTCTATCTTCTAAACAGCTCTTGAATGGATCTCCTCTTCTTCACTGGTCCCAGCCTCTGTCACCTCTTGACCCTTCTCCAGCCCTCCGCGCATCTACCCTTACCCTCCTCGAATCCCTCCTGCACATGCGAGCTGGGACGACCTTTGCAAAATATCAGGGCTTAACACCCCCAGCACCTCCCTCTTGCACAGACCATAGTTCTTCACGGGTGCGACCTGGTCCCCATTCACCCGTCTGGCTCTCGCCCTGACTTCACACATTTCCAAGGTACCCTGGGGAGTTGCTCCCTTGTAAGAGGCAGAATAATCAAAACTGTGCTTCCTTGGACAGGAAGTGGAAATGGCGTCCCTCTTGCCTCAGGCTGCACTCTGTCTCCCTGATCACCTGCCACGCAGGCCAACTTCCCGATCCCTTGAGAAGTGTTCATTTATTTAAAAATCAACACGCAAGTTAGGGCTGGGCACTGCCGCGCATGCCGAAGAAACAGACCCAGCCTGCTTTGCTCTGGGCAGCCCTCTTGGAGGAGCCTTACCTCAATTAGCTGATTTCCTGTGAAGTCTGCACTATTGCATTGCATTTTTCTAGAATGGAAACAGAAGCACAGGGAGGTGAATTTACTTGCCTGAGGTTTTACAGCTAGTAAATCAAAGAGCCAGCTTTGTTCCAGAGTCTTGAAACTGTCACTAGGTAGGTGGTCTGAGAAGGCAGAAGGGAGAGAGACCCCCAGTGCAGCCCTGGGAGATCTTTCTTTTTTTTTTTTTTTTTTTTGGTACTGGGGATTGACCTACTCAGGGACACGACCACTGAGCCACATCCCCAGCCCTATTTTGTATTTTATTTAGAGACAGGGTCGTGCTGAGTTACTTAGTGCTGTTGCTGAGGCTGGCTTTGAACTCGCCATCCTCCTGTCTCAGGCTCCCCAGCCGCTGGAATCACAGGCATGCACCACCATGCCCAGCTGCCTTGACAGATTCTTGACTCAAGTCACAGAAAGGAATTTCAAGACACGTCAAAAGAGGCACAAACAAGGAAAGCAAGATTTATTTAGGAATGAAAGCAAAGGGAGAAAGTGTGGGCGACTGTGAGTGAGACACACTTCTGGGGTCGTGGGTTCTTATTTTTAAAGGAGGCCGTAAATAGTGAACGTGAATGTCAGCCTGGTGGGCTCCGCTCTTACTCAGGGAGCACAGCGCAGGTCACCATGGTCTGGTCTTTCAGGATCTGTAGGTTGATACCATCCAGTCAATGGATAATGTTTGAAATATACCCATATCATAGGCCTCTAACAATATTTTTTCTGTTGCTTTATTTAGTCTAAAGAATAGACTGGCACATTTAAACTAGCATTTTATTTAGGCATTAATCTCTTCGACTTAAGGGCTTCTAAGAATTTGTATCTGGAGGAAAACAGGATTGTGTATAAAGATGAGGTGCTCATGGAGCTTCTTAGATTCAAAATCACAGTTCCTTTTCCCTCCCTGTGGGTCTCCTTTCTACCTACCCTCATTTCTTCTAGCCCACCTCCAGATGACTAATGAGGCGGAGTGTCATGAAAGCTTTGATGAACTTCAGAGGCAGGGACAATCATATTTAATTAGTGGAGATCCAACAAGAATTCCTAATAAAAAATTTATATGTCCCACAGTTTATAGTGTGGTTTTACTCATCTCATTTTACGAGATGAGGCAGTATAGAGTTGTGGTTAAGGGCACAAGGTCTATAATCTGATAATCCCAACACTTGTTTCCCACCCTTGCAGGGAAACAGACTAAGGTGTTTTGGGCCTCTTTTTTGTGCCTCCACCTTCTCATTTGTAAGAGGAGTACAATAAAAGTATTTACTACAGATCATTGTGAGAGTTAAATGAGATAATAATGCCCTTAAAGCACTTAGCACTGCGCCTGTCATGTAGCAAGTGCTCAGAAAAAAATTAAATGATACAAAACAGTATCATAAAAAAAAAAAAAAACCAGTATCGAATTTTATTGGTCAAAGGCGATGCATCGAATGTTCTGGGCCCATTAAGCTTCGCAATAATTCTGGGAAAATTTTGTCTTTATTTTACAGAGAATAATAGCACATGCCTGTAGATCCCAGGCACTGTTCTAATGCACTTTGCAGTCTGTCCTCAAAACAATCCTGATAGGTGCTACATGTTATAATCACCACTGCACAGGGGCGAAAACAGTACCAGTTAACTAGCTTGAACGACTTCACAGTCAGCAAGAGGCGCAACCAGGGGTGTTGCTTCCAGAGTCTCTACTAGTAGTAACCATAGCCTTAGGAAACACTTGACGGAATAAAGACTACCACTCCCAATAACACACCGGGTTCAGGTTCATTTCAAACCCTGATTATCCCCATGTCCAGCAGATGGCGCTCTAGCGCGCAGCAAGCAGCACGACTTGCATAAGGTTTTTGAAACTACCATACCCACAATGCTGTGCGGGCATTGAGGCCCCGCTCTCCTGCTTGGCTGTCTGAGGCAGTGCCTGTGCGCGCTCCTTGGGGAACGTGTGTATTATAACCCTTCGGATGATCTCTTTGAAGGCGGCAAGTGACGTTTCTTCTCTCCTGCTACCCTGCCTGCCTTCTTGGTTGGAGAACGGTAGGACCGAAACAAGGCTCCCTTCGTGGCCTCCCTTGCCCTCGCCTAACGTGAGGACCCTTGACCTCTGGCCCAAGATGGCAGCGCCCAGAGCGTCGCTTTTGGTGCTGCCCTGAGGTGAATTAAGACCGAAATCCCTGCACCATGTCGAAGCTGAGCCGCGCCACTCGGGCCCTCAAGAAGCCCGAGGCCAGCGGCGTGATCCGGACCATCGTGCGGGCAGGCCAGGCCTTGCCCGGGCCCCCGCTCGGCCCCGTCCTGGGTCAGGTGCAGCGGCGGCGGGAGCCGGGTGTGGGAGGCGGGAGAGTGCGAGCCGGCACGCGGGCTCTGCCACCGGGGGGCTCGGCTCGAAGCCCGCCTCTGCCTTGTCAGTTGGGCCGCCCTCCAGCCCCCGCCGCCCCCGCCTTGCGCCGCGGGGGACAGCGGTGCGGTGCACACGAGCCGTCCTGCTCCGACGGGACTCGCGGGCCGAACCCGGCGGAGGGGAGCGGGGCGCCCGCGGCGGCGGCGGCGGGCGGGGCGCGGCGCCTGGCCCCGGCCTGACCCTGGCGCTTCCCGCGCAGCGGGGCGTTTCCATCAACCAGTTCTGCAAGGAGTTCAACGAGAGGACGAAGGACATCAAGGAAGGCATCCCGCTGCCCACGAAGATTTTTGTGAAGGTGCGGAGAACCGACGGGTCCCTGGTTCTGCTCCCCTGCTTCCCTCCCTCGGCCCGGTCGCGCGGTTGCCGCCCTGCCCCTGGCTTGGCGCGGACCTTCCCATCCCGGGGCTCCGGTCTCCCCGCTTACACAGTGAAGACTAGACCACGTATCTTTTTCCCCTTCGCTTCTCTGGTACCGGGGGTTGAACCCAAGGCCTCAGGCGAGCTAGGCAAGTGCAGTACCGCCGAGCGACGTCCCCAGCCACTTTGTCTATTTTATTCTGAGGCAGGGTTTCCCCGAGTTGCCGAGGTTGGCCTTGAACTTGCAGTCCTCCTACCTCCGCCTCCCTGCTCTACTGGGATTACAGGTGTGCCCCACCAAGCCCAATTTAGACCATACATTTTTCTGAACCTCCCTGGTCCTGTCATTTTGCAGTTCTTCTCCTTGTCCCTCTATCACTGGGGCTTCCATCGAAGAAGTTGGGCTTTAAATGGAGTTGACAGGGATGTTTCCTGCAGATCTATTTTTCCCTATAGCTTTGTGGTCTGTTCCACATTGAGAGGAAGGAAGAACAGGACATTAGAAGTTCCCTGGACCTGGGCACAGAATAGATTGTCATGTTTCTTTTATTCTGTTAAGCCTGACAGGACATTTGAAATCAAGATTGGACAACCTACTGTTTCCTACTTCTTGAAAGCAGCTGCTGGGATTGAGAAGGGGGCCCGGCAGACCGGTGAGTGCCAGAGTGGGCACCTGAGGTGCTGGGGGCTCTGGAAGAAAGCAGTAACGCCTGAAGGACAGTAACACCTGAAGTAACACCTGCTTTTCCTTCCCCCCAGGGAAAGAGGTGGCAGGCTTGGTGACTCTGAAACACATATATGAGATTGCCCGCGTCAAAGCTCAGGATGATGCCTTCGCCCTGCAGGATGTACCCCTGTCCTCTGTCGTCCGCTCCATCATTGGTTCTGCCCGATCCCTGGGCATCCGTGTGGTGAAGGAGTGAGTGTCCTGGGAGGTTTGGTGTGAAGCTCTTGATTTGGGGTCCAAGCTGAGAGGGGCTGTTGTAGTCAGTTAACTTTTGACTTAAAGGACCCTGGGTTCTTGGGGATGGGGTCTGAGTTGAGTCCTCATTCATTCATTTGGAATACACTTATTAAAAACCTTGTATGTATTTTGCATCATTCTTGACATTGGATACAGCCAGGAATGGGGAGTCTTGCTTGGCCCCCTGTGCAGGAGCTCAGAGTCCTGAGGGAGAACCATAATGGAGCCTTAGACTGCCAGATGGTCACTGTTGATAAAAGAACAATGGGTGCCCTGAGAGCAGAGAGGAGGGCTTCTGTTTTACCTGGTGTATCAGTGAGTACCTTTGTGGGGAGGTGGCCTCTGAGCAGAGTCCAGGAAAAAGAGGGCAAGGACTGGGAGCAGATGATCCAAGTGGTGGAAGGATCCCTATGAAAGGTAGAAGGTAAGAGAGAGAAGCAGAGTTCAGTGCATTGTGGGAATGTAGTCCTAGTGGCAGAGGGGACATGGTCAGAGTCAGGGACCAGTCAGAAAGGACCTTCTGTGTTGTCCCACATTCAGACTTGATCCTGAGGCTACCAGGGTCCCCCTCAGTGGTCTTCTGATGATCTTAGGACTTATTTCCTGGAGGAAGGTGGTGGATAGGCGATGTCTGGCCCAGACCAGATCAGGGACATGAGCAGCCCTCAACCCTTTAGCAGTGTCTTGCTGTTCGTGTCATGCCCCATGCCAAGGCCGACAGTTATCTCCCAGGAATGGGGTTGATCCTAGAGCAGAGATAGACTCAACTCATCTCAAAGCTTTACTTTGTCTTTGCCCTCAGGAGCACATGGTTGGGGCCACAGAGGAAGGGCCAACTAATCTGGGCCAGAATACAGCCAAGGGCCAAGGCCCCACAGCATGAGCAGGGCTTTAAGAAGGAGATAAAATGCTGGGGGGCTGTGAGGGAGGGTGGCATTCCTTGCAGAGAAAACAACCAGCAAAGGTGTGGAGGCTGGGAAGTCCAGGGAGAGAAAGGGGCCCGGCCAGCTGGGCTCTGCGATGGTGATAGGACTTTGTGAGCTCCCACCTCAGACTGGCCACTGACCATCTGTCTTTCTTCACCTGCAGCCTCAATGCAGAAGAGCTGGCAGCCTTCCAGAAGGAGCGAGCTGAATTTCTGGCTGCTCAGAAAGAGGCAGATTTGGCAGCCCAGGCAGAAGCTGCCAAGAAGTGACCCCTATCCTCTGCACTGGAGGGGTCTGAAGGAAGCAACTGAAAGGGGTCCAGCAAGAAGGCTGTGCTTAGGGGAAGGAAGAGAGTGTGTTTTCCTGACTTCAAATGATGTGTTTTTTCAAATCTCTTATCAAGGGATCAGTCCCTAATAAACATCCTTTGTTGCCACATACTGTCAATTTCTGCCTTGGGATCCTAGGGAAGGGGACGAGCACTTTTTATTTAATTATTTAGTTAGTAGTGCTGGGGATGAAACCCAGGGCCTTATCCATGCTAAGCATGTGCTCTAACACTGAGCTAAACCCCCAGCCTTGTGTACTCATCATGGACTGATTAGTTAGCTGCCCTGTGAAGTAGATAGGGGTCTTCATGCAGCTCCTCAGATGTGTAAACTGAGGTTCAGCCAAGCAAAGTAACTTGCCCAGTGTCTTACTCTGTTTTACATTATTACAACACAATACCTGAGTCTGGGTACTTTATAAAGAAAAGAGGTTTATTTGACTCGGGATTTTGGTGGTGGCTGTAAAGTCCAAGCAACATGGCTTTGGGGTCTAGTGAGGGCCTTCTTGGCTTCATCACAATGTGGTCAAGTAGAAAGGGAAACATGCAGAAGGGGCCAAGCCCACAACCCCTTCTCTCCTAGAGACCAGCATTGATGCATTCATGAAAGTGGAGCCTACGACTTAGTTACTTTTGGCTAGGCTCTGCCTCTTAGAGCTTCTACCACACTTAAAGCCAAGCCTCCAGTTCATGAACCTTTGGGGAATAAACCATGGCACTCAGGTTCTGAGTTGGCACTAGAGGTGGGAGTAGAAGCCAAGCCTTCTGATTAGACATCCTGTGTTTGGGTACGGAGCTGTAGCTCAGTGGAAGAGCCCTAGCCTGGTACGTGTGAGGCTCTGGGTTCAGTCCTCAGGACCACGAAATAAATGAATATCAACCAATTGATCTTGTGTTCTTTCCCTTGCCAGGGGTGAAAGGATGCCAGGACTCGGGAGTGTTGCTTATTTTCCATTAGGAATATCTCTCAGAAATGCTACTTCAACAGAAACAACCCTGCAGGAGATTTCAGATCACAGCCTCAGGCAAGGTTACTACATACAGCGTCCCAGTTCCTGAGGTCACTCCCAGTTCCTCTGTTAAGCTGGGTTTTGTCTATTTTTTGCAGTGCTGAGTAGGAAACCCAGCAGGTAAAGCCACTGTTCTACCACTGAACTGTACCCCGGCCCTCTACTAAGCTTCTGCACTTGGTTCTGGGTGAGGTGTTACCATGAACTAGTGCAGGTTCCCGCCACAGATGTGCAAAAGAAGCAAAGCTTCAGTAGGTACCTGCCCCAGAAGTCCTCAGGAAGCCCTTGGCCCTGTTTGCCCTGTTACTCAGAATGTTGAGAATTCTTGTCCTCTCTAAGAGGAGTGGAAGAGAAATTTGCATTTACCGGGCATCTGCATGTGCTAAACACATTTTATACTGCAAAAATTGGTAAGTATAGAAAAACACCTTTAAGAAAATTAAAATCTGGAGCTGGGGTTATGGTTCAGTGGTACAGCACTTGCCTAGCACGCATGAGGCACTGGGCTCGATCTTCAGCACCACATAAAAATAAATAAGTAAAATGAAATATTTTAAAAAGAAAAAATCTGTAATCCCACCATCCAGGTACTCTTACTGTCAATGACTATTCTATTCTTTTTTCTCTGTTTGTATTTATATTTAAGAATTTTTAAAAACAGATTGGAGTCTTGGGCCATAACTCAGTGGTAGAGCACTTGCCTAGCATACCTGAGGCCCTGGGTTCCACCTGCAGCACCCCAAAATCAACCAAAAAAGGAGCCCATTTTCATATTCAGTTGTAGTCTACTTTTTGTTTTTTGTATCAGGAATTGGACTGAGGGGCAATCAACCATTGAGCCACATCCCCAGCCATTTTTTTATTTTGTAAAATTTTATTTTTGTATTATATTGCATAAAACCCTTTATTTATTTTTATTTGGTGCTGAGGATGGAACCCAGTGCCTCACACATGCTAGGCAAGCCCTCTACCACTGAGCCACTACCCTACCCGCAACCAGTTGTGTTTTTGAGACAGTGTCTTATTAAGTGTCCCAGGTTGGACTTGAATTTGTGATCCTCCTGTCTCAGACTCCCACGTTGCTGGGATTATAGGTGTGAACCACCAGGACCAGCATTTTTTTGTTTGTTTTGTTTTGTTTTAATGTTGTTTAGACTGGCCTTGAACATCTAGGTTCAAGTGATCCTCCCGTCTCAGCTTTCTGAGTGCGAGGACTATAGGCACGCTGCACCATGCTGGACCACTAAAACAGTTTCCATGAAGGCTTGTATACGGTCTTATTGGTGACATAATTTATTTAGCCAAGTCTTCAATTGTTGGGTATTTTATTGGTTGCATTTTTTAAAATTACAGATGGGACTGGGTATATAACTCAGTTGGTAGAGTGCTTGCCTCACATGCTCAGCGCCCTGGGTTCAATCCCCAGTACCCCTCCACACACAGAAAAATTACAAACAACTTATAATGAATAGTTTTTAGTTGATTGGTTTATTGATTGGTACCAGGGATTGAACCCAAGGGTGCTTAACCACTGAACCACATCCCCCGCCCTTTTTTATATATTTTATTTAGAGACAGGGTCTTTGAGTTGCTTAGGGTCTCACTAAGTTGCTGAGGCTGGCTTTGAACTCACAATCCTCCTGCCTCAACCTCCTGAGCTGCTGGGATTACAGGTGTGTGCCCTTGTGCCCTGCTCTAATGAATATTATTTGTCCAGCAGTTTTTGAGCTTGCATGTCAGGCCCTGGCTCTGAGCAGCCACCACTTAGGACGTAGTTATCAATGTGATGGACACAGTTCCTGCCTTCAGAGGTTTAACAAACAATTATTCACATACACACAAAAGTAATAGTTAACAATTGTGGAAATTGCAACAAAGGAGCAGGACAGTGGGCCAGGACTCTTACCGCACATGGAGTGACAGCTGAGTTTCTTATGGCCAAAGGCTCTGGCAGTCTTCCCCTCTGATCACTTCCTCCTGCTTACTGTGATTCAGTCACACCAGCTTCCTTTGTATTCTTTAAACAGATCAAATCCACTCTTGTTCAATGCCCTTCCTCTTGCTTTCCTTTGACTTGGAAGTCTTCCTCTTTCTTGTCTTCTAGGTCCCAGTTCAACGTCACTTAACTTTAAATGGAACTGGTTACTCTACCACAGCCCTCAGGTTCTTTCCTTTACCACATGCTCTCCTTTCAGACATTTTACTTTTTGTTATGTTTTCCCACAACCTGAGGAGGAGCACTATGATCTCGTCTGTCTTTTCAGTTCTGCTCTTGGCACATGTAGGTATCACATAAGAAAATGAACAGGCCGAGCTACTACTTGAGCTGTCTTTATGACTCCAAACTTGAGCCCTTTCTCATTTGTTCTGCTCCTAGGACAGCAGTTACCCGCAGCCCCAGATCTGGTTTCTTTAGCCACTCTAGGAGTGCCATTGGGCAAGTCCTTTTCCATCCCTCAGCCTCAGTTTACCCCTCTGTTAGAATTGATGCTGACACTGGGACCAGGCCAACATGGAACAGCAGTGGTGCTTCTCCAGCAGGTGGCGCCATTGGCTCTGCATCTTTTCTTCTGCTCGGGCCCAGGTGGGCTGGATCTCTTGGTCTGAATGTGGTGTCTTCTATCAAAACAGATTCTCTACCAGTGCCCACCACCACCAAATGCCAGGGTGGTGTTTCTTTTTTCACACACACAAAAAATTTATTTCTTAATATCTTTTTTTTACTTTAAAAAGTTTTGTTTGAGAATAGATTTAGACTTATAGGAAAGTTGCGGCAATAGGCAGAATCCCCACACACTCCACACCCAGATTCCCCTGTTATTAGCATCTTATATGGTACACTTGTCACAGTGAATGAGGCAATACTGACACATTTATTAACAAAAATTCCAGATTTGGTTCTGGGGTTGTAGCTCAGTGGTAGAGCGCCTGCCTAGCACAAGTGAGGTACTGAGTTCCATGTTCAGCACCACATAAAAATAAATAAATAAAATAAAGGTATTGTGTCCATATACAACTTAAAAAACATTCCAGACCTTATTCAAATTTCTTTGCTAACTTGCATACTTTCTCTGCTTCAGTATACCATGTTACATTCCCTCATTATGTTTTCTTAGGTTCCTCTGGGCTTTGATAACTCCTCAAATTTTCTTTGTTTTTAATGGCCAGGTCGGTTTTAGATGTAACACCAATGTGTCTTGGGCTCATGGTCACTAAGATTCCAAGTTTAAAGTTATAGCCCTTTGTCCTCTGGGAACTTAGGAACTATTTTATTATTATTATTATTATTTAGTTGTAGATGGGCACAATACCTTTATTTATTCATTCCATGTGGTACTGAGGATTGAATCCAGTGCCTCACACGTGTGAGGCAAGCGCTCTCCACTGAGCCATGATCCCAACCCAGGAACACTTTTTTAAAAGTAGAAATTGGTACTTTCAACTCAAACCCTTGGACAGAGCTTCAGAAATTGTCCTCTCAGCAAAATACTTCCCTGTGTTCCTGCTATGTGCTGGCTCTGTGCTTCGTGCTATGGATGGAGCAGAGTTAAGAGAGGGTCCTCTCTGGGCTTACTACAGTTCTTCTGTCCAAGATGGAGAAGAGATGCACAAGGAAGGCAGAGGGCAAGGCTCCACCCTAGGACTCATCCAAGGAGGGAAAGGGGTGACAGGTCCTTAGGACCTAAGGGACCCTCTGGAAGAGGCTGGCCCCAGAGCAAGGGACTTTGGAATGAGAGGTGGGTTAGGGGATTTCTCAGAGCTGTCTTCCAAGTCCCTAGAATCCAGCCCCTGTGTGGAGCTTAGAGTCAAATTTCTTTGAGAAAGAGGCTTCCATAAGCCTTCAGGTCGCCATTGTCTTCTGGTTTAATTTAACAACTTGAGTCTTTCCTGTGCTTCTTTGCTTCAAAAGAGACCCCATCCAGTCCTAATAGTATCTTTGGGAGACAAGAGTCATTTTTATCACCTCACTTTACCTGCAAAGAAACTGGGACTTGGGACCCACTCAGCAAATAATGGGTAGAGCTGAGATTTGAATCCAGGTCTTTCTGTCTCCTATTTTTCATTTTCTCCTCACTAGTTACATACACCCTGTGGCTTTTGGGCCTTCAAGGTGGGAGGAAAACAGCATGTTTGAAAACTTCCCTCTCTTGACCCACTGAGTTCTACTCTGCTGTACCTCATAGACCTGGAGGGGATAAAAGGAAGGGGATTCCTATCCTGTACTTGGGGGAGAGGCCCCTGCTCTTGCATAAGCTGGCCCTTCTTGGGAAACCTGGAATGGGACAATTTGAGACAGTGGTTCACTGGCTTTGGAAGCAGAGAAAATAAACCCAGGGCTAGGATGAGGATGACGTGGGTGTGTGGCCCACCTGTGACTCTCAGCAACTGTGGGAGCCAGTTGCTTTTGTCCTATGATCCTCGGTTTCTTTATCAGTGAAAAGAGGACTTAGTGCCGTGTCTGAGGGATGTAAATGCGCTTGTCAGCTGAAAGCCCTGTGGAAGGATAACAGAGCTATCGCTCTTGCGGCCCCACAAGGATGTCACTTTCTTGCACACAGGACCAGGCAAAGAAAGAACTCATGTTCAGAAGTGTGCAAACCATGTCCAGGGCCAAGGCCAGCTGCATCCTCGGGTTCAGCCCAGGCTTTCTGCTTGCTCCCACTCTGAACACTGAGCTTGGAGCAGGGAGAACCCAGCAGCCTGTAGGATTGGCCACCAAGCACCTCAAGGGCAGGGAGTAGCATCTGCTTCAGCCAAATGCTCCAGCTTCTCATACTGCAGGTGCCACAGGGCCATGCAAATTGAAGGCTGATGCGGGTATGGTGAATGCCAGGCCCAAGCAGGTCCAGAGCTCATCTCCTGGCCCAGGCCCCCCGGCCCCACCTTCTCACTCCCACCCTACCCTTTTCACAGCAGTCATGACACTATAAGTACCAAAAAGGCAAACTGGACTTTATTATAAAGTTGGCTACAAAGTCACCACAGCACCACGAGGTGGCCGTCTGGGCAGGCCCAGTCGGTCTGGCGGCCGGGTGATCCCGCACCAGGTACACGCGCTCGTGCAAGCACACGTGTGACGGCAGGTCTGCCTTCCTCCATCGGAAAGGAACGTAGCATCTCTTCGCACCCCCCACCCCAGGCGCGGGGTGCAAAAGTCACAGGAAGGGCCGCCAGGGCGGCGGAGTCCATCGGAATTGAAATCCCGTTACTGGTGTGTAGAGAATTCTACGTGGGTGTCAAGAGCCCCTTAGGGCACAGGCTGGCCCAGGTGGGCCCTGCCTTTCCCCCACCAAGGCCCAGGGGTGGCATGGCCCCTAGGAGTGGAGAACTGGCCCAGGCCCATGGGGCAGCGCGGGGGGAAGTGAGACTCCCCCATTCTCCGCTTGAAATCGCATTCAAGGAAACTCACTACGAGTGAATACAGATTGAAATGGAAACTGGGATCGCTCGAAGTCTCTTGAGTTTAAAAAGAAGCTCCCCTCCCTTGCCCTCCCACCCCACCCCCAAATCCTTCAGGGCCTGGGAAATCAGATATATCCCCCTCTGGCCCCCAGAATCCCCCCAACAGTCCCGGGGGGGTGGAGAGCGGCTCCACGTCTTGATGACAATATGCCATACTTGACGACGTTAAGTCACAGACTTATTCAAAACGTTGGTTCCCCTCCACTTCCATCTGGAGAGAGAGAGAGAGAGAGAGAAAGAGAGAGAGAGAGTCAGTCAGGCCTATTAGAAAAGAGCGTCCTGAGGGGCACAGTGCTGGCATATAGTATGGGCTTCAAATATGTTGACTCATTGGCCTAATGATCCAAGGCTCAGCAGATAAAGGGACATTTAGACAGATGGAGAAACAATGGCTGTAATTTTAGAAATGATGGGGCCATAGCAAGGAACTACCCATGATGGAGCCAAGAGCTCAGCACCACCCCCTTCCTTTCCCCAGTCTCTACAAACTGTTGTTCTGTGTCCCCTTTAGGGGATAGAACTCAATCAATAGAACTCCAATCAATTTCCAGTCATGTTTGTGTGGCCTAAGGACAGTTGCTTTAACTCCAGGACTTTGTCTTCACTTAACAAAATGGGGTGGTAACTGATCTCGGTTCCTCGGAGTTACGAAGCTTATACCTTCCCTAAGGATTGTATAGCAATCTATCCCACACCCCGCCTGCCAGGTCAATTGATCAAAAACTTCCATATTAAGTTTTTCCTGCTTTTTCTTACCCTCACTACTACCCTTAGCAGCAGGTGATTGATGTCATCCCCTTAACAAAATTAACATACAGAGAGGGGAACCGATTCACCCCATCCTACCCTGCAGTTCATTGGAAGGACAGAGACATAGTTCTTGAAATTTTGGACTGGACTCACCTTCATGGAAGCTGTCTTGAGCTTGGCTCTGGAGTTGATGCAACTCATCAGTAAACCCATCGTAGGGGAATGCTGAGACACCTGTCTCAAAGGCGGTTTCGTAGGTGGCCAGGTCCTCCAGGAAGCTGTGGTCTTCTGGGGACAGGTTGTTGCAAGGCGATGGGGCCCCTTCTGGGCCCTCTGCCTCAGGATCCCCTGAATCCCATTCCCCATTGGGGTCTGGAGTAGAGAGATCCATGAAGATGTCTTCCACGGGCGTCTCTTCCAGGAATATGTTATCAGGGTCAGCCAGAAAGTCCAGCTCCTGGCATTTCCAGGGTTTCAGGTCCAGGCTCAGCACAGGGGGGCCAGCCCCTGACAGGGATAGGTTGGAGTCCAGGGGTTCCAGTCCTCCAAGTGACTCCAGTCCCCCAGTGCCAGCCTCAGCTGAGAAGGGCCTGTCCATGCCCTGAGCCAATTGGCTGATCTGCTGGATGAGACGGTCTATCTCATTTTGCTCCTTCTCAGAATAGTGGAAGAAACTCTGCTTGACTGGAGAGGCCTCAGGTGTGAGCAGGCCTTCAGGCACCAGGGGGACATCCACAGACAGGGGGCCCCGGAGCTGGGCCAGGGCCAGGAGTGTGCAGTCCCCATTACCAGGGCTGCTAGGACTTGGGGGCAACTTCTCATAGAGAAAACTGCATCCCTCCTGGGCGAAGTAAGTCTTGGTGGGATTGGGGCTCAGTTGCTCTGGGAAAGTTTGGCTGGGGCTGTTCAGAGATGCTTGGAATGCTGTGCTGGGAGGAGTCAGCTGTTCGTGGGCAGGGCTGCTCAGAGGTTCTGGGAAGGCGGCAGTGCTGGGAAGCAGCTGGTCTGGGAAGGTGGAGGTGCAGGGAGTCAGTTGGTCTTCATAGCTTCTGACGGAGGTTTCGGTCAACTGGCCTGGTAGTGGGCTGGTTAGTGGATCTGGGAAGGTTGCACTGCTGGGTGTCAACTGATCAGAGAAGGTTGCAGTGCTTGGGGTCAGCTGTTCTTGGAGTGAGCTAGATGGGGCAGGCAAATGGGTCTGGAAGGGCTCATGGAGGCTGAAGAGGAAGGCACAGCCTCCTGGCTGGTGGGGTGTGTAGGGTGGGGTACACACAAGATCCTTGCTCAGGTCTGTATGGAGAGAAGACTCAGGCCCAGAAGGGAATGGCAGGTAACTGAAATCCAGCTCTTTAGGTGGTCGGGGAAGCTCTTCTGATGCTGAGACAACACCTAGTTCAGGAGTACTGGGGAAACCAGTGCTTCTGGGAGCCCCGAGGGGTTGGGTAAAGAGTGGGTTCGAACACTGCTCCTGGGAGAGGATGTTCTCAGGAAATGAGGGCAATGAGGGCAGTATGGTCGAGGTGCCCAGGACATAAGCTGCCTGGGTGTCTTCAGAGTTCAGTTGCTGGCGGAGGCTCCAGGCTTCCGAGTCACTGAAGAAAAGAGGAGGCAGCTGGTAAGGGTTTGGTGTCCATCCCCAGAGCAGTTTTCTGATTTGTATCTCCTCCAAGCAGACCTCAGCTGCCCCCCGCTACCAGGTCCCTGCCTTTGTAGCTCACCTGATTGGGTAGTTATTGGCAGTGATAGGACCTTCAGGACCTTCTGAGTATAACAGGCAGTAAATCCATGCCCAGCCTCCAGGCTTAGCCTGCAGTCTCACCACCATCTCTGCCTGGATATCTCCACTCTCAGCCACTGGGGAAAAAGAAGAGATGCAGGGTTAGGTTGTCCATCAAGTGACACCACCTAAACTCCCACCTTGCTCATTTCTCCACTGCTTTGAGGGAGCTCAGCAACTTCTTTTCTGACTACCCTAACCTGCTCCTCTCATTCCCCACTTTGACCTCGCCACTCAGAGTTCCCCAGCTCTGGTTCTATTCTTGCCTTGACCCTTCACCCTGATGTTTACTCTGGTATCTCCCCAACATCAGTCTCAACCATAGCCCATTATTTTTCTGGTCTCCTATCCCCTTTCCCAGCTCCCTGTCTTGTTCCTGGCCTCTCTGGACACTCACATAGGCGGTAGTGTTGAGCAGAAGCATGGGCCAGGTCCTCAGGGTGCAGCAGTCCATACCATGATTTACAGAGCAGTTCACTGCGCTCAAAGCCCAGGTAAATTAGGACACTGGGAAGGTGAAAAGGGTGAGGTCAGTTTTGTGTTTTCCTTGCTTGGAACCCATGCATCACACTCCCTCCCAAGTCCTCTTCCCCCCTAAATCCCATCCTCCCTACCCCTGACTCCAGAATCTATGGTCCCATCATCTCTGGCCTGCCTTCCTCCTGGGATTTGAGAACTCTGGGCTTACCTCTCAGATATGTCCAGTAGGGCTAGGTCCTTAGCATGCCGGCTCTGGAACATGGCCAGGAAGAGTGAGGCAGGGCCAGGGCCAGGTCCAGGGCCAGGTCCAGGGCGGGGTCTTGGCTCCAGTGGGGCACAGAAAGCAGTGAACACAGGGTTTCCTGCCCAGTAGGCCCCAGGTGGGTGAGCATGGAATCGGCCTCGAATAAGCACCAGTTTGTTGCCTGCACTCTGGCGCCGAAGGGATTTGGAGGTGTTGAAACGACAACGGAAGAGACGATCTAGGTGGATAAAGAGAAAAATCTATTAAGAGGGTGGGTGGCTGAGAAAGATGGTTAATGGTGTGGAATAGGGCAGCAGAAGGAGACTGGACTGAAGAAGGAAGAAGGTGGTTCTTACCAGTGTCCAGAGCAGAGGGCAGGGTGAGTTGCTGACGCACAGTGAGATGGTCAGCTGGGTCAATGATGTCGTAGATACTGTCACCCTGGGCAACCAGGTCCACCTGGGGGAAAGAAAGATGACCATTAGTGAAGACAGCAAGAGACAATCTTTGGCCCATAGCATCTTCCAGGGTGGGGCCCCTCCCTCTCCAATAACTCTCTGTTTCTTAGGAGTGGAAAGTTCATTGTACCCAATCCACATACCAGTCTGAGCTGAAGGAACCCTCAGTACTCACCATAGAGTGGCCCAGGTGCTCGCTCACACTCTCAGACAGGTATAGCAACTTCCCCTCAGCTGTGAAAACAAGCAGAAATCCAGGTAGTGCTGCCACGATGTCTTCAAGCTCTTGAGCTGAGAGAAGCCCCGTGGGGCCGGCCAGAGGAGCACCTGTGGGATGAAAAGATGTGGTGAGTCAAGGTAAGATTGGCTGGCAAAGCAGAAGTGAGGAAGGCCCAATGAGTTTCAGAGAAGCCAGAGGAATTTCTCATTGTCCTGCCTCTGAAAACACCTGTTGACCTGCTGTCGGCAGCTTTTGGCTAGGGGACCTGTTGCTGGAACTCCCTAGCCAGCTAGCCCTCACACTTCTTAAGCGGGGCCAGAGCCTCAGCGGCCCTGGGTGTCAGAACCATGGACAGAACTCCCGAGGGGACTTGCGTTCAGCACCGCAGACAGCGCCACACATGCAAACGTTGCGGTCAGCACCGCGGACAGCGCTCCAGAGAGGTAGTAGAGCCCTTTCAGCATGGCAAAACGCTGCTGCCCTTCCCCAGGCTTTGGCGGTTCCGTCCCTGCAACTTCTCAGGCTTTCCTCACCAGACTCCCGGGGTGCTCTGAGCTGGGGTTGGGGGACTGGAGTCATTCTGTCCTGGCTCTTCTCCTTCTATAAATCTGTTTCTAGGGACACCATTCAGGCTCTCTAATCCTCATCCCAAACTAAAGTGAGGTCTGGAACGCAGAGCTTAGGGGAAAAAGTAGGAAGTCCCGAGTCCCCCGCGTCTCTTCTCTCCTCAGCTCTCCAACATGCTGGCTTGGACATGCGGCGGCAGTCCCAGCGAGTTCCCTCAGCTCCACTGTCCCCGGTGCCTGCCAGTTTGGGTCTCTGGTAGCTAACCCCAGATTGCTCACCTCCAGCGAAGAAGACGCCCTTTCGAGTGTAGATGCAGGCAAGACTCATAATGTGCAGATAGGACAGCCGGACTTTGTCCGCTTCAGCCAGAGGTAGCAGCTCCTTGAGATTCCGGATCTCCGCGTTGATCTGGTCGCGGCGCGCCTTGGAGGCGCCCTTGGTGGAGCGGTACATGACTGCCGGCTGTGGAGCTCCAGCTCCGGCGCTCCGAACACCTGCGTTCCTGTCCCGACGCACCGGCGGCTTCCTCCTCCTTGCTTCCCAGTCTCTCGCTCCGGCTCTCGCTCTCTCTCTCCTCTCCTGGGCTCCGCTCGGCTGCGCTGCCCCCCTCGCCTGCCTCGTTCCGCCTTATATAGCTCCTGCCAGGCGTGGGGGGCTCGTTTTAGAGACGGGGGGGGGCGGGAAAGAGGGAGGCTGGGCTAAGCAAGCTGCAGCGGGAGCCGCTAACTGGGGAGGGGGGGCGCTCCTCCTCCCTCCCTGGCTTCCGACGTCATCCCATGACGTTGAACGAGAGCGGGAGGGGGGCGGGGGAAGGGGGAGAAGACAGGCTGCGGAGGGGGCCGCGGCTGGCGGGAGCTGAGCAGAGCCTGGCGCTGCCTTGGAGAAGCCTGAAACGGGGGTGTGGGGACCTAGGCTTCCCAGTGTGTTTGGGGAAGGGATAGGGCACAGGTTAGGGCGGTCTGGAGACCCCTGCAGAGCACAGAGGGCAAGGAGGGGCTGAAACCGACAACGAGTTTTTTGAAGGAGATAAGGGAATGGGGAGAAACAGGGTCATTGGCAAATACCCCTCAGCATTTGCCAGCAAAGGTCACGATACTATTGGAGTTGAGGGGGGCGCGGACTTTCCCTGGCTTTTGGGGGATAGGTCACACCTGGGATTCCTTCCTGGGGTCTACTCAGTCTGGGATTCCCTTGTCCGTTTTCAAAGAACTAATATACTAATATTCCCTTCCCCTTCGCAAGCCTCCGCCTTGGCTATTTATCAGAGGTAGTTACATGGGGGTCTAAGTCCCTAGGATGGGATGGAAAGGGGGAGGGGTCCTGTGGGAAAAGCACCAGTTGAATCTGGCCTTGGTCCTATTTTCCCACAGCTTAAATTAGAAACACCAACGCTGTAGTCTTCAGTGATTCTTCGTTTCTCTATCAATTAACCTTAGTCACTGATGGGAGGGAAACTGAGGCAGGGACCGGGGCACAGTGCGATCTGCATTCAGGCCTCCCCCGCCCCCCGCCGCATTGCCGGCCCCCAAAGCGAGCGGTTCCCCCGCCCTCGGGGAGACTCGATCTCTCCAGCGGGCCGGGGGCGGGGGCGGGGCCGGGGGAATCCCAGCTCCATATTAGGACAGGAATCCTCCGCCGCAGCCGCGGCGGCGGGCGGGGCCTGGCGGCCTCCGCGCCGCTCCGCGAGCTCCCCCCGCGGCTCCCGCAGGGAAGAGGGGGAGGCTGCGGAGAAGCGAGGGGGCCGTACTGGGTCCTCCGCGACTGCTGCACCTACCAGGGACCCTTTAACTCGGTCGGGCTCTCCTCCACGCCTCCCCCCAACCCTCTCCCCATCTTCGGCGCTAAGATTCCTCACTGTCTCTCCATCTTCAACTCTCCACATCCCACCCATCAGTTCTTTAAATCTTATTGCATGCTAGGGAGCCAGTCCTAGGTTCCTGCGCCCCTTAACCCCCTAAGGTTCCCCTTCTGTTCCATCACGTCTTTCTTTTATCATTGTCAGGGTCGTGTCCACATCTTGTGGCCTTTGCTTTATATCCCCCTATCTTTTTTCTGTATTCATCATAGACGAATCTCTCTACAGGGGAATTGGGATGCCTCTCTTATCCCCAGGATCCCATAAAGGGAGAAGGCAGTGGTCTAGAAGACATTTTTACCTGAAAACTTATTTGAGGGAGCAGGGTCATATATAAAATACTGAGGGGCTGGAAATGAAGCCACATAAAAATTGAGGGAGAAGGGTTGGCCTGATTGTAGAGAGTCACCCGGGAACAGTGGATATGAACTTCGACACCAAGAAGAAACGTTTGGGGTCAAGAACTGTCCAATCCTCATTGAAATAGGTGATAGCAAGACAAGCAACGTGGGAGGAGAAGAGACAACTAAGGATAAGGATGTCGTAGAAGAGGGGTTTGAGGCTGTGGAGACCCTGTCCTGATTGTCCTGTGCCATTTTGGCAGAGATTGGGTCATCCACACAAACCATCCTAAGGTCAGTGGCAAAACTGAGGAGGGGGAAATGGTGTGCATGTGTCTGTCTTCAACACTGTGGACCCGGATGTTGGAGAGATGGCCCCTTTAGGATGTATGTCTCGGTTGCATTTTTCATCTCTAACTACCAATGTCCCTACTCCCCTCTCCCTCAAGTTTCTGTTCCCCTCATCTTTGGACTCCCCAGGGCAGGCCTCCTGTTTTCGTCATCTACTGACTGGGAGACATTCTTGGCGCTCCTCCATAACAAGAGCGGTCTATTGACCGGATCCTGTCCGGTTCCAGCAGTCTGAGCAGATCCACAAGGAAAGAATGGTGCTCTCGTCGCTGTCCATGGTGCTGAAAGGATTGCCATACAAGTCACGTTGACTATGGCCACCTGGAACAGCCAAGCAGGGCTCAAGTCAATACAGGCCTCAGGGTGAAGCCCCCTGTTAGCTGACCCCTTCTTGTCTGAGAATAAATGGGTGGGGGTTGCTAAGGACCAAGATTTCTGGGTCCTGGAAGTTAAGTAAGCAAGGGAGGAGAATTGGGCTCAAGGGAAGAGTCCTTGGATTTTTCCAGGAGAATGGACTGGGGAGAAGGCACTTCAGAAAGCAAGAAGGGTCTAGAAAGGGACACGGGAGGGGCGGAGGAGGGCTCATCCTAGTTCGCCCACTCTGATTCAAGTTGAGAAGCTCTGTATGTCTCCTCTCCCTAGGCCAGCTCCCACTCCTCTTGCCTCCCACCTCCGTGGAACTATTTTTAACTGTGCAGAACCAAAAATAGCTTGGCAGCAGCTTCGGGCCGTGGGAGAGAAGCTATTTATATCACCAGTGACGGTTCAGAAATAGCAAGCAGGAGGAGGGGGGCGGCTGGCAAGCTAGAGAGCTCCTGGCCGCTGCTAAAAATACTGTCAGTGTGAGTCATCCTGGCCTGGCTGAGTCACCCCACTCCCCCCAAGCGGCAGGCAGCAGCAGCAGCAGAACAGACTAAGAATTGGGAACCTGTGAGGGGGCATCATTGTCCATGGGCTATTGGAAAGTGGGAGAGGGGCTTCAGGTGTGTGGGTAGAAGGAATGGGGGAGAGGAACAGGAGCCTCTTTGCCAAACCTACTGGATGAGCATGCAGTATCCCCAGTTATGCACTATTACTGGAGGATGCTTGGACAATTTGAGAGAGGGAGCCAGTGTGTGTGGGTGCACATGTGTGTGTGACACACACACACACATACACACACACACACACACAGAATGTTTGCTCCCTAGATTGAGACTGTACATCCCTGTGTGTCTGCATCTGAGCCTGTTAGTCTGAACATGTCTGCAGGTTCCATGTGTATGCATGTATTTTTGTAGCTGTGTGTGTATCTCTGTGAATCTGTGTATTTGCCGATGTTTGTATCTATGTGCATCTTTTTAAAAAGTCAAGACCTTCCTATATTTTATATAGTTCTTCTGTTTGTGCCTGCGTATATTTACATTTACAGTTTCCTGTATGTCTCTCTGTGTGTTTGTGTCCCTCTCTGAGTCTACTCTCCTTTCAGCATCTGAGGGTGTGTGTGGACTGTGCTTCTCCAGGTTCAGTATACCTTTTGTTGCCCTCTCTAATGTCCCTTGTTGGTCTCTTGCACCATTTATCCTTTGCTCACCTCTCTCCACCCAGCATCTTCCTCTCTTTCCAGTCCTTACCCCCCAACCGTGTGCAAAGTTCTCTTTGTCACATGCAGTTTCTAGTAAAAACATGGAGGAAAGGAACCCCACATGAGCACTCCCCTTTCTCTGGAACCATCCTGATCCTTCCTGGCCTGCAGGAGTAAGTGGTTTTCCATCACTCCATATTTGGGGAGCTGAGAGAAGAGAAGGGCTTTCTTTAGTTCTAAAAAAAAATTCTGGTGTGGGCACAGTCATGTGTAGCACGCACATACACACATAGAGAGAGACACACACAGACACACAACTGAGAGAATGAGAGAGAAAAAAATATCAAGGTCCCTTCTTTACTGAGCAGAGCTCGCATCTGTTGCCATGGCAACCCGCCCACTCCTTCCCCGAAAAATCACCAAGAAGAGGTGATGGCATCGAGGAGGGATTGGCTGATTCCTTTCTTTATTATTTTTTCCGAAAAAGGCCTTTTTATAGCGAGAACGGGCCATAGGATCCCTTGACTCTGTCTTGCATAGCTTTATTGGGAAACTAGGGGGACATCGTCCCTCAACCTCTGTTACAGAAGAGGTGTATCTTTTCCAGAGACTTCCAGGAGGATGACCTCCTGGGAAGGAATTGGAAGGTGGTTGTGGAATCTGTTTCTTCAGAATAGCATGGGGACTCCTGGACAGTTTCCTGAAGATTTGGGGCAAGGATCTTGACAGAGGGCCTTCTACATATACCCTGTTGTTCTCTGGATAAATATGTCCATGAGAAAGAAGAAGAAGGATGAAGCGAAGAGAAGAAAAGGAGAAGGAGAAGAGGGAAAGGAAGAGAGGAGACATAAATGAATCATTTGGTGGGGCTTCAGAGAGGATGGAAAGATGACAAAGGACGCCAGCACTCAGTGGTCCTCAGATCAGATGGGTGGGCAAGAAGGCTCAACATCCATCATGCAACTGGTGGTGCTGCATGTCACTAGATTGCAGCTATGACTGTTTAATTTGAGCTCCAGGGAAACTAGGGCCATAGGGGAATGTTCTAGGGGAGCATAGACACTCACCTCTCCTGACTCCTGTTCCAGCCTGAGTCTCAGAGACCTTCTCCAAGCCCTGGCCACCGGCCACTGAAGCCACAGTACTCCCTCCAGTGAACTATATCCTCCTGCCAAATGACTGGAAGATGGAAAGAAGGAATTCCTCATTTCTTCCTGTACTAGACCTGCTACAGAAATGGGGTCACTCAGGGCTGGGGATTCCGACCAAGAATCTGACTCTGTGAGAGATACCTCCCACTTCTGGCAAGTTGCCACCACCCTCAGCAGGCAAGGGCATGGCCTGGTGGGGGTGGGGTGGACAACAGGTGCAACTCTACTCAAAGTTATGGAGGAGAGGGATGAAAACATTTCACTGACCTGCTAGACAGGCTCTCATGACCAGTCTGACTGATATTATTATACTAATTTGAGAGATGGTAAAAGCAAGGATCAGAGATGGACAATGACTTAAGTAACAGAGCAGGCATTGGTGATGCTGAGCCTTAAGCCCAGCTCCTGCCTCCCCATCCAGCCATATTCTCCTGCACCATGTGGTACAGCAGGAGCCTAGACACTGTGGTCCACGCGCTGAATTGGCCCATTACATCTTTTTGTAAATAAAGTTTTATTGAAACACAGTCACAACCATTTCTTTAATTATCATCTATGGCTGTTTTCACACTACAATGGCAGTGTTGAGTAGTTGCAACACAGACTCTATGGCCTCCAAAGCCCCAAATATTTACTATCTGACTCATTACAGAAAAAGTTGGCCATTCTTAGAGTAGAAGGTGAGTTCGCCCAGAAAGATCTCCACTTTTTCTCTCCCTCTTTCTCACGCAGAAAACTCTCTGAACCAAGAGCATATCAAACCGTCATTTCCTCTCCCTTTTCTCTCCCAAGTGCCATGGAGAAGTAATGTCCTTAAGGACAATTTACAGGACAGAGATTGGGCAACCCTGTGGGCCAGGCTCCCGTCAACTTCTAGCCCCCTTTGTGGGTGTGCAGATGAGGCCTTCCACATTCGTTCCCATGGCAACATGAGTTGGAACTGGTGTAGAAGAGGCAGGGTACTGCATTCCACCCCATCCCAACTCCAGCCCTCAGGACTGCATTTCGGGAAGAGGGATCTGTCCCAAGTTGGTGATTAAGTTATTGTCAGAGAGACACATTTTCCTTATGGGAAGAAAATGATGGTAGTGTGGGATCTCAGGCCTTTTGAAGCCTCCAGTCTACCACAGGGAAGAATCTCTACACTACTTTCTTGGAGAGGTTAAGTAACTTGCCCAGGGTCACACAGCGAGAAGGAGGTAGATCTAGAATTAGGACCCAGGTTTCCCAACTTCTACGTCTTTCTGCTTTGTTTTTAACTAGATTGTTCTTTTGAATTGGTGGGTTTGAAACCACGTAAAGGTCTTCTGACAGATTCTCTCATCCCCTCCCCAGGTCCCGTGTCTATGTAGGGAAAACATAAACGTCCTGGGGAGCTGGTTTTCTGAGCGAGCGGCTGTGCTGTCTCCAGCTGCATCCTGGCAGGCTGTTTTTCTTCTCTTAAGGCCTTTTCGTGATGCTATCACTCCCTCAATCCTACTAGCACATGGAAGCATTCAGAACATTTTATCTATTTATGGTTATGAAATCAACAAATCCCGTGTAAAGCGGGTGGACGTTGCAAATACACTGAAATGGTCAGGGACGGGGGAGTGGGCTGAACGGGAGAGGTGAGGGACATAGAGCTGTGGAGGGGGTGGGGGGGGAAGAGCGGAACCTGAGTGGGAAAAGAGGTTGGTCTTTGGGCAAGGCTGAGAAGGGAGGACTCAGGAGTGGGGTGAGGAGCGGCCCCTGTTCTAAAGAGAAAAGGAAAATCGACCCTCAAAACAACAACAACAACAACAAAAAACACTTTGAGAGTGCACAGCAGCGTGGAGGAGGTGGGGTGGAGGGCGTGGGCCTCGCCCTCCAGGAGAAGGGAGTCAGAGACAGACCCTCAAGCATGCATTTCCAGGGGCCTCCCCAGCTGTTGAATTCCTTCCTGCCCTGCTGGTCTTCCACTGGGGCCATCACCTCCTCCCTGGGCCCCCAGAGCCCCCCATGCCGCCCACATCCTCCAGTGTCACCCATGCTCACTTGTCTGTCTCCCCACCAGCATCTGCTGCTGATTTCCATATTCCCAGCACCCAGCATGGCCGGCATGGGGCAGGGTCTGAGGTGCTGAGGCCACACGGGCTACGTACATCAGAGGGCTGAGCGGGGACTGCACTCTGTGGTGATGTGAGAGGCCTGGCCTTGAGCGCCCAGAGCCTCCAGGCTGGTGAGAAAGAGAGGACTCCAGCAAGCCTTGGAGGGGAGACTGCTGCCAGGCAGGCATGCGGGCGTCTGGGGGCGAGGGCAGAGTACGTGCAGGGGAGGGGTTTGAGCTGGGGGCGTGACCGTGACCCGCGGAGCAGGCTGCGCTGGGCAGGCCGGGTAGGTGGGATGGACTGGGGAGTGCAGCCTCATGAGAAAGTCTATGCAGTGACAGGCAGCCACGAATGAGGCCAAGGGTGTGTTCACAGAGGGCAGAGCCCCCATCTGGACCAGGAGGTTTGGCTCCAGCTGTGCTGGGATGGTACTGAGATGAGTGCTCAGGCCCAGCCCTGAGCAGAGGAGTGGCCAGGAGCTTGTAGGCTTGACCCAGACCTCCCCCAGGTCTGCAGCCATGCCCCACCCACCTCTTCCAGCCTGAGCCCAGCTGCCTCCTGCCCTCCGCAAGCTGTCTTTGCACCTTCTCTGCCCTCTATGGGGTGGTATTTGCCATCCCCTGTGCCTGGTTCATCTCATTTTCCTGATGTCTCACCTCCAACATCACCTCCTCCAGAAAGCCTTCCTTGATTTTCCTAAGTCCAATCCTAGGTCACAGGTTCCCAGGCACCCTGCACCTCTACCAGCTCTTATTGCCAGAGCAGCTTTGCACTTCTTTTCAGGGGTGAGTTGATCTCCTGTAGCCACATGGCTGGGAATGGTCTGCTCTGTTCACCAGTGACTCCCTGGCATGGAGCAAGAAGCCCATAAATATTTGTAAGAAAAGCTTAAAAGATGGAAGAGTGGAGATATTTAACTCAGAGAAGAGAAGACTTAAAGGGGGGTGGGCTGGCATCTTTGGCTATCTGAAGGGCCATGGAGAGGTGTTGGGAGTAGCAGTGGTCTATGTGGAGAGGAGAGGCTGGCTGGAGGGGCCCAAGGCAGGAGGGGGTGAAGGCTGCATCAGGCTCTAGGCTGAGTTTTTGTGACCCTTAAATTCTTGTGTCTCAGTTTACCACCTGTTCCACAGAGATGAGAGGAGAACGATAGCCCTGCATCAAGGGCTCAATGCAGGAAGTCGGAGAGCTCAAACGCTCCGAACAGAGTCTGAGGCATACAGGAGCAAAAACGTGTATTGGATGATGGGACAGGAACTGTCATGATTTTAACTTGAAAAATGCGACCCTGAGCAAGGCACTGCAGATTCACCTGGGCTGCTTTGGCGAGTGTGAGCACTGGCCCCTTGCAGCTCTGTTCTGGGCTCCGCTGAGATAACTAGATGGAGTAGGTTAAGTGGGGGCTGGGGCAGCTCCAGAAAGGACAGAGATGGCAGTGGGGTCCTGGGGAAGCCAAAGGAGGCACACAAAGTGACCCCAACAGCTTGTGCTTGGGCTTCAGTGCACCCCTCCCTGGGCCTCAGTGGGCCTCCCACGCTGCCCCCTAAGTCCAGGAATGGAGAATGGGCTCAGCTCCAACACACTCTTCAGGATCAGCAACTGAGCTCCCCTGGCGAGCTTTCTAGAAGCCAACCCAACCATGTTCGTTCCCAGATGGACCCTCATGATCCCTGTTAATGCCCATTACCAAAAGCCCCCCTGCGGGTGCCTCCCCTCTCCCCTTCTATTCACAGCTGCCTGGGCTTCCACTTCAAGTCTGTCCATGATGTCATCTGAGTGCACCTGGAGATGTGAGCACTTACAGACACAGCATATACCTGCGCCTTATGTACCGGGTGCAGGTATCAACTTGCTAGAACCTCACAGCGCCCCTCTGATGTATGGGCTGATTACTCCCATTGGCCCTCGGCCAGTAGAGAGGGTGTCTGCAGGGCATGGTCCATGGGACCCCAGGAAAGACTGATGGGGTTTTAGGGTCAGGGGATCAGAGGTGAAGAGTAGGCCTTGGCCACGGCAGGAGGGGAGCCCTAGGAGGGATCAAGGAGAGACCCCAAGAGCAGGGAGGATGAGGCTCTGCACCCCTGTGAGCACCAGAACTGCAGAGAATTGGCTGAATGACAGGAAAAAGGGAAGAGCAGCAGTGGCCTGTTGATGGAGCAGCTTCTGGAACCAGGAAGGAATGAGCACCGGGTAGGCGGGAGGGGACACCAGGAAGCTGCAGAGGAAAGAACCATCTGGTTGAAGGGAAAGCTCCCGAATCGCCCCCAGCCCCGGCAGGGGTGGGCAGAGGCGCCCTCTGCCAAAGATTCAAAGCTCTGGGAAGAAGAGGAGGTGAGCTCAGCGTGGATGTCAGCAGATTGTTTGATGCAGTGGAACAGTCCTGGACAGGAGGATCAGGAAACGTGGATTCTGGTCCTTGTTTTGCCACCAGCCCTCTGGGGGTGTCATGCAAGCCCCTTCTGTTCACTGGGCCTCTATTTCCCTATTTGCAAAATGAATGAAGGTTGGACCACTTGCCTCCCACCCTGTCACTCCAGGCATCTTTGGGACAGGTTCCACCTAGCCCAGTACCTTCAGGATCTGGAAGTAGAATACTTCAACCCTGAGACCCAGTTTCAGATGGGGATGAGCCCATGTCCCCTAGGGTCTGAAGTCTTCCAGACCAAGTTCTCAGCCCTGGATGAGCAGGGTCACCTTGGGTCCCTGGAGACCAGGCCTGGGAAGACTAGGGGGAAGCAAGTGCCATACTGACCTGCATTTCCCTTCTTTAAACCCAACCCATCTGGGGTTGTTCCTACAGTTTGGTGCCAAGTTCTCAGGGGACTCACCATTGGAGGGGTCCGATGGGGTCCAAAGTGCAAAGCTGACCCCCAGGTCATCCTCAGAGTAATTCACACAGCCTGTGACTGAACTACCATCTCCAGCATTTCTTAGCTTCAGTCTGGTGAAAAACAAGTCCCTCTGCAGTGTCCTATAGCCAGTCACTGAGAAACCCCACAGCCTGGTTGAACACCCAATTTTAGAGAATCCAGACACAATTAGAGCAGGAGCTATTTAGAGGTCATCTGTCTTGGGTGACTGAGGCCTAGCGCAGACAACGAAGTGATCCAAGTGACATGGTCATACTTGGGGGAGGTGGATTCTGAATCAGGTCTTTGGCTCATAATGCAGTGACCTTGCACGTGTCTCAAAGGCTGGCATCTGGGGTCAAGGTGCAGAAAAAGAGCCTGGGACCAGAATGCTGGTTGTGGGTCCTAGTCTCAGCAAAAACCACAATGACTTGCTGTATGACCTTGGCAAACTGTGTCTTTCTGAGGGTTGCCTCAGTTTCCCCTTCTGTGCATTGAAGTCTATGACCCTTGGAAGAGCCACTCGAGGCTCCAGGGCTAACTGTTCCAGAGCATGAAACTCTCTCCTTGGCTAAACTTAGAGCCCACAAGTGCTGGACTTGATCAAATCCACTTCTGGGTTCAGAGTGGGGCCTGGAGATTTCTGGAGCCTACGAAGCTCCTTGAGAACTGTCACGCACTTCATGCCATCTTCTGTGGTCCCTGTCAAACACCTCCTCGGTGCTGGAGGGAGAGGACGGTGTCGTCAGGAACAGGCAGGGGTCCCAGGGCCTGGGTCCACATGGCTCTGGGGAGCCCTGCCAGTTCTGAGCAGGCCAGTCTCCATCTGGAAGCCAACTGGCACTTGCCAGCAATCTGAGAAAGGTCTGATTTCAGAAAGTTCCAGAAAGCTGGTGGCTACAGGAAGCCGTCAATGGAAGCAGACATTTGTAAGTAGCAACTTGTTTGGTTGATTATGGAGTCGGTGGGAACCAGAAGCTTGTCCAGAGTGAACATTGATCCAGAAAGCGCACTTAGGATCTGTGCTGTGCTGGGGAGGAAGAGGCAGCAGTGCTGGGCAGAGCTGTTTGACCCCTCTGCGGGGTGCAGGGCAGGGGCGGCATGAGGCAGCCACACAGTGTAGCTATCCTCAGCGTTAAGGAACAGGGTCTTGACCTCTGGCTGGGAAGCCAGGCTCCCTCAGCTCTGGCCCTGTGACCCTGGTCGATTACTCTTCTCCTCTGAGCCTCAGTTTCCCTTTTAGTTTAACGAGAGGACTGGACCTTCCTGGGATCCTAATCTGGCTCTAGACTGAGCCCAAAGAGAAAAAGATTAAGGCTGGAAGCTGAAGGGTCGCCCAGAGGGCAGCAAAGTCCTCACCTGGCGATGTCACTCTGTAGCCTTGTCCAGAGGATCCCCAAGCGCGCTAGGCCTGGCATCTTGTTTCCTTCCAAGGTTCCTACAGGAGTCTCCCCTGTTCGGGGGGTAGGGTTGGGCGAGGGGCAAGGGCAGGACCTCCTCTCTCCTTGGTTGAATGTCCCCATAGTGGTGGAGGGCGCTAGGATGGGGGGGGGCGGGGAGATGGCGCCGGGGTCTTCCCGGGGCCCGCCCGCCCAATGCTCGCGGCTCGGGGGCGGGGGCAGCTCCCGGGCTCTGGCGGAGCCACCACTCCGCCAGTTGCCTTAAAAAGGCGCCAGCGCGCGCGCATCAGCAGAAGGGTTGCGGCTCTCTTCCAAAATAGGCAAGAACTGGGAGGCCGCGGGAGACGAGCTGCGAGGAGCTCGGACGTCACCCGGGGCCTCCCTCCCCCCGCCCCCCGTCTGCATCACATCTCCATGGCAACGGCGTGCCGCGGCCGCGGATGAATGAGCTGCAGCAAGCAGAGGAGCGCGCAGGGACGCTCGCTCCCTCCCTCTCTGGCGTTCCCCCGCCCGGGGAAAGGATGCAGACTCGGCCTGGAGGAAGGGGAGCCCTCATTTCCAAAAAGGCCCCAGGACTCGTTCATTCTCCATTGATCCTACTGCGTCCCGGTAACCCGGGACCTGCTCAGCGCGGGGATCCCAGGTCCTTTGGTCAGGGCTCCTCGGCCTCCAGGACTCCCCTCTACCCGCATCTCCTCCCAGGGTCAGTTCTCTGCTCCCCAGGCCTGCGGGGAGACAGACATTCAGTGGCTTAGCGCCACCGCGTGGCCGACGAAGGCCCTGCCTCAGGAGTGTTGTGACTGGGAGTGTCGCCGTCTATGTCGCCCTCTGGCGTTTGAGAGAGGGAAGAGCATAGAAGAATTCAACAACCTTCATAACAGAGCTTTAATTCAGAAAGATATTAAACGATATTCGTAGTTAACGTTTAGTGAGCGCTCGCGAGTGTCAGGCACTGAGACACTAAGCTCTTTTCCCGTGTCATTTCATTTCACTCTTACAGCAACGCCATAATGCAGAATACTGTTACCATTTTCCAGGTGAGGGAAACAGGCTAAGTGGAACTTGCATAGGATCCCACAGCAGGAAGGGGTAGAATGGGCTGTTGAATTCATCATCACAGAGGGTGAAGCGCTCATGACCCCTCACTTCCTTACCCATGGTCACTAATGATCAACCTCACATTCTTTCGAGATAAGCAGGACAGTGTGCATTAAAATTATTCCCGTTTCACGGGGCGCGGTGGCGCACACCTGTTATTCCAACGTCTAGGGAAGATGAGGAAGGAGAATTGCGAGTTCAAAGTCAGCATCAGCAACTTAGTGAGGCCCTTTGCAACTTAGTGAGACCCTGTTCAAAATAAAAAATTTAAAAGGTTGGAGATGTGGCTCAGTGATTAAACGCCCCTGGGTTCAATCCCTGGTACAAAAAAAAAAAAAATCCATTTTGCAGATAAGAAGACTCAGAGAAGTGAAAGGCAATGCTGAATATTTCAGACAGTCACAGATGAAGCCCTAGTCCAGAAACCCGATCTAGGGATTTTTTGGATGAGGCGACTGAATGAAGGAGTTGGGCCACCTTTCTCCTCTGTAGGAGAGAGTGAGGAGCTCTTCAGGGGCCACTCTTCCATTAGCAAGCCACAGTTCTACTTGAGGAGAGGGGCAGGAAGTCCCCCCTCTCCCCTAGGGCTTTGAGTGTTCACAGAAGTGGGGTGCCCCAGTGACTTCCCTCCTTCCGTGACTATCTATAATTTTGCATCTACTACGTGCTGTATTTGGTGTTGCTGTCTTAAATGGAACCCTCCTGCCTATGGTGGACCCCTAGCATTCCTCTCCTGTGGGGGTGAGAGAAAGGCTGCCTCCTCCTGCTTGCTGATTTGAGTCACCTGCCCTACTTCCCAGGCAGTGTCTGTTCTTGGTCTACTGCTCCCTTGTTTTTCCTGCAGAGGTGCTGACTCCATGCAAGTCTTTGGCGCTGTTGGTGATTTGTTCTCTCCAGCTTGCATGTGGGACATCCCAGTGTACATTACTGCCCCGTTTTGCTGTAAACTTTGGACATGTGATTTTGGTTTTGTTATCTAGTTGCTGTTTTTAAGTGGAGATTCAAAACACATGCCTTTGTTGCCGCTGCGTTCTTCTCTGTTATTCTTAACTAACACCCTTGAGGATGTCAGTGGTTCTGGTACAAACCACCAAAGGAATCCAAGGGGCTGTGGTCACCATTTATAAAGCTCCAGGTAAAGACACAGCTGCCATTGTGACTTAGAGTTTTGGGGAACTTTCAGTGAACCATCAGCTACAGGGCATGTTGGTCCCCACGTGTGACACTAAATACACTTAACAGCACTGAAAAAATAGCTCGCTTTGGAGAGCACTTGCCTAGCATGCGTAAGGGCCACGGTTCAAATCCCCGGCCCCTCAGGCGGGAAAAAATAAATACACTTACCAGATCCTGGACTTCAATGTCTGTCAGTGACCATCTTGCCCTACCAAAGAGAATGCCAACTCATTTGCCATCTCTGCTTCATCTTGGATGGCTCTTCTGTGTTCCCTCCTTAGTAGGATTTGTTGCCATTCTGGCAAAGTAGAAAGGGCTAGAGAAATCCATCCAGAAGTGACCTTCATCTAGACTCCCTGGATGTGTCCCCAGGTGGCCTTTTCCTATCATTTCTTTCAGCTACTAGGTGATACTGGATTGTTTCCTGATGCTAACTACAGTTTCCCTGGCTCGGAATGTGTTTAAAGGTGTCATATGGACCCTCCCTGCCTGCCAGCATTAGTGTTCTCTGCAGTGGCAGTGGCTCTAGGAAGTCCACAGGCTACCTCAGTAGAATCAGTTGGTAAATTCCCAGTCTATTCACTGGTTCACCATCAGGTTATGAGTCCAAGTGTAGTTTCCCACCCATCCTACATCTGTCCCCTAGGGACTTCCAGGGATATACTCCACGCTCAAGGTTTTAACTTCACACGAGAGGGGGAGGGACACAGGGATGTGGCCTCAGCTGTGACCTTCCATGGCTAGTTAGTTCTACTTTCTACCTGAGAACTATTTCAGGAACATTTTCAATTGGAGCTATCTCTAGAAAATTCTTACAAGCCAACACTATTTCACATGGTACAGGTAGTCTACTGGTTGAAGATAAATGTTTCCATATTATTTCTATCGTCCTTTGAGTCAATCCTTGTGGCACTGTATCCATTCCAATTGGTTAGTCCTTAAGGTCTTGTATCAGTTAGCTATGGCTTTGTAACAAACAATCCCCAAACACAGTAGCTTCAAATACTAACCATTTATTATTGCAGGCAAGTCTGTGCATCAGCTGGGCAGTTCTTCTGGTCTCAGATGTGTTCACTTAATGTACTATGGTCAGCTGTGACTTGGGTAGGCAACTCTGCTGATCTTGGTTGCAGTCTCTCACCATTGGGGGTCAGCTGGCTCTAGGCTGTTCTAGCATAATCTGGAAGGGGACTGGTCTCTCTTCCTTCAGAGTCTAGTCCACAGGGCTTGTCCACATGGAGGTGGCAGGGTTCCTAGAGAGAGGTAGCATACAAAGCCTTTTGGGGCCAAGGTATGAGACTGGCATAGTGTCACTGTCTCCATGTTCTGTTGATCACACAAGCCACAGGGTCAGCTCAGACTCAGAGTTGGAAAAGACTACATTGCCACAAAGCGAGGGGTGCAGGTCCAGGAAGGCAATAATTGGGTCCATGAGGGCCGTTAGCCTACCACAGGCCTCGTGGTTTCTCTGTGACAGCTAATTACAGTGACAATGAATCATGGCTGCTCAAACTTTGATTTACAGTAAGGTCATTATCCCATTCATCCCTAGCATTAGTTTTTCCCAACATATTTTAAACAGTTTCTGGATTTTTATTATCGGACTTCACAACTGCTGCCCACCCATAGAGAAAATAGAATCCGCAGACATTCAGAAAGATAGCAGCTAGAAGGCTGCTCCATTCAGCCCCCACCACCCATGCACCATGAGTTCTGCAAGGAACAGAAAACCCTCTCGAAGTGACTTAAGAATGGCTAAATGTAGTATCTCATATACAGGGAAATCCAGAAGAAGGGCGATTGATTTGGAGTTTTGTTCCATCTGTCTGTTCTGCTGGGCTTGGGGTGTGGTCTACCCCTTGGAAGGGAGCAAGTTGACTTTGGTAGTTCCAAGACTTGTGACCTTGCACAACAATATCCGGAGGAAGAGAGAGCAGGTCTTTCTACTCCTGGGTCTCTTTCTTAAAAGAGAGGGAAGTCCCCCTCAACATCACCATTACTGGATATTTTCCTTCGCACTTCCACACCTTCTCTCCACCCTTCTCTACCTTGCTCCACTTGGGCGCTGCCGTCTGTGCAATGGTGTCAGTGGGCTGCCACACCATTTTGTTGGCAGGTGATGTGGTCAATGTTGGCAGGAGACTGGAAGGCAGGAGGAAAGTGAGGTGGAGGTGCCCAGTCACTCTGGCTCCACCTCTGCTGGTTTGCCATGGGTTGGCATCTCTCCAGAGAGGACCCTCTGTGAGTTGAGGCCTAGGTGTGGCGAGGGCCCTCCACTATTGCTGGTCTGGCCTTTGCCTCTCTAAACCCACACCTTGTTGATGATCCTGTTCTTCCAGTTGGAGTGTGTCCTCTGCTTTCTGTTGGGACCCTGACCAATCCTCTCCCCCACAAATCCTTCCTGATTGACTAGAAAGTGAGGAAGTTGTCCATTCCTGAAAAAAAGGAAGAAACAGCAATGTAAAATGAATGTAGAGGAAATGATAAATAAAATCCAACATAACTGATGTTCCCAAGGAGGAAGTCAGCAAATAATGCAATAGGAAAACATGAAAAGATATCATATTGCACTTTTGTAAGATAGAGAGTGACCTTTACTTATATAAAAATAACTCATAGATCAAAAAATGTGGCACATCCCAGAGGAAAGGAGGTATCACGTGACAGGAGGAATCCTTGCTGTAGTGGATTTCAACACACAGAGGATGTTTCCTGTGGGCTGCCACAGGAAACACAAAGCAAAGCAAGACCCACTGTGTACAAAGGGAAAACACTACTCTTTCATTCAACAAATGTTTATGCTAAGCCAGGCGTAGTGGTGCACACCTGTGATCCCAGCAGTTTAGGAGGCTGAGGCAGGAGGATCAAGAATTCAAGGCCAACCTCAGCAACTTAGCAATGCCCTGAGCAACTTAGTGAGAAAAAAAGTCCTGGGGATGTGGCTCTGTGGTTAAGTGCCCCTGGGTTCAATCCCTGATACAAAAAAGAAAAAAAAAAAAAGAAAATGTTTATGCTATATTCTGCTATTCTGCGAGTGTACAAACTAGATGAAGCTCTCAGTCCTTGAGAGGTTTATTTTCTAGTAAGGAGGTAGACCAAACAATGGGCATAATGTATAAGAATATTAGAAGATGCTTAATTTATGAAAAAATAAAAAGTAGATCGGGTTCGTGGGACTGGGAACTCTGAGGTTGGATTTTAAGTGGATTATGGTAGAGAGGATCTTGTTGCCAAGTTTGGAGACTGTATGGTGGGTCATGTTACACTTCATAAGAAATAATTCACAATTCTTCGTTGTTTATAACAATAAAGGTGTTTCTCTTGCTCAAGCTATTTGTATTGATAAAGTGCTCCATTCCACACCTCTCACCCAGGCTGAAGAGTCTCCATCACTTGACAGATCTTTGGTGGCCATATATCTTAGCCCCTTTGGTGATGTGATAACAGACCATCTAACATCAGAGAGTTTATGAACTCTTTATTTCTTATAATTAGTGAGGTTGGGAAATCCAAGGTCAAGAGGTCCACGTCTGGTGAGGGCCTCTGTCCTGCAGTATCCCATAATGGAAGGCAGAGGGAAAGGGCATAGGAGCAAGAGGGGGCGGAGCTCACTCTTCTGACAAACGCACTCTCACAACAACATCGTTAATGACCCTGAGAGCAGAGCCTCAGACCTCCTCGAGGTTCTGCCTCTGCTGCGTGGGGATTAACCTTCCCACACGGGGACTTCGGGGGACACATTCAAACCCAGCACCACAACGGGAAAGACCGGTCCTCTTAAGGACATCTGCCCAGAAGGGCTGCATGTCACTTCCACTCATGTCGGTCCCCTGGGCCAGAGAAAGTCATGTGGCCACGCACAGGGGCAGCGAAGTGCAGCCGCACCCTTGCCCAGGAGGAGGAGAAGCTGATCACCAACAGGCGACTCGCTCCTTGCTGTGCACAGGACACACGCACCTCCTCCGTGGAAAACGGGCCAGACCACATCCAGCTCACATTTCAGGGGTTCGACACAGCGATGTGGAGACCCATGAACCAGAAGATGGGTTATTAGCTCTCCCACATCCGCTGTGTGGTGCGCGGGGGTGGGACCATTCCAATCAACAAACACGCCCACTCGGTCCGGGAGCCTCTTTCTCCCGGTGAAGATCGGTCTTTCACCGGGCCTTGAAACTAGAGCAGCTTCCTTGCTTATAGTTCTTGTGGCTCCTCGCTCTGATCTCTGGGAAATTCTCTCTTTTACACTATGCTCCTTGGCCGGAGCAGAAGTGGATCCTGGGGAATATATTTTCTTTTGAGGATGAGTTACTTTCTTAGTCCATTGACTATGGGGAGGAGTCCCAAGTTTTGCCCTGAGTCTTGACACAATCATGAGCTCTCTTTTAGTCCAGGCTTTTGACCCTTTAACTCTCCTAAAAACTTAGGTCAGTTTGTGCTGTTATAACAAACCACTTGAGATAGGAATTTATAAATAATAGAAATTCATTTTTGTGCAGTTCTGGAGGCTGGGAAGTCCAAGACCAAGGCAGGTTTGGCATCTGGTGAAGGCCCAGTCTGTCCTTCCAAATGGTGCCTTGGATGCCATATCCTCCCACGGTAGAAGGCAGAAGAGCCAAAAAGGGCATAGGCTCCTTCCCTCCAGCCCAGGCAGAAATCCATGCCAAGGGCCATTTTGCCCCTTTAAAAGGATTTACTGGGAGCCACATCCTTAGTTGGACTTTTACTCCAACACAGGGGATGGCATATGCACCATCAAAATCCCTGGATTGAATAACATGTCCCAGAGGTAAGGGTTTTACTACTGCGTGCCAAGAGAAGCCCTCCTCCTAGGCCCGGGGACTGGTTCCCCATGGACAGCCGATCTCTGAGCCAGGCCACAGGTTCCAGCTGGGCCAAGGCAGAACTCCAAGGAATATTTCTGCTAGGATGGGCTGCGAAGGCAATTTTCTCAGTGGCTCAGAGCATCGTGGATGTATTCTGAGCCACATCACAGGCCCATCATGCAACACGTCAGCTCTTTTTCCTTTGGCTAAAGTGACTCACAGTCACAGCTAACCCCCAGGCGGGAAGTGGGGATGTGCAAGGCCACTACAAGCTGGGAAGGAAGGGAACGGAGCCCCAGCTGCCAACGGCAGCAGCGACAGCCACAGATGCTACTGCGGGAATCTGGGGGAGAGGTGGTGGTGACCTAACCAGGATGGCGGCTGAGAAATTGAATCATGCAAGGAGTGACCCAGTTTGTGCCTTTTCTGAAGGCAGAGTCAACAGGATTTAGTGAAGGATGGGATTTGGAAAAACAGAAAGAGAGGAATCATGAATGATTCCTGAGCAATCAGAATGATGGCATTTGCGCTGAGTTTGTGGGGAAGTTAAGAGGTCAACATTGGACACTGACCATTAGAAACCCAAGGGTAGCTGGGCATGGTGGAGCACACCTTTAATCTCGGTGACTCAGGAGGCTGAGGCAGGAGGTTCACAAGTTTGAGGCCAGCCTCATCAGCTTAGTGAGACCCTCAGCAACTTATTGAGACCCTGTCTCAAAATTTAAAATTTTTTTTAAAAAGACAGGGACTGTAGCTCAATGGTAAATTGCCTCTGGTTTCAAACCCATGGATGGCAAATGGGGAGAGGGAGATGGAGAGGAAGAGATAAAGAGAGAGAGAGAGAGAGACACCCACACACACACACACACACACCCCAAGGGCAGACATCCAGGAGGAAGGTGGATAAAAAAAAAAAATGGAGTTAGGAGAGAGAGCTGAACTAGATGTAAAATGTGGAGGAGACGCTGGTGTATAAAGCCTAAATCTGGAGTATGACAGGAAAGAGGAGGTTCAAGGCCAGAGACCTAAAAATATGAGGAAGCAGAGAGAGGTTTGGAAAAGGAGAGCCGGAAGGAGGTCCTGGTGAGACAGGAAGCAAAGCAAAGCAAGTGGAAAGGATTCCCCGAGAGTAACCCAGCATGCCAAGTTTGCTAATAGTTGAGAAATGAGGATTCAGGACTTGGATGACCTTCCCTGTGCTGAGATGAAAGCCAGGTTGGAGTGGGTTTAAGAGGGAATTGAAGAAGAGGAATTGGAGATTGAGTGGCAATAATTTTTTTTCCTGCTAAATGGAGCAAAGACAGTGGTGATAAGGGAAGTGAGATCGGGAGACTTTTTTTTCTTTTTCCTCCTTCCCCCGACCCCAGGGATTGAACACAGGGGCGCTTAACCACTGGGCCACATCCTGAGACCTTTTTTATATTCTGTTTAGAGACAGGAACTCCCTGAGTTGCTGAGGCTGCCTTTGAACTTGTGAGCCTCCTGCCTCAGCCTCCCTAGTCGCTGGGATTACAGGCATAGCCACCAGCCAAGAATGCATGTTTTTCGGGTGGAACTAGGTGTTTATGTGCTGATGGAGAAGGTAGGTAGGAGGCAACAATCAGCGAAGGAAAAAGGAGAGAGTTGCTTGAGATGAGAACATGCTGGATGAGGAACCGTAGCGGAGAACCGGCCTTGGGCAGGCGCCTGGTGGTTTAGACAGCAGGAAGAATGTGCACTGGTGGGTGTAGGTGAAAACCAAGTCGGTGGAAATTCTGATTGCTTCCATTTTGTCAAGGTCATTAGCTGAGATGGAGGGGAGGTGGGAGGGTGGAAGAGAGAGAAGGAACCTGAGACAGGGTTTTCTAGGAGCACGGAGGGAATGGACCATGAGGGCGGAGGGCAGTTGCCGGGCAGCCTGAAGCCTCTACCCGAGGGTCCTGGCTGCAGGTGTGAAGCTGCGAAGCGAGACCGGCAGCATCCGTGTGAGCTCCGGTCACTTCCAGCCACCGGCGCCCCACAGAGCAGGAGGGGAGCTGGATTTTCCCAGAGTTCGCTTTTCCTTCTGAAGCCAGAGTTAAGGACAGGTAGTTAGTGTAGAAATAGGGGGTCGGGTCAAATCGAGGAAATGAAGCCATGAAACCATCTGCCTCTGGAAGTTGGAGACTGCCCCTGGAAGAATGGAATGTCAAGGATCTCCGGAGCCCATTGATTACCAAACTTACCTGCCTTTATCAAGGACTGCAAGCAAGGAGCTGCTAATTAATGCCCCCTGGACCCTTGCCTGCCTGAATCACCTCGGCCCTCCCCCTGCCCATGGCTTCTCACTTAATGCAAAACCAGGCCTAGTCACGTAGGCAGGAAGGAGAGATAAGGGGGAGAGGACTGGAGAACAAAAGAGAATTTAACCTATAAAAGATGGAGGGTGCGCTCACTTCTTGGGACTTTAGAACATCGGCCATGGCCCCCTTCTTCCTGCCGGGAGAAGTCTGCATTATTACCTTTAAATAAAACCTGCTTAATATGCTTGCCTTGGCGTGCTTCTCTAGTGTTCAATCTTCAACATTAGAAGGAGCAGAACTCGTCACCGGTAAACGGTGGTATCACTTCCGCGGTGGATTGGGGCAGGGGCAGGTGAGCCGAGCTAGTCCCACACTGACCTGACCACTTAGGGTGTCATCTGATGGCCTGGCAGTCAGAGCTGGAAGGCCGAAGAGGGAAGGAGCGTGAGATGGAGAACATGGTGTCTGCCTCTGCAGACAGCAGCCCTGCCCGCCCAGGCTGCGGGGAAGCAGGGTCCTTGGTGGATGTCCCACTTTGGTTAGGGACAGACGTGGCAGTAGCTTTGGGGGTGATGGGCTAGGCAGTCCAGCGGGCGCTTGGAAGGGTCTCAGAGGACAGAAGATGACCGGGATTCAAGTGCAAGATGGTGATGCGAGCGTTTAGGCTTCTTGGGGACTCTTCCTAGAAGCTAGGGAAATTGGTGGCAAAAAGCAGAAAAGGGCGATTCTTCTATTAAGTGGCACTGTGAACACTGACACACGAGGACTGGCGCTTTGTGTGTAGAACTCCTCTTGTGTGCGTCGTTTTCCTTGCTGTTGAACAGGGCATCTTTTTTTTGTTTGTTGTGGGGTTTTTGTTTGTTTATTTGTTGGTTGGTTGGTTGGTTTTTTTTGTTTTGTTTTGTTTTGTTTTTTTTGCACCGGGGATTGAACTCAGGGGTACTTGACAACTGGGCCACATCCTCAGGCCTATTTTTTGTGTTTTATTTAGAGACAGGGTATCCCTGAGTTGCTTAGCCCTCGTGGTTGCTGAGGCTGGCTTTGAACTCACAATCCTCCTGCCTCAACCTCCTGAGCCACGGGGATTCCAGGAGTGAGCCACCTCCACCGGCAGATGGCATCGTTTTTACATGGCATTTTCAGTCTTTTAAAAATCTGGTGCAGAGAATCATGGTGACAGAGTATGTTGATTTTTTATTCAATCTCCTTGCCAAACTACCTCTTTAAATCTAATAATTCGTATATTCTGTATGTTTTCCAATGGTTATGTTCTTTTCTGTGTTGTGTAATGTTGAACTGAGGTAAAGATAATAGAAATTTTCTTTTCTTTCTTTCTTTTTTTTTTTTGTATATTACTAGGGATTGAGCCCAGGGGTACTTTACCACTGAGCCACATCCCCAGCCTTTTTTATTTTTTATTTTGAGAAAGGGTCTCACTAACTTGCTTAGGGCTTTGCTAAGTTGCTGAGGTTGGCCTTGAACCTTTAATTCTCCTGCCTCGGCCTCTCTAGTTGCTGGGACTACAGGTACGTACCACTGTGCCCAGCAATAATAGCACTGGTATTCATGATTTCAAAGTGAGAACTTTCAACATTTCCATTCATTTAGTTTGCTCTGTGTGTGTGTGTGTGTGTGTGTGTGTGTGTGTGTGTATGTGCATGTGTGTCGTAGATATTTTTATTGGGTTAAGAAATCTCTATTTCCCTAAGAATTTCTAAGAGTGTTTTTTTTAAATCAAGAGTGAGATGCTGAATTTTAACAAATGCATTTTCTGTTTGTTTATTTATTTATTTATTTATTTATTTATTTATTTATTTATTAGGTACCAGTGATTGAACTCAGGGACACTTGACAAATGAGCCACATTCCCAGCCCTATTTTATATTCTATTTAGACACAGGGTCTCACTGAGTTGCTTAGTGCCTGTTGCTGAGGTTGGCTTTGAACTCACAATCCTCCTACCTCAACCTCCTGAGCCCCTGGGATTACAGGTGTGTGCCACCATGCCCAGCTTCTGTATCTTTATTTACATGATCTTGAGAATTTTATCATTTTGTCCAGTAATATAATGAATTTCCCTCACGTATTTTCCAGTGTAAAAACACCTGTTCTGGCAATCTATTTAACAATTTGCATAGTAAAGTATCACAGAGCTTAATAGAATAAAGCAAGAATGATTCCTCATGATTGTGAGGGCTGGGGATACGGAGCTGAACTGGCTGCCTCCTGTTCCCTGCGGTGTTGACCCGGTCGTGGGTGGTCACTCTGGTATTCAGCAGGTATGTGGTCCTCGAGAGTCCACGATAACTTCAATAACTTCGCTCACACGCTGGCACCTTGGCAGGGATGCCTGGAAGGCTGAAGTCACCGGCCCCCTCCTCCACACCACCTCTCCAGCAGAACCGTTGGGCTTCTGACCATGGCAGATCGGGCTCCAGCAGCAATCTCAAGTGACAAGACGTGGAGCTGCCAGCCTTTCAGGAAAGGAAACTGGCATAGTGTTCCTGCTGCTTGTAAAGCACTGAGACTCCGGGGGAAGTCATGCAGACCCTCAGTAGTTGATGGTAGGCATGTCAAAGCATCTGTGACCACTTCAACCCACTGTCCTTGCACTCCTGGGACAAGTTCAATCTGGTCCAAATGCATTATATTTTTTCACATGCTTCCAGATTCATTTTATTAATATTGTGTTTAGAAATGTTGCATTATATTCACGAGCGATCCTGGCTTCTACCTTTCCTTGTTTACACTGTTCTTGGCAAGCTTTGGTATTGATATTACATCAGAATTATAAAATGAGTTGGAGAATGTTCGCTAAGATTGCATGTTTCAAAAGAGTTTGTTTAAGATTTGCATAATCTACTTCTTGAAAGTTTCACATACATCGCCTGTAATATCATTAGACAGAGTCCATTCTTTGTGGCAATATTTAAAAATCACCAGTTCAATTTCTTTAATGGTTAAGGACTATTCAAGCTTTTCTACTTCTTAAATTCAGTTTTTTTTCTAAATTATAGATTTTATTAATTTGTCCATTTCATATAGGTTTTCTGATGTATTAACACAGTGGGCTGATGGAATTTGCCATTTAAAAATATATTTTATAAAATAAATTATACAAAAAAGTTAATGAAAAAAATAAATAAATGAAAGTTAAAAAAATAAATTATACACAAATACAGCAATGCAAGAAGTATAAATGATCAGGAAGTGGATTCTTGTGTACTCAACTCAGTTTAAGAAATTAAATATTATGAGTACTTTTGAGCCTCCATCTTTGTTCTCCCTTTCAGAGACAGCTAATCCTCTGAGGTTTGGTTAGTCACTCTCTTTATGCTTTTATCACATATGTATGAGCAATACATTGCTTAGTTTTGCCTGTTTTCCAATCTTACATGAATTCAGGCACACTAGGTTTTTGTTTACAATGTGCTTTTCATTCAAGATTTTTTTTAGTTGTATCCATCAGGATCCAATCAGGAGATAGAAACCACACCAGTGATTTCTACAGAGACTCATAAACAAGTAAGCAAGGATTAAGGACTAAGAGGGTTACTAGAGACCCTTAGAGGGTCAGAATTGCAGCTACCTCTAGGCGGAGAAAAGTATGGAAGGAAGGAAGAAAGGAAGGGGGAGGAGCCCCCCCTAAACCCAGCCAAGGCAGAAATTCAGACCTCTCTGGAGAGGGGTTGGCTGTGGCCCACTGCAGGGTAGAGAAGTCCACTGAGGTGCCAGAGGCCAGGGCCAAGAAGCAGAAGGCCACCTGCTGGAGTCTAGGACACCTGCAAAGACACCTGCTGGCTGCGTTTTGGTAGAAAAATGGATAAATGACAGGAACCACAAGGAGAAGCCTCTTCCCCTTCTAGTGTCCCTTCAGTGTCTCCCCTGTTGGCCCAGTGATCCAGCTGACAGAAAGGAAACAGTGACAGCATCCAGCGTCCAGCTCCTTTAACGCAAAGCAAGGCGAAGAACGGACATTCACTGGTAACCAGCACGGGACTCCCTGCGTCCTGGGTGCCTGTACCCCCACCACTCATGTTCATCCTGTGGCATTCCCTTATATGAACACACCACGCTTTATTTACACACAGTCATGTGCTGCACAGCAACATTCCAGCCAATGACAGACCGACTCTCTGTAGGTGGTTCCATAAGACCATATCGCCTAGCAACGTTGTGGTTGTCTTTGAGCACACTATGAGGTTCACACAATGAGGAAATTGCCTGACAACGTGTTTCTCAGGGTAGAGCCCCATCGTTAAGCCGTGCATGGCTGCGTCCAGCTGCTGCTGGAGGGGAGTGCGGTCCAGCATCCTGCCATCATGAGCATGGCCGCTAAGGAACATCCTGTGTGTATCTCCTAATGCACAAGGGCAACAGTGTCTCTAGGGAACAGTGGCATCTGAGCACGGGTGTGCCAGGATATGGCTCTTTTCAGCCCTGGGGATGGCTGAGTGGGACGTGGTATGTCCAGAGCGGCCTGACCAGCTGTCGCTCCTGCAAGTCATCTCCTCCATTTACCCAATAAGCTGATAAAATGATATCATTTTCTCTGTAGTGTTATGTAGGAAATGCCGGGAGGCCCTGCTTCAGGGCGACTGCGGAGTTGGTTATTGGGTTTTCAGGTATTAAGAAAAGTGTCCAATATCATCAATAGTGCCACATCACCCTACAGCACATTGATGTATATTTGTGAACTCTATGAGAGTCGCTCTGTAAACTCACCTACAATTATATTGTCAGGATTGTTGGGGCTGGGGAGATAGCTCAGTCGGTAGAGTGCTTGCCTTGCAAACACAAAGCCCTGGGTTCGATCCCCAGCACCAAAAAAAAAAAAAAAAAAAAAGATTGTTGGGGCTGTGGATACAGCTCAGTGGCAGGGTGTGTGGCTTCCTGTGCATGAAGCCCTGGATTAAATCCCCAGTATTGCAAAATTAAAAAGTTGCCAATCTGGTGGATGTGAAGGTGTCCATTTGTGGTTACCCTTCATGCTTCCTTGGATCATGATGAGACTGGATATGTTTTCAAGTTTATAGGCTTTTCATATCTTTTCACTCTAGAATGTTCATGTCTTTTGCCGGATTTTCCATTTTCTTTCCTCATGGATAAGTAGAATTCTTTCTGCCTATGGACACCATTTGTTGCTGTATCAGCATTCCATTACTGTTTTTAGCATTATTGCTATTACTGCTATAACAGTTTTTAGCATTAAGGGATTCTGCAAGGTATTTTGTGTTGATAAAATAATTGGAAGACCCAAAGAAATAAGCTCTCAATTGGGCTTCTAGAAATTACATTCAAAAACAACCCTGCAGAGCTGACCATTCCAGGATACTGCTAACTCCACTGAGGTCAGGAAAATCCTGTGTCCCAACTGCTGGCTCTGGAACGACACCACTTTGGCCAAGATTGGGAGGCTGCCATGGAGACTGAGGGTTCTAGGAAGGCACGGCCTTGGCTGGCAAGAGTGGAGTAAGACTTCCACATCAGAGCTGTTGGCTCTGGATGCCGTGCCTGATACTCTGCCTAGACAGACAGATGCCTCTGAGCTCAGGTCCACCCCTGTGTCTCAGGACTCAGCCAGGTCTCACACGAGTGGAGCTAAGCCACACCCAGAACCCTCACTGTGAGAGTCTGGGAATGGAGTGTGTTTCTGAAGAACAAGAAATCACACCAGAAGGTGGTTGGGAAAGATGATGTGCGGGCCAACTTGCCAGGTCTGCCAGACTCCACCCCTTGGTTACTCCACTGTCTCCTTTTCAAACATCTGGCAATGTCAACGACCCCATGGCCCCAACATAAGAGAACTCTCAAAGCACTAACTCTCTTCTTAACAGGGAACACAGCTGTCTCAATATCCCACTGTCATCAGGCCCAAGTCCTCCTTTGGCTCAATCCCAATTCCATTTTGATACCCTGTAATATATGGACTAAAATATGGACCACCCTTCACACACCCTCTATCAGGGGTTCTCAACTTAGAGGACATCGGTATTTGGCACCTCTGTTGCTGCCACTGTAGAATGTTTAGTTCCCCAGATTCTACCCACCAGATGCCGCTCCCAGCCAAGGCACATGTGGCTGGATGCTCGAGGGTGAGTGGAAGAGTGCTACAGTGGTGGTGGTGCACCCCAGTAATCCTGTGACTCTGGAGCTGAGGCAGGAGCATTGCCAAGTTCAAGACAAGATCAGCAACTTAGTGAGACCCTGTTTCAATAAAAAAATAAGTAAAAAAAAAGGCTGGGATGTGACTCAGTGGTTAAGTGTCCCTGTGTTCAATACCTGGTACAAAAAAAAAAAAAAAAAAAAGACAATGAAAAATGTCTGCGAACATTGCCAAAGGCCCTCTGTGGGTCAGAATCATCCTTGGTTGAGAACTACTTCCTTAGGAAAGGGAGACTGGAAGAAAAGCCACGTTGGTTGCACAATAGGGGGAAAGCATTAGTTGCCTACTGGAATCTTCATTTATACCACAGGCCCAGGGCAGTAGTTCTTCCTCCAGCTGCATGTCTTCATGACCCTTTTCATGTTCTCTTTGCCTTTAGCAAACACCATGGCTGAGCAGGGGTCTTTCCCTGGTTGGGTGACCCAGGTTTTCAATACTAAAAAGGTCTGGACTACTAGTGATTCTGCCAGAACTTTTAGTTGTGACTCCTCAGTCCTGTTCCTTCCAAATCCCTGACCAACAGACCTCATCATCATTATCACCACCACCACTACCATCATCACCGTCTCCTCACAGTAGGTAAGTCACAGAGCTCACTGTGTTCCAGGCACTAATCTAGGTACTCTATCTATGCAAATCAGTGGTCAGCGCAACAACTTTATGAGGTAGCTACCACAACAACTCTATGAGGTATCAACCCACTTAAAAGAAGTAAAAGGGGTACAGAAATTTTAATAACTTCCGTAAGGTCACATGGGCAGTAACAAAGCCAGGATTTGAACCAGGCAGTTGTTTCAAATCCATGCTCTCAACTCTTAAAGTAATAATACCTCTCATAATAGCTAACTTGGCATCCACTGCCCTCAGATAGAGTTGTGGTTAAGGGCTAGACATGGTGGTGCATACCTGTAATCCCAGCAATTTGGGAGACTGAGGCAGAAGGATTACAAATCTGAGGCCAATCTCAGGAATTTAGCGAGGTTCTCAGCAACTTAGCCTCTGGAGCTGCTGGGATTACAGACATGTGTCACTATGCCTGGCCCTTTTTATTTTTTATTTGAAACAGGGTCTGCATCTTGTTGAGTCAGGAGGATTGAGAGTTCAAAGGCAGCCCTAGCAACTCAGCAAGACCTTGTCTCTAAATAAAAACTATAAAAAAGGACTGGGAATGTGTCTCAGTGGTTAAGTGCCCGTGGGTTCAATACCCAGTACTACTACTACTACTACTACTAATAATAATAATAAAATTTAAAAAGTAAAAGGAGTAGGAATTTAGCTCAGTGGCACAGCCCTGGATTCAGTCCTCAGTACAAAAAAAATACAGCACTATAGTTAAGACCTCTTTCAAAACCAAGTGAACTAGATGTGTCCCTCAAAATTACCCATTTGGAGTTGTCCCTTCCCACTGTGGTTTAGGGCTACCCAGGCACTGGTGGTAAGACCATGGAAGTTCATTTCCAACTGGTGTAGCATCTCAGGCAGAACCCTCTGTTTACCAGGCTCAGAACTCTCCATCTCCAGCGTGGATGTGGGTTGAGCAGTATGTGGCCATGCAGGGAATGTACAGGGAAACGGAAAGAGTGAATTCCCTGCTCATTAGACTGACAGGTGCTCAGGCTACCTTTGAGTGTGAGCTCACAGACACAACTTGCACTTGATGATAGAGAATGGCTTTGTATGTCTGAGCTGTGGCTTGGTGGATCAGTCCAACCCTGGTTCCTTAAGGGCATCCGAGTTTGGATGGTCATTGATGTCATATCATCAGGTGTTTGGTCTGGCCCAGGGTTGAGAGCAAGACAGCAATCTTTTCTTGTTTTCTGAAGAGGGCATGGTGACCACAGACTAGGTGGATTAAACGACTGAAATGTATTTCTCACAGTTCTGGAGGCTAGAAGTGCAAGGTCAAGGTGTTGGCAAGGTTGATTCTAAGGGCCTCCCTCTCCTTAAGTCTTTATATCATTTTTCCTCTGTGTGTTTCTGTGTCCAGATTTCATCTTCTTATAAGGACATTATTCACAAAGGATTAGGGACCATCCTAATAACCTCATTTTAATTACCTCTTTAAAGTTGTATCTTAAACTATGGATCATTCTGGTGTTAGAATTTCAGCACATGAATTTTGGGGTGAGGTGGGGAGCAGAATTCATCCCATAATACAGACAAAAAATTACATGATCATATCTATTGATACAAAAAATATTTGACAAAATTCAAAGCTCATTCACAATAAAGACTGAGAAAAATAGGAACAGAGGGAAACTCCCTCAACCTAATAAATAACATCCCCCCCCAAATCCTATAGTTAATAACATTGCACTTAAAGGCAAAAAGACCGAATGACTTCTAAGATTGAAAAAAAGACAAGAGCATTAGGTCCTGTTTTTTTCAGACTTTTCACTCCTGTGACTAAAAGACCTGACAAGAACAATTGGAAGAAGAAAAGTTTCTTTTGGGGCCCACAGTTTCAGAGGTCTCAGTCCATAGAAGGCTGGCTCCATTCCTTTGGGCACAAGATGAGGCAGAAGAACATCATGGCGGAAGAGTGAGGTGGAGGAAAGCAACTCAGGACGTGATCAGGAAGCAGAGACAGACTCCACCTGCCAGGGATAAGATATATACCCCAAAGGCACACCCCCAATTACCCACCTCCTCCAGTCACACCTACCTGCCTGTAGTCACCACTCAGTTAATCCTTATCAGGGGATTAATACACCGATTGAGTTAAAACTCTCATAATCCAATCATTTCATCCCTAAACCTTCTTGATTTGTCTCACACATGAGCTTTTGGAGGGACACTTCACATCTAAACCATAACAGGTCCTCCACTTATTCAACTGAGTGCTGGAAGTTCTAGCCACTGCAATAAAGCAAGAAAAGGAAATAAAGGGCATAAAGATTGGAAAGGAAGGAATAAAATTGTCCCTATTTGCAGAAGACATGTTTATTTATATAGGAAAATCCCAAGAAATCTATAAAGCAGAACTCCTACAAGTTCAAAGTGACAAATTTCAGGAGCTAAGCTCAATGTGCAAAAATCAATTGTATTTCCATATACTGTCCATGAACACAGAATTTAAGTACAATTGTTCAAAACAAAAAAGAAATAGATATAACTCTTGCTGCAGCCAATGCAGCAACAAAAAAGGATCTCAAAGAGGGGCAACAGGAGATTAAGAAAAACATGGAGACAAAGAAAAGCACAGAGAATTTTTAAGAAGACAGCTGGGGCCAGGTGGGACACCGTCCTAGGATGGAGGAACAGCGACCCAGAACTAGCTAAGCATGTTTAGTACACAGGGTCTCATTATCAGGAAGTGAAACCACAGAAGCTCTGTACATTGTCTAAAGCTTGTGAGTTATCAAGAGGCGTCTTTGTGGGTTGGGCTGTAACTCTGGAGCAGAGCGCTTGCCTAGCACACATGAAGCTCTAGGTTTGCTCCTGAGCACCACATAAAAATAAATAAATAAAATAAAGGAATATTAAAATAAGAGGCTTCTTTGTGCACTGAAAAGTTACAGAGTTAGAAGCATCTTGTGGCTATCCTATTAGTGTTAGGAACACCCTGCAGCTTTCCTGCGGTACCCAGAAAACCCGTTATACTGAAATGTCTGATAACTATTGATGTCAGAGTCAAGTGTTAAGGCTGTTCACACATCCTGGCTTTGGCAAGGAACATTTTCCCCAGCTTGGTTTTGCCTACACTGCAGGATCAGTCAACAACCAGGGCTCATTTGCTCTCCACAAAATCTAACAAACTATGTACAGTCTGAAAATTACAGAAATCTTGTGAAAGAAATCAAAGATGTAAATAAATAGAGAAAAGGCTGAGGGTATGCTCAGTGGTAAAGCATTTGCCTAGCATGTGTGAGGCCCTGGGTGAAGGTCCCAGCACTCAAAAAACAAATAAACAAACAAAAAAAAAAAAAAAAAAGTAAAAAATTAAAAAAGTAAACAAGAAGAAGGGGGATAAAACTTAGCTAAATAAATGAAAAAATGTGCTATATTCATGGATCGGGAGATAACAGAGTAACATAACAAAGATGTCTGTTCTCTCCAAATTGATTAATGCAATTCCTATCAAAATCCTGAAAGATGTTTTTGCAGCTATAGATGAGATTATTCTAAAGTTTATATGAAAAGTCAAAAAAGCCAGAATAGCTGAAACCATTTTGGAAAAATTAATGGAGAGGGGTCATTTTAAGAATTCAAGTCTTATTCCATAGCTATTGTAAAGAAGGCTGCAATATCAGCAGAGGGAGAGACACGGGAATCAGCAGACTAGAATAGAAAACCTAGACACAGACACACAGAAATACACCCAATACTTTCAGACAAAGTTCAAAAACTATTCAATGGAAGAAAGGCAGCCTTTTTAACCACTGGTGCTGTAGCAACCAGACATAGACAAAAATTGAGCTGCAATCTAAGTCTCATGCCTTAGGCACAAGTGGACTCAAAATGGATCACAGACAACACTAAATGCTGACAATGATACAAAGAAACAGGGTCACGTGCTGGCAGCACGTGCTGGCAGCATGTAAAATGGTGCAGCCACTCTGGAAAATGGAGATGGCCGCTTGAAACACTACATATGAAGCTACCAGGCAGAACCCAGCAATCGCACCCCTGGGCATTAGTGAAAACAGGTCCACGCCAAGCCTGTGAACAAGGCTTCTAGCATGTTTATTTGGAATAGCCTCAAACTGGAAACAGCCCAGATGTCATTCAGTGGGTGATGAGAACCAATCCATTAAATAGTAAATAGCATGGCCTAGTACTAGGTAAAGAAAATGAATGATCTTCTGATGCAACAGTGACCTGGGTGAAAAGTCCCCAGAGGTTATAGGCTGTATGATTCCGTTTGTATCATATCCAGATGACAAAATTACAGAAAGGACAACAGATCAGTGATTTCCAGGGGTTAAGGATGCTGGAAAAGAGGACTGGGGAAGGGAAGTGGGTGTGGTCATAAAGGGGCAGCCTGAGGAGTCTCAATGTGATGGAAAGTTCTGTGCCTTAACGATCAGTGTCAATATCCTCATGCAATGTTGCCCGATAGTCTAGCCTGAGATGTTATCGTCGGGGAAAGCTGGGTAGAGGGCACACGGGATCTCCGAATTATTTCTTTGAATTGCATGTGAAGCCATGATTATCTTAAAATTAAAAGGTTAATTGAAAATATCAACAACAGAGAAATTCTCCTGCACAGCCTTGCTGCAAGCTCCAGACAATTCCTCCACCTGCCACTGTGCAATTAACTGAGGTCCGGGGCTGAGAAGCACAGAGCTGGGCCTGCAGCCTAGTTTGGCTGGAAAATCTTTTCTTGGTTCAGACTCCACTGGAATCCCAGAAAGCTGAGCATAACAAATAATCATAGAGGAAGTGACTTAAGGCAGATTCATGATCTGACAGTTCTGGAGGTCAGAAGTCTAAAGCAAGTCTCTCTTAAGATGGCAGGGATGTGTGCTTTCTGAATGATCCAGAGTGCCATCTGTGTCCCTCCTTTTTTTAGAGGTCGCTTCGTCCCTTGGGTGTGGCCCCTTAATCAGTCTTCAAAGTTGCAGAGGAATATCTCTCAGGCCTCTCTGACTCTGGCCCCTTATAAGGACACTGGTGATTACTTTGGTTCTGTCCAGATAATCCAGCATCATCTCCCAATCTCAAGAACCTTAAGTTAATCCCATCTGCAGGGTCCCTTTTGTCACATAACAGAACATAACCACAGGCTCTGGGGATTAGGATGTGGATTCTTTGGGGAGGAGGAATGGGTCCACCTGCCTCACCTGGCAAACAATTCAGAGCCTCACACTTATTTTGGCAGTTCTTGTCTTTAAAACTCAAAGAACTTTCTGGTGAGAGATTCAAGTTTCAGAAGTATGAGTACATGATGTTGATTCATTGGCTTACCGGTGATTTTAACCTTGATCGATTGATTAAGGCAGTGTCTCCTGAGCTTCTCTGCTGTAGTGATGACTTTTCTTCTTGAAATTAATCAATATCATGTGAAGAGAAGTCAGATGCTTTTAACTGCCCTTCACGGCTTAAAGAAAATTAAACGCTCAGGGCTTTTAATTCTTGGTTCAGGACATAGAACCACAACTCCCAAACCTGCCCTGTAAGAATTTTTTCCTACCCCTGTGGCTACTGGTACAGCTGAAAATTAGACGCAGTATATTTAGAATTCATACCCATTTCCAGGTCTTTAATGTGGAATCTAGGACATTGATTGAGAAAGTTTGGGATAATCAAGAACTTCAGTAACAACATTAAGAAGGAATCAGGTCACTCAAAGTACCCTGAACTCCCAAATTCCATGCCACTGAAGATGCAATGACTCCATCCCTATCTTTCCTGGTTGACTCCAGACTTTAAAACTAGAGTGCCATCCCCAGGTCTCAAAGGTGCAGAGTTGTAGACTGACCCAGGAGAAGAAAACCAAGTGCCAAGACTTGTGGTCGCCCAATGGCACAGATTATATGCAGACAAGGCAAATGTGTGATTCATTTATTTACCAGTTTTTGAGATAAAGAAGTGTTATCATATCACCCAATGACCCTCAGTTTCTTTTAAAAATATCATCATAGATATGCTAATTTCCCTGATTTGATCATTCCACAGTGTATACATGTGTCAAAATGTCACACTGTTCTCAATAAATACATACAATCATTTTTGTGTTCATATGTTTATTAACAATCTTTGCATAAATTCATATTTCCATTTTTAACTCGATTTTATTGTAAACAAATGGGATACATCTTGTTTCTCTGTTTGTACATGAAGTAGAGGCATACCATTTGTGTAATCATACATTTACCCAGGGTAATAGTTTTTGATTCATTCTGTTATCCCTCCCCCCACACACAATACAATCATTTTTGATTAAAGATAAAACTAAGAGGAGCTGGGAGTGTAATTCAGTGATAGAGCGCTTGCCTAGCATATGCAAGGTCCCAGGTTCCATCCCCAGCACTGCAAAAACTAATTAAAAATTAAATAAAACTTTTAAAAAATCATATGATCTCATAACTTTAAACATATTTGATGATTTTCAATCTTTTGCAATAGTTATTCTTATTTTTAGTTCATATTATCCTATATTTGGCCTCTTCAGGTCAGCACCTGAGGTCTTTGAACATGACCTTAGCAACCTCTGATATCTTCCTGCCATCTGGTGTCACAAGAGGGAACAGGTTTCAGGGGCTTCTGAATCAAAGATCATACTCCTTTTATAATTTGCCCAATTACATTCTTCCACAATGTGACAATTTACTAATGTTTTAATGGCATACCTCATTATCCTTTAATCTCTAACACATTATGCTAAGTGAAAGATGCCAGACCCCAAAGACTTCATGTTATTGGTTCCATTTATATGACATACCAGAAAAGGCAAAACTTCCAGTTTCAAGAACAGACCTGTGTTTGGAGAGGTCTGTGGGTGGAGGGGAAGGACTGGCTACAAAATAACAGCAGGAGGCAAATTCTTAGAGTGAGGGGCTCTTCTGAGTTGCGGTAGAGTTTCCAAGAGCCTATGCATTGGTTTAAAAAATGATAAAACTACATTAAAAGTGCATTTGCCTATAGGTAAAATTTTAAAAGTCCTAGGCACACTTAGATTTATTTTGGGATTTGTAATCTCTTCAATTCATTTGTTGTTGATTGCTACTTTGTATCAAAGTTTCATTTTAAGTCTGAGAAGTATGGCCAGGAGCAGTGTACACACCTGTAATCCCAGCCACTTGGGAGGCTATAGCAGGAGGATCACAAATTCAAAACCAGTCTCAGCAACTTAGTGAGGCCCTAAGCAACTTAGTGAGACCTGTCTCAAAAGGAAAAATACACAAAGGGCTGGGGATGTAACTCAGTGGTTAAGCACCCATGGGTTCAATCCCTGGTACCAGAAAAAAAAAAAAAAAAAAAAAAAAAGTGAGAATTATTATTTGTTGACCCAGTCGTCAGCTGAAGGGTATTTGCCTTGTTTCCATTTTTGTGCTCTTACACATAAAGCTATGATGAATATTTGTGTGCAAGTCCTTGTTTGGACATCTGTCCTCATTTCTTTGGATCTATATCTAGAAGTGGAAAGGCTGGATTGTGTGTTTAACTTTTTAAGGAACTGCTGCATTGCTTTTCCAAAATGATTGAACCATTTAAAAATCTTATTCACAGTGTATGAGAGTTCCAACTGCTCGTTCACAGCCAACACTCAATAAGAACAGTGCTGGAGATGGAACCTGGGCCTTGGGCATGCTAGTCATGAGCTCTACCACCAGGCTGTGTCCCCCGCCCTTGAGAACATTTTATTTACTAATTTATAATCTGTATATCTTCTTTGATGAGGTATCGTTTCAAATCTTCTCCATTTTGTGTGGTGTTATTTGACTATTATTAGAGAGTTATGAGTTCTTTATTTGTTCTTGATCCTAATTTTTTTATTTTGCCTTGCAAATATGTTCTCTCATTTTGTGTCTTTTTAATGTTCATAATTGAGTACTTTGAAGAGCAAAGGTTTTTAATATTGAAGTGCAATTTATTATTTTTTTCTTTCAGGGGTTATGCTTTTTGTGTTATATCTAAGAAAATTGTCCTTCACCTAAAATCCCAAGTATTTTCTTCCAGGTTTTCTTTTAAAAGTTGTACAGCTTATAATTAGGTTTTCTGTTTCATATCCATTCTTTTGATTATTGTATGTTTGCAGTGTAGGTTTAGTTTGAATTATAAACGTAAGAATGTTATTTTTTTCTGATTTTAAAAATAGAAAAGTGTCCTTGATTTTGTTCGCATGCATGTGTGTAGCTGGGGATTGAGCCCAGAGCCTCATGCACACAGCCCAGCAAGCATCTGCCACCGAGCTGAGTAAGCTCCAGCCCCAACATACTGTTTTCAGGATTCATTGGTCCACATACCAAAAATGCTGTATATAGTCAGCCGCACATCCTGCGTGGGCGAGGGAAAGGGTTCCTGTCGGAGGGATGGGCCACCTATAAATTAATCATTAAGAAATGTATTTAATAGAAAACAACCACAAGAGACAACTTTCTTTTGAATCAGGGGCCTGATGGATTGTGCCGTGCTCCGTGCTAAAAGTGCTGGCTCACAATGGAGAAGCCCATGCTCTCTTTATTTATAGTGGTACAGATCAAAGCGGGGCTAGTAGGAGCCTCTTACGTGGGAAACAGGATCGGGTGGAGTTAAGCAAGCCATTCTGTTCTAGCGGGTCATCTGGCACATTTAGGACGTGCACATTCCGGCGGTGGGCCACTGCACGGAAACCACATACTCCAGGAAAACCGGAACAGTCTCTCATGGCTGCCAGTTCCTGAGAGCCAGATTTCCATGTCTGGTAGCTCACCAAGCCTGGTTTTTATTTTCTAGCCATAGATGGCACTCCACAATACAGTATACTGTTGACATGACAGGAGGGTGACAGTTGTGCCATTTTCCATAGAGGTTTACTCCAAAGATGATAACATAGTCTTTGTGTAATGATGAAAACTTTGTACACGCATATTCAAGTTTGAAGCCTAATTCCAAAGGCTCTGAAGACAGAAGAAATCCCTGGGAGCTGTGACTCTGTCTTCTTGTTTCCTGGGACTGACGTGAAAAGCCTTCCAGGTGCTCATGCCTCTCAAGAGGAAAACTTCAGAAAGAAAACTGAGGTTGATTGAACCAGCCGGGGGCATCCTCACTGCACCTCCCAGGGGGGTTGTAAGCATTCAGCTGTTGATGCTACCATCTAACCTCAGCTGTCAATCACTAGGGCCCAGTTTCTACTTTCCCCAGTGACCTTGGCATGGAAACAGCAAGAGACACATTGGTAGGAGTTTATTTGTCATGAAGTCCAAGAAAGAGATGCTAGCATCTCCCAGTGAATCAGAACCTTGGCTTTTTCCAGAGGTGGCAGAGATGTTTTTGCTCTGCTTCAACTGGAAAGTGATCTTGGCACGATCCCACCTGCCACTGGGTCCCCCCAGTCATCTACCACTTTCTTACTGTAACTCTGGCATCCCTTGCAAATCCCTGCGGTCTGATCTCTGCAGGCAAAATAGATCATGTAAGTCATCAACTACTGAATCGGTTCACACCAAAAGGACAGTGCTTACAATTAAAAATGTAACTTTATTTCCTCAGCCATCTTTGAAGCCTAGCACAGAAGGCCAACGAGCAATTTCCTTGCTCCACCAGTGGATTTTCCCCTTTGGGCTCAGGATCTGACTCTTGATTCAGGCTGGGTTGTCCTCATAAGCTTGTTTTTGGGAAATCCTGTCCTGAGGCTTACCAACAGAGGGCACTGAAGAGACACCTCCAGAGGAAGGTTTTCCCCCTGCAGAGCCCATGGCAAAATCCAGCTCCTGGGCAGAAAGTTTTCCATTCCACACTTCTTCAGGGCACAGCATTTGGTAGCATCTGGCCCATGCGAAACAGTTTCAGTGCTGACCAGCTCCTGCTGAGACCAGTCTCCAATGCCCACTTCCCAAGCACACAGTGGCCAGCAGCGCCCAGCAGCCAGCAGCTGCCCCTGGCATATCCCGGGGTAGCTTTGCAGTGTTGCAGAAAGTGTTAGGCTGCAGCATTGTCTCACTGGCATTGGGTCCCTATCTTGGGGTGAGACTTTTCCTTGGATGCTTTATCTTTGCCTTCAGGGTAGTGGCTGCTTCCTGTGTGTGCCATTTCTTTGTTCTTTAGAGTTCCCTTTAACTTTTACTAGTTGATTCCCTGGCGATAGCTCTCTATATTAAACTTTCCGTGTTCAAATTACTGTGTGGATTCTATTTCCTGATTGAACCTTGGTTGACACAATACTGTCACAGTATTGGATATTTTTATTCTATACAACAAGTCTCGCTTCACTGTTCTTTTTCAATCTGTCATTATTTATTCTCTCTCATTTTTATTCTAAGAGGAATTTCAAAAACAATATTCCAACAGTGTAAAGTAACCCTTAAGGTTTTAACAAGGTAACATTGAAATAATATTAAATTGCTGAAAAGGACCTTGTTACAAGTCTTTGTCTTAGTCCATTTTGTGTTGCTATAACAGAATACCCCTTGCTGGGCACTATATAAAGAAAAGGGGCTTGTGTTGTCTTATGAATTTGGTAAGTGGAATGTCCAAAAGGCATGGTGCTGGCGGTGTCTGTTGAGGGCCCCCTGGCTCTGTCACAACATGGGGTAGAAACAGAAATGGGATGCTGTGTGCAGAGAGGGCCAAGCACATGAGGTGGGTTGGCCTCACTTTGTAACAGTCTTTTCTTGAGAGAACAAATCCAATCCTGTGAGATTTAACCCTCTGCCATGAGAAGGGCAAGAATCCATTCAAAGGAGGTGCCCCTATATCCTGACCATCGCCTGCTAGGCCCCCCTCAAAGTCTCCACCAGCCCAGTGCTATTGCCTTGGGGATTGAAACTTTGAGGTATAAATCCAAATTGGAATATTCCCAGGGGAAAAGCTAAATAACCCCTCTAGTTTCACTTGCTCTTCATTTGACTTAGAAGTCACTCACTTTGGAGGTTATGAAGCTGGCAATATGTTCTTACTGTCCCAGCTGGCTCTACATAGATCACACCTCTGACATGTGGGTTATGATGATTAACGGTGGCCTTGGTTACTTTTCAGGGACCCAAATTCTGCTTCTGCTGAAAACACAGACTCTTCACTTGGGCCTGCAGTTGTCTGATGGGTGACAGGCACTGGATGAACAGGTTGGTGTCTCTGTCTTCACATTGTGTCTCTCTTTTGTGCTTTAATCTTTTTTTTTTTTTTTTTTTTTGGTACTGGAAATTGAACTCAGGGGCATTCGACCACTGAACCACATCCCCAGCACTCTTTTGTATTTTATTTAGAGACAGGATCTCACTGAGTTGCTTAGCACCTTGCAGAGGCTGGCTTTGAACTCCAGATCCTCCTGCCTCAGCCTCCCAAGCCGCTGGAATTACAGGCTTGGTCTCCACACCTAACCTTTTGCTTTAATCTTTTGAGTCACATTTACTCAGCACTGCATGTAGACATGTTGAACACTCGAGAAACTCTCTGTCCAGAACTATAATACAGGTTTATTGCATCTGGACATGCTTAGCTGCTCTCCTCCCACATCAGGGCTAAAGACACCACCAGCCGCCATACCAGAAACACCAGGCCATGAAGGGAGTAGTAAGACGTGGCACCTCAGGGGAAAATCTCTGCCTGTTCCCAGAAAGACATGAACGTCCTCCCCTTTGGTAGCCTGTTCCCGTCCCTCATTCCTCCCATCCTGTATCTGTAGCCCTCGACCCCCAGAGTTGAGAGGCTGATCTGTGAGCAGAACCCCACTTCTCCATTCCATGGCCTCTGAATAGAGCCTTCCTCCCCAGCTCTGTCTCTCGGATGCTGGTTTATCTTTGGATTGGCTTCTGGACCTGGGTTTGGTAACAACAGCAGTCCTCCTACCACAAGGGATGCTCTGGAGTGCATGCTGCGCTGGCCCACGAGAAGCTCTTTCTTCACTTGTCCCTGAGCTTGCTAGGAGGGGCTCGGTTCCACCCTCCCGGTCTCATGGCTGCTGTCTTAGTCTGTTCAGGCTGCAGGAACAAAATCCCATAGACGGGGCTTATAAATAAGGAATTCATTCCTCGTGGCCCTGAGGCGGGGAAGCCTACCGCCCAGGTAAAGCAGATTCAGCATCTGGCTAGCCCACTTTTCGGTCCATGGGAGGCACATTCTTGGTGGAAGGGGCAGGCATTCTCTGGGGCCTCTTTTATGAGGGCACTGCCATGATTTGCATGTCCCCCAAGTCCCCATTGTGAGGTCTTTAAGAGGTGATTCAGTCATGAGGGCTCTGACTGCATGAATGGATTGATTCATTCATGGATTAACAGATTAATGGATTAGTGGTTATCATGGAAGCAGCTTTGTCATGAAACAGTTCTCTTGGTTCACCCTGTCTCACTATGTGACGTCCTCCGCCATGTCATGACCCAGCAAGAGGGCCCTCAAATACTAAGCAGATATTCATATAATGCTCTTGGGCTTCCCGAACTGTGAGCTCCATAAACCTGTTTTCTTTATAAATTACCCAGTCTGTGGCATTCAGTTATAGCAACAGGAAACAGACCCATGCTGGCACTCACCCTTGACTCCATCCTTGTGCTCTAATTATCTCCCAAGGACTCCCCTTCTAACACATTGCACTGGTGATTAAGTTTCAACAAATGGATTTGGAGAGGCATGAATATTCAGACTGTAGCAGCACCCAAGGCAGAGAGACAACCTCTTTCTAGCTTGAGTTTCCCATGTAATGGGCTGATTTGGGCTCCCAGCTGGACATCAAGGAATCTTGTTTCTTCCCAGCCACAGTCACAGCTGAGCCAAGTTTCCTGGTTGCCTCCTTAAACCAGGGGAAGTTTATTGGCCTTCCTTATAAAGTGACCGCAGCCCTCCAAGGGTCCTAGTTTTGTGCCAGGGCCTCATTTCTAATTTATCCCCTTTTGCTCAAAGCCTGGATTTCATCTTTTGCTCCTGCATGAAGTTGAAAACCAAGGCTTTCACCCTTGGGAAGCCTGGAAGCAAATGTCTGACTGCCCCCTTGTGGAGATTCCAGGCACAAGATGACTTTTTAGTTAATAGGCAGAGGTTAAGAAATTACAGTAGTCCCCCTTTACCCATGGGATATGTTCCAAGACCCTGTGGACACCTGAGACCTAAAATTGTACCAAATGACATATATGTAGTGTTTCTTTCCCATGTGCTCTGCAGCGTGGCCACTTGGCTCCATAGTGGATCTGTCCCTCCCTGTTTTGTGCCCCAGGTGCCTCCTTGGCATCCCTAATCCTGCACACTGGTAGCCATGGTTAAGTAAAATAAGAAACACTTGAACACAAGTACAGCAATGCTGTACTGGTAGCCAATATTGCTGCTAAGTGGCCAACCTATGAGTTCACCTCTGCAGGGTGGACGAACTAGACAAAGGGATGATTCATGTCCAAGGCAGAATGGAGCAGAGCGGGGCCAGATTTCATCACATGACTCAGAGTAGTCCCCGATTTAAAATGTGAATTTTTACTTCTGGAATGTTCCATGTGATATTTTTGGACCAGGTTTGACCTTGGGTAATGACACTATTAAAAGCAAAACCTGTGATAAGGGGATCACTGTAGAATTCTTGACACCCTTTCCCGCCATCCATCTGTAATCTGAAGGCTCCTTCCTGTGTCTGTGGAGTCATATTGTATTTCACTGCATAATTTTTGCAGATTTTATGTGAATTTTTTTTTTTTCAAAAAAGTGGGGTGTGACCATTATGCGAAACTCTTTTTTTAAAAAACTGTGCTGGTATTACTTAAAAACTGTTTATTAGTAAACCATCTTTGGTGCAAGATTAGGATGCACAAGAATACTCATGAATATACATTAAAATAGAAAAGTCCAAATCCACACCCATCATTTCTTCCTGACAGTTGAGTGAACATTTTTCCTGTCTGAAAAAAAAAAAAAGTTAACACATTAGTTGTTATTGATTTGTGCATTATAGTTGAAATATTACACTTGAGAAAATTTACTACAGTGTTACAAATTACAGACTTACAAATGTAATCTTCTGTATCTGAAGCTTCTGGGTCACTGTCCTTGGCATCGGTATCTGACACGTGGTTCACATGAGGGACACTGATATAAGATGTATTCACCATTAGTTCTGCACACTCTAAACAAGCCTTGCAAGTCAGCCTTCGGAAATATACTCACAAGTCACAGAGCACGAGAACAGAAACCCGTGCCTATACCCCTGGCAAATGAAATTATACCATGCAGTGATTATGCAACGAAAGGTTATAAACCAACTTTTGGATCAAAAAAAAAAAAAAAAAAGAAAGTGGGGGCACAATGATTATGTGGTGGTGATGATTATGCTATGAGATAAGGGACTTCTACACTGAAGGACACAAGAATGACGTGGGTCTGAGGATCCCTAGGATGTGAAATACAGGTTGCAAATCTCTTATCCAAAATGCTTGGGACCAGAAGTGTTTTGGATTTGGGAATTTTTTTCACATTTTGGAATATTTGTATATACATAATGAGATATTTGGGGCTGAGACCCAAGTCTAAAGAGAAAATTCATTTATGTTTCACATATACCTTATTCGAAGTCTAAAGGCAACTTAATATAAAATTTCACATGATTTTCTGCATGAAACAATGTTTCATGATGTGGGATTTTCTGCTTGTGGCAATATGTCTATGCTCAAAAAGTCTCAGATTTGGGAACAGTTAGGATTTGGGATTTTTGGATTAGGGATGCTCCACCTGTAATGTAGTGTTCCTGATCTCTGTTCCTCTCCGCATATGCCACAATGCAGATCCGGAAGGAGAAATCTGAGCATATTGCTAATAGTAGTTCAGGTGACCAATTCCCACATGATAGCCATTATGCTGCTGGCTCACAGGGGACTTCCCAGGATGGGCAGAGCACAGGGGACTGCATTCCTGTCTCCTTGGGCAGAACCTGATGGTAATATTACAACACCCAGTTCTTCGGAAGGAAAGAACATAGTGGGTAAGAAGAATTTAAACCTCCTCCCCCAGACCTGAACTGGCAGGGCTATCAACAGCTTGAAAAGCAGCAGAAACATTGCTCAGATGTGTCCCTGGAATCCATGTTTTGGAAACAACCCCAAAAGTCACCTATTAATGGTGTTTGAGAAATGGGGCTTTTGGGAATGGATTCATCTATTCACAGAAAAACGTTATGAGCTCTCTCTGATGCACCTTGCTGTCTCACCATGTGATGTTTCTGCTGTTATGATGTAATAAGAAGCCCTCACCAGAGACCAAGGCTACACTCTTGGACTTCCCAGCATCCAGATTGTGAGCTAAATAAACCTCTAATCTTTGTAAATTACCTGTCCTTGAGTGTTTTGGTATAGCACCAGAAAATGGACTAAGGTGAACAGAGATCTGTTTTCTGGCTTAATACAGGATCCTGCTGGGTCACAGGATGCACGGGTTTTGGTGGAGGCATGTGGGACCATCACTCCTATTTTTACTTATCCTTCTCCTTAAAACCCTGGCATATAGTAGTAATATGGTACTTAAGAGCACTGACTCAGAAAGCAAGGTGTCCTGGGTTTGAGTCCTGGCTTTATCTGTTTCCAGCCATGAGATCAAAGACAAGTGACTTAATTTTTCTGTTAATTTCAGGTTCCTCACAAATCAAGTGGGGACATTAACAGCACCTCCCTCCTAAGGCTGTGATGATTAAATGAGAAGGTGCCGGTAAAGAGCTCTGAAGAGTGACTAGCAGACAGTTAAGTGCTCAGGGGATGACATTTTTAAGTCACTAAAAGGAAAATAACAAAACACCCAGGCTCTAATGGCCAGCTCCCTGGGGCCACCAACCTTCCAGCTCACAGGCTGCTCCGCTGGAGCTCAGGCGCCTCTTTGCTTCTGGAGCTTCAAAATTTCCCTTTCTTCCTTGCAATCTTGGGAAAGTTCCTGGTACTGCATTTGTGAGGGTGGATATTTAATTCCATGTCTCTAAGGGCTGTCATTGGAATATGCCACGTGCATAAGAAACTTACTCTTCCATTCAGACTTGAGGCCTTCCTTTATTCCGTTATTCCTTCAGCCTTTCTGCTGCTCACCACTGAACACATTCAAACTGAACTAGAAGGTGTTTACACTGGGATAGGCTAAGCTGCAGAAACAAATAGGCCCCAGAAGCGTGATTCTTCCTCTTAAAGCAGTTTAGTCCAAGGGTCCCGGTTGGTGGGGCTGCCTGCCCAGTACTGTCATTGAAGCACCCTGACACCCACCTGAATGCTGCTCCTGGGATCATCTGGTTGGGCCTGTAGTAGTTCTTTTTTTTTGTTTTGTCACTGTGACCAAAATAGCAGACAAGAACAACTTAGAGGAGGAAAAGTTTATTTGAGGTTCATGGTTTCAGAGGTTCAGTCCATGGTTGGCCAATTCCATTGTTCTGGGCCCAAGATAAGGCAGAACATCATAGTAGATGGGCAAGACAGAGGAATGCTTCTTACTGCATGGCAGTCAAGAAGCAGAGAGACCAGAGAAGGGGTCATAGGGAAGATCAACCCTTCTAGGGCATTCTCCCAGTGACTCACCTCCTCCAGCCATGCTACACCTGCTCCAGTTATCACCCAGTTAGTCCATTCAAACTTAGATGAACTGATTAGGTTACAGCTCTCATTATCTAAACATTTTACCTCTGAATATTCCTGCATTAATAGAAGCTTTTGGGGAATACCTCATATCCAATCATAACATTCCACCCCTGGTCCCCAAAAGCTCATGTTCATCTCACAATGCAAAATGCATTTAGCCCATCTCTAAGAGTCCCCATAGTCTTAACTAAAGTTCCAGCATTGTCTAATAAGTCCAAGTCCAAAGTCTCATCTGAGACTCAAGGAAAACTCTTGGCTATGAACTCCTGTAATGATCAAAGCAAGTTACATATATCCAGTATACCCTGGCACGGAGTAAACATTCCCATTCCAAAAGGGAGGAATATGAACATAAAAAGAATGGACCAAAGCAAGACAGAAATTTAACCAAATAAGTCCTATAGTTCCATATCTGGCACCCGGGACACATGATGGAGAGATGTGTTCTCCAAAGGCTTTGGGTATCCCTGCCCCTAGGACCTTGCCACTTGAGCCTACATGGCCTCTCTCTTATCCTGGTTCTCTCTGTAGCAGCAGCTTTTTTTGGCATACAGTCCACGGTACTGCCATGTTTTAATTCCTGGGCTGTCCTCTCCAGCTTCAGCTTCACCTTCATGGCTCAGAGCTTCCTGTGTCACCCTCTCAGGGACAGCCCGCAAAGACTGTCATCCTGACACACTTTGCCTGAACTCCCAGGCCTTCCTTTGAAATCTTGGTAGAAACCTCCATGACCCCCTAATTCCAGCATATTGCATTCCTAAAAAATCAGCATGACATGGAGGTCTGCTGCCAGCCCAAGCAGTAGCTGGACCTACTTGGACCATAGCTGCAATGGCCACTGAGTTCCTGGGTGACTAAGCATGATAAAACAAATCTGGGAAACAACTTTCTAGGTACTCCTGTGCAAGCTGGGTGCCCCCAAGGTCTGTTAAAGGAGTTTTCACTTCTACACTCTGGAGCCTATAGTCTTATAAATTCAGGAGATACCTTCAAGTCATTTTTCCTATTGTCTCTGTGCAGAGTACTTAACTTCTCTTTAATAGCAGTAATCTCTTCCACAACCATACCTGTCTTAGCCTCCATTTTACATGCACTTTTCTGGTCAAACTGAAAGTTTTTAAAATCTTTTCTCTCTTTTTTTCTCCCGATTCTCACAGTAAAACTGACTAGAAGTCAGCAGCATATTCATGCCACTGCCTGAGAGCTTGTCTACCTTGAAATTTCCTCTGCCAATTAATTAGTCTATCACCTTTAAATTCAGTCTCATAGAAAGTCTAAGGACATGGACAAAATGTAGACACCTTCTTGGCCAGAATATAACACAAATGGCTTCCAGTCCAATTTCCAGTAGAGTTCTATTCCTCTCTCAATCCTCCTGAGCACAGTCTTTACTGTGCACATTCTTATAGGCATTCTGATCTTCCAGCTCCCACCAGAGTCATCCATTAAGCTCTGTTTACAACATTCTAAGGCTTCTCTAGACTGCCTCTCAGAAGTTTTCCAAACTCTTCTCACAAAGCAGTTTGAAAGACTTCTGAGGGTCGGGACTGAAGCTCAGTGGCAGAGCGCTTGCCTAGCACGTGTGAGGCACTGTGTTTGAACCTCAGCACCACATAAATATAAACAAATAAAGTTATTCTGTCCATCTAAAACTACAAGAATAAATTTTTTTAAAAAAGAAAGACTTTTGAACCACATGGTCAGGTTAGTCAAGGCAATGACTATCCATCCACTTTTTGGTAACAATTTCTGCAGTCATAAGATTTTTGTCACTGTGACCAAAATAGTGGACAAGAACAACTTAGAGGAGAAAAATTCATTTGGGGTTTAGTTTCAGAGATTCAGTCTATGGTCAGCCAACTCCAATGCTCTGGACTCACAATAAAGCATAACATCATTACAGAAGAGCAAGGCAGAGAAAAATTGCTCACTACAGTGCAGCCAAGGAGCAGAGAGACAGGGAAGATGAGGCCCTCCAGGATACGTGCACCCTCAATAACCCACCTCCAGGAGCAAGCACACCCCACGTGCCTACAGTTGCCGCCAAATTAGCCCAATCAATTAGTCCAACTAGGATGGACTGATTAGGTTATAATTCTCACATTCTAATTATTTCACCTCTGAATATTCCTGCATTAACAGTATCTTGGGGGACACTTTACATAACAGGGTCATTCCTGCCCTCAGCATGGAGGGCACACATAGGAATGTCCATGGGCCAGTCCAAAAAGTGGCACATGTCACCCCAAGTCAAATTCCACTAGAAAGAACTTGCCATATGGTCAAGTCCAACCCCAAGGGAGGATTGGAGAGGAAGTGTAGATGGTATCACATGCCCAGTGGCAAGTTCATTACTATCAAAGAAGAGGAGAAAGGATTTTGGTGACTACCAGGTACCATTTGCCACATGAGGAAAAATACTGGGTCTTGCCACAGGGAGGTCTAATGAGATTTGGGATTGGAAAGACCTTTTTGAGAAGGAACATTCCAGAAGGAGTCAGAGTTGCTGAAAAGGCCACCCCAATCCCTTTGACATTTTATTTTGAGACAGGGTCTTACTAAGTTGCCCAGGCTGGCCTCAAACTTGCCATCCTCCTGCCCCAGGCAAGATCTTGCAGGCCAGGCATAGACTCAGCTCTCGCTCTGCACAGTGGGCAGCCATCCAAAAGCATAAGCAGGAAATGGATATAATCCAGCTTTCATCCTTAGAAGATCACTCAGGTTCTCAGGGACCATTCTCTAATGAGAGAAAGCAGGTTCCTGAGAGGATGACTGCTCAGGGGTGGGGTGGAGGAAATCCAAGGTGAGACTGGAGCCCTTGGTAGTACGGGAAAGCAGAAAACATGATAACAGGGACAGGTGAGTCAACTTGAAAGAACTTCCAGGAGCCAATATTGGAACAATTTGAGCAACAAAGTAAATAACATAGCATTGGATTTTAACTCAAAGTATGTAGATATTCACACATGTGCACATGCGTGCCCTCACGCGCGCGCACACACACACACACACACACACACACACAAAGTCCACAGCCATTTAAATAAATAATTGGGTGGCTGGGTGCAGTGACACACACACCTGTAATCCCAGTGGCTCTGGAGGCTGAGGCAGGAGGATCGTGAGTTCAAAGCAAGCCTCAGCAAGGGCAAGGTGCTAAAGTGAGACCCTGCCTCTAAATAAAATACAAAATAGGGCTGGAGATGTGGCTCAGTGGTTGAGTGCCCCTGAGTCCAATCCTTGCTACTTCCCCCAAAAAATAAATAAATAAGTGAATAAACAGACAAATAGGGAAGAAGAGACTAATCTTCCTTACTTATAAAAGAATTGCAAATAGTACCTGTAGACATTTTGTTTTGAGACAGGGTCTTACTAAGTTGCTCCAGGAGGTAGAGGCTTGTCCCACTCTCCTTTGGAGCTGAACTTATTCGCTGGCTTCCAAAGAATACAGCATGGAAGCGGGAGGATGGGCCTGAATAATTTTATTGTGGATAAATCTAGCAATTGTGACCTTAATCAAGTGACAAAGAAAACATTTAAAAAAATTTACATTAAAATACTACCATCAGCGAAGTTAGATGACAAACTGGAAAAATTCACAATTCAAATGACACACAGAAGTTCGATTTCCACAAAATACAAATATCTCCTACTATTCATTCTTGAGAAGAAGAAGAAGAAGAAGAAGAAGAAGAAGAAGAAGAAAGACCAACAACTTGATAGAAAAACAGGCAAAGAACAAAAACAGTGCTGAGAAAAGAGGCTTTTAAATATCCTAATGTTTTTGTTCTTCGTGGTACCAGGGATCAAACCCAGGACTCAAGCACTCTAGGCAAGCTCTCTTGCACTGAGCTACACCCCCAGCCCTTTTGACTTTTTATTTGTGACAGGGTCTTACTATATTGCCCAGGCTGGCCTCAAACTTGTCATTTTCCTGCCTCAGCCTCCTGAGTAGCTGAGATTACAGGTGTGCACCACTACTAGTAAATATGTTAGTTCAAACCATACAAAATTGTCAATTTTGACTTAAAATATTTTATAAGGAAGAACTCCATGTAGTTTAACTATTAAAAGTTGCTTAACCACAAAAAAAAAGATAAATATCAATTAAAATTATACTAAGGTATCATTTTTCACCTACAGTTTGGTTAAGAACAAAAAGTTGGATAACATCTTGCTGGCTGGGATAGGGTATTCTATGTTCATGGATTGAAAGACTCAATATTGTTAATATGTTCCTTCTTCGCAAATTGTTCTACAGATTTAATGAAATGCTGATCAAAATTCTAGGATATTATTCGGGATAGCAGCAAACTGGTTCTAAAGTTTAGACAGAGAGGCAAAAGACCCAGAACAGTCAATACAATGTTGAAGAACAAAGACAGAGAACTGACATGACCCAGCTTAAGAACCTAATATAGCTTCAGTAATCAGACAGGTGGTATGGATGAAAGAACAGATAGATCAACGTAATACAATAGAGGGGGAAAGTAGCTCAGTGGTAGGGTGCTTGCCTAGTATGCAAGAGGCCCTGGGTTCAGTCCCCAGCACCAAAACAAGATACAAAAAACAAAGTTCATAGAATGTACCCCACCAAGAGTGAACTCTAAACTGTGGACTTTGAGTGATAATTATGTGTCTGTGTAGGTTCACTGGCTGTCATGACATACCAGTCTTGCACAGGAGGATGTCAATAATGGGAGAGGTGGTGTGCGTGCCCGGCAGAAGCCCATGGGAATTCTCTGTGCTTTTCAATTTTGTGGTGAAACCCAAAATGGGGTGAACCCATTTTTCTAAAAAAATGAAGCTTGTTAACTAAAAGATAATAATAATAACCTGCTAAGAAAGGAGACCAAGCCCACTTGAACAATGGGAACCACAGTGTCATGTTTGTAGAGAATTTCCAGTTTCCATTTTTGTAGGGATTGAAGAGTTTCTATTTTGGAAACAATTTTAAAGACACAAAGACCAGATTTAAGGATTAAAATGAAATTACAGCACTGGTCAGGGTGATGAATCCCTCTGGAACAGATACAGAATGTTAAACAAGGAGAGTTAAGCTACATGCCTGTAGTCCCGGCTACTGCCGAGACTGAGGCAGGAGGATCACTCCAACCCAGGAGTCAGGGTCAGCACAGGCAACAGCATAAGATCCTGGCTCTTTAAAAAAGAAAGAAAGAAAGAAAGAAAGAAAGAAAGAAAGAAAGAAAGAAAGAAAGAAAGAAAGAAAGAAAGAAAGAAAGAAAAAACATATAAGCATCAAGTGAGCAGAAGATAACATTTGAAACCCAAACGTGATTTATCAACCTCCTTCAGAAAGGTTTGTGATCCAATTATGACTTCAGTCCTCTTCTTTCAAAGGAACTAAATAATGTGCCAGAGCATTTCTAGCTATGCTTATTTCAAATTCTCTCACAGCAGTGTGGTTGCTACAAAAGCAACAAAGCCAGTGGTGAGTATAGACTGGAGGAAATCTGAGGGAGTGTCCTTCTAACTGTGATGGGCTGACAGATCTGACTCCATGAGAATGTAATAGGCCAGACTCTAAGGGAAATGACTAAACAGACTCCATTTTGCTCTGAGACTCCATGTTATGTAGGAAATAAGCTTCTCCCATGGGAACACCCCGCCTCTGTGCCCATCCTCAGTTACTTGGTGTGACATGTTTAATAATATACAATGGCAACTCCTATGTAGTAAAGAATTGCTCTCTTTTGATTCCTATTGCTCCTAAACAATGTACCATGTGAACGGTGATTGTGTGGATGTTAGTAACCATTCTTCAGTTTGGACCTAGGTAAGGGTCATTTTGACCCACTTCCCCCTCTGTTGATGATCTCATGATGTTAATGTGTAATTTTGAATCATAGCAACAGACACTTATGATTAATGTGATTTTTGGTATAAGAACCCCTACAACCCTGTGGTTGGAACTGTTCTCCCAATAGCCATTTTTGGGGCATTGTGTGAGACAGTCAGCGGGCCGGCTTAATAAAGACTCTCAAATTTGGACTTCTCAGTGGCGATCGGTCTGTTCTTAAGTTGCGCCCCATAACATTTGGAGGCCCCAGCGAGATCCTTGCTGCCAGGTGGGTAACCACCACTCACCACTGACCTGGAAACTCCTGCGGAGGGGAGAAGCCACAGTGTTGCTTCTAGGGCAAGGCCTCTGAGAGCCGTTCCTCAGCCCCAGGCTGCCCGGTCTGTGGAGCCCCGCCCCAGGACTGAACTAATTATCCGAGAGAGTCACCTGTTTCCGCACCCCTGGGGAACCAGTAAGTCTGTTTCTGGTGGATCCACATCTGGGGACTCTGAAGAAGGCTGGACACAGCATTACTTCCCGAGTCGGGGACTGGCAAGACGTTGCTCAGTCCCTCTGGTCTGGAATCTGGAGTGGCCACTTGTCCCTGTCTTTGGTGTTTTATCTGTTCTGTGTTTGTTTGTCCTTTTCTGTTTTTTTTGTTGCCCTTAAGTGTAAGCATGGTCAGTCTCCCTCATGTCAGTCATGTACTCCCCTCCAGTGCATGTTAACTAATTTCCAGGAATTCCAGAAGAGAGTCAGTGACTACGGAACCCACTGCGATGTCTTTTCTCTCTCTAAATTCTGTGAGAGAGAATGACCAACTTTCGAGGTCTGATGGCCCCCTCAGAGTACCACCAAATTGTCTTTGGGCAGCCTGAACATCCTGATCAAATGTTTTGTAGTCAAATTTGGAAAAAAAATGGTTAAAAAGGTTTTTAACCATGTTCACTAATGCTTACATTAAAATGTAAACTGCTGCTGCCAATTGGAACTTCCAACTATTGGAGTTGGTCCACCAAGATGCCAGGCTAAAATGTTGATGGCTGCTATCCAGGAGACCAGAAAAACCGGTTTAGAACAAGACCCCAACCTGAGGGGGCTCTCCCAAGGAGACCAATGGAAGCAGCTCCCTTGCTGTCTCTTTGGGAAACTCCTTCAGGGAGGGATAAGGCATAACCTTTGTCTATATTCTCTTAATTCCTTTTCATCTCTGATGAGAGGGACTACATCAGGATGGAAGTCAAAGACTTTTAAAAATTCTATTTTTTGAGCTCATAATTTCAATCTGGTGCGCCTAAGTTAATTTTTTATTAGACCTATTTTATACAACTATAAGGTTTTCTTAATGTTCTGTTTCATTCAGAGGCCAGTTTACAAGGGTTAACTCTCAATCTAATGGGTTTTAAAAAATAAGCTATAAGGTCTTTGTCCTTCTGTTTATTTTATGTATATGTACACTGGTGTATTGTCATGTCTACATATATTTGGTACCAAAATTGGCATATGAGTTCATAAATTAAAATTTTAAAAAATGGATCCAAATGTTTTTGATTTACATAATTTAAAAGGTTTTTAAATTGGGTAAACAAAAATATGACTTTCAAGTTACTAGCAGTTTTGTTTCCAGGTGGTCAAAAAATAAATAAAGTGTTAGTTTTATAAAATGTCTAATATCCATTGTTTCTAGGTTTTTCTTCAACAGGAAAGAAATGACTGATACAGCTCAATACAATTCTCTGATATCTTGGCTTTTAAAAAATAACTTAATTAGATTTAACATATATGGGATTGATCGTGGATGTGTTTGTTAGAGACATCTGATTGGTTTAAAAAGTTAAAATGCTAAGTGTTAAATATAACATCAAGTACTCTTAACTCCTTAAATTCCACAGGGTAACATACTTAAAACATTTTTGGTGTTTTCATAAATTGGTAAATAAAAAAGGGTTTAAATTTACTTTATGTTATCACTAAAAACATGATTACTAAAAGTCTTAACAGGTATTATTCTATATAAAGGGTCCAAAAGTTTCAACTGTATTTAAATAGAGTTCTGTAAGTAACAAAGTATTTCACTGGATTAAAATGGAATAATTTATCTGAATTCAGAAATTTATAAGGGTTGTTTCAAAATATAAATTTTAAAAAGGGGATCAACAGATTAAAACATTACAAGGTTTTAGATATAAAAATATATTTAATAAAAATGTTTCTAGATAAAAAAGTCTTTATGTGATAAAATAAGGCTGTAATACATCTAAGTAAACAACAAGAGTGTCTAATTAAGTGATTAAAAAGTATTAATTAAGGGTAAATTTTAAAAGGTTTATGTGTATATATAAGTAACACAACAGTTAAAACTATTCAAGGTTTTTTCCTAAGGCCAAATATTAATGTACTGATATAAACCAAATTTCAGTCTATTCGCTAAAATGACCAATAATTCTTAAAACATTAATTTACTCCTAACATTGTATCTGTTAAGTTTTATTCTGTAGAGCAATTAGTTTTAAAAATAAGGGTTTGTACAATTCTGGTTAAACATCAACTGTTATTTAAAGTGTAATCTGTTTAAAGGTTAATATCATGAAACAGGAAATGCATTTTGCCACTTTACTACACAAAAGGAAAATTAAAAGCTCTCTCAGCTTTCCTTGATTCATACTTTAGGTGTAATATAATACTGTGTTAACTAACATTCATATATTTATGAAGAGCCCTGCCTTACCTGAGATAAGGTTCTGCCTCCCACCTTACTACATGTTACAGTGGCTCCAAAATAAGTCAGACTTCAGTTCACTTAAAGTTATGTTCAATGATTGGTTTTTTGTTGTAAAATTACTGTAATCTCAAACAGTAGATATAATATCTAGCTCAGTCAAAATTTAAGATAGCTATTACACAACTAAATATGTTTTTACTGTTGTTAATTCCATTTTCTATTTTCCTTGTAAACTCTGTAACTGTTGACTGAGTAATGTTTTACAGAGGTACTGCTTCAAGAACAATCTAAATTAATTTGAGATAATAAGCCATCACCTATAGGACAGATAATATAGATCCCAGTTTAATAAAAGTTGGTAAATAACTATAAAGTCATAGACATTAAAGTTAAAACCCAATACTCTTACATGCTGGATGTTTAAGATCAAAACTTAAAAATTGGGTGGGAGAGGTTAGTGTTAGGGTTAGAGTTAGGGTTAGGGAGGGGGGCAAGAATGGAGGAAGGAAGGACTGTATAGAGGGAAAAGAGGGGTGGGAGGGGTGGGGGGGAAGGGAAAAAATAACAGAATGAATCAAACAACATTACCCTATGTAAATTTATGATTACACAAATGGTATGCCTTTACACCATGTACAAACAGAGAAACAACATGTATCCCATTTGTTTACAATAAAAAAAATTTCAAAAAAAAAACTTAAAAATTGAGATTAAAATAAAGGGGTCAAGAGAATCAATATAATATTGGCTCTTGCCCTCAGAGTCAGCCTAAACCCAGAGAAAAAGAGAACTTCTCTAAGGAGCTTTGCAACTCTGGACCACACAACCTTCCAATCAGGGAGATTAATGAGACCACAAGAGGATAAGAAGCCAATCAGTGCACCCACTGCAGAGGAAGGTCCTTGGGAAAGGGAGACATCCCTAATGCTTCCAAAGGAAGCCAAGGAGACCCTACCAGGTGAATGGCACTAAAGGAGATAAGAAGCTGCTCTCAAGTTCCCCAAGAATGACCCCTGTGGGAACTCAGCTGTCTCTTAACAGCAGATAGGAACAAGGTCAATTTGACCAACTTGATCTTAAACACCTAGCAAAACAGTTAAAACCAAAACACAGTCATTCCTGGACATTTTAAAAACTAAACAATGGTTATTTTAATGTAACTTGAGATGTACACTTGTGTTAGCCCCCCCAAAATAAGTAAAACTAAAGGTGACAAAAAGATTCTTAGACAAAAATGCCTGATAATTATAAAAAAACTGCCAGAGTTATAAGTTTTTAGTCTGTTTAAGGTCTACAGATCTTTCTAACTTCCAACACAGGTAGACTTAATCAATGTTTGCTAGTATGATTCTCCAGCCTTGAGTAACGAAAATAAAGGGATCTCTACTAAACAAAAATATCATGCCAGTAAAAAGATATTTTACAAAAATCAGATAACTAAGTAACTTAACTAAATGTTGTGTTTACATTCCTGATAACTCCAACAGTGTTAAGATTTACAATTATGGCCTTATCCTCTCCAGCCTTGTAAGACTTTGTTAGGGCTTTTTATGTAAACAACGTCTCAGCTCTTCCACCTCCTGGTAAGAGATTATTAATTTCTATCAGCTTCATGATAGTCTTTGACATTTTCCAGATGCTATTTATTTTGTACTCATGGTTTTTTTGTTTCTTTCATAGAACAAGATTTTTACCCCTAAACAGGAACTTTTTACTGCTTGCCCCACCCCACATCGCCCCCTCTCAGCTCGAAGCAGCAAGAGCGGTCATCGCCCTTTTTCCTTACAGCAGTAAAAAGTTCCTAAACTTAGAGGGGTAATAATAAGAATTTTTTTAAAAGACAGTCAATATAGATAGGTAAATTGGGTTAAATCACAAAAATAAGGGCCAGTTAGGTCCAGAAAGTTGGAGACAAATAACCTCTGAGAGATTAAAATGTTAATGCTTCCAGAGCCCTTCCTCCACCCTTACCAAGAACCTACTCCTGTTCTAACCTGTTGTTAAGTCTCTCCAACAGGTTCAACTTATGAGAGAACCAGCCCCAAGAGACCACTGATTTCCAACACCCATTTCAGTCAGAAGACTATGTCTACATCAAATTGTTCCAGAAAGGACAAACACCTGGCTAAAATGGAAGGGACCTTTCTCACAACATGGACTCATCACATCTGAGTCAAGACAACAGAAAAATGAACAGCCCTCAGAGACCCCAACCACTGTCTAAAGATAAGACTGAAAAAAATGTTAAACATGTTTTTTCTCTTGCTTGAACTATGTCAGGAATAACTCCATGCTTAGCCCTTCAACTTTTTGAGATTACCAAATGGGGTAAATTTTGTGTTATTGTTCACATCATTCCCCAGGTGTACTATTATGATAAAGAGGGAAGAAAAAAAATTGGGACTAATATCTAAACAAGCGGCCCCTGTCTTAGTTCCCCTCCTAGTGGGAATAGGTACAGCGGGCTCCACAGCTATAGAACCACTGCCCTGATTACTGGAAACTAGAATTTCAAAACTTTAAGAAGACAAATAGATTTGGACTTAAGTGAGTTAAAAAACTCTGTAAATCACTGAAAAATTCCCTTGATTCACCTTCGGAGGTAGTTTTACAAAACAAAGGAGGGTTAAATTTGCTGTTTTTAAAATAAAAAAATTATGTATGGCCTTGAGGGAAACCTATTGTTTCTATACTAACCTCTCAGGGATCATTCATGATAGTTTACCTTTGATTAAAAGAAGACTCAAAAAAGTAAAAAAAAAAAAAAAAAAAAAGCTAAAAACCTCAGAAAAATTGGTACCAAAATCTGTTCTCTTAGTCCCCCTGGTTAACTACTCTAATAACCACAATGGTGAGACTTCTCATCCTAGTTATGTTGGGACTTTTAATCAGGCCAGGCATGATAAACTGTTCAACTAAATATATTAGAGATAGAATCCAGTCTGTTAAGCTAATGGGATTGCACACTCACTACAATCATCTATACACTACTAATGAATCAATGATTTGATTATGTACATAAAACCAGTGGGGAATTTGATGGGCTGACAGATCTGACTCCATGAGAATGTTATAGGCCAGACTCCAAAGGGAAATGACTAAACAGACTCCATTTTGCTCTGAGACTCCATGTTATGTAGGAAATCAGCTTCTCCCATGGGAACACCCCACCTCTGTGCCCATCATCGGTTACTTGGTATGACATGTTTAATAATATACAATGGCAACTCCTATGTAGTAAAGAATTGCTCTCTTTTGATTCCTATTGCTCCTAAACAATGCACCATGTGAACGGTGATTGTGTGGATGTTAGCAACCATTCTTTAGTTTGTACCTAGGTAAGGGTCATTTTGACCCACTTCCCCTCTGTTGATGATCTCATGATGTTAATGTGTAATTTTGAATCATAGCAACAGACACTTATGATTAATGTGATTTTTGGTATAAGAACCCCTACAACCCTGTGGTCGGGGCTGTTCTCCCAATAGCCATTTTTTGGGGCATTGTGTGAGACAGTCAGCCAACCAGCTTAATAAAGACTCTCAAATTTGGACTTCTCAGTGGTGATCAGTCTGTTCTTAAGTTGTGCCCCATAACACTAACAGACTTAGGACAAAATAGTATTAATTAGTAGCAATGAATGAAATGCTGGGGTCTCATTGTTTAATTAACAAAGGTTGCTTTAAAAGTACTCCATATTATTAAAGTCATGTTTTAAAATATTTGAACCCAAGGATAAGAACCTACACTATGGAGACACGCAGGAGAGAAAGCCTCAAGAAGACAGGGCAGAGGTGGGACTGATGTGGCCGAGAATTGCCTGCAGTCACCAGCAGCTTCTTCAGAGACTCCAGAAGGATTCAGCCTTATTTACACCTCATATTTTGGACTTCTGGCTGCCAGAACTTGAGTGCTGTTATTCTGATTGAATAAATGGGCCCTGGAAAGTGAAGTGACTTGCCCAGGACCGCAGAGCTGGTGAGTGACAGAGCTGGGATTTTCCATCCCATCATTGTGCCTGCTCAGAAAAAGCTGAAGGCCTTCATCCCAACATCAGAAGATACAGTACAGATGTCTGGCCTCTGCCAAGTCACTGCTCCCTGGGTGCTGGAAGGTGCCCTGATGTCATGGCCCTCAGCCCCCACCACACAGCTGGTCAGAAGAGGGCACACAGTGGACTTGCAGAGAGTCCCAATAACCAAGAAGAGTCTCCCTGTTGTGAATTAGAATTAAGGGACTCCAGGGATCCACTATCATGTCCACCCACAAGAATGGGGTCATAATTACAATAAGATATATCCTATGCTTATATAACTTTATCAAAATGGATTCTACTATCATATACAACTATGATATGACATAAAAAGAACCAATAAAATAATTATAATATAGAAATTAAATATAGAAACACCCAAGGGTGGATCTAACTCAAAGCTTCTAGGAGTCGCATCTCACTGGGTCTCCCACCCACTTCCGGAAACCACTTTGAAGTAGGATTGACCCCCAGCTTCTGCACACAAGACTTAGCAGCATTCAGAATATAGCAGAATATCTGACCTGGGAGGGACCTAGGAGACCCTCTGGCCCATACTCCTTCCTGTACTAACAGCAGCTGCCTTCCCCAGTTCTGAGCTGCAACTTGGACGTGTTTGAGTTGGTGGAACCCCGTTGAGCGGAGTGAACAAGAGCCCCGATGTCAGTAAGCTCCGGCTTCAGCCTCAGATCCTGGCTAAGACAGGTGACGTTTCAAAGCAGCACCCGCCATGATGCCTTCAGTACTGCACTCGTTTATAATTTGGTAATAGTTCAGGTGGCATGTGGCAAACTCAGCTAAAAACCACTTAGTAAACCGGGCATGGTGGCGCACTCCTGTAATCCTAGTGGCTCAGGAGGCTGATGCAGGAGGATCACAATTTCAAAGCCAGTTTCAGCAATTTAGCGAAGCCCTAAGCAACTCAGTGAGACTCTGTGTCTAAATAAAATATATAAAAGGGCTGGGGATGTGGCTCAGTGGTTAAGCACTGCTAGATTCAATCTTTGACACCAAATAAATAAATAAATAAAACCACTTAGTATTTTCTTAACCTTGAAAAATTAGAAGAGATAATCTGGAGCATACATATTTCACGCTTTGAAACCTCCTTGCTTTTAACCTAGCTATTTTTATTTTACTCCTAATTATAACAAGCCGGTAATCAAGTGCCCCAGCCTAGAGTAGATTAGAAGGTAGCCACTGAGGGTAGGTGCACTGAATCTGGTAAGAAATTAATAAATCTATAAAGCAGAAAGAGTAAACACAGTCCCAAGCCTTGAAAAAGACCAAGGATTTGTCCCCTTCACCATAGGAAATCATTTGACTTAGTTTATAGTCCCCAGGAGCATAACTGAATTAAAGCTCAATGTACTAAGCAATAGGAAAAGGAAAGATCTATAACATGAAATTACATAATAAAATATTTACTTATTTTGAGATTACCTGGATTTAAAAAAAAATCTTAAATACTATTCCCAGAAATCTACCTAACCAGCTCTACAATTTCATATATGAATGCCTGACTTTCTGACCACACTATATATTCCTCTTTGTGCACCAAAAGACATAACTGTCTTCAAGTTTTTACATACCATAGACATGCAAAACAGGAGATTTCAAAACAGGAGACAGATCTGGGCATGGTGGCCAGTTCTGTAGTCCCAAATACTCAAGAGGCTGAGGCAAGAGGATCATTTGAGCCCATGAGTTGAAGACCAGTCTGGACAACAGAGTAAGGCCCTATCTCAAAACAACCAAACAGAAAACAGGAAATAAAAGCTGGAGAAAGAGCTTAGCGCAGTAGCAGAGCACTTGCCAAGCATGCGTGAGACCCTGTGTTCAATCTCCAACACTGCAAAAGAAAACAAAAATCCCAGGGGTCACATCTGAGATACTTCATCACTATCCCAGATCCCTATCATCACATCAGGAAGGGATTTGACACTCAGTTCATAAATAAAGCTCAGGTAAAATACCACAGCTTCTCATTTTCTTTACTTTGACAGCTTTACAATTTAATTGGGACAATATTCAGAGTTTGGTTAAGGTCACTTCCCCCTTTCACTTACACACAAATAATAAGACATTGTTTATTCAAGCTGTGTCCTTTTTACTCTGCAGTTCACCTGGGTCATTCCACTGTCCTCTTCCTTTTTTCCCCTCTGTTGACTTGACTTCTGATCTTCCTACTTCTATGACACATAACTGCATTCATGAGAAACAGATGGACAGCAAAACTTCATTTTAGAATAGTAGTGCCCGAAGATTTGCACACTAAAGTACTATTTTAGTATAAATTTCCTTCATCTATTTTTTCCTTTGTGTCACATTTATGGAATTATCATTGTTTTAAAACATTGTGTTGACAGATTATGTTACCTGCAAAATATCTTTTGGGACCATGAAAATGCATTTCAAAATGTGTTCTCAGGGCCAAGGTGCAGTTCAGTGCCAGAGCATTTGCCAGGCATGCTTGAGGTCCTGGGTTCAATCCTAGCACCATAAAAACAATAATAGCAACAATAAAAACACTTCTACAAAACGTCCTAAAAAGAGGATTTTGAGTCTTATGGAGCAATTTTGCCGCCAGGGGACATTTAGTAACATGTGGAGATACTGTTGATTACCACAAGTTGGGTGCAGATGCCCTTGACATCTAGTCTGCATGGCATGGGATGCCACTAAAGATCCCACAAGGCACAGAACAATCCTCACAGGAAAGAATTACCTGGTCCAAATGTCTATGGTGCTGCTGCTGAGACCCTGTATACAGGCAATTCTGAACCGGGTAGGTAAGTCAAGGGTACCGTGTCATTCAGAGTAGCATTGCTTATAGTAGAATACAAGTGAAAACAAGCTATATGCCTGCAACGTGTATCCAACAAGTCAGAAAATGTGGACCACTATCTGTTGGTAAACTCTGAGTGCACCAATAGTAACACCTATCATTATGAATGAATCTCAAAAAATGGTCAGATTTTTAAAAAGCAAGTTGTACTTATGTCAAGTTTGAATTAACAAGCAAACAAAAAAATCATTTGGTGCTGTACATTGAATTCTGAATGTCCCTGAAAGGCCCATGTGCTAAAGGTTTAGTCCCCATCCATGGTACTTTTGGAAGGTGGTGGAATCTTTAAGAGGTGGGACCTGGTAGAAAGAAGTTAGGTCATTGTGGCTGTGCCCTTGAAGGGGCTCTTAGGTCCCAGCTCCCTCCTCTTCTCTCTGCTTTCTGGCTGCCATTAGGTGAGCAGATTCCTCCACCCAATGCTCCCACCATGATGGTCTGCCTCACCATAGGTCCAAAAGCAACATGGCCAACCAACCATGGAAACCTCCAAAATTGGAAGCTAAGATTAACTTGATTATCTCAGATGTTTTGTTACAGTAATGGTAAGCTAACATATTTAGGATGAATGCATTCTTGGCAAATCAGCAATCACAGTGACCTTCGAACAGCTTACTTGAATAGATTTCTTCCCTGTCTCCTTTTTTAGGGGAAAAGATAATTTTTGGAAGGACAATATCACCCACAAGGGTGATACTGCATTGGGGGATCTTTTAGTAGTCACAGTGGTGAAGGAGAGGGTGGTAATGGTCACTAGTGGGTAAGGTCAGGAGTAACAGTTGCCCTCAAGTGCACAGGACAGTCTCACACAAGGAAAAACTGACTGGTGTCCTGCCCACACCCCCTTTTTTTTTTTTAACTGGGAAATGACTTCAGGACGCTTTACCACTGAGTCATACCCCCAGCCCTTTTATACTTTTTATTTTGAGATAGGGTCTCATTAAGCTGCTGAGGCTAACTTTAAATTTTCAATCCTTCAGCCTCAGTTTCCTGAGCTGCTGGCATTACAGGCATGTGCCACCATGCCCAGTTCCTGCCCAGTTTTTAATGCGACTCCCTGGGCATTCGCGTACAGAGGAAAAAATATTGTTCACAAAATAAACTCAAAATAGATCTTAAGCCAAAATGCAAACCAAGAAAACATTTAGAAGACTTCAGAGCATAAATGACTGATCTTGGTGTTTAGATATAGCATCAAAAACCTGGTGCATGAAAGAAAAATTTGACAGTTTGAACTCATTCATTTTAAAAAGAATGTTGAGAGAATGAAGAGGTCAGGCACACACTGGGAGGAAATATTCACATGACACAAATCCAACAGAGGGTAGTACTCCAAAATCGACAGAAAACTTAAGGCTCAACGACAAGAGACTATAGATAACAATCATGTGCTGTATATTTTTGAAAAGCTCAAAGAAAGATTTTGAATGTTTTCATCATGACAAAATGATAAATGTTTGAAGAGAGAGATGTGCTTATCTTTATGTGAACTTGATACAACTGTATGCATGTATCAAACATCTTGCAGGAGCCTAGAAATATGTACAATTTTATTTACCAGTTTTTTAAAAAATGAACAACCCTATTTAAAAATGGGCAAAAAAAAGAGCTGGATGTGATGGCACATGACTATTTGGGAGGCTGAGGCAGGAGGACCACTTGACCCCAAGACTTCAAGGCCAGCCTAGGAAATAAGCCAGACCTCATTTCTTAAAAAAATAAAAATGAAAATGGACAAAAGACCTGAATAGACATCTCATCAAAGAATATCTACCAATGGCAGTAAGCATAAGAAGAAAGGCACATCATCACATGTCATCAGGAAACTGCAAGTTAAAACAAGATATTAGAGAATACGAAAAACAATAAATGCAAGCATGGATGTGGGGGGAAGGAACCCTCATACACTGCTTGTGGGAATATGAATTAGTACAGCCACTGTGGAAATCCGTATGGAGGTTTCCCAAAGAACTAAAGTGGAACCACCATGTGATGCAGATGGATTACTCCTGGGCATACACCAGAAGGAATTAAAGGCAGCATACTACAGCAATACCTGCATACCTATGTTTACTTCAGCACAATGCATAATAGCCATGTCATGGAATCAGTTCAGGAGCCTGTCAACAGATGAATAGAAAAAGAAAATGTGGTTTATATACACAATGGAGTATTGTTCACCCATAAAGAAGAAAATCATGTCATTTACAGGAAAATGGAACTGGAGATCATCATGTTAAGCAAATGAAGTCAGACTCAGAAAGACCAGCATTGCATGTTCCCCTGACATGTGAAATCTAGGAGGGAAAGACAACATGAAAGTAACAGGGAGACTAATAGAGAAGAGGAGGGTGATCAGGGTAGGAGGAGGGGGATCAGGGTAGGAGAAGGGTATGGTAAAGGAAGGTAATGGAAGTGGTATATTATCCATGTGTACTAATATGCCACAATGAAACCCATTAAAATGCATGAATAAAAATCATACATGAGCCAGGTGCGGTGGCTCGTGCCGGTAATCCCAGCAGTTTGGGATGCTGAGGCAGAAGGATCTTGAGTTCAAGCCCCGCCTCAGCAACTTAGGGAAGCCCTAAGCAACTCAGTGAGACCCTGTCTCTAAATAAAATATTTTTAAAAGGGTTGGGGATGTGGCTCAGTGGTTAAGCATCCCTGGATTCAATCCCCGGTACAAAAAAAAAAAAAAAAGTATGATACACATCTATTAGAATGGCTAAAACCTAAAACATGGACAACATTAAATGCCAGTAAGGATGTGGAGCAAGAACTGTCTCATTACTGGTGGGGGCACAAAGTGGTACAGCCACTTTGGAAGAGAGTTTAACAGTTTCTTACAAGACAACATCTTAAAAAAAATTTTTTTTTTAGGGGCTGGGGCTGTAGCTCAGTGGTGGAATGCTTGCCTAGCATGTGTGAGGCACTGGGTTTGATCCTCAGCACCACATAAAAATAAATAAATAAAATAAAGCCATCCTGTCCATCTACAACTACAAGAACTTTTTTAAGTTGGACACAACATCTTTATTTTATTCTATATGTGGTACCAAGGATCAAACCCAGTGCCTCACATGTGTAAGGCAAGTGCTCCACCACTGAGCTACAGCCCCAGCCCCCCAAATTAAACCATCTTACCATACGATCTAGCACCAATGCCCTTGGGTATTTGCCCAAATGAATTGGAAACTTATTCTCTCTCTCTCTCTCTCTCTCTCTCTCTCTCTCTCTCTCTCTCTCTCTCTCTCTCTCTCACACACACAAATCTGTACACAAATATGCATAGAAGTTTTGTGATCACCAAGAAGTGGAAGCAACCAAGATGTCCTGAAATGTGTGAGTCGATAAACCAACTGTGGTAATCCACAGAATGAGGTGTTTAGTAACACAGAAAAATGAACTATTAAGTCAGGAAAGACATGAGGAGCCTTAAGTGTCTATAAGGTGTGAAAGAAGCCAGTCTGAAAAGGCTACATGCTATGATTCCAACTATATGACATTTTGGAAAGGCCAAAATACAGAGACATAAAAAGAGCAGTGGTTGCTAGGTACTCAGGGGATGGCAGGGAGGGACGATGCACAGGTGGCACACAAGGGATTTTAGGAAGGTGAAATTATTCTGCATGACACTGTCATAATGGAGCCAAGACAGGATGTGTTTGTTAAAACCCAAGAATGTTCCACCCAAAGAAAGAAACAATATAAACTACAGACTTTAGTGAAGAATACTGTGTGGATATTTGTTCATTAATTGTAACAAATGTATCCCATTAACATAAGACATTAATAATAGTGGAAAACAGATTGCAGGGCATACATGGAGCTGTGTAGTATTTGCTCATAGTCTGTAAATCTAAAACTGTACTAAAAATAAAATCTATTCTTTAATTTTTAAAACCATGTTGATAATTTTCTAAGCCTAGACTGTAAGTCCAGTTGACATATGGATACAATGTATTATTTTTAAGGTTAAATATGCACAGCACTTTCCAGTAACTCAGCTACTATCTCTGTAGAGGGACAGCTGCTCTTTGTTTTGCTAGGAACTTCGCCAAGATTCCGTCAGTGTTGCAGAATCATCAGCAAGCTAGTGATCTTTAACTACTGGTTTCAGCACATGCCTGTATGGCACGTGCATTTGCAGCTGTTGTTTTTATAAAAAGGAGCCAAGCCTCCGACCGCTTCATGTGTCTGAGTGTTAACATAGTCACATACATATTATTTTATTCCTAAAAGCTTTTCTTTATTTATCTTCTGCAGCACACTTGGGATATTATATTGACATGAAAATCTTTTGTGGATGGGTTTTGCTGTTCACAAATTCACTGTAGGGTAGTAACAAAATATGGCTTATGACAAGAAGGACTGCGCCTGTGAATTGAAATCCCGGCTCCTGGCTCAGTCCTCGGCCTGCTGTCGCAGAGGCTCTGCCGCCTCCTCAGGCGCCAGCCAAAGGCACCGGTCTGTATATGCGTCAGCGATCTCCGGTGCCCAGTCTCGGTACAGGCTGTTCTCTCCCTTCACAAATGCATAGCTGCCCCAAACTCCATTCTTCACTTCCTGCCTTGGAGACAGGCAGTCCTCACCTGCAGTCACACTTATTGTTTTCTTTAAATGATTCGTTTTTCATAAACAAACATCTTTTTTTCAAAGAAAACTTTATATCACTGTTATAAATAGGAAATCAGTATGTGCAGCCCTAAAAGAAGTAGAAATTAAATATAAGGAAAATTAAAGTTATCAACTTGTATTTAGATAGAATTGTTAAGAGATGTCCTGAGGTCCCTGTGGGGGGTGGGGTGGGGATTAAAAGGTTCTCAAAACGTGAGTGAACTGAAACGTTCCCATTTGATGCATTCCGAGGATTGGAAGAAAGTGAAGAGAGTAACTTTCTCTTTCAGTAAAATCCAAGGTTGTCCCTGCTCTCCCTAAACACCCTGCATATCACTGCAATCCAATCTGTCACCAAACATTTATCCAGCACCTGCGATGGACCACGTAGCGGGGGGCGGGGTACGGATGGTAACCATAAAAAGTGAACCCGACCGGCAGAGTGGTTGCCCCACAGATCCACAGTCGGCTGGAGGAAAAACACAAGTAATCTGGAGATGGTTACAAAATGTCGTTTCTCATGAAAACAATTTGTGCTTTAGAGCCTCTGGCTTCTCCAGTAACCCAGAGAAACCACACCCATTCATACATTATGAGATAGAACAAGCAAACTAATTTCGAAACTGCAATGGTTTGTAATCTTTTCAAAGTTTTCCCAGGAAAAAAACGGCGGGATGAGGCTGCACCCTCGTGTTCGGTGTGACGTGCTGAAGGACCGCGAGGCAGTGTAGTTAAGCACTCACAGCGGCGCGGGGAGGGACAGCGCTCCCGGGGCACCCTCCTCTCCCAGCCGCTGCTTAGCCTCTCAGGGCCCCCGACGCGGCTCCGCCTCACCTCCGCCGGGAAGCCCGCCCGGCGCCCCAGCTGGACCCGCGCCTCCGCGTTCGCCCCAAAGCCGGGCGCTTCCCCAGGCACCCGCTGGAGGAGAAGGCCAGTCTGTCCGACTGTCTTCCAGATCCGTCTGGGGGCTCCACCAGCATGGGCATCCGGCCCGCTCCTCGGCCTCCGGGGGCACCCAGCTCCGCGCAGCCTGTAGGACCGCCTGCGACAGGCGGTGGCTCCTGCTTTCCCGCGCACTGGCCCTGCTCAAGTTACGCCCTGGGAGGGGGCTCTGCAGAGGTGCCCTGTGTGCGCCGCAACGTTTGGGGGCGCAAGCGCGGCTCTGGCGGCACCCCGCAGCGGGCGAGGAGAGAAAAGGCCGGGGCAAGGGGCCCGCGGAGCTCTCCGCGGGGGAGGGGGCGGGGCGCTCCTCTCCCTCCCTCCCCCGCCGCAGCGCTCCTGGACCGACGCCCGCGGGCAGGGCCGGCGACTGCGGAGAGGTGCGGCGCCGAGACCCCACGGGTCAGCCGCCCCAAGTCGCACGCGCGTTGTAGGCTGGCGGGTCCGGAGACCCTCAGGTAGGGCGCGGTCTGACGCCCCAGAAGAGCCAGTGGGTTGGGCACCGGGACTGTGGTGAGACCCTCTGTCCCCGCCCCGGGGGCGGAGCCAAGGTCCAAGCCTGCGGAGCTTGAGACCCGCACAAATCCTCCGGGGGCTCCCACCCCGCCTCCCGCCGCCCGCTCCCGGATTCGCGGAGATCCAACCCCCCACACACACCCAAGTCCCAGCGGCCTCGAGTCCCGGGCCTCCGGCCGCGCGTAGGAGCTGGTGGAGCCTCCCTCTGCGCTCCCATCCCGGTGCATCCCGTTGCCCAGGCCATGGCGCGAGGAGACGCCCCGCAGGACAGGTGAGCTGGGAAGCCGGTGCGGTGCGTGCCGGGGCCCGTGGCGGTGGGCAGAACGATCCCGCTCCCAAAGATGGCTTGGACTACAATTCCCATCAGCCGACTCCCTCGGCCGCTGCGCGGGGGTGATGGGGGTTGTAGTACGCTCTCCGGAGGGATGGCCTGGGAGGCGGGAGGGGCGGCCCGGCGGGAGGCCTCGGGGTGACCTTCTCACTGATCCCCATAGCTACCACCTGGTCGGGATCAGCTTCTTCATCTTGGGGCTGGGCACCCTCCTTCCCTGGAACTTCTTCATCACCGCCATCCCGGTGAGACAGCCCGGTGGCCACAACACCCTCCGTCCCTCCAGCCGCCCCGGACTAGCGCTCACCAGCCTAATTTACACCACGCCGCCTTAAACTCCTCAGTATGCGCATTCGCCCGCGGAAGCACCGAGCCTCAGAGAGAAGAAATACCTCTCTCATGGCTGGGAAGGCCAAACTTGGGAATGCCCACCAGCTCAGGGGGTCTGTAACCAGCAAAAGAGCTACCCACCCACCTCCTCTGTCGTTATTTCTGGTCCAGTCATTCCAAAAGTGGGTTATCCAAGCCTCTGGTTTTCTTTACAGTAGAATTAATTACATTAATTCATTAGGCAAACATTTAATGTGCACCTACTGTGGACCAGCCAGTGGGGATAAAGGGAAACCATGACAGAGGGAGGCTCTAGCCTCAGTGTTGGTTCTCTTAAAGGAAAGCAGATGTGTGGAGTTTTCATTCTTTTTAGGACTGGGTTATTATATTCAGTGCAGATGTGCTCTGTGCTGGATGGGGGAGACCCAAAGATGAATCAGCCCCTGGTCTTGAGAATAAGATGGGTCAGAGCTATTAATAATGTAACATGACACGTGCCTTCCCAGGCTTGGATCAGAGTACTGTGGGTCTCAGGGAGGGAGCACATTCCTTCTACTTCACAGAGGATTTGTAAGTTGAGAGTGGAGCAGGCAAAGTTGGAGGACAGAGAAGTGGTCAGGGGGAAAGAGAGCATTTCTGACCAAGCAAGGGCCTGTCCAGAGAAAGATCCAGAGCCTGGGGTGCCTGGTGCTCAGTGGGGTGGAACAAGAGATGGGACACAAAAGGGAGCCTAGGATCTGATACTGCAGGGTCCTAAATACTGTTCCAAACACTTGGGGTTTACCTTGTACATACTAGGGAGGTGGGGGGAGAAGGTGAATGGAGCTTAGGCAGAGAAGTGACAGGGGAGTGCAAGAGGTCAGCACCTAAGCCAGAGCCTAGCTTCTGGTAGATACTCAATACCCATGGAATGAATGAATCCAGAGGCTGCTGGGGGGACCAGGGCACTGAAGAGGTGGTCGATCCAGAGATGCAGCGTGGCTTGAGCTGGGGGTTCTTAGCGCTTGGGCCCTGTTCCACACTTCAGCCATTCAGTTTGGTGCACGACTATGCCATTCCCACTGTGTGCAGGTGCTGGGGACAATGCAGGGATAAGGCAGGTATCCCCAAAGACATTAGTCAAGCAGTCACACACCTGGGAGGGGGTGAGGGGACAGACCAGGGGGTTTCTAACCTTACTTCTCCTCCCCATCTGGCAGTACTTTCAGGGGCGGTTGGCAGTGGTCAACAGCACAGCTGGGACCCTGAGCACCAACCACACAGGCCCCACAGACACCTTCAACTTCAACAACTGGGTGACACTGTTGTCCCAGCTGCCCCTGCTGCTCTTCACCCTCCTCAACTCCTTCCTGTACCAGTGGTGAGACCTTAGCCCTTGCCAAGACGGTGTCATCGGGGCCCAGGAAGACTTCCCATCCTTCCCCTGCTCCACCTGCCTGGCCCTCCCAGCCCACTGCCCCGCCCCTGGCAGCACCTCTTGCCCACCACCCCCTGCCTGGCATGGGCCCACCCAATGCTCTCTACCCTCAGCATCCCTGAGACGGTGCGCATTCTGGGCAGCCTGCTGGGCATCCTGCTGCTCTTTGCCCTGACAGCAGCACTGGTGAAGGTGGACATGAACCCTGGGCCCTTCTTCTCCATCACCATGGCCTCCGTCTGGTTCATCAACTGTGAGCACTTCCGCCCCACCCCAGCCTGCTCCCTGTAATAGGAAGGGCCCAAGAGATGCAAGAAGAGAAGAGAGCACCCCTGTCACCAGGATCTCTGATAGAGGAACTGAGGCCCAGAGGGAGAGGAAAAGCCCTTTTTCCCAGGCTCCACGGTGACCTTGGAGCTGGCCTCCTGGCACCTAGCCCCACAGGCCAGTGGCTGCACTTCAGAAGAGCAATGAATGGGGTGTGTTGCAGCAGAATGCCAGGGTCCCCAGGACAGCTCCCCCCTGCCCAGTCAGGTCCAGAGTCCCCCTGCCCTCTGCCAAGGCCTCCTCCAGGAAGCCCTAAGGCTGCCTTATTGAGTGGCGGCCCTGTCCCTGTCTCTCCTCAGCTTTCTGTGCAGTTCTGCAGGGCAGCCTCTTTGGGCAGCTGGGCACCATGCCGTCCACCTACAGCACCCTCTTCCTCAGTGGCCAGGGCCTGGCTGGGATCTTCGCTGCCCTCGCCATGCTCATGTCCATGGCCAGTGAGTGGACTTGGATGGCTGGAGGTGTGGGGTGGCCTCTGAGATTTGGGGTTATAGAGGGTGGGCAGGAGGAAGTGCCTGGATTCCGGGTAGAGACCGAGGTGATGGAGTGGTGGAGACTTGGGGCTTGGGCCTGGCAGCCAGGCTCTTGGGCTCTGCAGTGAGGGAGAATGACCGGGAGAGGGGGTCCTGGTGTGACAGTGGCACATGCCAGCAGGTTGAGGTTAAGGGATGGGGGATGGGTTTGAGGTGGGCTCGAGCTTTAATCCACTTCACCCTTCACTGGCTGGGTGCGTTGGATGGGGCATTTAATCTCTCTGCCATAGTTTCCCCACATAAATGATTATTATGCTGAGATTGTACTGAGCCTGCACTAAGAGAAAGCCTCTTTCACATAACAGGTGCTCAACAAAAACGGCATGTACAGAAGAGAGAGGGATGAAGGGCCATTCTGGGGCCTTGTATGAGATTCAGTCAGCCAGTGAAGGAAAGGGAAGAGGCTAGGAGATGAACCTGAGAAGGCCCTGGGGAAGGAGGACAGGAGTTAGAGGACCCTTGGGAGCCATGGGACCAGCCACCTCTCCTCTGCAGGTGGTGTGGATGCCCAGACCTCTGCTCTGGGATACTTTGTCACGCCCTGTGTGGGTATTCTCATGTCCGTCGTGTGCTACCTGAGCCTACCGCACCTGGTGAGCCTGCATCTCAGAGCCCCGAGTCTAAGGCCCTGGGAGAGGACAGGACCCGTGTTCAGCCAGGGGGGTGTCCTGGCCTCCAAGCCAGTGGTGTGGGTAGGGATCCAGACACCTCACTCAGGCAGTGCTGATATTTCCCAATCCTTCTGCAGGAGTTTGCCCGCTACTACCTGGCCAAGAAGCCCTCCCGGTCCCCAGTGCATGAGCTGGAGACCAAAGCTGAGCTCCTCCAGTCTGGTAAGCCCCAGGGCCTTGCCAAGAAGACCCCCACCAGTGCTTAGCTACTGAGCACTTCCCCAGCCCTTTTTTTTTACTTTGAGACAGGGTCTTGCTTTATTGCTGAGGCTGGTCTCAAACTTTCAGTCCTCCCACCTCACCCTCTCCAGTCATTGGGATTATAGGCATGCATCACTGTGCCTTGCTCCAGGAGCTTGGGTGAGTACAGGTAGATCACAAAGCGAACTCTGAAATTAAAGTCATGCCTTGCTGCTCTCTGGGCCTCAGTTGTCTGCTCTATAAAATGGGAAGTCTGAGTTCAAGGCCTGCCTCAGCAACTTAGCGAGACTCTGACTCAGAAAGGGCTATAACCAGTGGTTAAGTGCTCCTGGGCTCTATCCCCAGTATCCAAAATGAAAACAGAAAAGTGGGGAGGCAGTGGAGCTTCTTGCAGGCAAGCTCTGGATTCAGATGCACCCAAGTCTGAATACTGGCTTCACAACACCCAAGCTGAGTGGCCTTAGGCAAGTCACCAAGCCACTTAACTCCTCCAGCCTGTTTCTTCATTTGCAGAGCAATGGCAGGCAATGAGACGCTTAACTCGTTGCCTGGCACACGCGTGTGCTTAATACATAGTTGGCATACTGCCACCATTACTTCCCTTTACTCGCACCTTGGACTGGAGGAGGGTCACTTGTTTTAACTACTGGGAATCTTCCTCCTTCCGGGCTGACCTAGACCACAGGACCCCACACTCCTTTCTTGCCCCAGATGAGAAGAATGGGATTCCCAACAGCCCCCAGACAGCAACCCTGACTCTAGATCTTGACCCTGAGAAGGAGCCGGAGCTGGAGCCAGAGCTAGATGAGCCACAGAAGCCAGAAAAACCTTCAGTCTTCATTGTCTTCCAGAAGGTACGGCAGGGAGATAACCCCCAACCACCCTTCATGGGGTAGAAGGGAGGGACACCCTCTCCAGTCCCCACCAGAGGCTCTTCAGCTGCGAAGAGTCTTAGTGCTCACTTGTCCACCCCAGGGTCACAGGGCCATAGCAGGTCAGGGACACAGCTGGATCAGGCCCCAGGTGTCCTGCCCCAGGGCAGGGCTGGAGTGAGAAGGTTGGGGGCCTCGTGTTGGCCGGGGCTGCCCTGCCCACTCACACTCCTGCCTCCGGCTCCCAGATCTGGCTGACGGCGCTGTGCCTTGTGTTGGTCTTCACAGTCACCCTCTCGGTCTTCCCTGCCATCACAGCCATGGTGACCAGCTCCACCAGTCCTGGGAAATGGAGTGAGTGTTGGGGTACAGAGGAGGATGGGGGAGCCAAGGGGAGATAGGAGAGTCAGGGACTAGGGTGAGCCACCAGCCCTTTGTCTCCCCCAGGTCAGTTCTTCAACCCTATCTGCTGCTTCCTGCTCTTCAACATCATGGACTGGCTGGGACGGAGTCTGACCTCGTACTTCCTGTGGGTGAGCACCGCTGGGCTGGACAAGCTGCCAATTTATGGGAAGCAGCTAGGGGACCAGAGGGCATGAAATTGCAGGTGACTTTCCAGTAGTCCAATTGGTCTGGCAGTGGAAGAACCTGCCAAGTAGCAGTAAGCACTTGGCCCTTGGCATAGGTAAGCCTGGACTGGGCTTCTCTAAAGGAGAAGCCATGCATAGTCAACGCCTGTGTCCCCAGTGTCCAGCCCAGGGCCCAGCCCTCCATACTCAGAGAATGTCATACCGAGTTTCCTATACCTGGTGAGGGATTGAACACAGTTCCTTGTTTCCAAATTGCTTCTAGCCAAGGTGCTAAGTGAAATCTCCCTAGGAGACATTATAAATGCAGCAGAGCAGAACTGCTCTGATCCAGGTGGGAGGGGCCCAGATTGCCAGCGTCCTGTCCTGCTCAGAAACCCCTCTGGAAGAGGTTGGATGTGGAGTACTAAGTTATATTTGGATAGGAAAAATAAGTTCTGGGGTTCTGTTGCACATCAGGGTAGCTTAAGATGATGATACTGTGTGGTATATTTCATAAAAGCTAGAAGACAGGATTTTGAATGTTTTTACCAACAAGAAATGATAAATGCTTGAAGAGACAGATATGCTAACCCTGATTTGAGCATTAGATGTGTACCTGTATCAAAACATGACATGGTATCCCATAAATATGTGCAACTTCCATGTGCCAATTAAAAAATTAGAGGAAAAGAGGGCTGGGGTTGTGGCTCAGTGGTAGATCTCTTGCCTAGCATGTGTGAGGCACTTGGTTCAATCCTCAACACCACATAAAAATAAAATAAAATAAAAAGTATTGTATCCATCTATAATTAATTTTTTTTAAATAAAAATAAATAAATTTAAAGGAAAAGAAACCCTTCTGCTCCTAAAGGGCACATGGAACCCCTAGGGATGCCCTGGGGAACTAAGTTGGAAAGCCCTGGATCCTGTCTGAGGCCTCTTCAATTCTGCCTGGGTGAGAGCCCAAGCTAGAGCTAGGGAGAGGCCAAGGCTAGCCCCACACCTGTACTGGCTGTTGGGTGGCCATGGCCCAGCCCCTTGTTCCTTAGAGGCCTCAGCCCTGGCTCTCAGCAGAGGAGGTCAGGGGGCAACTGATGGGTCTCTCCTACGGGTGTCCCGAGGGACCCCACTCACCCGAGCCTGCGCCACAGCCAGATGAGGACAGCCGGCTGCTGCCCCTGCTGGTGTGCCTGCGCTTCCTGTTTGTGCCACTCTTCATGCTGTGCCACGTGCCCGAGCGGGCCCGGCTGCCCATCCTCTTCCCTCAGGACGCCTACTTCATCACTTTCATGCTGCTCTTCGCCGTTTCCAATGGCTACCTGGTGTCCCTCACCATGTGCCTGGCGCCCAGGTCTGGGGGAAGGGAAGGGCGGGTGCTGGGGGTGGGGCTGCGAGGGCTTGGCCCTTTGAGGAGGGACAGTTGCAAGGGAGGGAGCTGGCCTGCCCTGGGCAGCCCTGGTAGCTGTGTCCATGCCTTGCTGGCGCCACCCTGTGGGTCAGGCCTTCTCTGCTAGCTGGCCTCAGGCACTGGTTCTGGGGCCTGTTGGGGGGCCTCAGTTTCCCTATCTATAAATAAATAGGTAACTGTCCTCCCTTAGAGCCCATCTAGCTCCAAGATTCTCAGTTGAAGGGGAGCTAAGGTTTTTTCAAAAGCAAGGCTCATGGGCTATTTCCTCTAGGGGCAATGGAGTTGAGAATCTCAGGAGAGTCAGGTGACGTGCAGAACCAGCTCCAGGGCATTTTTGTCAAGAAGGAAGGCTGTGGAATCTAGACTCCTATGATGTTGGTCCCCAAAGGCCCTGAGAGATGTCTGTCCAGTGGCCTCATTTTACTGATGGGAACACAGGAGTGGGGTCACAGACTGGAATTCAGGTGTCCTGTGTAGGGACAGGTGGGGACCTCAGGGCTGTCCCCAGGTTTGGGCCCAGCATTTTCTAAGAACTCCTGTTCCTCTGTGTTCCAGGCAGGTGTTGCCACATGAGAGGGAGGTGGCTGGCGCGCTCATGACCTTCTTCCTGGCCCTGGGACTCTCCTGCGGAGCCTCTCTCTCCTTCCTCTTCAAGGCCCTGCTCTGAAGGGCCCGTCAGGACTCCTGGCAGCCTCTTCTCAGCACGTTCCCTGGAGCTGAGACCCAGCCTGGAAGGGATGACCAGCTGGGCTCAGGCCTGTTGGGCAGGCCTTTGGCAGCAGGTGCCAGGAGGCAGCAGAAGCCACTCTTCATCCCTGGCCACTGGCTACATGGGGTTCTGCAAAACAGAATCCACCTCTGATCATTCCACACCTCACAGAGAATGGACTTCATCTAGACACAGAAGACCGCATGGAAGGGTGGCAATCGGGAAAAGAGGGTGCAGGACCAGGGCCCTCCCCCACCATCAAGACTGCGTCTGTTAATCAAGAACTCCACCTGCTGACCCTGACCCAGGAGCGGAGCTGCCAGCAGGCCTGGCTGAAGGTGTGGCTGATGCCACCTAGCCCTCCAGTCAAAGCAGGAGGTGGGGCTCCCAGGGCAGGGGCTCTTCCTTGTCCTGGGCCCCAGCCACCCAATGTCCTTCTCCCACCCAGGACAAAGGGTGCCAGGGAAGTTGAGAAGTTGAGGGGAGCATGAAGGAAGAGGTGTTAAGGATCTGAGGCTACTCCAAGGACTCGGCTCTGAGCCTTGGTGTTTTTGTTTGTTTTGCTTTATTTTGTTCTGTACTGGGGATTGAACTCAGGGACATCACTGAGCTACATTCCCAGCCCTTTTTATTTTTTATTTTGAGACAGGATCTTGTTAAGTTGCTGAGGCTGGCCTCTAACTTGCGGTCCTCCTTCATCAGCCTCCCAAGTCTCTGGGATTACAGGTTTGCACTGCCCAGTTAATACAGTATTTTTCTTGGCCAACATTTACTGTTCCTACTTCCCAGAACCCATTTGGCCCTGGCTTCCAGAAAAGCAGTTAGCCTGCTTGCATACAGTGGACTTTCCATTTGTGAAGAGTCTTCCACACCCACTCCTTCACTGAGCCTCACTGAGGCCCTGGGAAGGAACTGGACAGGGATTATGTCTTCCTGACTGAACAGGTGAGGAAACCAAGTCCAAAGGGGAAGGGACTGGTTCATGATAGCGCTGGAACACAGTCCCCATCTCCACCCTCCCTGAAGGTGCTGTCCCTCCTGCCCACCACCTGCTTCTTTTCCTGAAGGGACTTGGGACAGGAGCCCTAAGCACATTCTCCACCTTTCGCCCTGTTTCTCCCTCGGACCCTGCTCCTGGGTCTAATTACAGCCCTGTTCATTTGTACGATGCATTCATGGAGTCTGTTTTCAAAGTGCAGCTGGCTCTGTTGGCCACATTGAGCCCAGTGGGGTGAGGATAACACTGCCTACTTGACAGGTGAGAGGACAGGCCCTGAGAGGAGCAGGGATTGGTGTGCATCCCTGTTTGGGCACCTCTGAACCACATGACCACAAAGAGGTTTGGCCCCAAAAGGAGCCCTGTCCTGTACTCCTGGGAGGAGCACCTGTGGATGGACAGCTGTCCCCTTCCTTCATCCTGGGCTCTCACCTGCATCCTCTGCCAGACCAGGGCTTCTCCTTAGAAGTGTAGCCCCGGCAGGCTTTGACAGCCCAGCCAGTTCTCAGGATGGATGAAGAGCTGGCTTCCCCTTCACCCATCGGCACCAACTGCCCAGCCCAGAAAAGAGCACGCGTTCCTGCCCACCTGCCTTTGGCAACATTCACTAAGCGCTTGTTACAAAGCAGGTGCTGAGCCAGCATGGGTCACCTGCCCAGAAACCACAGGGCAGACCCCAAGCAAGGGTTCATTCCTCTGACCACTGTTCAGAGACACCTGCCCTGGGCAGGCCCTGGCTGGTCTGGAGACCCTGGAGTACAGGGGATGCAGTCCACACTGCCAAAGCCATGGGAAGCAGAATGTACCGTATAGTAGGCCTGCAGGAGCACGTGACACAGCGGTCCCGGAGAGGTGGCCATTGATCCCCCTGGGGAGGCCCGGCAGGCATTCTGGAGGAGCTGTTTCCCCAGCTGGGCCTGGAGGGATGAATGAGTTCGCTGGGCTGAGATGGAGACAGGGCACCTCCATCAGGGGCGCCAGGGAGTGTGGGAGGCATGAGCATGGAATTACTGTGGGGACTTCTGATGACGGTCCCCTGGGGGCGAGGGAGGGTTAGAGGAGAGGATGAAATGGAAGCAGTTGGGGCCAGATGATGAAGGGCCTTATGTACAAGGTCAAAGCATCTGACCTTCATATTGCAATCAAGGAAAAGCAATGCTGGAGCCTGCTGGATGACACCCTCGGAGCTGTGCTTTAGACCCTGTGGCTGCATGTGGACAGTGAACCACAAAGAAGGGACAAGCAAAGAGGCCTTGGCCGAGGCTGTTCCTACAGCCTGGGAGGAGAAAATGAGGTCTGCAGCATTTTACTTCCCTTGCCCATTCAACTCCTGGGGCTGTCAGCAGTTATGAAGATAGCATTCCCAGTGGAGGACCCCGGTCCTTGGTTCTAGAAGAAGCAGAGCACACCCTGTTCTAAAAGAATTGTGTTTACCTGTTCTGACCTGCTTGAGGGCTACCTGAAGGACTAATGCTAGGCACTTACCTAATTCAGAAATCGCAGGATGGAAAGGCCTCTATTCAGAGCGCAGTCCTCCAAAACACTGAAAAGCAAATCACCACCCACGCTGTCTGTCCTAAAGATTACAGATGAGGCAAACAACAGACACGCTAAAAGTCTGGGAGGAAAACCTGGGGAAGTGAAAAGCTCTCTCCAATATCAGGGAATTTAGAAAATCATGTGCATTTAGGGAAAAACGCATGCTCAGAAGAGACCTGAGAAGACCCTCAGCTTTCCCCTCCAGCTAATCCTCAGGTTCACACAGGTTGGAAGTGAAGGCTAAGGCAGAGTTTAAACAGATTGGCTAAATGTTGAAGGACAACCCTAACACAGAAAATCTGCAAATACTGGAAGAGCTCTTCTTTTCATTTTTTATTTTTTCAATTCTTTGGATTCAAGGACATCTGTCAAAACACTAGCTGGTCATAAGCTAAAGGAACAGAGACTTCAGAGATCACACATGATAAAGAATACAATATTTACAAAAATATTTTCTGAAAGTTGCTAAACAAATATTTATAACATACACAAATAGTGAAAGAGACCCTGAGGAGGGAGAAGAATATGATTTCTAGAGTTACCAAAACAAAAATTTTTGGCACTGGGGATTTTTTTTTTTTTTTTTTTTTTTTTTTTTTTTTTTTTTGTTCTGAAATATTCATTTACTTCGAGTTTCTTCAGGAATAAGGATCACAGTAACTTGTCCTGTGGGAGCTGCAAAGCATTTGCGTGAAGGGCTGGGTCCGCCTGGCATTGGGAAAGGGGGACTGAGCTTGAAGTGTGCTATCTCCTGAGTTCTCTATTGGGTAAGGTGGGATTGGGGTAGGCTCTGGCTCTGTCACCACTGCTCCCGAAAGCAGCCCAGCACTGAGGCTCAAGAGTCCAGATGTAGTACCCGCGGTGATGACATCCCTACTGCTGACCTAGTGGCGTTCAGCTATTTCGATGCCCAACGGGGTAGTGCACACCCGCCCTGGACCAAGTGCTGCCCACAGCCGCCTCACCTCACGACAGGACCACGACCAAGAGCCCGGCAGGAACACCAGGACCACCTCGCCACTCCCCGCCCCTGGCACTGGGGATTGAACCCACAGCACTCTACCACTGAGCTGCATCCCCAGACCTTTTTATTTTGAAACAGTCTTGCAAAGTTGCTTAGGGCCTTGCTAAATTGCTGAGACTAAGGGACTTGCAATCCTTCTGCCTTAGTCTCCCTGGTAGCTGAGATCACAGGTGTATGCCATCACACCCTGCTAGAATTACCAATTTTTAATATTCACTATCTTCAGTTTTCAACAACAAAAAAATATGAAGCATGCACAAAAAACAGAAGGTATGGAGCAATCCCAAAAGAAGTTATCAGAAACTGTCTCTAAGGAAGAAAAGATATTAGACTCACTAGGCCATGACTTTTTCTGGGGAGCGGGGAGGTTACCAGGGATTGAACTCAGGGGCACTTGACTGCTGGGCCACATTCCTAGCCCTCTTTTGTATATTATTTAGAGATAGGGTCTCACTGAGTTGCTTAGCAGCTTGCTTTAGCTGAGGCTGGTTTTGAACTCATGATCCTCCTGTCTCAGCCTCCGGAGCCGCTGGGATTACAGGTGTGCACCACCGCACCCAAATAGACAAAGACTTTTAACCAACTTTCTTAAAAATGCTCGAAGAGCTAAGGAAAACCAGAGTAATGATATATCAAAACTAGAGACTATCATCTGGGTGTGATGGCATGTGCCTGTAGTCCCAATTACTTGGGTAGCTGAGGCAGGAGACTAGCTGAGTAGTTTAAGGCCAGCCTGGATAACATAATGAGACCTGTCTCAAAAAAATAAAAAGAATAGATAATACCAGCAAAGTGACAGAATTTAGAAAAAAAAAATAACCAAATTGTCAGGCATAGTGGCATAGGCCTGTAATCTCAAAGACTCAGGAGGCTGAAGCAGGAGGACCACAAATTTGAGGCCCAGCTTGACTCAGCAAATTAGCAAGACCCTGTCTCAAAATAAAAACTAAAAAGGACTGAGAATGTAACTCAGTGGTAGAGCACCCCTGGGTTTAAGCTCCAGTACCAAATAAATAAATAAATAACAGACATTTTGGAGTTGAAAAGTATAATCGAAATTTTAAAAAATCATTCAAGGTTCAACAGCAGTTTGAGCAAGCAGAAGAGAATCAGCAGCTGAGTGTGTTGGTGCATGCCTGTAATCACGCCTCAGTTTACTTGGGAAGCTGAGACAGAAGGAACACAAGATCAAGGCCAATATCCACAACTTAGTGAGACCCTGCCTCAAAATTTAAAAAGAAAAATGTTTAAAAGGATGTAATTCAGTGATTGAGTGCCCCTGGATTCAATCCCCAGTCATGCTAAAAAAAAAAAAAAAAAAAAAAGGAAGGAGAAAAGATTCAGCTAACTTACTAACTTGATGATATGTCAATCAAAATTTTCCAGTTTGAAAAAAACATACAGTTTGAAATCAGAAAGAAAGAAATGAATGAAAGTGAATTAAGCCTACAATCTGTAGGATACCATCAGGTGGACCAACATATGCATCCATGGAGTCCCATGGAAGGGAAAAATGGGGCAGTAAGAATATTTGTAGAAATAAGAGCCAGAACTACCCAAATTTGATAAAATACATGAATCTACATATTCAAGAAGCTCAACAAAGACCAAGGAGGATAAACACAGAGAGCCACACTCAAGCACATTATAACCAAACTATCAAAAGTCAAAACAAAGAGAGAAGCAACTTTTTACACTAGCATTCTTCAATAAAAGTAACAGATTATTTCCCAGCAGAAACCATGATACTCAGAGGGCAGTGGGATGAGATATAAAATGCCAGAAAAAAAATCAACCAGGAATTCTATATCCATAAAAACTATCCTCAGTACCACGTTAAAAAAAAGGATTGTGTCCATCTACAACTTACAAAATATTTTTTTAAAAAAGTAAAGAAATTAAGACACTCTTAGATCAACTATACCTAGTCACAGATCATGTAATACATACATATGTAGAAAATATTCATGAATACACACAAAAATCTATAAGAGCTAATAAATGAATTAGGCAAAGTTACAGGATTTAATATTAACATGCTAGAATAAGTTCTATTTCTGCATATTAGCAATGAACAACCTGAAGAGGAAATTAAGAAAACAACTTTAGTAAGATCTAAGAATAAAATACCTACTAACGAATTTAACCAAGGAGGTAAAAGATGAAAATTATTATTATTGTTATTATTATTATTACTATTTTAGTACTGGGGATTGAACACAGTGGCACTTGACCACTGAGCCACATCCCCAGCCCTATTTTGTATTTTATTTAGAGACAGGGTCTCAATGAGTTGCTTAGCACCTCACTTTTGCAGAGGCTGGTTTTGAATTCACAAACCTCCTATCTCAGCCTCCTGAACCACTGGGATTACAGGCGTGCACCACTGCGCCCTGCTACATTGAAAATTATAAAACGTTGCTAAAATAAATTAAAGTTGACCTAAAGAAATGAAAGTACATCCTATGTTCATGGATCAGAAGATATATATTGTTAAGATGGCAACACTAGCCAAAGTGATATATAGATACAATATGAGCTGTATCAAAACTCTAACAGCCTTTTTTTTTTTTTTTTTTTTTTGCAAAAATGTAATAGCCTATCCTGAAATTCGTATGGAATTGCAAGGGACCCTGAAGAGCCAAAAACAATATTGAAAAAGAACAAAGTTGTAAGACTCACATCTCCCAATGTCAAAACTTGTCCCCTACCTTTAGTAACCAAAATAATGTGATACTAGCATAAGGACGAACATATAGACCAATGGAATAGAATTGCAGAACCAGACATAAACCCATATATCTATGGTTAATTGATTTTGGGCAATGATTCCAAGGCCATTCAGTGGAGAAAGATAGTCCCTTTAACAAATGGTACTGGGGCAACTAGATACCCACATCCAAAAGAACCAAACTGGATCCCTATCTTATAGCATAGGCAGAAACTAACCAATATAGGACAGTGACCTGATATAGGAGTTAAAACTACAAACCTTTGGGCTGAAGCTGTGGTGCAGTGGCAGAGCACTTGTCTGGCATGTGTGAGGTCCTGGGTTTGATTCTCAGGACTGCATGTAAATAAATAAAATAAACATCCATAGACAATGCAGCAACTACATAATATCTTGAATATACTGTCTCTGACATACACACTTCAAACTGGTTAGTTTTATGTTATATGTATTTTACCTCAATTTTAAAACATTTATTTAATTACTTAATAGTGCAGTGCTGGGGGTTAAACCCAGAACTTTCTGCATGCTAGGGCAGTGCTCTACCAATGGAGCCACCTCCCCAACCCTCTCACCTCAATTTTCAAAAGATTTTTTTCTTAACTATCTTGCTCAAGACCGCACAGCAGAGTTGGAATTCCAACCTACAGTCTTCTGTCCTGCTCCCCAAGAAAAGCAGCTCCAGATTCCCCAGGGTGCCTCAGGGGACAGTAAAGAAGTAGCCAAACATTAATTTGTTTGATTCAGACAATAATTGTCCCTTCCAGCATGTGAGACAGCGGACTCCTTCCAGGTAGAGGGACACCGAGAGTTGGGAAATCCTGAAGCTGACCACTGAAGGCCACATAGCTGTGCAGTCTGAGGGCATTCTGGAAGGGAAATGAACAGACTGCCCTCCTGGGGTAGCTGGGAAATTTCAGAATGGGCAAAGCCCTTTGTCTGAACTGACTCATATCTTATGAGGAAACTATAGCCATGGGCCATTTAAAGGGCCTGGTTAACTGTCTTCAAGGTCTCGATCAAGCCTTCATCTGACTGGGGACAGAAATGTGCAGCTGGGGCCAGGCAGTGGCCCACATCTATAATCTTAGCTATTAGGACGGCTGAGACAGGAGGATGGCAAGTTCAGGGCCAGTCTCTGCAACTTAGCAAGACCCTGTCTCAAAATAAAAAATAAAAAGGACTGGGGATGTGGTTCAGTGGGGAAGCACTCCAGAGTTCAATCCCTAGTGGAAGGAAGGAAGGGAGGGAGGGAGGGAGGGAAGGAGGAAGGGGGTCTCACCTGACAGACACCCATCTCTGAATGGTCCAATTTGAGACAGAACTGACTTGGTTCTTGAGGGGTGGAGTGGGGTGGTGTAGACATCAGAAACCAGCCCAGAAAGGGGCCCGTGGTGGGATCTGTGGGGCCAATAAGATCTGTAGGGGTATGACTGGAGCTGGGGGGAAGCACGGGTCAGAGAGCAAAAGCGTCTTAAAATGGCTAATTTTGTGTCAACTTGCTAGGCCACAGCACCTAAATATTTGATCAAACACCAGTCTAGCTGTCATTATGAGTGTATTTTAAGATGAGATAACATTTAAATCAGTAGACTTTGTGTGTGTGGTGCAGGGTGTCAAACCCAGGTCCTTGCACGTGCTAGGCAAGCACTCTAGCACTGAGCTACACCCCAGCTCCTAAATCAGTAGACTTTGAGTAAAGTAAATTTCCTTCTCTGAAGGAAGAAATAAACCAGTTTTTTTTTCTTTCTACTATCACACTCAATTCAACACTTCACCTAGTCACCAAAATGTGTGGAGTCTCCCCACAAACCAACCAAGCAATTCTCCAGGGGACACCAGCTGGGCTTGCTACAATTCAATGTGATTCTGACACTGTCTACCTGGAAATGGTGGCAGATCCCAGGGGTGGAAGGTCCAGTCCAACAAGCCTGCCCCCACTTCACATACCAATCACAGGCAGTGAGTTGTCACCTTTACTCTGATGACCAGCTGTGAGTCAGGGTTCCCACAACCCCCTACTTGGGTTCAATTCATTTGCTACAGCAGCTCCCAGAACTCAGGGGAAGACATTCTCCTATTCATTGTATAGGATATTGCAAAAGATACAGTCACATGGAAGAGAGGCACAGGGCATAGCATGGGGGAGTGGGGTGGAGCATCCAGATCTTCTTGGGGCAAGGTATGCTACCCTCCTGGATCCTTCACGTGTTCAGCTTTCCAGAAATTCCTGAACCCAGTCCTTTTGGGTTTTTATGGAGGCTTCATTATGATTGATTGCATCATTGACTCACTGACCATTGGTGATCAACTCAACCTGCAGCCCCTCTCCTGACTTCCTAGAGGTGGGAGGAGGGGCTGAAAGTTCCAAACATCTAATCACATAACTGATTCCCCTGGCAACTAGTCCTGGATCCAAGTTATTCAGGAACCCACCAAGACTTTCTCATTAGAACAGAAGTTGCACCAATCACCCAGGAAATTCCAAGGGATCTAGGAGCTCTGTGTCAGAAGAAGCGAGGCACAGAGACCAAATACATATTTCTTATTATATCATAATATCACACATTCAACAGTGTGGATGGGCCTCCTTCAATCTGTAGATGGTCTTAAGGAAAAAAGGCTGAGGAAGAGGGAATTCTGCCTCCAGGTGGCCTTCACACTTCAGCTGCAACCTCGGCTTCTCCTGGGTCTCCAGCCTGCCTGCCTGCCCTGCACAATTTAGACCTGCCAGCCTCAAGATCACAATTCATAAAAAATCATTCTATCAAGATTTTTCTCTCTCCCTCTCTATTGGTTCTGCTTCTCTAGAGAACCCTGACAAACCCAATCTCCCCAGGACCCAGAGGACATAGTGCCCTGCCACTTGGCCTGCAGTAAAGCCACCAGCAGATCCACCATTTATAGTCATTTACACCAGTCTTTGAATCTCCCATGTTCCTGTCTGCCACAACCAATCCCTCTCCCCAGCCAGCTGCCTCTGCCCACATGTTCTTGGTCACCTTCTGGGCCTTCAATGTTGCTTTCCTTGATCTTGACACCTCACCAAGTTCTATTCATCACTTTAAAGTCTTCCCTTAGACCAGGGGCCTTGAGACACTTCATAAGTATCTTATTCATTCAATAAAAATGCAGGATAATTTGCCTACCTTTGGGTATGGTGTTGCGGGGTTGTGGACAGAGGACCAGGAGAATCTCATCAATGGAGGTAGTGACTGGGGATTGTGGGAACACTGCAGAGAAAACTCAAATGCTCGAAGGGCTGCAGGTACACGGGGAGGAGGCAAGACTGAGAAGACTGTTAGGATAGCAAAAGGGGGAGCCAGTCTTGGCGCTCTGGCCGATGGTCACCCTGCAGGCCTGGCATTGACGGATCTCCCAGAATTTAAACAAAAACGTGGATTTTACATGAAATCTCTCATTCACCAAAATTAACCACTAATGTGATTTGAATTGTCATTTTTAAACACTGAGTAGCTCCAAGAAAACCCACATGCCACCAAATCTGGCTTCTGAGCCTTCTACTTGCAAGGCCTGGGCTGAAGGGCTTTCCTTTCTCTGTCTCTTGGCCTCTACCCCTTGTGATCCACAACCTTGACACCCTACTGCCCATGAGACAGCGAGTCAAACACCTCATCCTGGCATTTGAAGCCCTACCCAGTCTGTCCCCAAGGCCCCTTCTCAAGATTCACAGTGCACCATCCCATGGGGCCCTCCTACTGTGGCCAGAAAGGCGGGGCATTTATTATATTTAATTGGTTAAGCAGTGGAGGTGCCTGCCCCTCTCCACAACCTCTTGACTCTTCTCAAGAGCCCACTGATCAACTAATCCACAAGCATTAAGTGCCTTCAATGTAGCGTGGTTGTGCTGGAATGTTCCAGGCCTTGGATTTAAGAGTGTATGTGCTGGGGTGGGGGCTGTGGGCAGGAGTTCACCACCGTGGAGGGTGATGGGAAGTGGGGGCAATCAGTAGGCTGAAGAGAGAAATTAATGAATGATCAAACACCCTACCACAGGGGACACCTACAGTGGGGGCTTCTCTAACTCCTGCAGATAACCCTCACCAAGATAACCCATCCAGCCGACTTCCGGCCAGGCCGGAATCTCAGTGCCAGTCATAGATGCTACCCACCCATGAGCCCTCTTACTACAGAGAAGGAAAAGTACACCAGTGGCCTGGCCCACAAAAGTTCTAACACTTCGAGACAATGGTGGGCAAACAGGGGAGAGGAAGGAACTTGGACCGAATTCCACCAGCATCCTTGAATTCAGTTTTCTTCAACTCGCTGCCCCAGGCAGGGGGGATGCAGAAAATTATGAAATCTTCCCTGTAAAAACAGATGCGACGAGGATGGGATTCGAACCCACGCGTGCAAAGCACAATGGATTAGCAGTCCATCGCCTTAACCACTCGGCCACCTCGTCCCACATGCAGCGCTTCTTCCCCATTCTCTTATCTCTCATCTCATCCGCACTTCCGTGCCTCCATCATCCACTTCTTGGCACCAACCTGGTAGGACCCAGGGGAGCGAGAAACCCTGTGGAAAGGAGCTTTTTTATTTCCTTTCGGCCCGCTTCAGTCTGCAACCGCACCACCTTTCACTAAAATACAGCCTAGTTCTGCCACCGCTTCCCCTTCTTGAGTCGGGGCGAGCGCGCCTGGATTTCAGAACCCGCTGGTCCAGGGGCTGCGCACTGACCCGGAGGAAGGGGTGCGCGTCCCGGGCCAGAGGCGGGCGGCTGGCGACCGGCAGGTCCGGCTTCTGCACAGCGCGCGGCGCGGGCGGCGGGTGCAGTAGCTCCTCCTCTCTCGCAGAGGGCGAGCGGGCGCGCGCCGGGGCGGGCGGGCGCACGGCGGGCGGGGCTGCGCGCGGGGCTCGGCTCGCCTCGGCTCGCCTCGGCGGTGCTCGGCAGGCTGCGGTAAATCCGGGCTTGCGGTTGCTGGCCCAGTCTGCGGCCGGTGGTCCTTGCTGCGTGTCCCAAGCCCCGAGAACCATGCAGATGTCCTACGCCATCCGGTGCGCCTTCTACCAGCTGCTGCTGGCCGCGCTCATGCTGGTGGCGATGCTACAGCTGCTCTACCTGTCGCTTCTGTCCGGACTGCATGGGCAGGAGGAGCAGGATCAATATTTTGAGTTCTTCCCGCCCTCCCCGAGATCCGTGGACCAGGTGAAGGCTCAACTCCGCACCGCTTTGGCCTCGGGAGGTGTCCTGGACGCCAGCGGTGATTACCGCGTCTACAGGGGCCTACTGAAGACCACCATGGACCCCAACGATGTGATCCTGGCTACGCATGCCAGCGTGGACAACCTGCTGCACCTGTCCGGCTTGCTGGAGCGTTGGGAAGGTCCACTGTCCGTGTCAGTGTTCGCGGCCACCAAGGAGGAAGCGCAGCTGGCCACGGTGCTGGCCTACGCGCTGAGCAGCCACTGCCCCGACATGCGCGCCAGGGTCGCCATGCACTTGGTGTGCCCCTCGCGCTATGAGGCCGCAGTTCCCGACCCCCGGGAGCCAGGGGAATTTGCCCTGCTGCGCTCCTGCCAGGAGGTCTTCGACAAGCTAGCCCGGGTAGCCCAGCCGGGGATTAATTATGCACTAGGCACCAACGTCTCCTACCCCAATAACCTGCTGAGGAATCTGGCTCGGGAGGGAGCCAATTATGCCCTGGTGATCGACGTGGACATGGTGCCCAGTGAGGGACTGTGGAGAGGTCTGCGAGAAATGTTGGATCAGAGCAACCAGTGGGGGGGCACCGCACTAGTGGTGCCTGCTTTTGAGATCCGCAGGGCCCGCCGCATGCCCATGAGCAAGACGGAGCTGCTGCAGCTCTACCAAGTGGGCGAGGTCCGGCCCTTTTATTATGGGTTGTGCACGCCTTGCCAGGCGCCCACCAACTACTCCCGCTGGGTTAACCTGCCAGAAGAGAGCTTGCTGAGGCCTGCCTATGTGGTGCCTTGGCAGGACCCCTGGGAGCCATTCTACGTGGCTGGAGGCAAGGTGCCCACCTTTGATGAGCGCTTTCGGCAGTACGGCTTCAATCGAATCAGCCAGGTGCCTAAAAGGGAGAGGGCAGGCGGATGGGTAAGAGGGGTGGTGAGGTCAGGGATGGAGTGGCCCTGGATGAAGGGAGGCAGTGAAGTAGGGGAGATCCTAGTCTGGGAAATGGTTGGATTGCAGTTTCCACAAGATGCTTCCAGAAGGGTGAGGAAGCTTGAGTGTGCCTTAGGAATGCTCATCTGAGCCCTGGGAATGTCATTAAACTTGCTGACCTGCCTATTTCTCTCTCTACAGGCTTGTGAGCTGCACGTAGCAGGATTTGATTTTGAGGTGCTGAACGAAGGTTTCCTGGTTCATAAGGGCTTCAAAGAAGCCTTGAAGTTCCATCCCCAAAAGGAGGTTGAAAATCAGCACAATAAGATCCTTTACCGCCAGTTCAAACAGGAGTTGAAGGCCAAGTACCCCAACTCTCCCCGCCGCTGCTGAGTCCTTCCCTCCCCTAGTCTGAGAAGTCTCAGCCTTTGGCTCCTCAGGCTGCCCCTCAGGCCTGACTGGGGTAAGAAATGTCACTCCACTTTACAGAGGTAGCTGTGGTGTTGGAACACTGGACTTGAATATGGGGTGCTAGGATCAAGTCCTAGCTTTACCACTAACTAGCTGTGTGGCCTTGAGCAAATCCCATTACCTCTCTGAGCCTCGGTTACTCCGTCTGTAAAAAGGGAGGTGAGAATACCTACCTCACAGAACTGTTGGGAGGCTCAGATGAGATGCTATATGTGAAAACATTCTGTAAGCTTCGTACAAATGTGAAGTATTATTAATATTATTACAGTATTATTCTTGTTGTTATTATTATTGTTATAATTATTAACAATTTTGGGTGAATGGGTAGTAGGAAAGCAAAAAGTATGAATGGTACAGAGTTAAGTTGGAGTACTTAATGAAACTGGCCTTTTGGAAAGAAATCGGATGAAAGCATACAATTTAATTTTTAACAGAATTCTAAACTTCCTGATTCTCCCAGGCCCCCGCCATTGGGGGCTCTGGAAGAGGGAAGGGTCCGCAGGCTCTATGAGTGACAGTCTCAGATTTGTACCCTCCCATAGGCTGGGCTGGGTTTTTGCTTTCGGATGACAATGTGTAAATAAACGAGTGTTCACACCCACAGCTGGCTTCGTTACTCTCCTGAGCTGGGGGGCCCAGGGTTCTCCCCTTGCTCTCCTGGGGGAGGTGGCCGCGGATCCAGGGGCGCCAACAGCAAAGCAAGGAAACCACTAGGGCCTTCCCAGCTAACCGAAGGCCTGCGTGAATGTCGGTGGGTTGCTATGGAGACCAGCCCGCGGTATCCCAGCATGCCTCGGCCCCAGCGGTCCAATTGTGAGCTCCCCCGGCCGGCGCCTCCTGATGACGCACACGGAAGCTCCGACAAGCCCCGCCTCCTAGAGAAGAGGGACCTGCGCTGCGGTTCCGGGAGCCCGGCGGCAGCCGCCAGTACTGGCAGGTTCGGGCACGATTCAGGGAACCTCGGACGTGAGGCCGGAGGCCCCAGTCCCCGCGGTGCGTATTGCTACGCCCGGTGCCTGGTTTGACCTCTCCGGTCAGTCGGTCCGGGATGGCGTAATCTTCTCCTCCGGAGCCTAAGCAGAGACTTAACCGGCCGGACGCGCGCGGGGCCGTGGGACCGAAGCCGACGGCCGAGAGCCCCTAGCTCTTCTCTGGCCCACGCCGCCGCATCCGAGGGTAGAGCGGGGCGGGAGGCTGCTGGAGAGCCGTGGAGTGGCCTGAGTTGGCCTCTGCGATTGTGGGAAGGGGTCCGCCTTCCCCGGGGACGTGCCCTCAGGAGCTTACTATCTGGAAATTGCTGTTCGCCGCGCTTTACGGTGTGCTTTTCCATCCCTTGCCTCTTGCGATCTTTACAACTCTCAGAGCAGGAGTGGTTATCACCTTTTTCACCTGGGTTGAGGAGGGGGAGGTTGCGACTTAATTTAACGCACTCATAATCAGAGTCAGCTGAGGGGGAGAGCTGCTTCTGAAAGAGAGAGTACACATACGGTGAGTCTTTACAATGTACATACATTTAACGTCGAAGAGGAATTGTCAGTGCTAGGAACTGAAGCGTAAGAAAGAGAAAAATGAGACCGGTTTGGAGAACCTAGATCTTCAGGTCAGGTTCAGAGCATTGGTGAAATCATTGAGGAATGTGACTGAGTTCTCTCCGAGGCCAGGCATCAAAAACTGCTTGACTTGGTGTCAAGGAGCATTAGCTACCACTACAGGCACCTGGGCTTCCAAGAAGTAAAAGCTAATCCCTGCACTGCCAAAGTTTATTTTGGTTACTTTGTTTTTGAAAATCGTTCGAGTGGTCAAGTGAGCCAGTACTGCACCAGGAAGGAGCACAGGAGCCCCTGACCTGGCATGGCTCCTACACTCACTGGAGAGACTTGAGAATGGACAAATAGGAGAAGTAAACAAATAGGCTTCCTGGAGGCAGTGGTGTCTATCACCCTAAAGGCTTACAGAGCAGCCAGCTGTCAGAGAAGCTGGAAGAACATCACAATGAAATAGAAGCCCCCAGTTTGCAGAGATGATCTGTGGAGAGGAATGTTTAATGTTCCTCTCAGGCCATCTCTTGGCAGCATTGGGCACTATCACTGCACCTTCCTTTTTAAATTTTCCATGAATTTTGTTTTTTTCTTCTCTGCTGAGGACTCTTATCTGCCCTTCTGTTGATCCTGGGAGTTCCATCACAGATCCCTTCTTACCCCCACATTCTGCCTTGCTGGTTGCCTCCTACTGTGACCTGGGGAACTTGGTATATGCTGATGATGGAATCTCTCTATCCCAGGTCTTGAGGTGCAGAGCCTCATCCCTTTCTCCTCTTCTCTTATGTCTGGGTCTTTGCACTTGACTCACTCTGCTGCAGTTCTCCCTTTCTCAGTCGGCGCAACACCCCACCCTATCTGGTCTGTTTTCCTCTGGAAGTCCTTACTGCTACAGCAAGCTTCAGATCCTGACTAGATGCCCCTCCCATAGACCCCAGTGTGTAACTTTCCTTATATTCTAGTAATGGTCTGCTTCTTTGCCCCCTCTCACAGGAATTTGTAAGCTTCTTGAGGTCAAAAACTGTCTATCACAGTTGTACTCTAACATCTACCAGAGTAGGTGATGGTACCTAACATATCTTAGGTGCTCAATAAATATTAGATGAATGAATAAAAGAAGGAATACTTGGCAGTGTTCAATGTCCTGAAAGGTCGACATAGATAACCACTGAACAGTATTGGCCATTAGTCACAAGGAATCATTGGTTAACTCTACAGGGTCAGTTTCAGTGAGAGTGACAGGTACAGACAGATAAAAGGAGTGAGAGGTAAAGTAGGAACAGCAAGTGTACATATGCCTAGAAATGCATAGCTATGAAGTGGAAAATGCAGCAGTTATATTGGTGTGGCTAAGGTTAAGGGTTAGTGTTTGCAGTGTTAGAGATGGAACCCAGGTCTCCGAGCATGCTGCAAGGACTGTGCCACTGAGTTGTACCCCACAACCTCTCCGCTCTTTCCTAATGGTAGAATATATCTGAGCACATCCAAAGTTCCATGGGAAGGAGCCTGCTATCTTGGTCTGTTGTGCTGCTATAAGAATACCTGAGGGCTGGGGGTGTGGGTCATTGGTAGAGCTTGTGTTTAGCACACACAAGTTCTTGTGTTCAGTCCCCAGCACCACCACATAAAAAAAGGAAATAAAGAAAATACCAATATCTGAGACAGGGTCATTTTTAAAGAACAGAGATTTATTTCTTGGAGTTTGGAGACTGAAGAGTCCAGGTTCAAGGGATCCAAAGGACAGGACTCTCAGCACTGTTGCACTGGGGATTAAGTTTCCAGCGCATGAACTTTGAGAGACCACGTTCGAACCATAGTACCTGCCAAGAGGGAGAAACTAAAGACACAGAGGGGAGCACTGAGGTCCCAGAGGAAACAAGGAGACGGGATTTGACCCAGAGACCAGCAAAAGACAAGGATTGTTGATTGTTTTCAGGAAGAGAAGCTAAGGGAGTCCTAGGGAAACTGGGCAGAGGGAGGGAGAGTAGGGGGAGTATGAGAACAACCATTAGATGAGATGAAGGAGCTGAACTGGTAGTTCAAGTCCAATCCATGAAGGCCCTTGAAAGCTCCACTTAGAAGTTTGGGCCAAGTCCTGTCAGCAGTGGGAAGCTACCGCCGACCTCTTCCATTAGTGGATCATACCCTTTGCCAATATTATAATTGGGATTGTCGTCAGCATCCAAGGGCAAGAGGATTTCCAGTCTCCTACAAAAGGTACCAATGCCACCCAGCGTTGTCCTCATGTGGTGAGACTAGTCACTGCCCCCGGCCCATGTCCCCCTTGGGGGTCAGTTGAGCTCGACTCCCTGCTTGCATCTGTCCTGCTCTGAGCCATAGGCACTGGTGAGTGATGCTTCACTCCCTCCCACTCCCAGAGCCCAGATGCCTGTCCAGCCTCCAAGTAAAGACACAGAAGAGATGGAAGCAGAGGGCGATTCCGCCACGGAGATGAATGGGGAGGAGGAAGAGAGTGAGGAGGAACGCAGCGGTAGCCAGACTGAGTCGGAGGAGGAGAGCTCAGGTGAGCCCCCACACAGGTGCGCACAGGAGTAGCCGCCCGCCCCTCCAGAGCCGGCCCTGACTGGCCTCTTTCCCAGAGATGGATGACGAGGACTATGAGCGGCGTCGCAGCGAGTGTGTCAATGAGATGCTGGACCTGGAGAAGCAGTTCTCAGAGCTAAAGGAGAAGTGAGTGCGGGCACACCGCAGGCTGGTCTTGGTTCACCTGGGGTGAGGAGGCTGTGGGGCTGGTGCTCATCCAGAGTGACGAACACCCGCGAGCGGCCTGTGGGGGAGCAGGTGTTTGCCCAAGAGCAAGGGCTCACACAGGAGGAGCCAGTGGTGCTCAGCTGCCTTTCGCCTCCCAGGTTGTTCAGGGAGCGACTGAGTCAGTTACGGTTGCGGCTGGAGGAGGTGGGGGCTGAGAGAGCCCCTGAGTACACGGAACCTCTTGGGGGGCTGCAGCGGAGCCTCAAGATTCGCATTCAGGTGGCAGGTCTGTGGCCATTCTGTGCCATTCCCCTCCTGGAACCCACAGCTCTCTGTCCCCCTCTGCTCTCATCCCTGCCCTGCCTCACCTTGTTCTAGCAGCCAAGCAGGGGCCTATCTGCCTCCTTCCACAGGGATCTACAAGGGCTTCTGCCTGGACGTGATCAGGAATAAGTATGAGTGTGAGCTTCAGGGGGCCAGACAGCACCTGGAGGTGAGCCAGCTGCGTGCCAGTGGAGGATGGGCAAGGCCAAGGGCCCAGCTGGGCCCACCTGGCTGAGCAGCTGTGCCTCTTCCAGAGCGAGAGACTTCTGCTGTATGACACACTGCAGGGGGAGCTGCAGGAGCGGATCCAGAGGCTGGAGGAGGACCGCCAGAGTCTGGACATCAGTTCCGGTGAGGGCAGGACCCAGTTGCCTGTGCCCACCCCTCCCTCTCTCAGCTTCCCTGGCTGCACAAGGGAGGGTCTGAGGGCCTGTCTCTTGGACCTGAGTAAGACCAGGCCTGGAAGGGCTCAACCCAGTGCCTAGCACAATGGGGGCTCAGGCAAAGTGGGTCCCCTTTCCCTGCTCTCTAAAATGGGGGATCGCTCCTCTGACATGCCCACGTGTACAGTAGCCACAGCACCTGTGTTCGTAGGGGTCTTGAAGAGGCAGGAGCTGTCTTCATTCCACTCTCTACTAAACAATTGGAACTGAGGCTCACTGAAGGGTGGTGGCCGCTTCCCCAAGCCCCACCATTGTTCAGTCAGGACCTGAGCAGTCCGAAGCCTAGGGTTGAGTCCATTGCCTTGGGTGGTGATGGGGAAGGAAGGGGAGGCCAAGCTGGCCCATGGGGGGACACAGAAGCCACAGAGGTGGGAGTGGCCTATGGACCTTCACCCTGATCCTGACTCTGAGTCTGGGGGCACAGAGTGGTGGGATGATAAACTGCATGCCAGAAGCAGCTCAAAGACCTGGGACTCGCTGCCACCCAGCAAGAGGAAGAAAGCACCTCTCGTCTCTGGTATCCTTCTACCCAAGGTGGCCTAAAACTGGACAGGATGGCAGGCAGGCTCCAAATTCCAGAAAGAGGGCTGAAGGGGACATGAGTTATGGTCGGACTAAACACAGTCATTGTTTGGTGTCATGTGATTGTGCCTGAGCCCATCCAGCTGTCAGGAACTTCTTTGGGGATGCTGGGTCCCCTTGGCCTATATGGACCCTAGAAAAATAGAACACTCACCTCAGGAACTGCCCGTAACTCTGAGTGAGGATCATCCTTTGACGCCCCTGGCTCGCTCTGGACAGTCCCAGCGTGGGCCCTGTGCAGCCTGGGCTTCCCCAGCCTCGCTTGCTCCCACTCAGCGCTCCTGCCTGTCCCTGCCTTCTCAGTGTCAGCCCACAGGCTTCCTCTGTGAAACCTCTTCTGGTCTCCCTGTGCTTCTTGCTCCTTTGCACCTGTGTCCTGTCTTGAGGTGCCCAGGTCCCAGAAGGGACTTGCTGCCTCTACCCACCCTCAGCCTGGAGCCCCAGGCTTGAGCTTACCGTGCCTTCCACCCACCTGCACAGGGCAGCAGAGTTGGGCTGGACACCCCTTCCCATGCAGTCAGAGCCCTGGCCTTACAGCCATGTGCTGATGGGGGCAGAGAGTGAGGGACCCGGAAGGCTGAAACTTCCCAAGGAGCCATGGGGGGTGAAAGTGAGGAGGCCTCCAGTGCAGAGCACAGTGGGGAGACCACAGGAGGGTACTTTCAGCCTGGAAGAGACCAGAATTTGCCCTTAGGGGAAAAGGTCCACTGAGGAGCCAGTTGGTGACATGGCCAGACAGAAGGAACAGGGCCCCTGAGAGTAGAATGGGCCTCTGCCAGCTGGCCTGGAGATGAGAGGTGAAGGTGTGGGGTAGGGGAGCTTGGTGGACCCTGAAACAGGCTGTGTGGGCCCCTGACAACCAGAGGGCCCTGAGGTAGGAGGCAGAGGCTGTGTTGAAACCCAGACTCTTGGGGACCCTTCCACAGTGTCCACACACTTCTTACCCTGAGCATTGGATGGGTGGCACTGCCACTCCAGCCTCCAGCACAGCTGCCATCACCTGCCCCTCCATCAGCCATCCTGCTTCCTTGACCCTGTTGCAGGCCCTTATATCGTGTACATGCTGCAGGAGATTGATATCCTCGAGGACTGGACGGCTATCAAAAAGGTGGGTCCGTGCTGGGGCAGTGGCTTCCGCACGCCTGTAATCCCAGCAACTCAGGAGACTGAGCTAGGAGGAGCGCGAGTTCAAAGCCAGCCTCAGCAAATTCACAAGGCGCTAAGCAGCTTAGCAAGAATCTGTGTCAAAAAATATGTAAAAATATGTTAAGCACCCCTGGGTTCAATCCCCAGTGTCAAAAAAAAAAAAAAAAAAGAAAAAGGTGGTTTCCACTCCTACCTGAGTCCCCATCCTACCTTCGGCAGGGCCTGCAGCACAGGTCCCCTGCTTAGATGCCAGCTCTGGTATCTGAGGACCCCAGGAGTTCTCTGCTCACCCCTGGGCACCCCCTACCTCAGCCCAGGTGCCTTGGCTTTGTGGCAGCTCATGGTCCTCCTGCTCCAGGCTGCCCTGGAGGGAGGGACATGCAATCTGCCAGCCCCTCGTTCCAGGAAGCTCGATGGGAAGAAAGGAGGGAGGAAGGGAAGGCCACTGGGCTCGCTGCGCCTCTGATAAGACCTCAGAGCTCTGCCCAGAAAGGCCATCCTCCCCTGCTCTGCACAGCTCGCTGGGCAGCCCCGCGCCTCAGAGGCTGGTGTAGTGGGTTTGCCAGGCTGGAGGCAGGCTCTCAGGGGGGCTTTTCTTCTCACCACCCAGGCCCGGGCAGCAGTGTCGCCTCAGAAGAGAAAAGCAGAGGGTAAGAACTCAGGGTGTCCTTCCTCTTGCCATCCTGCCCTGCAGCCTGGCCTCCAGCAGAGGAGCCCAGAGAAAGACATTGGCTGTGTCAGTCAGTGGCCTGATCTAGGTCTGAGAAGTGTGTACAGCAGGAGCCGGGGTAGGGATCTCTGGGTTGATGGAACTGGGTGACAGGTGGGATGGAGCCCCCAGCCCAGATGGACCAGGGCAGGCCAGAGCCCCTTGCATGAAGGCTCTCAAGAGAGAGGCACCCAATGTCTTGAAGGAAGTGGCTGCCTCCTTTGTAGTTTAACTTCCTCCCAGTGATTTTCCCCTTCCCTCAAACCCCCAGGACCATGACTGCTGTTCACAGCCAAGGGGTCCCTCGGAACAGCTGGCACCACATCCAGGATTCACGTTTTCCAGCAGATAGGCAGACTGACAAACCCCTGGGGCTATGCAGACCACTCTCCAGTGTTGCTGCTGGGCCCCCTTCTGCCCTCCTCAGAGCCTGCACAGTTGTGGCCCCAGTGCTGACCTGGCCAGGCGAGACTGTTGTCTCCATCTCTGACGAGCCTACCACCTCCCCCTCGTGAAGATAAACCTCCTCTGTCCTCCAAAGACAACAGGCCTTGTCCTAAGCCAAAGCAACACCCCTCCTGCCAACCTCTCCACTGAGCCAGGGAGCTGGGCCCCATGGCATGGGAACTGAGCAAGAAATGATATGTTGGGGGCCTGTCCACTCTGGCTGGAGCTGGAGGTGATAGCCAGGCCCCCTAGGTTTTCTCAGGGCTGTTCCTGGTGTCTGCCTCCCAGATTTTGAGGACTAGAATTAAAACCTTTGCTGGGACTCTAGTGTGACCCATGTGTGTCTGATTTACCTTGCAAGGGACTCAGGGCTTCCCTGGGGAGCACCTGAGACAGACTCTTCTGGGGTCTTTGCAGTCTAGGGTACCCTGGCTTTGGGTACAGGCTGGGGGAGGTAGGTGGACCTGGAGTCAGAAGCCACATGTGGCTCAGGCAGAGCATGAGAAGCACGTGGCCCCTGGTGAGGAAGGGGCTGGTACACGTGCTTAAAGACCGGGTCATGTCTGCACCTGCCCCAGTTGCTTGGCAGATTGGCAAGGCAGGCTGGCAGGGCCTGTGCGTGGGAGGCAGCCGGCGGCAGCGCCATGTGCTGACGACCTCACAGCCACACTCCCCCTGGTTAGCACTGAGTGTCAGAACCACCCCCAGAACCTCAGTTAAGCAAAGGGGTTAGTTTCCATGGAGACACAGCATCCTTTCTCCATGGCAACCTGAAATCCCAAAACCCAAGTTAGACTCAGAAATGAGTCATCTGTGACCAGTAGGGGGTGCTCTCCCACAAGGCTGACCCACAAGGCAGGGACAGATGAGCAACTGACCACAGACTTAAGGTGACCCAAGGGCGAGGCTTGCGCCTGTGGGGACAGAGCCGGCTCTTCTTAACCCCTCCCCACCCAGCCTCATGGTGTGAGGAGGCTGGCAGGCTGCAGGAAGCACGGTGCGGAGGTGGCGCCCTGCAGCTGGGGCCCCCAGAGTGACACTGACATGGAAGGGATCCCTGCCCCTTGAACCTGGGACTAGCACAGAGAGGAAGCTGTCATTGGCCAGGCGGAGTGGACACACAAGAGTTAACGGGCGGGGTGTGACAGGGCGAACCGCCCTCAGGAAGTGTTACTCACCACCGGGAATGTGCGCGCCTGTGCCTTGGGGGCTGGATTCTCTTCCTGAGTCTGAGAGAAACCAAAGGAGCTCCCAGCCATGGAAGACTCCAGGGAACCAGGAACACACCCTCCCAGAGCCCCCTGCCTGAGCTTTCCTCCGGAACACCTGGAGAGAGAAAAGTTAGTGAAGTTGGAGGGGCAGCCAGGTGGGGCAGGGAGGGATTGGGAGGGGAGGTGGGAAGCCCAGAAGTGGGGAAGGGGTGGGCAAAGCCCCCCCACCTCCTGCTCAGGTCTGGGTCCTGCCTCCAGGCCAGCCCAGGACCCTCAATATGACACACCAGACGCCAGCCGGGGGCGGACAGGTGGGCCCCAGCAACCGGCGCGCACTGTGAGCCTGCGGGAGCGCCTGCTGCTCACCCGGCCTGTGTGGCTTCAGCTGCGGGCCAATGCAGCAGCCGCACTGCATGTGCTGAGGACCGAGCCCCCAGGGGTGAGTGTGGGGACTGACCAACTGAGAGGGGAGAAAGGGGCTGAACTCTGAGGTCTTGAGCCACCGGACTGCCCCTCACAGACGTTCCTGGTGCGGAAATCGAACACTCGCCAGTGCCAGACCCTGTGCGTGCGGCTACCAGAAGCCAGTGGTCCCTCTTTCGTCTCCAGCCACTACATCCAGGAAAGTTCTGATGGTAAGAGGGACGGGCCTGGCGGGAAGGAGCTAGAAAGCGGGGAGATGGAGCTTTCTCTGGTCTCACTTCTCTCATCCCTCAGGCGTCTCCTTGGAGGGCTCAGCCCTCGTGTTCCCCGACCTTGTCCAGCTCATCTGCGCTTACTGCCACACCCAGTGAGTCTGCCCACAGACCCTGCACCGGATGGCCTGTCCTCCCCGCCCTACTGTGAGATCCCTCACACCTGACTCTGCTCCCCTCTCTGGTCTCAGAGACGTCCTTCTTCTCCCGCTGCGGCTCCCCAGAGCCATCCACCAGGCAGCCACCCACAAGGAGCTGGAGGCTATCTCCCATCTGGGCATTGGTAAGGGCTCCCCTGCCACCTGTTGCACAGATGGACATGCTGAGGCCAGAAGGGGAAGGGAGGGCACCAGAGCCCACAGCCTGCCTGTGGGCACCCTCCCGACCCTGCCCTGAGGCCCCATCTGTTTCTGGTCCCTAGAGTTCTGGAGCTCCTCTCTCAACACCAAGGCTCAGTGGGGCCCATCCGAAGGCCCATCTCTGCCCCGGCTGAAGGCCCGATCCCCTCAGGAGCTGGACCAGGGCACTGGTGCTGCCCTCTGCTTCTTCAATCCCCTGTTCCCCGGGGACCTGGGCCCCACCAAGCGAGAGAAATTCAAGAGGAGCTTCAAAGTGCGTGTGTCCACGGAGACCTCCAGCCCCCTGTCTCCACCTGCTGTGCCACCTCCCCCAGTCCCTGTGTTGCCAGGGGCGGCCCCCAGTCACCCAGAAAGGCTGCCCCCTGGTCAGCTGCTGAGAAGGGAGAGCTCAGTGGGGTACCGTGTGCCTGGGGGCACCAGCCACGTCCTCCCACTCCTGCCCTCCCTCCGGGAGGTGGACTGTGGCTCTCCCAGCAGCTCTGAGGAAGAGGGGCCAGCAGGGTCCCAGGGGATCCCCAGGACATCCCCTGGCCTTGGCCGCCGCCGGCCTCTGCTCCGGTCCATGAGCACTGCCTTCTGCTCCCTGCTGGCTCCTGAGCGGCAGGTGGGCCGAGCAGCTGCAGCATTGATGCAGGACAGACACACGGCTGTGGGCCAGTTGGTGCAGGACCTACTGACCCAGGTGCGGGCCAGCCCTGAGCCCCAGGAACTGCAGGGCATCCGCCAGGCACTGAGCCGGGCCCGGGCCATGCTGAGCACAGAGCTGGGCCCTGAGAAGCTGCTACCACCAGAGAGGCTGGGTAAGGGCCCAGCCTGGCCTGCGAGCTTAGCCCTGGCCCTCCGGAACTCCGGTCCTTCCCCACTGCCCCACTCCTCGCCTGGTGCCACCTGGCTCTCCGCTACTGTTCTGCTGCTTTCTGAGCCCCCTTGTCTCCGGCAGCATTCAAGTGTGTGCCATTCCCTGCCTCTCTGCCCCTCGCCCGGCTCACCCTGCTCCCCTGCAGTTCTGCCCTTCTCCCTGACCCCCACCCGTCCTCCCGCAGAACACGTCCTGGAGAAGTCGCTGCATCGCTCAGTTCTCAAGCCTCTCCGGCCCATCCTGGCAGCCCGCCTGCGGCTCCGGCTTTCTGCAGATGGCTCCCTTAGCCGCCTGGCTGAGGGCCTCCGCCTGGCCCGAGCCCAAGGCCCTGGAGCCTTCGGGTCCCACCTAAGCCTGCCCTCCCCTGCGGAGACCGAGCAGGTGCGCCAGAAGCTCCTGCAGCTTCTCCGCTCCTACTCGCCTAGGGCCCAGGTCCAGCGGCTCTTGCAGGCCTGCAAGCTGCTCTACACAGCCCTGAGGACCCAAGCAGGTATGGCCCCCTTGCTGCCTCGCCCTGTCCTGCCCCGCAAATCTGAAGCAGGCCCCCCAGGGAGAGTGGCACAACAGGGGAGACAGATCTAACTTTCCCATCTCAGATGGCAAAACGGAGGCCCACAGCGGGGAGAGAGCACCCCACAGCCCTTTGTGGTTGTTAAAACATCCCACTGTCTGGACTGGAGCGCCAAGAGGGGGGTCACTCTAAGAGAAGGAGAGGCGTCCATCCTAAGCGTCCTCTTCCCATGTCCGTACAGGGGAGGGTGCAGGTGCAGATGAGTTCCTGCCACTGTTGAGCCTTGTCTTGGCCCAGTGTGACCTTCCTGATCTCCTGCTGGAAGCTGAATACATGTCGGAGCTGCTGGAGCCAGCTCTGCTCACTGGAGAGGGTGAGGGGCCTACCCACCCTCTCTGTAGGAGTGGGCTGAGGGGTCTTAGCTGTTTGGTGAACCCTAAGGAAGCAGGGCAAGGGAGCGGGTCGCCCCATGCCCAGCCTGAGCTACACTCTGCCCCCGTGTGTCCTAGGTGGCTACTACCTTACCAGCCTGTCGGCCAGCCTGGCCTTGCTGAGCAGCCTGGGCCAGGCCCACAGCCTCCCCCTCAACCCCTCCCAAGAGCTGCAGCGTTCCCTGAGCCTCTGGGAGCAGCGCCGCCTGCCTGCCACCCTCCAGGTAAGAGGCCCTCCACACTGTTTGTGCCAAACTGGTGAGACCCAGAGCAACTGTGCAGCTGACAGCACCCAGCACAGTCCCCTCTAGTCCTCTGTCACACTGCAATAGGAGCAGTACCTATCTGAATGTCAAAGCCAGCCTTCGAGGGAGTGGGTCCCATGTGCCCAGCACTGGACTGAGCCTCCCTGAATCTTCACAGAAGCACTGAGATGGGGCCATTATTATCCCCATTTTACAAATGAAGAAACTGAAACAAGGAAAGGAAAGGGACACCCAGCCCCAGCCAGGGCTCTGCATCCTCTGTCTTCAGGCTTCAGTCCCTGAATCCATGTGGACTCTGGCCTGAGTGTCCCCAGAGCTGGCCACCGCCCCATCCTTCACCCTTCCCAGCCTTGCTTGAGTCCAGACTCTAGCCAGGACCTGAGCTCGTCCCAGCTCTGCTGTTTCTTGGTTTGAGGACTTGGACAAGTTACTCTTTGTGTCACAATTTTCTCTTCTGTGAAATGGGTGCCTCTTCTACCATGAAGTGTCAGTGCGGGATGGATGCTTAGGGCACAAAGTAAGCCCCAGCTGAGTGTCCCTGTAGGCTTGTGGACCCTGCTGGGCTGGCCTTGCACCTGCTGCCACTACCCACTAGCTCAGCCACACTCCCCCTGCCCTGAGACCCTCTCAGGGTTCACAAAGCTTCTGCCCTTTGTTCCACCACTGGGTACATGCCACCCACCCCGTCCCTAGGTAGCCTTCTCTGCAGCCACATGCACACCAGAGAGCGTTGAGTACTTGTTTTTGCTTCTCCTCCTACACAGCACCTCCTTCGAGTAGCCTACCAGGATCCCAGCAGCGGTTGCACCTCCAAGACTCTAGCTGTGCCTCCTGGGGCCTCAGTCGCCACTCTGAATGAACTCTGTGCCACCAAGTTCCGAGTGAGCCAGCCGGATGCTTTTGGCCTATTCCTATACAAGGAGCAGAACTACCACCGCCTGCAGCCCGGAGCCCTGGCCCACAGGCTTCCCACAGACGGCTATCTGGTCTACCGCCGGGAGCGACCTGGGACCCCAGGGGCTGCAGCAGAGGGAGCAGGCAGTGAGCAGCCAGAGTCAGGGAGCCAGGAGGAGGAGAAAGGGGGCCAGGGAGATGGAGTTGCAGAGGCCAAAGCCAGCCCCGGGGACAGTGTGGGAGAGTCTGAGACAACTGCTGAGCAGGGAGAGGGTCAGGTTGGGGGGGACCTTGTGCATTCAGGAGAGCCAGAGGCTGCAGGAGCCAGGCAGCAGAGGAGTAGCTAGAAGGGGTCGGGATCATCACCGGGGCAGAAGCCTCTGAGCTTGTGGGGAAGGTCTTCAGAACCGTCAGCCCCACACACCAAGGCCACAGCCTTCTGGGCCACCCCACCCAGCCCTCTCTGGTGTCTGCCACCACCTCTGACTGGCACTTACCTCTGTGAGCTTACCTGCCAGAGAGCTGGGAGACTGGCCACATCTGAGTGACTAGAGTAAAGTTGAGGAGGTTCTTGCTTCTTGTTCTTCTCCCCAGCCTACAAGGGCAAGTGTGCCCCACAGGAAACAGATCCATCTGATGCCCACGTGGTACGTGGGCGGTTTCCTTTCTCCTTTTGTGCTCCCCATGGGCACAGGCAGGGCTGCTATGGACTTTGGGACCCTGAAAAGTTCCACCCATGCCTGGTGTGGGAAGGATTGAGGGAGGCAGCAGAGGTCCCCCAGAGGACCGGCTTCCCCCGTCTCAGCATCCTCATCTGCAAAGTGGGTACACTCTTGCTATCCTGCCCTTCTCCCAGGGGTCCCGAATGGATGATTTTGCTGCAAAGCAGAGCTCTTATCAGGGGAAAGGAGGTGGGCATTAGCAGCCCTAACCGCTCTCACTCAGGCACCTGCTCCCTCTCAGGCAGGACCCTCCCCTGCACAGGTGTTAGGTCCCAGGGAGAAAGTACCCTTGTTTTAATCGTTTCCCAAAATTGGAAGTCCTCCGAGAACTCTGGCGTCCCCAGGGAATTTTCGTGGGAGATAATGCCCACCAGTGGCCCATGAGCTTCCAGGATGGGAAGGGGACTTAGAAATCATTTACTCTGCATCAAATCTTTTGGTCCTCACAAAAACTCTATGAGCAGGCAGGCTATGTCCTCCTCGACCCCACCCAGGTGTGGGAAGGCAACTCGCAAGACATCACACAGCAAATCAGCCCCGAAGGCCAAGGCAGCCCAAAGAGAAACCCAGAACAGGCTGCGCACGTAAGCAAAGAAAATTGCTGATCACCAACCACCAGGGGGCGTGCACAACCCAGAGAGCTGCCGAGAGCCACAGGACGGTCTGAGGGCCTAGGGCAAGAAGCAATTTCTGCCTCACCCCTGTCGCTGTGGGACAGCCTGGGGACAGCACAGGACCTGAAGCTACTGGCCCTCAGGTCCCTCAGAGTTGGGTCTGGGTGAGGCCAGCCTCTCACTGGCCATTGCTCAGGAAAGTATTGTCCCCGGATGGAGGAGAGCCCCAATGAGCCTCAGAGACAACCCCCAAGGTGCTGAGTAAAGGGACGTTAGCCTACATGTCAGACGTGACAACTGGGAAATAAAAATTGTGGACATTGGCTTTCAGATGACCCAGATGTAGCTCAGGTGCAGGGCTCCCAACATTCCTCACTAGGTCCCAGAAGTGCTTCCCACTTGCACCCCCCCACCCAGCTACTTGCTAGTAGGGAGTCTCCTTTATTCTGCTGTATGTCTTCCCCGTACTCCACCTCTGGCCCCAGAGCCTTATAGTGCTGAGCACCCCACAGGTGCTCAATAAATGTCATCCCCTGATTGAAGTTTGAAACTAGGAGTGAGGGACCCTGGGGATACTGGAGGGGAGGTTCTGGGAACTGAACACAAGATGCATCAAGCTCTGTCCCAAAGAAGGGACCTGGAATGTCTGCATGGATGCTAGAGAGCCTATGGGGCCAGAGGTGGAGCGGGTCTAAGGAACAGTCAGAGGCTTCTGGGCCCCTGACTCGAACGTTTGCAAGCCCTTTCCATGTTCGGTCCCAGTTCCTGGCCTGGAATTCCGCATGCCTCGAGCAGTGCCTCATGGGGGCACCGCCGAGTCTGCCTGCTTCCTGGCACTTTTGGTTCTCCCATTGCTCAGGGGTCCAGGCTACATCAGCATGACCAAGGTGACGATAAAGGGGCAGGGGCTTCAGGCAGGGCAGGAGACGGGAGGCCAGTCTAGGATAGAGTCATCCCCATTTTTCAGATGAGGAAACGGGTTAACTCGAGGCATCTGGCTCATTACAAGACAAAGGACTCCAACGCAGAAAGACTAATTTACTCAACAATAATATATTGTGTCCCCTGTAGACCAAACACCAAGCACCACAGCCCCAGCCACAAGGAGGCGGGTGAAACCTTCCTCATGCTGTGATCTGGGAGGAGGCTAAACCCCACTGCATTCTAGGGGGTTCTGCACGGCCCCTGCCACCACCCTCGTCCTTACAGAAGAGGAAGCCAAGTCTCTGAGGTCATGCGCTTTGTCCAGTGTCCACTGCTACAGGGCAGGGCTGGGACCCTGGCCTGATGTTTGACTCTGCGGAGAGTAGCTGTCATTTCCTTGCTTGGAAATGTTGCACTTATCACTTCTAAAGTCACCCTAGTTGTGTGAGTTTGTTTATTGTCTGTCTCCTCCACCAGTGTGCCAGAGCCAAGTTGGCCTTGTTCCCAGCTAAATCTCCGGGGCCCTAGAACAATGCCTGGGCCGGAATTGGCGCTTAGTAAATATATGTGGCACAGTGTGGAATGATAGATCCGGGTGACTATGCCAGGAGGGCTCCTCTGTTCCTGGGGTGGCATGCTTCCTCACTGCCACCAGGGGGTGTGCACACCTCATTTCTAGCCCCACTCCAGGTACCTTCTGCACAGAGTCTATACGTGGGAGACTCAGAGGACCCTAGGACCCATGCCCCCGCCTGGCACTAGGAGGGGAGTAGGGATCCTGCAAAAGCAGATCAGGAGAGGGGTGAGGGAGGGGCTCCCTGTCCCAGGTTCCACAGCCCCATCAGCCCAGGAGCTAGGGCCTATGGGAGGATTGGGGTGGACAGCATGCACTGAGGCTCACCCTGACCCACCCTCAGTACATTTAACACCCTGCAGTGGCCTTGTGACCCATGTTCAGTGCCATAATTCCACACACAGTAACTCGCTGACCACGTTCCAACACGGTAATACCCAGCCAGCCACAGCAGGCACAAGACTACCCAAGCACCCATGGGGACAAGTTGACAGGGACCTTAGTGATCAGCCACACAGGATCTCCTCACATGCTTAGGCCTACCAGTGCAGAATTGCCACCAACACCCACATCACCCCCTCAGATATGGCCATACATACAACTTTGATATAGCACAAGGCTGCCCCTGCCTACTGTCTGAGTCCTGGAAGAGCAAACACCCTCACACACGTAGACATGCGCACTCACAGCAGACTTTTTTTTTTTTTTTTTTAACTTTTGAGCTTGCCCAAGCGGCTGAGCCCCCCTCCTGACTAATAGCCCTCCCAGACCTGGCCTACCCCTGCCTTACCCCAGCCCCCGGTAGACCCTGGAGGGGGCTGTGAGTTGCTGGGAAGACCCCCGTGAGGGGTGTGGCGACCCCACTGGCCAAGCAGGAGGCAGAAGGGAAGCCGGCATCGCTGGGTGGGGAGGCCTGAGCTCATCAGATTCCAGCCTGCCTGATTCACAGGCAGGGCCGGGAGGGTCTGGGAGGGGGCATGGCTCACGGACTGGGGTTCCGGGGGCCTGGGTGGGCTTTAAGAGAGTCCTGGATCTAGAGCAAGCCTTTAGTTGGGGATGGGGTTTCCTGAGGGGTTGGCCTGAAGGGGTGCCTACTGGGTGCGGCTACTGGGAGGCGCTTAGGACCCAGAACTGAGCTGCAGGATGAGACAATCGGCCCTGCACGCCCCACCCGGCCACCAGGCCCCAGCCTTCTCAGCCCAGCAGCTGGGTGTCTTTAGCAGGGGTTAGGCCAAGGGCGGGGTTGGGGGGAGCAGGGACGGGGTGACCTTCACAGCCCATCTTGGCCCCTCAGGCCCTCAGGCAGGCAGCCCATGAATGGACTCCAGAAGTCCCAAGGGGCTGGGGCTGCCTAACTTAGTCTGTTGGGGTTGACAGGGTTACAGACCCACAGGGCCCTGCCAGGCGTGGATTGTGCCAGAGACCGAATGCACGGCTGTACCAGCGCCAAGGATGTTTTCCTGCTGAGATCGAGCCCTCTGCTTCTGCTACCCCCAGAGCCGCTCCTGTCTCCCCAGCCGGGCTGATGCTCAGAGGAGGTGGGGGCCCAGGGTGTCCAGACCCAGTTGCAGGGTGACAGGAAGAAAGGATGGGGCTGGGGGCAGGGCAAGGGCGCAGGAAGTGCCTTTCTTGGAACTCTGCACCAAAATAACCCATTCTGTCCCTACTCTGGGTCTCCATGTCCCACAGGGAGGTGTGTGTCACCAAGGAGACCCTCACCAGGGAGGGGCCTGCGTTGACCTCAGTCTGGCTTTTGCTTCTCAGTATCCCAACCCCCACCGCGGCCTGTGCTCCCCTTTGAAGTCCCAACATAAATATCATGTCTGCTTGGTTCTCCTTCCGGGCCTGGTCACAGCCCCCAGACCTGGCTCCCACCCCAGCCAGCCCTGGGGGTGCAGTGCTGGGAGAGAGGAGAAAGACTGGACCACCCAGGGATGGTGGTGAGCTAGAGGCTCTGTGACAGAGACAGGGAGACCCTAGAGACAAGGGGAACACAGAAGGAGGCAAAGCACTGAGAGACAGTCTCCAAACCCTGGTGACAATCCTCGGGGCAGGAGAGTAGACAGGGAAACTCCTAAGACCAACAGGAGAGCTAGAGACCCCAGACAGGGGAGAGAGAGGAAAGGGAGGCAGAGACACTGCAATCAAAGGGAGAGATGGCAGATGCAGAGATCCTTGGGGACACTGAGGGGGCAGGAGGAGGAGGCGTTGACAGGAAGAGAAGAGAAAGTAAGAGCCTTCGGAGAAAGTGGGGGGTGGGTGGGAGGCTGGGACTCGGGTAGCTGGGGAAGGAGGTCATGGGACCGACCATCTCACTTGCCCAGGCTTGAGGGGCTTCCTAGAACACAAGGTTTGTAGTGCTGAAACCCGAAAGTCCTCAAAAAGCTGGGACAAATTGGTCACCCCAGGTGGCAGGCCTGGGTGGGAGGGTCCACTCCCACAGGTACCCCTCACGTCGCTAAGAAACCTGTGTCCTTGAGAAGAGCTGCCTGCACGCGGGGGCAAGTCTAGGTCCTTCTAGCTCTGACATGGGTTCAGGATTCCCTTTCTTGAGGGCAGATGTGGCCAGATGTTCATGTGGGGCATCTGCCAGGAGAGGGAAAGGGGCTTCCAGCTGGGACCAGGTTGGGCAATCCAGGGACAGCCGTATGCTTCATTCACACAGCTGTGGGCACAGGTGTGGACTAACACACACACATCACCCAGCTGTGTGTGTCCACAGCAATGCCAGACCTGCATGCATACATGCACATACACATGCATGCATGTATGCAAGCGAGCACATGGTCATGCACCCACAAACATGGGGCTGTCTCCAGAGCAAAGGCACCACCACCTTTGGGGATGCTGAGGAGGGACTGCACCCCATCTTCCTGCCCCCCAAGCCTAGCTTTCCCACCCCATCCCCCCAGAAGCGTGGCCCCTCCCTGCAGGGCTCGCCTATCCAGAAGCACACGGGGTGTGGCGCAGCACGTGGAGACTGGGAGGAGGCTGCCAGGGCTCCCTTCCCTCCGCCACTCCCACCTCCCCTCGGGCTCCCACCCAAGACCAGGCGCCTCCCGCCCACCCTTCAGCCCTTCCTCTTGACAGCCCCAAGGCTGGATTGGTTTGGGAAGAATTTAGACATGGAGGGAGATGGGGGATGGGACAGAAGGAGAAGAAGGCAAGGAGGTGACTTGTACACAGAACAATGCGCTGGCTCAGCAGCCTGGCGTGCCAAGGCTCTCCAGGACGCCGGCCCGGCCCAGGGGGCGCCCCCCAACCACACCCGACCCCCCGCCCTGGCTGTTCCATGGGGCCTTCTCCAGGACAGCCCCTCTGCAGGCAGCCTTCCCGCTCCACCAATGGCCCACACAGTGTATCCAAAACCACCATCTGCCTCTTGCTTGCCTCAGGAGCTGCAGGCCAAGGCTCCTTCTGGGGTCTTGGGCTTCTGTTTTCATGCCCCTTTTGAGGTGGGCGAGCACTCCCCATGTGGGCCATGATCAGAGCAGGGAACCCCAGCCACCTGACCCGTAATGTGAGCTGAGCCTGGTGTCCTGAGCTTGGAAGGTACATGGCCCCCTCCCCAAGCCTGGGAGTTGCATTGACCTCAGGCCCCACAGAAAGGAAGACTGTGTAGTATCAGGGGAAGATTCACACTTGATCCCTGGAGTGGTAGCCCAAGCTGCTCCATGTTCCTGGGCTATACATTCTGAGCATGGCACGTACCATCGTGACTGCTCCTTATGAATCAGGGCCTACAACTTTTACCTGTGTCCCTGTATCCAACCATGCATCTAAATATCATCCACACACCCCTCCACTTAATAATCCTACATTTATCCATCTATTCACCTGTCCATCATCCACCCACCCATCCATTCACCCACACTTCCTCCTAACCATTTTTCCATACATGCGTCCATGCAATCATGCATGCAAGCCTGCATCCACTCATGCATCTACTCATGCCTCTACCCACCTATGCACCCACCTGTGCATCCAAATGACCATCCACATCCCCACCCACATATCCCCAAGCATTTATTGCATCAATCAACATCTCTGTGCTATGGATGAACCAAGGTCAATCAGGTTCAGCAGGAAGAGTAAGACCCCAACCAGCCCTGTCTCCAGCTCCTCACCCTCGGATCTTTCAGTGGTTCTCACTGTGTCCCCATCCCAACAAGGGCAGGAAGTTCTTCGGGAACTCCTACCTACCTCTCCCAACTTGGAGGAGACAAGTGAGTACCAGGAACCCTCCTAACATAGGCGTCCAGGAGTGTCTTCAAGTCCCATTCTTGACCCACAAAACCTTTTAACTTTGCTGAGTCCAGAGATGCCCCTCCCCTGCTCCCCAGGACCCATCCTACTCCGTCTTCCCTCCCTGGCAAGTAGGCCCAGCTAGTACATCTGGAATTTGGCCTTTGATCCTCCTCCTCCTATTTCCTATTTCCCTTGCCTGCCCCCCAACCCCTCGACCCCACTGCAGTTGGGGTCCTGACCTCTGATCTGACCCACCCACTTGCCAGATGGCCTGCAACCTCCTCTTAGACGCCCCAGCACTGGCCATTGCCCGAATCATGACTGGGTTCACCACACCCTTGGACCAGGCTCAGGACCGCCCCTAAGGAGCCTCCAGAGGCTGCCTCCCCCAGCCCGGCCCGCCCTGCTGCCCTGCTCTCCAGCCAGCTCCTTCCCCTTTCCCAGACTATTGCAACAGCCTCCTAACTGTCCCTGGCCTCCCGCCCCCCTCCACCCACCACACCATCCATGGAGATCTCTCATCATGCCTCTGTCCCCATGGCAGCTTCCAAGCCAGGCCTCTACTCCCTCCTGATAGCCTCTCTCCAGTCCTCACTGTCCCTCCTGATGTTCTTGCCACAGGCCCAGTGGAGTCCTGTGTTCTCCAGTTGCATCCTGAGCTCTCTGCCTCAGCACGTCCATCCAGGCTGTGCCTTCTTCCTGGTCTGCCTCCCTCCCTCCAAACTCCATTTCTTGACGTCATTCCTAATTCCCAGTCTCTGCTCAAATAGTGCCACAGGGCACTACAGTTAAAAGAGAACTGACCTAGGAATCAGGAGACATTGGTTCTAGTCTAAGTCCTACCACTAAGTGGTTCTGAGACTCCCTAGGCCTCATGCAAAGTTTCCTCCATGCAAAAAGACTTCCTATTTACAGGGTTCCCCAGTTCTAGGATGATCAGATGTCATGGGGATGACCAGCAAGTGTGGGGAGCAAGTGGTCTCTTTCCAGGTGGAATCCCAGCTCACACAGTTCATCTCCTTGAGCCAGGCTCTTCCTGTATTGGAGTCTTGTTCATTCATTCCACAAACCCTTATTGAGCAGCGTCTATGGGCCAGGTTTTCTACGCTCTAGGCATACAGTTGGGAAGAGGACATCCCTGCCATCACGGAGCTCACAGTCTCCAAGGGGAAGTTCTCCGCTGACATGATGTTAACATTTGGTAATGTCTGGAAACTTCTTTTTGTGGGGGTGGGGGTTACCAGGGAATGGACCCAGGGACACTTAACCACTGAGCCACAAACGTAGTTCTTTTTATGTTTTTATTTTGAGACAGGCTCTTTCTAGGTTGTATAGGGACTCTCCAAGTGACTCAGGCTGGCCTTGAACTTGCGATCCTCCTGCTTCAGCCTCCCAAGTCACTGGGATTACAGGCGTGTACCACCACACCCAGCTGGGGACATTTTGGATTGTCCCAAATAGAAGGATGCTACCAAAGTCAACGCAAAAACCAAGGACACTGCTAAGCAATGCCGAGCACAGACTCTGTAACAAGTAATTATTCAGCCCTGAATATCAGTAACATCAAGGCTGAGAATCTCTGGCTAGGAGGAATCAGGTCATAAGGAAATCAACAAGTAAATATATATATTGTCAGAGTAGTAAGTGCATGGGGGGGAAAAGCAAGATCGGGGGCCAGGGAGCCCCTGGGATTGTGGAATGGGGTGGGGGGTGATAGGGCTGACACTTGAACAGAGACCTGAAGGAAGTGGAGAAGCAGGGCATTTGGATGTTGCTGGTAGAGTGCTCCAGGCAGGGGCCAGGGGAGATGCCTTGATGCAGGTACCTGGTGCCACAGTGGCCACAGTGGAGCCGGCAGAGGGAGTGAAGGGAAGGGGTGGGATGAGTGGTTTAGGGGCAGATCACACGGCAAGGACTTTGGCCATTCCTCTGAGTGGGATGGGGACCTCAGAGGGTTCTGAGCAGGGAAGGGACCAGATCTGACCTAGGTTTTATTTTATTTTTTTTCTTATTCTTTTTTTTGAGACAGGGTCTTGCCAAGTTTCTGAGGCTGGCCTCAAACTTGCAATCCTCCCACCTCAGCTTCTTGGGTTGCTGAGATTACAGGTATGTACCACCATGCCTGGCTGATCTATTCTGTGTGTGTGTGTGTGTGTGTGTGTGTGTGTGTGGCTGTGAACTCAACCCAGCCTTATGCATGCTAGTCAAGTGTTCTAACACTGAGCTACATCTCCAGCCCTGACCTACGTTTTAAAAGGATCCCTCTGGCAGGGTGGAGAGGACAGTAGAAAGATAGGAGGCCGGGAGTGGGAGGGTGGCATGTGAAACTCTAGAGGGGAGATGCTAGTGGCATGGCCAGGGCTGGGTGGCGAAGGTGGCGAGAAGCGCTCAGATTTTGGATCCAACAGGAGCTGTTGAGGGCCTAGATGTAGGTGTGGGAGGGACAGAGGAGTCAAGGGTGAGCTCAAGGGCTTGGACCTAGACCAATGGAAGGTTGGACTGCACCATATTGACTTTTCTTTCCTGAGAAGGGGAGTAATTTTATGTGCTTCACAGGTGTGCACCCTGCAAGAAGGAACTTCCAGGCAATAGCATGTGCTTCAGAAGCCCAGGTTCTCAGAGACTGGCTCGGTCTTTAAGGCCTCACCCAGATTTGCTCAAAAAACTAAAGCTCGTTTCATGCTCACTGCTAACAGAGCACATTTGCAAATAGTGAATATTATGACACAATAGCCTAGCTGAGCTAAAAGATCTGGACCCATTATTCCTCTATTGTAGATAAGAAAAATGGAGACCCAGAGAGGGTCAGTGACACCCCCAAAGTCACACAGTAGATCAGCAGCAGAATGGGAAACTAGACTAGGGCAGTGTCCGAAGGGACAAAACCTCCTCCACCTCCTCACCTCAGACTCAAACGTCTGCTAAAAATACAGAGGCTCAACCAGAGTCCCACACCTGTAGTCCTGGCTACTCAGGAGACTGAGGCAGGAGGATCGCTTGAGCCCAGGAGTTTGAAGGAAGATGTTCCTGGGCAACATAGCAAAAACCCATCTCTTTAAAAACAATAAATAAAACAAATAATTAAAAAAGAATACAGTGGATGTGCATGGGTTAATCTTTCAGCTAGCTCCCAGGGGCCATCCTGGGTGATGGGCTTGGCTCATGTGCCTCCAGAGGCCTCCAGGAGAGCCAGGAAGAGGACCCCCACCAGGCCTGAGCAGTGGGGCCCTGGGGGCAGGAAGGGCTCCACAACCCGATGCCTATGTCATATGCATGCAATGTGTCACTGTGTGCCCTGTGCCCATACATGGCTGTGCACTGGTCCCTTCCCAACCAGTCCTGTCACCCAGAGTGCAGCCCAGCCCCCACCCAGTCCCCTAACCCTCAGGACCCTGCAGCAGGAGCCCAGAGAGGCATTTCCTGTTTGGGGGCCGCCTCCTCCCCCTCTAGGCCCAGGTTCCCAGGGCCCCAGGCTGAGCAGGGGTGAAGGGAAGGCAGCCCTTGCCCCCCTCGCTCCCCGCCCCCTAAAGCTGGCCCAGCTGGAGCCAGAAAGCTTGAGGGTGGGGGGAGTGGAGGAAGGGGCTAGTGAAGAAGTGAGGGGTTGGGGATGCCGGTGCCTGGGTTATCGAGGTGCTTCCATTGGGCCGCTCAGGGATTCCAGGGACTTGATAGGTTAGGCCACGTAGGATGCCTCGCCATTTTTGAATGTGCACCTAAGGGGTGCAGCACGTCGGGTGAACTCTTGAAGTGTGGGAAGGGGTGCACCGGCCCGCGCGGGCCTGCAGTGAGGTGAAGGGCTTGGCTGTCTGAGGCAGACACGCAGCGCCCTGCTCCAAGAGCGTGCTCTTGCTCTTGCGTGGGGAGAGGGAAGAGGAGCATGCGCACACGTGCGACGTGAAAGGGGTGGCGGGAGCATGTGGGCTGTGAGATCGTTCAGGGGTGTGTTGAGCCCGGTGTGTCCTGCTTCGGGTCTCTGCGAGTGTCTGGCAAGCGACCTCACCCCACGGCCCGGAGCCCCCGGACTGAGCTGGCGCTCGCTGGGGTTTCTCGGAGGCTCGGCCGCCTCTGGGCAGGCGGTCCCCCTCTCCCGGACTCCCCGCCTGGGGGCCCTGGGGCGCCGGCTAACTGTGCCTCTTCCCCTCCTCCGCCCCCACCCCAGCACCCCCACCCCACTGCTTCCTGCTCCCGCGGCCCCGGGGGAGCGGGAGCAGGGAGCTGGCAGCCGCCCCAGCCCGCTCCTTACAAGGGCTGAGCCCGCCGGGGCCCGCCCCCGGCCCGCCCGCCGGAGGCCCCAGGCCCGCCCCCTGTCAAGAGCCGCCCCAAGCCCGGGCCCGGCCAGTCGGGGGGCGTCGCGATGCTGCTGCGCCTGCTGCTGGCCTGGGCGGCCGCGGTGCCCGCGCTGGGCCAGGACTCCTGGGACGTCGAGCCCCGCGCCGCCTGCGGTCCCGGCAGCTGCTACGCGCTCTTCCCGCAACGCCGCACCTTCCTGGAGGCCTGGCGGGCCTGCCGCGAGCTCGGGGGCGACCTGGCCACGCCGCGGACGCCCGAGGAGGCCCGGCGCGTGGACAGCCTGGTGGGCGCCGGCCCCGCCAACAAGCTGCTGTGGATCGGGCTGCAGCGACAGGCCCGGCAGTGCCAGCAGCAGCGGCCACTGCGCGGCTTCACGTGGACCACGGGAGACCAGGACACGGCCTTCACCAACTGGGGCCAGTCAGCCCAGTTAGGGCCCTGCCCGGCCCAGCGCTGTGTGGCCCTTGAGGCCAGTGGTGAGCATCGCTGGAAAGAGGGCTCGTGCACGCTGCCGGTGGACGGCTACCTATGCCAGTTTGGCTTCGAGGGTGCCTGCCCCGCGTTGCCAGAGGAAGCTGGCCAGGCCGGCCCGGTCGTCTACACCACACCCTTCCACCTGGTCTCCACGGAGTTCGAGTGGCTGCCCTTCGGCTCCGTGGCTGCCGTGCAGTGCCAGGCTGGCAGGGGAGCCTCTCTGCTGTGCGTGAATCAGCCTGAGGGTGGTGTGGGCTGGTCCCAGACTGGGCCCCTCTGCCCAGGGACTGGCTGTGGCCCGGACAACGGGGGCTGCGATCACGAGTGTGTGGAGGAGGTAGATGGTCATGTGTCCTGCCGCTGCTCAGAGGGTTTCCGGCTGGCAGCAGATGGGCGCAGTTGCGAGGACCCCTGTGCTCAGGCCCCTTGTGAGCAGCAGTGTGAGCCTGGGGGGCCACAAGGCTACAGCTGCCACTGTCGCCTGGGCTTCCGACCAGCAGAGGATGAGCCCCACCGCTGTGTGGACACGGATGAGTGCCAGATTGCCGGTGTGTGCCAGCAGATGTGTGTCAACTACGTTGGTGGCTTCGAGTGCTATTGCAGTGAGGGTCACGAGCTTGAGGCGGATGGCATCAGCTGCAGTCCTGCAGGGGCCATGGGCGCCAGGGCTTCCCAGGACCTTGCAGATGAATTGCTGGATGATGGGGAGGAAGAGGATGAAGATGAGGCCTGGGAGGTCTTCGATGGTGGCTGGACAGAGGTGCCTGGGATCCTGTGGATGGAGCCTACACAGCCACCAGATTTTGGCCTGGCCTATAGACCCAGCTTCCCAGAGAACCCAGAGCCCAGGAGACCCTACCCGGAGCCCACCTGGCCACCCCCGCTCAGTGCCCCTAGGGTTCCCTACCATTCCTCAGTGCTCTCTGCCACCCGGCCCATGGTAGTCTCTGCTACACGTCCCACACTGCCTTCTGCCCGCCACACCCCTGTTATCTCTGCCTCTTACCCACCCCTGAGCCCTGCCCTTCAGCCCCCCTTGGTCCCAGCTGTGCCTCCTGACCACCAGCTCCCCATGCTTGAAACCAACTATCCAGATCTGCCCTCTTCCCACCAGCCCCGTATTAGCTCTGTCACTTACCCAGCACCGCCCCCCGCCCACCAACCTCCCATGATCTCAGCCAAATATCCCAAACTGTTCCCTGGCCACCACTCCCCCATGTTTCCCAACACCCAGGTAGCGGATACCCAGACCACCACTCATTTTCCTAGAATCCCACCTAACCCTACCCCTCTTGACACCACCCCCAGTGCCCATCAATCTCCTCTGGCCCCAGATGTCCTAGTCCTCAGAACCCAGGCCCCACAGCTGTCCATCATTCCTACTGTCCAGCCTTCTCTGCCCCCCACCTCCAGGTCCCCTGTGACCCCTGCCCATCAAATCCCTGTGCCTGCTGTCACCCAACCCCCAGCTCTCCCCACTCCCCTCCCTCCTCAGATCCCTACTAACCAGACCTCACCCATCATCCCTACACATGTCCATTCCAAAGCCCCCCAAGTCCCAAGAGAAGGTGGCTCCAGTCCCAAGTTGGCCCTGTGGCTGCCCTCAGTGGCACCTACGGCAGCCCCAACAGCCTTGGCAGAGGCTGGTCTGGCAGGTCGAAGCCAAAGGGATGACCGGTGGCTGCTGGTGGCACTCCTTGTGCCCACATGTGTCTTCTTGGTTGTCCTGCTTGCACTGGGCATTGTGTACTGCACCCGCTGTGGCCCCCATGCGCCCAACAAGCGTATTACTGACTGCTATCGCTGGGTCACCCATGCCGGGAACAAAGGCCCAACAGAACCCATGGCCCCCAGAGGCAGCCTCACAGGGGTACAGACCTGCAGAACCAGCGTGTGATGGGGCACAGATGTCCCCTGCAGGGTAGGGGGAAGGGACATGCGCTGGACACATGGCTGGGGCTGCACCAGAGACCCACGGGGGGCTACCACCTGGACAGAAGGCTTCTTGCTCACCGGGTCCAGCACTCATGGTAGAGGACACACCAAGGCCCTCAGGACTTCAGGGGGTGGGTGCTGGGGTCTTCTCCAATAAATGGGGTGCCAACCTCACTCAAAGCTCTTGGCCCCCATTGATGCCTGAGGGGGTTCTGGGAGGACTCAGGACAAAAAGGAATGGCTCTTCCTTCAGTTTGTCTAGGTAAGGTAAGACCCCCTTAAGGGAGAGTATGCTTTGGGATTCTCGGGGAAGGAGGAATCCAGAGAGGGCAGAGCCTTGCCCACAGTTGCAAAGCAAGCCCAGGAGTCTGAGGTTTGGCACGGAGAGAATTCTATAATTGTTCCTCTTCTTACCAAAACTTCAAGAAGGTGGGACTGAATCTGGCGGAGCATCCTGAGATGAGGGCTTCTGTTGAACTGGAACCAAACTGGGATTTAGGGGGAAAAGTAGCCTCTGGGGCTGGTCATTCAGGGAAGTGAGGGGACATTTAGGGGATGAGTTTCTGGTAACTTTCCCCATCCCCGAAGTCTGCCTAGAGTTGGGGGTTGGTATTCAGGGGGTCACCCACGTATGCTGCTGCCCTGGGCTTGTGGGTGCTTTTGGCGTCTCCTCCTTCTTTCTGCTCTGGGGAAGCTAGGATGAGGAAGAGAGCCCAACCCAAGAGAGATCCCAGATCAGCTCCGCAGGCAGCCTGAGAAGTAAGAGGGCAGCTAGGGACCCCACTTTCCTCTTCTCACATGTGGAATGGGGTTGGTGCCAGGTCTGAGAGAACTCAGCAGGGCCCAGCTTGAGCGAGGGCGCAGGCTGATCAGGGCTGCAGTGTCCCAGGAACTGGAGCATGGGCAGGTCAAAGATCACAGCGTGTGGGGTAACCTCCTTCATCCTGGGCTCACAGCCTTGGGGGGAGGGGGCGGGACCTGGGGCCGGGGTGGCGCCGGTTCCCATTGCCTCTATAATTTTTTAGTTTCAGTCTCTGGGGCCTCTAATTAGGAAGGGGCAGAGCCGCCACCACCACCCGGGCGGGCGAGGAGGGGTGGTCCAATGCCCCTTCTCCACCTGGAGCGCTATAACACCCTCTGGCTCAGGGACTGGGCCCCAGGCGACCCGGAGAGGAAAGGTCCGAGCTGTGGACTAACCGGGGGGTCGTAGAGGGGGCGGAGGGAAGGCTATGCACCGCCCCTGGTCGCCGCTCTCACGTTCCCCTAACTCAAACCAGACGCCCCCGCCAGATCCTGCCCAGTTTTTAACCTCCAAGACGCCGCCAGGGAGGTTTGCTGTATGGGGCCGGGGGCCGCAGGGCTGCTCAGACACCTGGGTCTGGGAAGGAGGTGCGGGCGCAGACTGGGGAATGACAAGATCTCCCGGGACGCAAAGGACTGGAGCTCCCTCAGGTGACCCAGGGCAAGGGTTCCAGAACGCCCCGGGGGCACGAAGGAGTTAAATGTACTGCAGTCGAAGGGGGGATGGGAACAGGGAAGGGGGCCCAGAGCCGGCTCTTTGTCATCCGGTAATGAGCACCAGATGCGGAGCTGCGTGCGGGCCTAAACAGACAGCCTCCCAGGGCAGAGCCCCCGCTAGCTCCGAGTCCCGGCTCCTCCCAGATCGAGAGCTGTGTCTCAGGCTCCGCCCACTGACTCTCAGGCCCCGCCCAACCCAGAGTGCCAGACTCCAGCACTATCAGCCCCGCCCCTTGAAGCCATGAGCCACGCCCACCCCTGCTGTCTAGAGACCCCTTAGGGAGCGGTCCAGAGCCCCGCCCCCAAAGCCTCGAGCCTTGTCCCCCGGCCAGCTCAGAGATTCCGCAGAGTTATTGCCCCTCCCCTCTACTGTATCGGTCCCGCCTACCAACACCATAGGCCCCGCCTCCTTCACTTGATCGGCAGACCGCAGTTGCCTGTCCTGGCTTCCCGGAGGTCTCACGCAATTATCTGCCCTAACACGACAGCAAGCTCCGGCCTTCACAGAACCTGGGACTCTACAGCAGATATATTAACTCTACCCAGAAGAGACCGACGCAAACTCCGCCCTCCAAGGAAATGTGTGAAATTCCCTTCAACTCTCCCGCAGGTTCCGCCCCCAGCTACAAGCCACGCCCCTCCACCCTGTGGATCCAGAGAATTTCCGCCAGGTACAGCTACCGCCCTCACACAGGTGACGGCTCACCTAGCAGAGCCCCTCCTCTGGGGCCCGCCCACTGAAGATGCCCACAAGTCCCGCCTCCCACAGCCCCTTAAAGTCTCCACAAACTGCACACAAATACCGTCCAGGTAGAGAGCGAGGCCCAGCCTCTCTCTCAGGCCCCGCTTCTTGCTAGTGCACAACCCCACCCACGCTTAGGCTCCACCTTCTTGGGAGGCGAGCCCCGCCCACTCGGGGGCTTGCTTCGCTTTCCCGCTTCAGGGTATGCCGAGACCCGCTAGTCTTTGACCAGGATGCCCCAAACTCGGTCCTGGCGCCCTCTCCTTCCTATACTCACCGGATCCGTCAGATTCCGCGTTCTCTGGACGGAGGAGAGCCTGGCAGATGGCGTCGGTGAATGAATCTTTAGCGCCACCTGTCTTTGGCACCGCGGACTTACAGCCACTGGGAGAGGCCTTACTCCGGCCTTTTTCCTAGAGCATACTAATTGCTCAGTAATTAGCTGCTTGATTTGTTAAATGTTTGTGTTACTTAAAACTCCGCCGACTCCCTCTCCTCCCCTGGTAGCATAGGCATTTTTGGAAGTCCGTCCCCAAGGGGTCTTCACATGGGCTGACATGGTCTTTAAAGTGGCTGGTGGGACTCTGGCTGACTCTGTCCCAGGAATCCTTGTTCTCAGGGTGAAAGCACAGCTTCTCACCTGGAGACGCAGCACTCCTAGGGCTGGTTTTCCCTGCTCCCCAGCCACCGCTCCACCGCTTCCCTAGGCTGCTGGTTTGGCTGTGTGGGTTTGGGTCAGAGGCCCTGTGTGAAAGCCAAAGGGGTCATGGCTTCCCTTCAAGGGACGTTGACATCAAGCAGCGCTTCAGACCTCTCTTTCAGTGCTCATTCTCACATCTGAAAGTTCTCTCTGGGTCACTCCTTCACTGTAGAGGGGGCTCAGGAGGGCAGGAGACAGGTTCAGTGCTAGGAGCATTACTGGGACAGACTGGGTTGGAGTGGGGATTGTCACCTGCTAAGTACCAAGTGGAGCATGCCTGCCAACCTTGCCCACAGCCGCCTCTGGACGACCTCAGGCCTGGAGAGTGGAGTTCTTCCCACTATAAATGGCAGTAGGATTTGGTGCCAAAGAAATGAAAATAACTGCAAATACTTGAAGTACTTAATTTGTCCAATCCTATTCTAAGGGTTTTACGTCTTTTCTTAAAAATAGTTTTTAGATGTTGATTGACATTTTATTTATTTATTTATTTATTTGTATGTGGTGCTGAGGATGGAATCTAGTGCTTCACACATGCTAGGCAAGTGCTCTACCACTGAGCCACAACCCCTGCCCTACATGTCTTGATCCATCTAAAATCCATAACATTCTCCATTCTTAGTAAATGCCATTCTTGTCACAATTTACAGACATGTGAAGGTACTTGCCTGAGTCAAGCCATCTACCCTGGCTGACCTGATGAGGAAGCAGAGGCTTGACCCAGGCAGATGCTGGGATCTTCGCTCCTGGCTGTCAGAGCCAGGCCAGACCTGACAGCCATGTCTCTAATCAAAATGCCCTCCTCCTAGCAGCTGGCTCTTAGGAGTGAGGCTCCAAGCCTGGACTCTCAGGGAGGCTGATGTCGCTGGACTCAGCCTTCCTCTCCCAGGAAGTTAGTCACATGTGGTTTGGGTGGGTGATGCGATTAAATAAGACATGAACTTGGGATCTGGATGATGAGCCCCGGTGAGCTGCGACTTCAGGACACCTGGCAGCCCACGGCTTGGTGTGGTTTCCATGGGTTCAGGAGGATTCACCCGGAGGCCTACCAGCGCACTGGGGAGAGCCAGCAGTCTGCATCTTGTGGCCTCGGATGGCTCCCAGTGCCACTACTTAATGACTGAGGAAACTTCATCAAATTCCCTAATGGCTCTGTGTTTGCCTTCTTATATGAAAAATGGGGATACTCTAGTAGCTATTATAGCCACAGTAATTTGTCATTCATCCATCTGTCCAGTCATTTATCCAGTATTTAGTGAGACTCCACTAGGGATCAGGATACAAAAGTGACCAGGAGGAGAGCAGCAATCACGCACAGTGAGTCCACTTAGGGCACTGCCCTGGCAAGGGAGGATGGAGACCTGAGTGTTGGCAGCTGAGACATTGGAGTGGGAGGAGAGAGCAAAACTGAGAAGGGACATGAACAGGACCCAGTGGCTCACTGAGTGTGGACAAGAGGCCAACAGTGACTGTGGGGCTCTACTTGTCTCCTGGGTGACTCCATTCACAGAGGAGTAGACGCAGGAGAGGCCGCTTTGGGGAGACAGCATGATACCGTCAGTACTGTGGTTGGGACGTGTTTTGTCCCTGCTAAATCTCACGTTGAAATGTGATTCCTAATGTAATGAGGTTGAGAGGTGGTGAGGCCTAGCAGGAGGTACTGGGATCTAGAGGGTGGGCTGAGGGAGTTGCTTTGGGATAGGTAGAGTTTGGGATAGGTAGGAGGTCATCCAGGTGGACTGTCCCAAAACTCCCATACCTGAATCAGGAGCTCAAAACAGAGTCAAGGTTGAATATGCACAATGCCAGGAGTCCCAGAAACCACCGGCACTGCCACCTCAAACAGTGAGGCCTAACACACCCACCCTTGGTTTTCCAACTTGACTTGGGAAACAGACTTTCTTGGTCTGCTTTCTGTTGCTATTACAGAACACCATAGCTCGGGTATTTATGAACATTAGAAGTTCATTCTGCTCGGAGTTCTGGAGGACAGGAAGTCCAAAATCAAGGTGCCGGCATCAGGGGAGGGCCTTCTTGCTGCAGCTTAACATGGTGGAGGGTGTCGCATGGGAAGACAGTAAGCTGCTCGCCTGAGTCTCTCTTTATTTTCCTATAAAGCCACCATGGGACCCCCAACCTCATGACTTCCCATAACCCTAATTACTTCCCAAAGACCCTACCTCCAATACCATCAGCATATGAATTTGGAGATTAACTTTTAACACACAAATTTGGAGGTCACCCACTCAAACCATATCACAAAGGACTGGGGATTTGGCTCAGTGTTGAAACTCCCCTGGGTTCAATCCCCAGTACCAAGTGAAGCAGGCAGTAGAGGAGGGCAGTCCATGTATGTCTGTATATGTTTGAGTTTCTAAATGATCATGTATTCATTTCATAATTTTTAAAAGTTTCAATTTGATCTTTATTAAAATATTTAGTCTTTATACTTTTGTAATTTTTATAAATATAATTGTCTTATGATATGTGGTGCTTTCAAAACACATAAATTGAAACTATTGTACTGAAAATTTTTTGGTTTTGTTTTGGTATTGGGGATTGAACCTGACACATAGTAGCCAAGTGCTCTAACACTGAGCTACATCCCCAGCCCCTTTTTAAATTTTCATTCGAGACAGGGTCTTTTTAAGTTGCTAGACTGGCCTTGAACTTGCAATCCTCCTGCCTCAGCCTCCTAAATTGCTGGGATTACAGGTGTGCACCACTGCACTGGGCTTTCCCTCAACTTTCTTAAAGGCTGCATCCTGAAGAATGTAGGCATGAAATAATATCAGGGATTTTTTTAAAAAAGTAAATGAATCAAAATGAGCATGACATTGACAATGTTAGAACCTGTGGTCGATAGGGTTTTGTTGTGAAATGTTCTCTACTTGTGAGTATGTTTGCTATGCCTGACCAAAAAAAAAAAAAAAAAAAAAAAAAAAAAAAAAGAAGTATTTTTGTTTTGGTCAGTTTAAAAAACATTTTTTTAAAGGCAAAGAGTTTGGATGTGGTGGTGCACACCCGAAATTGCAGAGATTTGGGAGGGTGAAGCAGGAGGATTGCAAGTTCGAGGCCAACATCAGTGACTTAGTGAGGCCCTAAGCAGTTTAGTGAGACACTGTCTCAAAATAATAAATAAATAAATAAGGATTTGGGATGTGCTCAGTGGTAAAACTCCTCTGGGATCAATTCTCAGTACCATACCCACACACAAGCACACAAAAAGCAGTCAAAGAAAGGAAAACTACATCTGTCTTTTGGAGTGTGACCTTGGGCTACTGAAAATGAGCCGATTTTCGTCTCAGCTGATGTTCTGGACAGAAAGGGGTCCATGGAGCAGATGCAGAGCTGTCACTTGATGTGCAGTTACCAACTTATCCCATCTGTGTTTCCGGCTTTGAGTTGAATCTGACTTCCGGGCGCTTTGGCCTGTGCCCAGCAGGGGCGGCAGCCTCCTTCCCATCCTCAAGACACAGCCCACTTTCAGCTTGGTACCCATCCTCCTTCCCTTTCCCGACACACCCGAGCCACTCAGCAAGTACTGACTGCATTCTGATGGGCCCTGGGGAACGGAAGGCAGGGGGTGTGACCTAAGAGGAAAGGTGAAATCTGTAAAAATTGCCAGGGCCTGCCACCCAGAGAAGCTCCCAGCATCTGGGGGCCTGGGACCTGGATCCAGGGAGGAACACAGAGCTCCATGGTTTGCAGGATTTGGGAGGCACCTCACGCCTGGGAGCCCTTCTCAGGCCCAAGAACTGAAGATCAGAAGCGCTGTCCTTCAGGCGTGGGGGAGCAAGGACCGCTCCCTCTGCTGGTCTGGGCTGCAGGACAAGAGCAGCTCCACTACTCCACCCCTGAGCCCAGCTAACCCCAGGGAAGCTCTCAGAACTCACTCAACTCATATCCACTGGACACCGGTTGTGTGCCAGAGATTGTGCTGTGGCTGCTGGTGTGTGTGTGTGTGTGTGTGTGTGTGTGTGTGTGTGTGTGTGTGTGAGAGAGAGAGAGAGAGAGAGAGAGAGAGAGAGAGAGAGAGAGAGAGAAAGCCTGTTCGCAATTACAGGTTGAGCATTCCTCATCCAATAATCCAAACTCCAAGATGCTGCAAAACCTGAAGCTTTTGTGTGCCCACCTGATGTACAAGTGGAAAATTCTGCACCTATCAAATTACCTGCAGGCTAGATGTAAAAAGTATATATGAAACATAAGTGAATTTCCTGTGCAGACCCTGATTTAAGCATGGTGGCGTAGTATCTTATTTAACCCTATGTCAGCCCTCTGAAGTAGAGTCTATGGTTATCTCCCATTTTGCAGATGAGAAGTCTGAGGCAGAAAGAAGATAAGTGACTTGCCCAGGTCACCAAGGGTTGTAGTGGCAGAGTCAGGATTCCCTCTAACTCAAGGATCTGCACCAATAGCCATTTGCCTCCCATGACTTTAATTCTCATAAAAGAAACATTAAAAAAAAACAACTCATGCTTGGTGGTGCACACCTGTAATCCCAGCAAATTGGGAGAGCGAGGCTGCTGGATCACAGGTTCAAAGCCAGCCTCAACAAATTTAGTGAGACCCCCCATCCTGAAATAAAAAATAAAAAGGACTGGGGATGTAGCTCAGTGGTTAAACATCCATGGGTTCAATCCCCAGTACAAAACAAAAAAGTCCCAAATAATCATAATTTATGGTGAGCAGCAGAAAGGACAGTGAAGGGAACTGAGTGAAAGACACAGTGGGGGTGACCAACCAGCAGTCACTTGAGACCATCTCTTGGAGTCCTGGAGATGGAATTTCATTTCTAAGTCACCACTACTCTGAATAATGGGGGAGGGGCCCCAGGGGTCTGGAGCAAGCTGGGTGGGGGCTTGGGATGGCCAGGAGGTGGGAGCAGTCTAGAGCAGTGTTTTGTGGGTAGAATCCTGGGTGACTGATCTCATGAGGGGTGGTGAAGGAGATGATCATGCCTGAAACGTGACAACTTCTAGATCTTCAAAATAATCTAGTTGGACTGGGTGTGGTGGTACACATCTGTAATTCCAGTGCCTCGGGAAGCTGAGGCAGGAGGATCACAAGTTCAAAGCCAGCCTCAGCAACTTAGCAAGGCTGAAAGCAACCTAGTGAGACCCTGTCTCAAAATTAAAAAAAAAAATTAAAATTAAAAATAATAATCTAGTTGGAGTTGGGGGAGTGGGCTGTGAGGCAAGTGGTGGTGAGAAGGGGAAGTTGGAGTGGTCGCAGGTGGGTGGTGGCCTCAGCACTGGGTGCATGCCCATAATCCCAGCTACTCAGGAGACTGAGGCAGGAGGATTGCAAATTTGAGGCCAGTCTGAGACCTTGTCTCAAAACAAAAATTTGAAAAAGGGCTGAGGCTGAGGATATAGCTCAGTGGAAGAGTGCCCCTGGGTTCAATCCCTAGTACCTCAAAACCAAACCAAACCAAACCAAACAGCTGAAAAAGAAGCAGGAGGAGGAAGAGGAAGGAATGGTTGCCATGCAGACGTCTGGTCGAAGCAGCTGACCGGCTGGTGCCATTTACTGAGACAGAGGACAGGAGTGGCATGGGCACGGGTGGGAGTTGGGACCCAGGGCTCTGTTCTGGGCATGCTGCATGCAGCCCAGGCCAAGCCTCAGTCAGCAGAGGCCAGGCCTCTGGGATTTGGGAGCCAGGACCTGCACCCTTGCTCAGGAGAAAGCTCTCCTCTTGAGAATGGGTTCGTTTTATTTTTATGGGTGTGATGCTGGACATTGAGCCCAGCGGTACTCTACCACTGAGCTACCCCAGACCTTTTTATTTTTTATTTTGAGGCAGGGTCTTGCCTTGATGCCCAGACTGGCCCCAAACTTGTGATCCTCCTGCCTTACTCTCCTGATTCACTGGGAGTACAGTCCTGTCCACCGCACCCTGCTCTTGAGAACGGTTTTAAATGGAGCATCCTGGCTTGAGGTTGGTTCCCAAAGAGGCCCAAAATGTGAACAGGAAACATCAGGAGACTTGAGATGGCACCTGTCCTCCAAACAAGGGGGGTTTCGATCCCTTCTCCCTCCCCCACTGTTCCACCCAATGCTCTCCCTCATGAGGGTCCAGGGCCTCTGTCAGTGACTATAGCAAGTAACAAATCATCCCAAAATGTAATGGTTTAAAACAACAGGGATGTCTTATTTCTCACCATTCTGGAGGTCAGCAACTTGGGCTGGGATCTGCTGTTCTCACTCGGGGCGACTCCTGAGGCTGCAGGCCTCTGTGGCTCTTGGCTGGGGGCCTCAGTTCTCCACCTGGCTTTGAATCTGCCAGGAGGCTAGGCTGGACTTACAAAGAATTTGTGGCCACCTTTAACCTACTGCAGGCCTGAAGGCCCAAGTAAATGACCTGAGCAGGTCACTCTGCCCCCAATTGGCCCACATCTAACATGCCACTGCCTTCCTCCCTCAAACCAGCATCATGAAGAAGTTGGTGGTGGCACACATCTGTAATCCCAGCTACCTGGGAAGCTAAGGCAGGAGGATCACAAGTTCAAGGTCAGCCTGGGAGACTTGGGAAGATAGCATCTTCCCAAGAAATTGAAAAAAAAATTAGAAAATAAAAATTGCTGAGAATTTACCTTAGTGGTAGAGTACCCCTGGGTCCAACGCCCAGTACTACCAAGTTAAAATGCAGACTACTGTATAGATGTCCATCAGTTAAGAATGACAATTGGCTTGGCAATTGACTGCCTGCATTTTTTTAAATTCATTCTTCTGTTGATGAACCTTTTATTTTATTTATTTATATGTGGTGCTGGGAATTGAACCCAGTGCCTCACACATGCTAGGCAAGTGCTCTACCACTGAGCCACAACCCCAGCCCAACTGCCTGCATTTTTAAAGATGGTACTAATATCTCCCATCCACATGCTATTCTTACAATGTGACATTGACAAACCTCCATCAAGAGGTTGGATCAGGGGCTGGGGATATAGTTCAGTTGGTATAGTGCTGCCTTGCAAGCACAAGACCCTGGGTTCAATTCTCAGTACCACCACCACCAAAAAAAAAAAAAAAAAAAGGTTGGATCATAGGTTCTCTCCTCTTGAAATTGGGTGGACCTTTGTAATGACTGCCCAATGGAAAGGGGCAAAATCTGCTGTGTGGCTTCTTATTAGAAGGAACGATAGTTTCATTCTTTCAGTACTTGTCCTGAGAATGCAGCCACCATGCTTATGAGGAAGCCAACCCCATAGGGAGGCCCTGTGTGCTTGACCAGCGTCCAGCATGGTTAGCCCTCAGCCATCAGCTGGTACCAACTGCCAGACATGAGTGGATACACCTTCATATGATCCCAGTCCCAGCTCCCCAGTCTCCCAGTGGAGGCCCTAGACATTGGGGAGCAGAGATAAGCAATCCTTGTGCCTTGTCTGAATTCTTGACCCACAGAAACCAGGGGAGACCATGATGATTACTGCTGTTTTAAGTCACTATATTTAGGATAATTTGTTATGCAGCACAGATAATTAATAAAGTCTGCTGGTAATTATAGACAAAAAACAACTGTGACTTAAGCAAACAAAAATTTGACTTCTCTTTCTCGATGGCATCTTGAAATAGGCAACCCAGATAAAATATGGAAGCTCCCGTGGTGTCATCAGAAACCAGGATCTTTTATCTTCTTGTTCTGCTATTCTCAGCACATGGCTACAATTTTCAAGGTTACCTTCTGATCCAAGACAGTTGCTGGAGTTCCAGCTATCATATATGCATTCCAGACTTCATGCAAGATGGAGAGAGGACAAAAATAGTCTTCACCAATACTGTCTCTAATTCAAGGAGCATTGTTGGCAATCCCTTCCAACACTGTCTGTTTTTATCTCATATCCTAGATTTAAGTCACACAGTCACACCATCTTAAGTAAATCTGGGGTTCTATTGCTGAGGATGGGAGGAGAATAGACAGTGGCCAAAAAGCAGTCAGTATTATGGGGTTAGAGCAAAATGATGGAAGAGGGAGACCTTCCCTGCAGGAAGGAGCTGAGCCAGCACATCTGCTTCCCTGCCCTCTGCACCTTTAAAAAAATATTTTGTTGATTGATTAATTGATAGTGGGAATTGAACCCAAGGGCACTTTGCCATTGAGCTTCATCCCCAGCCCTTTTTATTTTGAGGCAGGGTCTTGCTAAGTTACCCAGGCTGGCCTCACACTTGCCATCTCCTTCCCCAACCTCCCAAATGGCTGGGATTATGGAGGTGCACCACTGCACTTGGCTCCCAACCCAGCCTTCTTGAGTGTTTGGACACTACCTAAGTTACTTCTGAACAAAGAGGTGGTTTCACGCCCACAGTGAGGGAGTGGGCGGGCACAGGGCAGGCTCGGATTTCTAACTCCGTCCTCTCACGGGGCCATCAGGCAGCTGGACTTTGGCTAAACACCCAAACATGAACATGCAGCCCTGACCTTATCACTTCCCTTTCCCAACTACCTTCCACTAGTTTGTCCCACTTTGAAGACAAATTCTGGGGTTTGGTAGGGAATCCACAGCCAACTCTTCCAAGGCTCTCTACTACTTTCTCAGCGCACGCTGCTTTGTGCCCTTTCCCAGGACTGTTCAGGCACTGGCCTGGCCCAGAACACCTTCTGCCCTGCCTCTGCTTGGGGAGATCCCACCCTTTCTCAGTGCCCTTCTGGGGCCACTTCCAGCCCTTGTGGGCCTTTATATAAATTAGAAGAGGGCGGCTGTTCTTCAAGGAGGGACAGCGCCATGCTGGTTTGGGTGGATTCTTCACGCCTGCCCCTTAGCCCAGTGGCCTTGCCCAGGAAACACCCCAAAGAGCCGTACATGTGAAGATGCCATTTCCAGCTCCTTTCTGAGCTTGCTCAGGCAGTGAGGCCCTTCCCTTGCCCCTTATTCTCTTTTTTTGGATCGAATGCTGGCCCGCCCCAATTTGGGCTGATGGATTCAAGCGTGGTGTCCTCCAACCTGTTCAGCGCCCATCCCCAAGACTGGTAATAACTTCAGGAGCCACCAGGGGAACTGAACTAGAGACACAGGTCACGGCTCTTCCTGTTGTCCTCAGCATGCCCAACAGCAGAATGGAATCTTCCATTGAGCTGGAGGAGGGGCCACCTTGGACAGTGCCTTAGAAATGATCCAGGTGCTGGGTCAACAGTGGTCATTTGTACTACAGTGAGTTGGGAGGCTGAAGCAGGAAGGTCACAAGTTCGAGGCCAGTCTGGACCTTATCCTAAAATAAAAAAATTAAGGGCTGAGGGTGCATCTCAGTGGCAGAGTGCCCCAGTAGCAGGAGGGACAAGGGGTGGGGGGAATCCAGACCCCAAGGCAGTATGGAGTCATCTGCTCAGGGTAACTCAAAGCTGAGCCTCAGGGCTGGGGCAGGAGCCCAGCAGCATGGGCCCTGGGTTCCAGCCCCAGCACTACAAACAAACAAGAAATGACCAAGTCTCCAAATCCTCAGGGCTGGGCAGTGTGGGTCCCTTTCATCCTGCCCCTGAGAATGCTGCAGTCGAAATCTTGATCCCCTCCCAGAACCCGACATCACACCCTGACCCAGGGTGGATGACCCATCATGTTTGCAGTGGTGACCTTGAACCCACCACTCAGGAATGCACAGAAGCCCTTCCATTTCATATCTTTATTTAATCTGCACCTTCTCTGCCTCCTCCCTCCCCCACCAGCCCCTGAGAGGGGGTGGAAGCCCCAGTTGGAAGGGAAGGGACTACTCTCTCCTCCCTGGGGGAGGGACGGTGTCCCCTGGGTCAGGCTCCACTGTGGGAAAAGCAGGGCCACGAAGGGCAAGGCAAGGGCATCGTCCAAGAGGCAGTGGCCAGGGCCAGGGCCCCTCGGATGCCCCGTATCCCCATGTGTCCCGTGGATCATCAGGAAGGTGAAGAGAGAAGCCTGGGGAGAGATGACAGGAGGGGTGTGGGCATGGCCAACAGAGGCAATCATGAACTTCAGGAGGCAGGAGTGGAGCCCCGGGTCACAGGGGAGGGGTCTGGGTGGGAGAAGGGTGTGTGGACACTAGGGAGAAGAGCAGGGTGTGGTGGGCGAGGGTGTGCTCCCAGAACCGGCTCCCAGAGGAGGCTGCACTGCAGGGTCGGATCAGGAACTGCCCCTGAGCGGAGGTGACAGGGCAGGCAGGGAGAGATCTAGCATGTGAAGGTGGTGTGAATTTGGGTGGGCAGTGGGGCCAAGGCCACGGTGCTGCCACCTCCAGCTCTTCGTCTTTGGGGAGGCCAACCCAGCTGGGCATAGCCCCAAACTACCACTTTGTGCTTCTGTGTTGCTGGAGGGCTCCCAGCGTGGCCTCAGCCAGGGCAGGAAGGAGCCAGCCGGCCCCCCTTTGTTGTAGGCTACTGCTGTCTCCAGGACTGCTCCCCATTCCATTCCAGCCTTTCTGGAAACTTCCTTCCCTGCCCAATGTGCAAGGAACCCCCAAGCCTGATCATCTGCCATTTCAGGGAGTGGAAGGTGGTAGTGGGGGAAACCATGCTGGGGATGAATATAGACTCAACATAGGTGGCGTCCATTTCCCCTGAATGATACAGGTCACTGCTGTAGTTTAGGGAACCCCCACCCCACCCCATCCCACCCCTCCTGTGTGGCTGGTCTGTTCTCCCTCGTGTTTTGGACAATTACTCAGGTTTCTGTGCCCATGGTGAGGAGGGGTGTGGCTCTGGGACTCTCAGAGTGCACCCTGCCCATCCCCCCGGCAGCCACTGTCCCCGTGGACAATGAGCACTGGGAAGTAAAGGGCATCCTCGTAGCACGGTGGGCTTTCCAGGGGCTCCGTGTCCTCTCCACGGCGCCCCAGTGGCCCCCCGCTCAGGCTCCGGAAGACCCCTGGCGTGGCCCGGCCTCCTGCGCCCAGGGAAAGACGACTGCGGCTGAAGGGCAGGCGGGGCCCACTGGGCCGCGCAGGGGGCAGCGAGTTGCTGCTGACAGAGCGGCGGCAGCGCTGACAGCCGCGCAGGTAGGCGCCGGAGCCGGCGCCCATGACCACAGCCTCTGAGTAGCTGGGCACCAGCTGTCGGTTGGAGCAGATGTGCCACTCGAGCTCGGTGAAGTCCACCGTGGCCACACGGGAGAGAGGCGGCCCGCTGGGCATGGCCCCTGGAGGGGGCGAGCTGGCGCCAAACAGCTTCTCCACCTGGTAGTGCACGTGGGCCGTGCCATAGGCTGCCACCACGCGCAGCGGCCAGGACAGCGTGGCCGCCGACACCAGCCAGAAGACCCAGGCGCGCGCGTACCAGGGCGGGCTGCGGGGGTCAGCGAAGACCATGAGGGACTCGCGGAAGTCCACGTCCTTCAGGTGCATGCCCTCGCGGGCCTCCAGGTAGTCGTCCAGGCCCTCGTTGGCGCTGAAGAAGCGCGCGCGCTGCGTGAGGTACGAGGCCTCGGCCTCGGCGCTGCCGAAGCTGAAGCACTTGGTGAAGCGCAGCCGCGTGGCCGCGTGGTCGGCCAGGCCCACCAGCTCCTTGGAGACGTCGCGGACACCGTGGGCCGAGTAGTCAAACTCACCGCGCGCAGTGCGACTGTCGGCCCTCTCGTGGTAGACCTGCGTGGTGGTGTAGGCGTCGCCGTTGCGGTAGCGGGTGATCTGGCGTGTGCGCCGCACATAGTGGTAGCTGGTGGCCTTCCACCAGACACAGGGTGGTGCCTGCTGCAGCCGGTGGATCAGAGCAAGCACGGTGTTGGCGTCCGTGCGAGGTGCCTGGCATGACCGCACGTGACAGTGCCAGCACTCAGCCAGGTAGAGGAGGTAGAGGAGGGAGACAAAGGCCAGTGGGATGTACAGGTAGCCATCCGAGCAGGGGCTGGCCGGGTAGGTGGGTGGCGGACCCCCTGCCCCACGTGCCAAGGCTGCCTCAGGCCCCAGGACCAGACGTGGCACAGTGGCCAGGCGACACCAAGCCACTACAGCCCCGCAAGCATGGATGAGCAGTGTGAGGAGCAGGCACTTCCAGTGCGACTCTCGGCACAGGGAGCTTCCCAAGGACTGCTTCAGGGGCCGCTGCTGCAAGGCAGGCAGAGACGGGGAGGCTGAAGTCAGGATGGAGCCCACAGTTGGGCCAGTCACCCTGCTTAAACCCACCCTGCTTAGGCGGTGAAGGAGGTGGTGCCCAGGACCCACTATATATATCGAACTGGAACTTGAGGCTCCAAGGGATTAAGCCAACTGCTTCAGGCCTTGCTTCTAGCCAGCTCAGTGCTGCTGCAGGGTCCAGACCCAGGCCACCAGCTTTGAGCCTGTCCTCTACTGTGCCCTGCTACCTCTCAGTCACAAGCACTAGGAACAACAGACCAATTCCTGCCAGGAGGAAAGGACCTCCCATGTTGGCTACTGAGAAAATTAAGTGCTGGTGGCTCCAGCTCTGCCCTGATTTGCTGTGTGGACTTGGTCACATCCCTGCCCTCTCTGGGCCTTGACTCCTGGCCCTGTGGTCTGGGAGGTCAGCCTCACAGGGGCCCAAGGGTTCAGCAGGATGAACTTTGGAGTTTAACAGCCCAGGATCTGATGCTGGTTCTGCCACTTACAGTATAACTTGGGCCAGTCCCTCATCCTTTCTGGACCTCAATATCCTCACCTGAAACCTGGGGTTGTGAGGGTTGAAGGAGATCATGTGTGAAGATCTTAGCATAGAGTCTGGCCATGGGAATAAACATTATTACTGTTACTCTGAGACTCCCTCAGGTCCTTATTCCACTAGGGACAGCAAGAGACTTGGAGAGGCTTTTAAGACAGTGAGAAAGAGGGAGAGCTGGCAGCGGAGGAGGTGTGAGTCTTGGGGTGGGGAGTAGATGGAGGGCCGCCCTCCACTCCCCATCTGTGCTGAGGGAGGGGGAGGGACACAGCTGCTGGACAGCAGGGCCACTCCCTGGCCCTAGGGCTTGGCCCACCTCCTGGGCAGGGCAACCAGCCTGGCCACCTCATCCCAGGTGCCAACGGAGAGACAAGAGGGTTGGAAGAATGGAGAAGGCTAAAAAGCAGAAGTATGTAGGGCTTTAAGAAAAAGAGCCTTAAGGACAGAAGCACTGTCCCCAGTGCCACCCAGGGCAGCCTGCTCCTGCACTACAGGTACACACCTTCACCCAGCCCCACAGTCGGGACACACACCACTCATCCATGCCCCCAACCAGTGTTCATCACGGACCCATCCCCAGGAGGAACACGTGGCCTGTCATCAAAGAAATGCCAGGTCCTTCCCTGTCCCTAAAGCACAAATCCCTACAACCACATCAAGGTGCACACACACCACCACTACCACCACAGCACGTACGCATGCACCTGCGCCTCACATACTCTCCAAACCCTAACGATACACCAGACCTTCACCTGACCACACTGCACATGCCCCACCTCTGCAGTAACCTGACACCCACACGGGCATTCCATGCCACACCTCAGGCCCGCTAGTGCCAGGGCATGCACACGCACTGCTGGGCAAAGATCCAAGCCAAGGGACCCAGCAGACCCTCACCTGACCCCAGGGCACACGTGTCCCACCCACCCAGGTGTAGGGAACATACACGCCACTGTTCTCCCACACCCCACACATGGGCATGCTACGTTCACTCAGACGCACGGACACACTGGCCACCACAGCCCTCTTCCTGCGGCACAGGGCCCCTGCAGATCTTCCTGGCTAGGGCAGAGGAGGGTCTTCCTGGGATTCCAGCAGGGTGGCCCTTAGGCCTCACCAGAAGGAAGGAGAAGGGGTACCGAGGCCGCCTCCCTTCTCTTTGCCCTTTTCCCTCCCCCACCTCCAGTCCCTGTCACTGCTGCTGCATTGCAGGCACCGCCTGGCACCTCGTGAGCGGCTGGCTGGGCTGGGGGCCTGGCCCTGTGGCCCTGGGGGTGGGAGTCAGCATCCCTGGCTGTGCTGCGGAAGGGGAACGCGTGGGGGCCAGGCGCTGACGTCACAGGACGGGCGAGGACAGTTGAGGGGGCGCCGAGGGCGGGAGTCGCCTCCCCTCTTTCCTGCCAAGCCGCCCCACCTCTACCCCTCGCCAGTCCTTCGGTCTGGGACCCCAGCCGGAATGCGGGCTCCCCAATGACGTCATTGGCCATAGGGGCCCCAGGACTTCGCTCCTCAACCCCCTTCCTGGGGGTCACCCCCTCTGCTAGTCCCCTTCACGCGCTCCAGCCCCGGCTCGGGTCCCCACCACACAGCGCCGGTACCTCCTCCCGCAGCGGCTCGCCGTCAGGGATGAGCTCAGGCACCTCCCCACCATCGCCACAGCCGCCCTCGGGCATGGTGTTCTGGCTGCTCCGGCGGCCCCGGCCCGGGCCCGGGGCATGATAGGGGGGGCGCGGAGGGCTGCGGCGCGGCCCCGAGGGGCGTCCGCTCGGCTCGGCGGCCGCGGAGGGAGTGCGCCCAGCCCCAGCCCGAGCGCCGCGGCGGCGGCGGCGGCGGCGTTGGCGGTGCCCGGCGCCCCGCCCTCCGCTGACCCCGCCCCCGCGGCACCGGCAGCGCCGCTGGCAGCGCCTGGCACCGCGGGCGCTCCCCAGCCCCCCAGAAGCCGACTGGGCTGCCGGACTCCTGGGTTCTCCTCCCGTCGCTCTAGCGCTTGCGACCTTGAGCAAGTCCTTGCTCTATGGCGCCTGAGTTTCCCAGGGCTGTAAAACCAGGAAGGTGAATCTTGAAGGTGTGCGGGCTCCCGCAGGATCCCATCTTTAAGGGGTAAGCCTAGAGCTAAGCCCACCCACAACCCATCCTGGAAAGCCTCACTTGTTGGGGCATTTACTATCCAGATAGGCATCGTGAGCCTCATCCGCTGGGCAGTGGCGCTAGGCCCCTCTTAGGAGGGGAGCTGGGGATTAGGACATGGGGACCCCTAGGTTGCAAGACCTTGGGGTAGCATGCTCCACCCCCAAACTCAATTTTTCCATCTCAGAAATGGGGATGGAAAGATGTTGGAGTCAATTCACAAGCATTCATCAAGCCCTGTGGGATTTGCCCTTGGTGGTTTAACTCCCACCTACATGAGGTCCCAGTACTGCTCCTTGACCCCTAAGGGCCTCAGATCTTCACAGTTGTGCTTCGGGTTGGGTCTTGTCCCCAAGCTTAGATCAGTGCATGGAATATAGGAAGCTGCAATGCTGGGTGAGTTATTTTTTTTTTTTTTTGGGGGGGGGGACGGTGTTTAAGCAAAGGGCCACTCATTTAAAGGTGACATAATAGAGAATAAGAGACAGAGAGAGGAGAAAGGATTGGTCCAGGGTTTCATCCATTTATTTATGATTTATTTATGGGGCACAGATGTTTATTGGGTGTCTTCTATATGAAACTACTGGGCCTGGGGAGACAATGGTAGGAGTGGAGAGTGATGAAGGCTCTGTCCTCACAGCATCTACATCCAGGGCAAATTGGAAGTATCCAGAGGGCACCTACATCCCGGGCTTTGGCCTCCAAACCTCTGTTCTCTTTGTCTCTCTGAGCCAAGAGCTGGGCTGACTCCTAAAGGCTTTGGAAAAATGGATATGAGGGGGAAGGGCATCCCAAGTGGAAGGGACCTCTAGTCAAAGGCAAAGAGGTTGGACTATTGTGGGTTGAGTCTGGTCACTAGATAGCTAATTAGGGGCAGGTCTCAGTCTGATCATACTCTCTAGAAAGGAATGCCTGAAGAGAAGGAGGCCCTTGAAGACTATCTCCAGGGAGGGTGGGAGTGGTCAGAACCTCAGTGAACAGAAAGAATTCCCCGGGACAAGCGAGGTTTGGGGGGCTCGCTTTGAGAACACAGGACCAACAATGACTCAGGAGTTTCAGCTGTAGCTTCAGGAGAAAATAGATCAGCATGCCTCTGCCCCAAATCCGCTGGACCACTGGAGAGTCGATGTGACAGACCCAGTGCAGGATCCTGCACCACCTACACTACTCAACTTCTGGGACTTCAGATATTTTGGGTCTCGGTTTTTTAATATGCGCGCGCAGCGTATGGCTCCAAATCCCAAGCCCTCCCAGCAGAGGCTCTTGTGGATCCGCAGTATGGCGAAGGAGGCCGGAGAGCATTTTCAGCACTGGACAGTGGACAGCACCCTCACAGAAAGGAGGAGTGGGAGGCGGGAGGAGGAGTCAGAATTCTGGGACTCTCGGCCTCCTACCAACACCGCCTGGTCGGCTGGGGCTCCGCTACAGAATTGGGTGAAAGATGAGGGACAAGGAGGAAAGCGAACAGGGAGAGGGACGAGCAGGCGTCCCCAGGGGCGGGGATTGGTCTGAACCCGACTACCCAATTCCCTCCTGGAATACGTCCCACTAATGAAGCTTCGGTGCCTGACTTCAGCCGCCAGTCTCCTGCTGAGTCCTCCTCCTGGTGCAGTCGTGGCAGAGCGAGGGTCCAGTGCTCCACTGCGCAGACGCGGAAATAACTCACGACACCCGTCTACCTACTGGCTACTCCCGCAGTGAATTAGCAAACCCACTATCCAATCCGAGAGCGCCTCCAATCACTCCGCCTATCCCCCGACCGGAAGTTGGCGACCGCCGAATCTGCTTTAGCGAAGGCTCGCCAGTAGCCAATTGAGAGAAGGGAGAGGAGAACCGAAGCCCCCTAAGAGCCAATGGCAGGAGGCGGAGGATGACGCTACGGACATGGCGGCCGCAGTCGGCCAGCTCCGGGACGTGTCTGGCCGCTGGGTAACCTCAGTCGGTGCCCCGGGAGAGAAGCAGCGGCTCTATTAGTAATCGTACCCACGAGGCAGCGCAGCCGTCCCTCAGGGAGAGCGAGCGTCGCAGCAATGGCTTATCACTCGGGCTACGGAGCCCACGGTGCGTGGGGTGTGGGACGGGCGGGGCGCGGCCTGGCCGACCCGAGGAAAATCAGTGGCGTGGCCCGCTCACCCTGAGGGAGAGGGGCGGTCGTGCCCGCTGCCCAGGGCATGGGATGTCACTTGGGTTTCTGCCCTGCAAGACTTCAACGCGTCCCAGACTTCGCCCTTTTTGGCCAATCCTGAGATGGGGCGGTGATAGCACAGCTGGGATCTCCACGTCAGACCCGGGGTTCTCCAGAACTTCCTTTCCCTGTCATGACCCTGTCAAGGTCCCTGATTACTGCTCAGTCCCTCCGGATAGCCAGCTGTCGCTTTTTTTACCCTTGTTCATGCAGGGATGTCTTTCCATTTATCTTCACCCAGCAACTTCTACTCACTCTCCACCACTCGATTGAGAGCCCCTAAGAAACCCCAGGTGGACAGCTACTTCCAGGCTCTCTTCCTTTGCCTACGTATAGTAAAGGACTTTCCGCAAAGGATTCCTCATCAGAGTTCTTTCTGAATTAGCTGCCCTTCACACAGCGTGGTTTTCCCTCAGACTGCCGTGTGCACCCAGGTCCCACATGGGGCTCCTCAGCCAGAGGAAAGGGAAGGGTTTGGGGTTGTGGTATGGTATTCCTTTCACCCATTCTAGTACTTCCAAATTCGCAGGTTCCAAGCACAGGGCCCGGGCAGCTCCTGATTCCCCTCCCCTCTTTGATGATACAAGCGGTGGTTATTCCAGCCAACCTGGGGGATACCCAGCCCCAGGAGCCGAGGTGGCCTTCAGTGTCAACCATTTGCTTGGGGACCCAATGGCCAACGTGGCTATGGCCTATGGCAGCTCCATCGCATCTCATGGAAAGGACATAGTGCACAAGGAGGTGTGGTCTGCCCCCAGGGAAAGGGGTGGCAGGATTTCTGACTAGGGCTGGGATCCCACCTGATCCTCATAGTGGTCCTCAGGGAAGGAGCACACAGGAGTACCCTCAGGCTCTGGATGTGGCTCCTCCACAGCTTCCTCTCTTCCCTCCCAGCTACACCGTTTTGTGTCTGTGAACAAACTCAAGTATTTTTTCGCTGTGGACACAGCCTATGTGGCCAAGAAGCTAGGGCTGCTCATCTTCCCCTACACACACCAGGTGAGCTTCCTACCAGGTGAGCTGGCAGTGCCCCCTCCCCGTCCCCCACCCCCGGAATCTGGTGAACAGACCTCAACCCCCTTCTCTCTTTCCCTCTCTCCTTCTGACCTGGCCACTGCCACCACTGCCAGAACTGGGAAGTGAAGTACAGTCGTGATGTGCCTCTGCCCCCACGGCAAGACCTCAACGCCCCTGACCTCTACATCCCTAGTGAGTCTCTGACCTGGACAGGGAGACACAGTACCTTGAGGCATGAGCAAGAAGAGAGAGGCTTAACTTGATCCAGTATCTGCTTCTGGTGCTTTTTTGTGTTGTGGTTGCTACAACCCAGGTAGATGGGGTGAAATGACCAGTAAGAAACTTCCTGAATATGCCTTCAGTGTCCCCACAGCACCCTTTTGTGACCTTTCTACTTCTTAATCTGGACCATGTCCCTCTTTAGCTTGGAGCCCTGGGCTTACACTTTGCCCTGCCATTTCCAGCTGTGGACTTTAGCCTGGTTCTTGCACTCTTTAGTAAAGCAGGAATGGTAGCAGCCCCTACCTCAAAAGATTGTTGTGGAGATTCAGAGATGTGTGCTCAGCATCTCACCTGGCACACAGGAGCCCACAGTAAATGCTAGCTGTTATTATTGTTAGTACTTGTCCTCCAAGGCCTACTCCAGCATCCCCTCCTCCAGGAAGGCTGCCTTGACCCCTTGAGCAAGCAATTGCTCCCTTTTGGGTCCCTACAACTGCCTATTCACATGACATTTTTCAGGCCAAATACACTGTGCTGTGGCTGGCCAGCTCTGCTGCTGATTTCTCTGTCCTGTTAACTGCAGAGGACGAGGTCCAGAGTGGACACACTGGGGAGGATATCTCCAGAGGGGCCAGTCCCCAGAGGAGCTGCTAGGGAGGGCAGCCCACCCAGGTGTCCCAGGAAGGACAAAGGTTCTTCTATCCTTCATTCTATGTGCCACTCATGGCCACTGTATAAAGCTGGCACTGGCATCCCCAAATTACATGTTGAAGCCAAGACTCAGAGGGACTTCAGTATCTTTGAGACCACATGGTATAGGTGGCAGAGTTGATTTGCTGACACCAGGTACTGCCTTTGGGGAGGCACATCAGTCTGCTGCCTCAAGGGAGACAGGAATTTAAATTGGTGCTGAACCCCATTCCCACTGGCTCTGAGGTCTTATGAAAACTGCTTAAGGTTAAACTTGGAGTTCTTGGTATTGTGAGGGTGGTCAGAGCTCATCCAATGGCTAAGATGAGGTCATCCTGTGGCCCTGGACTCTAGAGACAGCCTGGGTGTCTCACTGAACCTGTATTTCAGTCTTGCAAGAAATCAGGCTGGTCCTGTCTGGGCTGTGCAATGGCCTTGGCTTATGATGTGTTTTAGGGGGTGGGTCCTAGGGATGAACCCAGGGGTGCTTTACCACCAAGCTACAGCCCCAGCCCTTTTTATTTTGAGACAGGGTTTTGCTAAGTTGCTGAGGCTGGCCTCAAACTTGTGCTCCTCCTGCGTTAGGGTCCTCAGGTGGGATTTACAGGCGTGTGCCACTGTGCCTAGACCATGATGTAGTTTCTGAGATACAGCAGGAAACTCTGACAAGCTTCCTAGCTCAGGGGCAGGGGAGAAGGAGGGGTTTGTGGTTCTGGGAGAAGATGCAGGTGGCATTTACTCAAGGAGAGGGCTTGTTGGAGAAGGGGAACCTAGGCAGGGTACTGGGAAGCCAAAAGGGGAGGTTGGGCCTTGTTGGGATATGTAGACAGGGAAAACTGTGGAGGCAGCTGGAGGGTCAGTAGCCTTGAATGCCTCACAAGGAAGCTCTGGATGAGGAAGGCAGGCTGATGACCTCCCTCTGACTCTTGGCAGCGATGGCCTTCATCACCTACGTGCTGCTGGCTGGGATGGCACTGGGCATTCAGAAAAGGTCTGTGCCAACCCCCCTCTCCTCCCTCCTGGCTCATCTCCCCACCTCCCTAGAGCACTTGTGCCATGTCCCAGCCCACCTGTTGCTGCCCTAGCTGCTCATCTCACCCTTACCTGCCACAGGATGACTGTTCTGACCTGTCCCCTCCCATGGCCACAGGTTCTCTCCAGAGGTGCTGGGCCTGTGTGCAAGCACAGCACTGGTGTGGGTGGTGATGGAGGTACTAGCTCTGCTCCTGGGCCTCTACCTGGCCACCGTGCGCAGTGAACTGAGCACTTTCCACCTACTGGCCTACAGCGGCTACAAATACGTAGGGTGAGCATCTTTGGGCTGGAGGGTGGGGAGGGGTTTGGGTGGAGGGGGCTTGGAGGAGGGGCCTTCAGCCCTGGGTTCTAGGTCTGTATAGCTACAGCCCTGAAGAATGACTCCGTACATGTCCTTCCCCTACCTTAGCCACTAGCTCCACTCTTAGAGGGACTGCTATTCCCAGCAGTCATCCCAGGAAGTGAGTGACCTTTTAGATGTTGAAGATATGTGGGAGTCACCTTGGGAGCACAGAGGAGAGAGGAGTCTCATATCCAGGTCTTGGGCCTTATAAATCCATTTTGATTCTGGGTCCCTGTGGGGACAGCTTGGGAGTAAAGGGCTATGGTGGTGGGTGGGGTCTAGGCTGGGCCCAGGGCCTTGGCTAGCAGGGCCAATCTCAGGCCTGGACCGGGGGTCACCAGCATGCCTGCCTCCCCCAGGATGATCCTCAGTGTGCTCACAGGGCTGCTGTTTGGCAGTGATGGCTACTATGTGGCCCTGGCCTGGACCTCATCTGCACTCATGTACTTCATCGTGAGTCTGGGGCTGCCCTTCCTGTCTCCTCACCTGGGTCAGAGCTGGGGACAAGCTTCCCCTCCTGACCCAACCTCAGCGCTCCTTTCTTCCAGGTGCGCTCTTTGCGGACAGCAGCCCTGGGCCCTGACAGTGTGGGGGGCCCAGCCCCTCGGCAGCGTCTCCAGCTCTACCTGACTCTGGGAGCTGCAGCCTTCCAGCCCCTCATCATATACTGGTTGACCTTCCACCTGGTCCGATGACTCCTAGCCCCAGATGGCACTGATTTTTCCATACATTGAAAATTTGGTTTCCTTGACTTGGTGTGATCCTCATTTCTGGGGCCTGAGGGAGAGCTACAACCTCTGGGCCTCTGCACTGTCCAGGGGACCCAACTTAGGGCTGTCTAGGAAGAGGATGGACCCAAGGAGGGCTTCCTGGAAGTTGTGGCGTTGATACTGCAGTGAAAGGCAGATGGAAGGGTTTCAGTATACATAGATGGGAAAGTGAGGACAGAAATGGCAGCTGCCCAGGAGGCCTGGAAGGCCTCTGATCCACCTGACGGGGCTGCCAGTGGGGCCTGGGCTAGTGGGGCAAGATTAGCTGTGCTGGGGAATTTGCTCTGAGGCACCCCCTCCTTAGCCCCCCCCCCCCTTTTCTTCAGGTCTTTCAGGAGCAGACTGGGGCCCATGTGTTTGCAGTAGTTTATTCATATTTTGTCACAAATGGCCGGGGAGGGGGTGCCGGACTCCTCCAGGCGACATAGAAAATAGGTCCAAGAGACAGGTGGGCTGGGGTCAGGGCAAGTGGAGACAGGGCTGGAGAGAGAGCCTGGGGTTGGGGGAGGGCAGACTAGGAGTGGGGCTGCCCCCCTGCTGAGCCTGCTCATTCCCAGTGCGGGTGCCCCCACCTGCAGGGGGAGCCTCAGGGTAAGGGCAGAGGGGGGCGGCCCAGAATTTCCAGGGTCAAGCTCTGCCTGGTGGCAGGGCCCAAGTTTTCCCCCCTGAAATGGACAAGGCCGAAGTCCCACCCCTTCCAGGACTGACTGCCATGCCTGACTACAGGCTGGCAGAGGAGCCCCTGCCCCTGTTTAGAGCTCTGCCTGGCCCTAGTCCAAGGGGGAGGGCTCTGAAGGCGGGGGTCCCCGCAGCAGCAGTTTGGGGGTTGGAGAGGCTGGGGGCACCAGTGCCCCCTCCCTCCCCAGGACTGAGGCCTCTGCGGCCGAGAGGCAGGACTGGGGGTGCACAGGCGTCCGGTCCATTCTGGGCTCGCTCCCTGGCCGGCTTCCCCCTTAGAAACTCACCAGCGTATAAACCATACTGTGGGAAGATGAGGCAGTGAGCCTGAGTCCTGAGCAAGTCCAGCCACCCACCCGGTCACACCCTGGGTTGCCCTCAGTCCTCAAGTTCAAGGGGCAGGATCTTGGGATTGGAAGCATGATGCCTAGAACATGTCTTCCCTGGATTCTGACTGCCATGGGCAGGGCCTCACCTGTACAGGTAATAGAAGAAGGAGAGCAGGTAGAAGGCGAGTTTGCACCAGGACTCCTTCTGGCAGTAGTTGAGGATGTCAGCATTCATGATGGAGACCGCATCATACATGACCTCAGAGCCATCCGCAGGACGGTGGAAATACCTGGGGCCCAGAGAGGCCTGAGCGCCTGCCCACCGCCATCCAGCCTCCTGCACCCAGCCCTCAGCGCCCATCTGTCTCCCCCAGGCAGCTGCTGCCCTCACCTCCAGAGGTGGTAGAAGAGGAGGGGAATGTTGAGGCCCAGGGTCACCCACTCTGCTGCACACAGAAACATCAGACAGAAGAGGCCATGGATGGAGTATTCCGGGACCACCAGCTGGGGAAGCGAGGGTGAAAAGTCAAGAGTTTGATGCCAGGACAGACCCAAGCTTCAAGGCAGAAGGGGGCTGGGGTTTGGGAGGTGCCAACCCACCACGAACTCAAGGCTAAGAGGCCTCTGGCCGCCCACACCCGCTCAGGTGGTAAAGTGAATCAAATAGGTCCAAAGAGGAGGGCCTGGCTCCGGGCCAGAGTGGGGGCAGTGCTGCGCTGGGAGCCTCCTGCCCCATCCTGACACTGACCTTCCTCAGGAGGCAGCAGATGCGTTCGATGTTTTTTAAGCGCTCGCGCTGTGGAGGAAGGAAAAGGCCGCCATGGGGAAGGCAGCAGAGCAGGCTCTGGGACGCTTCCCTCCCGTTTCGCACGCGGCCGCCAGGAGGCGGCAGAGCAGTCTCTACTGCATCCTCGGCACCGCACGGAAGCGGCCGCGCGGTCCCCATGGCGACCGTCACCATGGAGGGGCCTTCACCCACGTCGCCACGGCAACAGCTCAGAGCCTGGCAACTGCTGCCCCGCCAGGAGGAACCCGAGCCCGAAACCCGCGCCAGGTGTCTGCTGGGAGCGGAGACAGCAAGGAAGGGGCATGGCCGCAGGCCCCCCACACCACACCCCCACCTTCCCGACCCCCACTCCCACCCGCAAGCCGCCCGCGACAAATGGAAAGACAGACGGACGGACACACCTCGGCACAGCACATGTATCACTTACTGCCCGCGCTGGGTTCCCCTGGTCGATGGGGTTCTTGAAGTCGGTCCGCAGCTCGTCAAAGGCTATGATCTGGGGGATGGGCGTGTGCCCGTCAGGGATAGGGCAGCAACTGATGGCCTCCCACACTAGTCCTTCCCTGGGACTGGAATTTGTACACGAGGACCGGGCCAGATAGAGGTTATTGCAAAATGGATAGACTAAGGCCCAGGTAGGGGCAGGGCCTGGTCACACAACTGTCTGGAATGGAATCCTCGTGTCCTGATGCCCAATTTGGTGGAGTTCACTACGTCCTCTTCCCAGACATTCCAAGACATGGCCTCTTTTCTCCAGGCCTTGTGCTGAGCACCAGGGACACAGCCCCTGCTTGCGGGCAGAAGTCTGAACTACATTCCAAGTGATCCAGGCCCAGGGTACAGGAGGACCCCATGTGGGAGTGATGGGGCTAACTCTTAAGTAGGCATTTGGTGAACAAATGGGAGAAAGCAGACCAAGCAGCAGGAATAGCAGGTACAAAGGCACAGGATTGAAAGAACATTCAAGAAGCTGCATTTCAGATGCTGGGGTGAAAGTGTGAGGAGTGGGAAGAAAGGAGGGAATGGTGCCAGTCGGGGCTGGAGAGATGGCCAGAGCTGGACATGGATCCCCTGAGGCCAGACCCAGGAGTTTGGCCTTCACCACAAGAGTAAGACGAGTCCTTGGTGGCTATAAAGCAGCAGAGTAGGGTGGTCAGGCTGAGGTCTTGGGGGTGGGCACAGGTGGCTAACCAAGATTCCCATCCCTTGGGCTTCATTTATTAGCTCACAGTTTGCCACAACCTTAATGACTAAGTGCTAGTATTATTTTCATTTGTTTTGGAGATGAGGAAGCTAAGACAGAAGTTAAGTATCTTGTCCAAGGCCACTCTGTCTCTAGAGTTATAAGTCTGGATCACTTTGTCATACTCGGGCCAGAGCAGTGTAGGGACTGTTGAGTGTCTGAGGAGGGACTCTTGCTGGTCTGAGGAGAGTGACAGTGAAGATGGAGAGGTGCAGACAGATTCTAGAGCTCTCCAGAAGCCAGATTCTAAAGAGTGCACACTAAGACAGAGGGGCCCAAGGTGTCTTCTGTTGGGGTGTCTGGCTGATGGCAATGTCCTCATTGGTGGGAAATTCCTGAGGGGAGCAGGTGTTTGAGATGATAGTCCAGACCTAGGAGAAGTTGGCAGAGGAGCTGCTGGGGTCCCCTCCCTTCAGCTCCAGGCCTAGGATTAGGCAGCAGGCCCACCACCCCCAAGCATCCCAGACCCCAGACAGCTCAGAGGGAAAGAACATGGGCTTCCTGGAGGGAGCTGGGGCCATCTGGAGCTCCTCCCCCAACCCCTTGTTGACTCTGGGCAGCAGCCCGCCTGATAGGCACAGCAACAGGGTCCAACAGGGAGCGGAAGGGTGCCGTCTGTCTGCCCCCAAGCTGGCACCACCAGCAGGCAGCCGGTGTCGCACCTCCCACCCCCCAGGCTGCCTGGCGCTGACTCAGCCCCCCCCCCCCCCCCCCCCCCGGAACAAACAATCCCCCACGGTGACAGCTGACATGCGTCACTCACCACCAGGGTTGCCTAGTAACCAGTGAGACCTAGGTTCAAGGGCTGGGGTGGGATCTGGGGTCCTGCCCTGAAAGGTTCTAGTTCTTACCAGCTTTGGATCAAGGACCATACCTCCTGCCCCCTCCACCCCTTAACAGACTTCACTCTGGGCACTGATGTCTAATGCACTTCACTGGCAAGGAAACCGACTCCAGATGAATGACTTGCTAAGATCACCCAGTTAAATGGCTGAGCAAACACTGCTTCACACATAGTAGGTGCTCTATAAATATTTCTTGAATAAACAAAGATGTTACTTCAAAACTCAGGATATTCCTCTCAGCCAGGGCACTCCACAAGGGCAAAGTCATTCTTAGTCATTCTTGATTCCCTCAGAACCACCCAGAGCCTGAATTGATACAGGTGTGTAGGATGAAGGGACTCTGAGAATCCCCTGGGGCAGGGGGCTGAAAGGAGGCTTCTTGAATTCTAGCAGCTGGCTAGCCTTGTGTTCCCCAGGCTGTGGTCCCCAATTCCTCCCATTCCTTAGGACCCAAGTCCTCCTCCTCCTCCCATCCCACAAGACTGTCCATGGCCCTGCAGGGAAGGAAGGAGGGAGAAAAAAGAAATAGCCACCGGGAGACCCAGAGAATGAAAGAGGAGCAAAAGTGAGAGAGCACTGGAGAGGGGGTACAGGGAGAGAGAGCGCTGGAGAGGGGGTGCAGGTTTGGACGTGCCTGTGGGGGCTCATTCCTCTTACAGTAGGGGTGCAGCAGAGTCGAGTAAAAGAGAAAGGCAGATGGCAAAGGGAGAGCTGGGAGGAGAGTGCAGGAGAACCATGGAGCAGGCAGCAGGTCCCAGAAAAAGAAACGAGAGGAAGTAGGAAGAGCAGGAAAGAGGCAGGGGAGGGAGAGAGGAAGACAGGAAGGGGTACAGGGAGAAGGTTGGAGAGGGGTAAGAGGACCCCCGAAGGAATGAAGATCAGGGCTGTGTGTGCTGAAGGAGAGCAGAAGGTGCCAATGGCTGCAACAGACAGGCCTGGAGGGGATCCCGGTGGGACAGAAACCTCAGGAGGCAGAGGAGGGAGGGCTGAAAAGGGGGACCTGGACCCCAACAATAAGCTGGAGGTTGATCAATAGTTCTGAAGTGAGGGGAAGGGGGCCCAGAAGAGAAGGCCCTTGAGGAGAGGGCCCCAGAGAGGATGAGCTAGAGGGACCCTCTCAGAAAGCAGGATGAGGGATGAGACAGGGACATTCTGAAAAACCAGGTGTGAAGCTAGGCCAGGGTTAGGGGCAGACCAGGGAGGTAAGCACAAGACAAAGGGGATGTGGGAGCAGAAACAGGAAGGAAGCTGGGAAGTGGAGAGGAAATCTGGACTGGGGGGTACCCAAAATGAACTGCGGTGGGAACCAGGTTTCTGGATCTACTTAGAGCCTTTTGCTCCTTGGTCAGGGAGGGCGCTGGGAAGGGAAAGGGTTAATTGGCTCCGAGATATGTGGGTCCTGTAAACAGATGCAGTTGCCATAGCAACCGGCTTCATCATTCCCGCTGGAAAAACCCAAAGGGTGGGGGGAGCAACAGACAGACAAACTGCCTGACAGACAAACGGGGGTGGCTAGATTGAGGGGGCAGGAGGATAAGGAGAAAGAATTCCAGAATTCCGTACCCCACCCCACCACTGGATAGGTCAGAGGAGCGGGGGTCAGAGACCGACTGCCATATCCACAGACAGGCGGGGGCGGCGGAGAAAGGGGGCCCCAAGGAGAAGGAAGCCGACGCTGGGGGGTGTTAATGGGGGCGAACAGGAGCCGACGGATGGGGGATAGTGGAGAAGAGGCTCCAAGTTTCGCCGGGGTTCTGAGGCCATCCACCCCAGCCCCCTCCGCTCCGTGTGCCCCCTGCCCCCCACCCCGCCCCCAGCCCCAGACCAGCCTTACGTGCCAGATGACAAAGAAGATGAGGGAGGCGCACAGCACCAGGGTGAGCATGTAGCAGAACGCGGCGAAGGTGAACGCCATGGCCCCCGCGCCGGGCGGTGGCCCGGGGGGCGCCAGCGCGGGATCTGGGCGCAAGGGGACGCCCCCCGGCCCGCGCTTAGGGCCGACCGGGCATGGCCCGAGGGGCTTGGAGGACGCGGGCGGCGCGGCCGGGACCCGGGCCGCGGGGCCTTGGGGGGCGCGGGGCGCGGGCCGGTGGGCTCGGGGGGCGCGTCCGCTGCCGGCTGCCCGGGCCGCGATCGCTCATCCTGCGATCCCTCGCCCGCGGCTCCCTCGCTCTCCAGCCCGCGAAGCCGGCGGGGCGGAGCCGGGGGCGGGGCCGCCGTGCAGCGGCTTCGGGCGGGGCCGCGGCTCTGTGCGCCGAGCCCGCCGGGCCCGCTTCCCCGCCCGGAAGAGCCCACCACCACGTACCCCCGGGAACACGCAGGCCTAGACCTGGACGTGCATCATTGCCACCGTCACACAATCAACCCACCACGGCCACCCTCGGTCCACTCGGACCAGCATGCTCCCCTACCCTTACACAGCGCACTCGCTCAGCGCGGGAGCCAGACTTGAGGTCCAAAGTGCACTCATCACTGTCCGAGAGGGTAGAGGCACCCAAGAGGGGGCTGAACCCCCGGGCTGGTAGCGGTACGGGTCAGGTGCGATAGGGTATGTCTGGAGTACACGGAGGCCCCCTGACCCTGGCTCTGCCCAACTCCACGTCTTGGACGAGTGCCCACGTGGGTGTTGGTGGTGGCTAACCAGGTATTCGCTGATGGCCGCCTGCCTGCCTCCCAGATCCGTGCTGGGCCCTTGGGGACAGCCCACAGCAGCAAAAGCAGGCAGCTCTCCTGGCCCCAGTATGTGGGTCAAGGTCTTTTGACAGCAACCCTAGGACAAAGAATTCAAGCCAAGACCCCTGTGAACCCCACCACACAGAGATCCAGTTCCACTTCCCACCCCAAGACGTCTCCCACCACAGACCACACACAGCCACCACAACTTCCTTGCAAAAACCCTCAGCTCACCTGAGGGCCAGTGGAAATTTATTGGTTTTTTTTTTTTTTTTTTTTTTTTTTTTGTCCTTTTCCATCTTTCCCCAAGTGGCTTTTCCTTGCAAAATGCCTGACATGACACCAGAGGGGAACCTGGGAGAGGGCCTCCCCACCCAAGGGGCAGCCCAGGGATTTAAATACAAGCGGGAGGGGAGGGCACAGCGTGGGTGGGACAGGCAAGAGACAGCACAAGGGACATGGCTTCTCAGGAAGAGACCAGATTTGTTTTCTGCAGGAAGAAGCTGTGCCAGAGGGCAGGGGGGTCAGGATCCTGGGTTTGGAGGGGGTGAACAGAGAGACCCCCAACTCTGGGTTGCACCCATATTTCCCAGAGAAGTAGCAACACGGGATGAGGCTCTGCCCTCTTAGGCTCTGAGGATGGGAGAATAAGCCTGATGTGCTGCCTCAGGGATAGGGAAGAGGTGCTGGCAGAGTGAGGGTTAAGGCTGGTGCCTGGCCTTGGGCTCGGTGGGCCTTCCGCCTCCGCCTGCCACAGGGACAAAGGGGCACGGTGGGCAGGCAGCACATGGGCCTGCCTCTGGCAGGGCAGAGGGAGGCAGGAGCAGGCTCCCTATGGGCTCAAGACATAGGCCCAGCGCAGCCACCCGCCCACCTGCCCTAGCCGTGCTGTATCGCCCCTGCAGCTGGACGGCTTGAGCTGAGTGTGGGAGGGGTGGAGGGAGACAGGGAAAGAGTAGGCTGCTTGGCCCCTGTGACCCCAGTGTCCATCCTGAGGTCAAGCCCAGGGCCCTGGATCCCAGGTCCTGGATTCCTTGGTGACACTCCTGGCCCCAGGCACTGACTACAGCCATGGGCAGCAAAGGCCAGGGGGGCCCTTAGCTCTTGTAAAGGTGGGGAGAGAAGGAAGAGAAGAGAAACCCAGTGCAGCATACATGGGGGTGGGGAGACAGACAGAGCCCTCATTCCAAAGGAAGGTGCATGGTTGGGGCATCTTTTCAAGGTACCTAGAGGCAGCAGCAGAGCAGCCCCTGCCCCTGCCCCCACCCAAGCCACAGGTCCTGCATGTCCTCCCTTGGGGGCCCTGACAGAACTGGGGCTCAGGGCAGCAGGCAGATGGGCCAGAGGGAGATGGGGAGCCCAGGACACCCCAAAGCCACAGACTCAAGTGCCCCCAGAGAGGCAGAGGGAGGCGCCTCTTGCTCCCTCCAGGGGCATCATCTGGAGAAGGTGCCCCCTCCTGTTCCACCCCAAGTGCCCTTCCTAGCAACAGCCACCACCAGCTGGCTTCACAGGGGTGCTGTCAATCTTGAGGTTGGGCCTTTCACCCCCTGAGGCTGCGCCTGGCCCCATCCGCTTTTTGATCTCAGCAGCCATGGTCATGAACGCCTGCTCCACATTGGTGGCATTCTTGGCACTCGTCTCCAGGAAGGGGATGCCCAGGGAGTCTGCAAACTCCTGACAAGGGGAGAGGAAAGAGGAGGAGAGGAGAGAGGGGTGAGAGGCAGCAGACCCCAAACCCCTGGGCGGCCTGGCCTGGGCCTGCTCACCTTGGCTGTGGTGTTGTCCACCACCTTTTTGGTGGTGAGGTCGCTCTTGTTGCCCACGAGGAGTTTATTGACATTCTCACTGGCATAGCGGTCAATCTCCTGTAGCCACTGCTTCACGTTGGCATAGGATTCCTAGAGGGCCCAGGGTCCAAAGTTATTGAGCTCCCAACTCCCACCCCTCCCCAAGCCTGTAAACAAGGATCCTTTCAGGGAAAGACAGGAGCCCTGGGCTCAGGAATCCAGAAAGAAGCCCCCTCTCCTGCCCTTCTCCATCTGGGGCCCCAAAAGCCAGGCCCAGCACAGCCCGGTTGCCAGCCAGCCAGCTCTGCTTCTCCCAGCTTTCTCTCTGAGCCACTCCCTGGCCTAACCACATGTGAGAGCCAAAGGCAGCAGGACAGAGGCAGGTTAGAGTGAGAAGGCAGGTAAGTCTTAAAATCCCTGTACGTTTTGAAGGCTTGGACCCTAGTGGAAGGTGGAGGTCCTTGAAGGGGAGGCCCTGGCCTTTGAGGATGCAGAGCTGAACTCTTTTCCTACTTCTGGCACTAAGATCCTCATCACTGGGCCTCAGACTCCCCCAGCAGCTTGAGACCCATCTCCAAGTCAGACAAAAGACAGAACTTCTAGGTAAGTGCTTAAGCTAGAACTGTTTCCCTTCTTAGGGGACAAAGTCTTGATGCTCTCACACTGGACTCTCTTGTATACTTCCTGCCATGTTCCAAGCTAGGCCCTGTGCTGGGCACTGGGGACAAAGAGAGAACTCATCCCTGAGCCTTCCCTAAGGCATTCAGAGGACAATAGAGGAACAGAACAGGACACACACAATGGCAAGATAGGATGGAAGGCAGGAGCTGGGGGGCCCCAGGATTGTCTCTGACCTCAGCCTGTAGGTACCAAATGGCCTTCTGCAGGAGAGATGCCAGCTGTGGAGACAGCATGTGCCAAGTCACAGAACAGGAAGGCATGGTGTCTTTAGGGAGTGGGGAGAAGTGTGATGTTACCAGGATGCAGTCCCTAAGTGGGGGAGGAGAGGGGCAGGCAGGCCAGAGCTCAAAGAGTCTTTTCTTGGCTAAGACTGGGAACACCAGGAGCCAGTGGGGGTTCTTTCACAGAAGCAGCAGAATCACACCTGAGTTCTGGAAAAAATGGTCCAGGGAGGATTGTGGAGGACAGAAAATCAGCAAGAAGATGAAGACCAACTGGAAGGTGGTTGCAATAATCCAGAGATGATGAGATGTGGAGTGCCGCAGGGGAAGCACAGAGGCCTAGCATCAGACCATCCTGGGTGAAGCCCTGGCTTTGAAATTTGCTGTGTGACTTTAGATATGTCACTTGACCTCTGTGAGCCTCAGTTTCTTTTTTTGAATAAAACAGTATCTCGCAGCAGAGCTGTTGTTTGCAATGAAAGAATGAATACAGGCCTGTCTTATAACAAGTGCTTAATTAGCAAGAGAGGCTATTATCTTCATCACTGCTATTATTATGAGGGGACAAATTTGAAAGACGTGATGGTGAGAGAATAGAGGGGCCTTGAGACTGACTGGATGGGGGAAGGAAGAGTTTTCTGACAGGGATTCTGTTACAAAGATGAGGATGCAGTGAGAGAACATGAGGCCAAGACTGGACATACGAGGCTATGCCTCTGCAGATGTCAGAGGCTAAGGAGAGGTATCAAGGGCAGAAAAGGTCACCCTTAAAGCCAGGAACCCTGGGTGTCAACCCTAGCTTTGCCCTTCCTGACTGGGAGATCAGGGTCAAGTTATTCAACACCTCTCCAAGTACATTTCCTCATCTGGAAACAGACCTCACCCTTTAGTTAACTAGGTAAAATTGTGAAGATATGAATTAACACAGACACCAAGTGCCAGCACAAGCACAGGCACAAAGGAGGGCATCCACAGTGGAAGCTGAATAGACATAAAAACCACAGAAGACAGAAGTCAAATCAAAGAATTGGCCAGAACCCTGTGGAACAGTAAGGAGGCAGCCATGGCCAGAGTTGGGAAGCAGAAAAAAGGAATTGGGGGACAAGACAGGATAAACCACAGAAAACGCTGAAGGGGCTGGAGATGGAATTCAGTGATATGAGTGTGTGCTCAGCAAAAGATGGGGACACTATCAATAGTACGCTTTCCAAGAAAAGAGATGAGAATCGAGCCTGAAGTTACAAGAGGTCAATGAGGATGAGAAGTGAAACAAGGCCAGTACATTTGGCAGTCAGTCAGGAGGGCCTAGGTTCATCCAGCTTACCCCCAGTTTGTTGTCCACAATAAGTGGTGGGCAGGGGCATGAATCCTTGGTGAGCTGAGGGGCCCTATTGCTCCTGAGAGCAGGAACTCTCCCAGCCCAGAGCTGTCCCATGTCTCCAGGGCCTGGCCCCTATTAAACAAGGTTTGGTAGAAAAAATAAAGCAGGTGGGATCCAGAGACCAGGCTTTCTGCTTCTGCCACGAACAAGCTGAAGAGCCCTAAGTGAGTCACCTCACCATCCTGAACCCAGGTCCTCATTTGTAAGATGGGAACATGACACAGATCTCTTATTTGCATTAAAAGGCAATTTGAAGCCAGACAGTTGTGCATTCCTATAGTCTATAGTTCCAGCTATTCAGAAGGCTGAGGCAGGTGGATCATTTGAACCCAAGAGTTTGAGACCAGACTGGGTAACATAGCAAGACTCCTTCTCCAAAATAAAAAAAAAAAAAAAAAAAAAAAAGTAACTCTAGGGCTGCGACCCATTCTGTAAGGTAGAAGATATGGTAGGACTGATTCTGACTGCTAGTGACAAGTGACTGAAGTCACTATAGCAGACACAGGGTTCTTGGTCCTCTGTTTACACTGGACCCTGAGCTTAGAGCTCCCGTACTTCCTCATCTCAGGCCCTTCAATTGTTCCCCCACAGCATCTTCACACAGGAAGCCATGAGCCCAGCACAGTGGCCAACCAGCAGACTAAACCCCTATAAAACACAGGTGACTGGAAGGTCTAGAATGAGGTGGCGGGGAGGGTAAGTGTGAGACCTGGTTCTGCCAAGACCCTGCAGCAGGGCCTCGAGAGGATCATTTTTGTAGCCATTTCCCTCTTTGTGAAATGAGTCCGAATATAAATGCTTCCCCTTTCCAGAAAGCATCAGCAAAGAGAAGGCAGAAGAGTAAAAAGCAAGAGTCAAACTCGAAAGCCAAGCTGGGCACTATGGCGCACACCTGTAATCCCAGTGGCTCTGGAGGCTAAGTCAGGAGGACTGTGGGTTCAAAGCCAGCCTCAGCAACAGCAAGGCGCTAAGCAACTCAGTGAGACCCTGTCTCTAAATAAAATACAAAATAGGGCTGGGGATGTGGCTCAGTGGCCAAGGGCTCCTGAGTTCAATCCCTGGTACCTCCCCCCAACCCCATCCTCCCCTGCCAAATCTAAAGCCAGGGAGGCAAAGCTGGGGAGGGTAGGTCCAGGAGTACCTGGTCGGTGACGTCATACACCACGATGATGCCATGAGCCCCCCGATAGTAGCTGGAAGTGATGGTCCGGAATCGTTCCTGACCCGCCGTGTCCCACTACGACACAGTAGGGAGAGGGGCAGGTCAGTCTGAGTCCTCCCCTTCCAAGACACATGCCTCTGTCCCAGGGACTGGGAAGGAGTCACACTCACAATCTGAAGTTTGATGGTTTTGCCATCCAGCTCAATGGTTCGAATCTTGAAGTCCACGCCGATGGTGCTGATGTAGCTCTCTGTGTATGTGTCATCCTGGAAGGTTGGGGCCAGTGAAAAGGCCTTGGTGAACGGGCCTTTTCCCATCTGGAGATCCTCCCTCCAGCTCTCTGCCTTGGCTGGGCTCCTAGCTGCCAAGCCCCTATTCTGAGCACCCCGACTTGCCAACCCTGTGCTCTTGTTCAGTCAGATGCACTGCACTGCTGGCACGTCCTGCAACCTCATCCTTGGGTCCCTGTTTCTCCTTGCCCCAGTCCTCAGCCAGGACCCCAGATAGATGGCATGGGAGGCTTCTTACTCACAGCAAACCGCAGGAGCAGGCATGACTTGCCCACGCCCGAGTCACCAATCAAAAGTAGCTTAAACAGGTAGTCACTGGAGAGAAAAGACAGAAAGATGTGAAGGAAGGCAGGAAGCCCAGCTGCCATCATCCTCAAGTCACTATTACAGCATCTCCCCACACCATAAGGCATGACTTGATTTGGAATACTATGGTGCTCACCAGTTCTGAGGATTTGAACACCCTACCCCCCAAAATAAGCTAACCCATAGCACCATCAGCTTGCTAAGTCTGAAATCCCACTTTAAAGAAAACTCAGACAAAGAGGAACATGACTTGTCAAGAATTGCTATCAGGTGACAAAGCTGGGTGTCCTACCCTGATTCCTGACAAACTGTGGTTCTGTTCACTAGTAGCTATTTAGGGAACCCCCACTGTGCCCTGTGGTGTGCCCAGCTAGGCAGTGAAGGCCCCAGAAATGAAAGCTAGGGCCTAACCCAGAACCAAATAAGTGAAAAAGCAATGTAAAGAGCCTGATTTGAAGTCACCGACAAGAGTTGGTCAACAAGTGGCAATGATAACAGCACTTAGGACTTACTGAGCTGTGACTGGCTCTGTGCACAGTACTTCAAGTGCATCTCTTGCTAGAACCCTGAGAGTCCAAGAAGTGAGTGTCCTTATTTCCAACTAATGGGGAAATCAGAGGTGGAAGAAGGGAAGTGACTTGCCCTAAATTACACAGCTGACAACTCTGAGACTTGAAACCAGGCCTGTCATACTGCAGTCTCTGTGAGGGCCTGCCGGTTCCCTTCTCTGTTCCCCCTCCTAATCCGGCTCAGAGCTTCACCCTTCCCCAAGGAAATCTGAGACGTGGAGCTGGAGGAGAAAAAGGAAGTGGCAAAAGAGGAAGAAAATAACTGATATTTGGGGAAAACTAGAAGTGTAAGGCATGAGATGTGGTCCACCCATCCGTAGGGGAGGTGACCAAGAAGTGAGCAGTTAGTCTAAGGACTACAGAATCCCACTGCAAAGGGAAAAGCAAATTCCACATTCCCCTAAACTTCTCCACAGTCTGACAACAGAGGAAAAGGTGTGACGGTGGCACTGGAGGGCTGAGCAAAGGTGAGAGGGCAGGAAAGGACGAACTGCCAGGAGCAACAGGACAGTGGGACCCAGGCAAGGGCAAGGCGGCAGCCCCGGAGGGGAGGACCTCTAGGGGACGCGAACCAACCGGCGCTCCGGGCCTTCCGCGTCAGCTCAGCCCGGGGAGCCCGACTCCAGGAGAAAACGAAGGGCAGAAGGATTCACGGCCGGACCTACAGCGCCCTAGTCTGAACCAGGGATCTGGAATTATTTTGACGGGCTGCAAACCACCGGGACTGTAGTCAAGCAGCAGGTGGGGAAACTGAGGCCTGGGGAGACTGGAGCTGCGGAAGTCACCTGACGAAAAGGCCTGGTAGGACCGGAGCTCCCGGCCCCAGGTGCTGCCCCTCGGTGCCGCCGCCCCTAGGCTCCAGGTGCCAGGACTCGGGGTGTGGAGCCGGGGTCCTGGGGCCCACGGGGGGAGGGGCAGGACCCGGATGTGGGGGGGGTCAGCGGAAGAGGGACCCGGATGTGGGGGCGCTGCGCCGTCCTGACCCAGGCCAGACAATCCGGTAAGCGTATAGCCCCGTACTCGGAATCGAGGCTGCGCTGGGCGGCGCGGGCGGGGCTCACTCACTATTCGGGGTTCATGGCGGCGGCGGCGGCCCGCTCGGTCGCTCCCAGTCAGCTCTGCTCCGCCTCCCGTTCCAAGATGGTGGCCGCTCCGCCCCAGAGGCCCCGCCCGCGCCGCGCAGGCGCAAACCTTTCTTTTTTGGGCCGCGCCGCACTGCTTCCCGGAACCTGTAGTCTCTCCGAGTGTGCGACTCGCCGCCGCTGCGCAGGCCTAATCCCGAGCGACCCAGCTGTCGAGTGCTCCCGTCGCCGCCGGCGCACTGCCTTCTGGGGCTGGTAGTCCGCTCCCTGGACAGACCTTGCGGGAGAAGCAAGCTCCGAGCCCGGCGGCGACTCGCTGGTGCAAACTCAATTTTGCACTTTTCACGTAATGAGGGAGGCAGCCCTCCTCACCCTCCTATCTTGCAGGATGTGAACATTAAATGAGAAGGTGCGTGTTTGCAGAGGAGCAGTAAAATTTTATTTATCCAGGGTTCTTCGTGTGCTGTGCATTCCTAGCCGTACCGAGGCCCAGCAGGATGTCACCACCATTTCTTTCACGCAGTGCTGGGGATGGAACCCGGGGTCTTGTGCATGACTATGCAAGCACTCTACCCTTGAGCTACATCCCCAGCCCCATAACTTACGCATCGGTACATAGGAGATCGAGTCCCCGAAAACTCACTTAAGATTAAACGTCTTAAGGTGCAAAACTTATCAAAGCCCTGAGCTCTTCAGAACCCCCGAGGTGAAGGTTTTAGAAATTCTGCCCCTGTGGCACCCCCATACAGTTCCGGGATAGGGGCAGAGTATCTGGGCTCCCGCCTCGTAGGAGGTATGCGACACATAAACACACTTCACTCACACGCGGCCTCTCCGGCCCCGCCCCCCACAACCTGGATACGCTGTGAGGCTCTGGGTTTCCCCCTTAAAACAAGCCTGGTTCAGATTCAAACCGTCTTTATTTCTACAGCAACATCTGAAAATAGAGAGCGACCGCCTCACCCCTCAATTGGGGCAGTCTCTCCTGCCACCGGGGGCTGTCACCGGCCCTCCCGAGAAGCTGCGGGCGCGGGAGGAGGCGTGGCAGAATGGCTCAACCGGCGGGGCCTGGTCTGGGCCGGGCAGGAGGGGCAGTGCATAAGGCCGGGATCCCGGCGGATGGAGGACGGATTCGGGCTCAAGCCCTCAGTCCTGGGCACCGGGCAAGGCGCGATAGAGCGCATCCCTCGGAGGCCAGAAACGGGAGGAGGTCCAGGCAACCCTTTGGGGAGGCGCCGCTCCTGAGAACACGGAGCATGGGAGATACCACCGCGCGGAATGGGGGTGATTAAGGCCTGGGCGGTACCACTGGAGAAGGGCGGGGCGAAGGGAAACCCAGGGAGTACCGTGGACTGAGGGGGCGGGGCGCGGCCAATAACTTATTTCTCTATATACAGAAGCGACGGCCGGGGGCTGGAGGGTCGGGGGTCGAGGAGAACAGGGGTGCTGAAGGGTTGGCAGGTGCTTAGTGTTCTCGGTTACGGGATCTGGGGAGGGCGGGCCACCGAGTCTATTTTGGAGACTCCAGCCAGCCCTTCCCGCTGGCCTGGGACCTATGGAAGAGGGGGCCCTGCTGGAAGGAATAAATAAGGGTAGAGCTGGGACGGGCAGGCCCGGCCTCCAGGGCTCAGGCTGAGATGACAAGGGGAGAGATTACCCTGAGATTGAACAGAAAAGACGGGGGTTCTTGGGAGAGACAGGCAGGACAAGCAGCAGGCCCATGCGCAGGGCTTGGGGTAGGGGCTATGCCCGGTGGAGGCTCTGATGACTGGTTCCCCCTTCAGGATTAGCCCACCAAGGAGCTTCGTCGGGAGAGGTCCATGGAGCTGGAGCTGAGGGTGCGGCTGTCAGAGAGACCTGTTCCTCCAGGCTGTGGGCAGAGGGGTAGGTCACTTAGCCTTATGCTGCTGGGACTGTGCTTCCAGGCCCCAAGGGCCTGACCCAGTCAGTCCTTCATAGCAGACACAGCCTGTTTCCACAAGCTGGGGAGAGGCAGGTTTGGCCCAAGGCCACACCCCAATGCCAGGCACTCCTGTTGCCTCCACAGTTACTGTGATGGCACTGGCCCTGTACATGTCCACCCTAGGGCAGGGGCTGTGTTCTCATCTCTCTCCCTGCTGTCTAGTCCAAAGCAGGCCTGGGGACAGGGACAGAACCATTTTTTGGTCAAGAGACATACTCCAAGAGAAGCTGGGCAGGAGCACTTGCAGACTTGGGACCCAGGGCAGGGGCCTGGGCCTCAGCTCCCCAGTGCCAAAGACCCTCTGCCCCTACCTGGACTGGCTCTTCCACGCTCTTGTTGAGGAAGTTGAGGGAACTGGCCCGCTTCATTCTGAGGGTAAAAGATGACCGGGATTTGCCCATGGTGGGATTGGTGGGGTAGAAGTCAGGTTGGGGCTGGGAAGAGGGAGGGGGAGCACATTTGGTAGTGGTAGCACCTGAGAGGGATGGGAAGGTCACCATAGGCCAGCAGGATGCATTCAGATCATGAGCTTAACTGGGATTGTTGGGTAGTTATGGAGAGGCTGACCCTGGGTGGGGGTTCACCTGGGGTTAGGGGTCTCCTGGGGGCCGCCCCCTTGCAGCTTCTTCACCAGCATCTCACTGCTGCGCCTCAGGGCATCACGGAGCTTCCCAAAGGAGCCACTGCGCCGCAATGAGCCACTACCATCCTGAGGGTGATAGGTCAGTCTCTAGGCTGCGATGGCTACACAGACTCCCAGCCCATCTCAGTCCCCACACTCACTCCGCTCCACTCAGCTGTAGGTCCAGTCTCCTCAAGGTCAGACTCAGACCGGGGTCCAGCACTTCCAGCCACATCTCTGCTGCCACGGCGGTCTCCCCGCCCACCACTGCCATCTTTCAGCAGTTCTACTACCTTGGTCTGGCTTGCAGGGTCCAGGCCCTGAGAAAGGGGTAGGGAGCACAAGGCCCTGGTTGGAACTTACACAGCACAGCATAGGTCCCCATCCGCCCTCCTCCTGTATGGAGCCCCACCTGCTTGCGGCTGCGGCTGGCACAGTCCTCCAGGGTGTGTGCAGCTTCTAGCTTACCCTGGCGCCGGTACAGGGCCCCCAAGCTGCGCAGGGTGGTATTGACTGTGGGGCTGTGGACAGACAACAGAAGTCTCAAACTCCATGATCCCCCTGACCCAGGGCCTCTCTGGCACCTAGCCCACATTGAGCACTGAGGAACCACACAGTCAATGAGAATGTAGCCCCTCCCATGTGTCCAGTCCTATGCTAGGTCCACTGGAGTCTCCTGTCCTGGGAGAATCACCCCAGGATTGGGAACCTGGTCCTAGGCCTTCATGGGATATTACCACCAAGACCAAAAGCTGGAGGCGGAGGAACAAGACAATTAGACTGTCTTGGTGCAGAAAGCCTCCTTGAGACAGGTGGCTTGTGACCTGGTACTTGAAAGGTGAGCTGGCAGAGGAGAGGTGTGTGTCCTAGGGGTTGAGAGGACAGAGTGTGGAGCCTGGGCCTCATCCCACCCTGGATGCAGTTTTCCTGCTACCCGCTCTAAGCCCAGCCTAATACTCCTGCCCTCACCTGTCAACCTTACAGGCCTTGTACCAGCTGCCATACTCCCCATAGGGGGCGCTGTCCCGACGTTTATCCTGGGGGAAAGTCCAGTCAGTTGGGGAGGTGGGAGGAGGCCCTCCCCTCCAAATATCCCAGCCTTGGGCCTTCCCCAGTCCTGCTCACAGAGCTACCTTGCTCTCCTCCCGTTCCTCTGCATGCATCCAGATGGGCTTGTTGTCCCCTGGGGGGAGAAAAGGTATTACCACCAGCCTGCTGCACAGGCTTCTCTAGAAGGGGCTGGACTGGGGGTTCTGGGGAAGAAATGGGGGTACCCGGGAAGAACAAGGGTTTGGCTTTGTTGAATAAATGAACAAAAATCAGACCCAAATCATCACTGACTCTCTTCTGGACAGAGATGAGCAGGACACAGGCTTGCATCCAGAGGCTTGTGACTGGCACAAAGCAAGGATGGAGGACTGACCTTTATATAACTAGGACCACAGCCCAAGACACGTGGTAGGCCTAAAAGATGGACCAGGTTTCCAGAGACCTGGGAGCAGGAAATGACTGATGATAGGGGGCCAGAAGGTGATTTCTTAGAAGGGGGAACACTTGGGCCAGGCCCCAAAGATGGGTAGGAGTTGCCTGGTAGAGAAAGGGAAGACTGAGCCAAGAGCACCAGGCTTGCCACAAGATTCACAGCTGTGGCTGTCAGCTAGGTGTGTGTGCACCATCCACCCGTGAGGCTGGGCTACCAGTCAGACCCCAGGTGTAAGGGCCTGCCCAGTAGAGGCAGAATCCGAAGTGCTCATGACTGAGTGTGCATGTGCTGGATGAGCTGGAGGCACATGGTGGCCATGGACTCACCGTTGACAGAACCAAACTCCTTTTCATGAGCACGGGTGAGGATCTCCTTGTACAGAGTCTCTGCATCCTGGTATTTGCCCTGTTTCAGGTAACAAGAAGCCTGGAGAGGCAGGGACCCAGGGAATGAGAGAAGGTAGGGAGCCTGGCTTTCCCTGTTCTTCCACCTTGTCCCCAACCCTCCATCTCTCAGGCTCAGACTCCAGCCCCAGGGTACCAGGTTGTTCTTGGTCTTGGCCACGTTGGGGTCATCAGGCCCAAGGCGGGTGGCATAGATCTCCAGTGCCCTCCGGTAGTAGTATTCCACCTCCTCTGCTTTGCCCTGGTTCTGGCACAGCAAGGCCAGATTGCTGAGCTGCTTGGCTACATCTGGGTGAAACTTCCCCAGGACCTGAGATGAGAGAAGGGGCCAGTGGCTGGGCTGAGGGCTGTTGGGCCAGTCTCCTACCTGCCCAGCCCCAACCCTGCTGGCTCCCACCTTTTCCCGGATCTCCAGGGCCCGCTTGCATAGCGGCTCAGCCTCCTTGTACTTGCCCCGCTTGCCATAAAGAACTGCCAGGTTGTTCAGTGTTGCAGCCACCTGTGGGGGTGGGAACACGGAGGGACCTGACCCAGGGCCCCACCTGGCAAGGACTCTGGGACTTGCAGGGAGCAGAGGACACTCCCCACTGCCCATGCCCTTCACTCACAGCTGGGTGGTCCTTCCCCAATGTCTTCTCCCTAATGGCCAGGGCGTCATTGAGCAGGTGGGCAGCCTCCTTGTACTTGTTCTGGTCCCTGGTAGCAAGCAGGAACATGCTTAGCGTTGTTCTCCAGCCCAAGGCCTGTCCCAAGGGGCCCATGATCCCTGTGGTCACTGACGAGTGACGTGATGGGATTGTGACTCAAAGCGTTGGGAAGCCTGGGTAGCCCCAGCCCTCTAGTCACTTGGGTACTTTGGTGATTCACTCACAACTCACCATGGCCTTGCCTGGTGCCCAGGGCCCCAACCTTCAAGTGCACACTGCTTGTGTTCTGGGCCAACTCACTTTTCACAAAGCCCCTACTCAAGGCTGGGCACCTAAGCTGGGCCAACTCCCTGCTTGTGCCCAAACCTCTTTTCTCCACTAGACTGAGAGCCCCACCCCATGAAGACCTTCTCTCTAAACTGCCCAGCTGCCTCTGGGGCCCAAGTCCTGGTCCCAGCAAGCACTAAGGGTTAGTGACCCAGGGCTGGGGCTGTCAGGAAGGATGCAGGTGCTTCCATGGAAGACTGGCTAAAAGGGCCCTCACCGATAGACCAGCGCCAGGATGTTCAGCATGGTGGCCACATCAGGGTGGTCATGGCCTGATGTCTTCTCCAAGTCCTCCAGCGCCTGCTTGCAGAGTGGCACAGCTACCTCGTAGCGGCCCTGGGCAGCATACTGGATCACCAGGTTGTGTAGGGTACGTAGTCGCGCTGGTATTTCATAGCCTCCATGCTGAGCGGCCACATCCCCTCCTCCAGGGCTAGGGGCTTCAGGGTCACAGGCAGGTCAGATGTGCCATCTGCCCCTAGGTTGGGCTAGCACATGCTGGCTGTGCATTGACTCACCTAACATGTGGCCCTGGGCAAGTCATTCACCTCTGCCTCAGTTTCTCCATATGTAGAATAGGCCTAGTTACCCCAGAGGAAGTGGGTAGAGTCCCAGTTCCAACACTTCAAGCTGTGTGTCCTGGAGCAAGTTCCCTAACCTCTGAGCCTCAACTTTTGCATCTGCAAAGTTAGGCTTCACTGGGTACTCAACATCCTGAGAGAGACAAGCACAGCTCTGGCTGGGCACTAGCCTTCCTGCCTCTCCTCTGACCCTCAGAGCAAGCTCTGAGAAGAAAAGAAACTCTACCTTGGCCTCAGAAGAGTTAGTGGCAGAGCAGGTGAAATTAGGCCTGGTGGCTCCAGAGCTCTTAACTTTGATGTCCGCTCCTGGCAGAACTTAGAGGGTACAAGATGCACCAGGGAAGACCTGCATTTAAAGCACTAATGTGCTGGGATGTGATTAAAAAAACAAGGCAAGAAAGAACAAGGCTGCTACCCCTCCCCATTTCCTGTGACTTCTGGGTCCCAAGGTCCAGGAATTAGCCTAACTCTTCCTTCCCCCAACCCATAGCCAACTGCCCATCTGTACCTGGGTTCTGCTCATCCTCGTTGGGGAATAAGTCATCCAGAGAGTCTTTGGGAACATCCCCCTTCTCCTCCTGGGAAGGAAAATGGGACAAAGTGTCAGGGAGGGAGGCACAGGCAGCCAGATGTCCCCAGCTGCCTCACTTGCCCCAGTCTCCTGGCTGGTTAGGGCTCACATTGGGGGAGGTATCCTCATCCAGCTTTCGGATCTGGCTCATGAACAGCAGGTGTTGCTTTTCCTCCTCCAGCTGGGCCACTGCCTGCTCGCTTCGCTGCAGTTTCTGCTGCGTCCCTGCCAGTTCCTCACGCAGCCATTGGTTCTCCTGTACCAGCCGTCGCACCTGAGCCCGAAGCTTCTGCTTCTCTGACTCCACAGCACCCAGGTGGCTGGAGAGTGCCAGGATCACCTGTGGTCAGCCAGATGCGCATCAGAGCACTAGCCTGGGCCTCCTGGGACTCCAGGGCTCGTGAAGAGCTAGGCCTGGCTCTGCCTGTGAAGAACTGCAGGGCCTTGGGACTGGGAGTCCTCCCCCTACTCAAGGAAGTTTCTCCCCTAGGTCCCATAGTCCAAAGCTTAAACCCAGGAGGGGGTCTCTGAATGATTCCTTTGGGAATCCCTGAGATACCAGACTCTCCTTTGTCTCTAGTGAGGATTGTACTTAACCCTCTGCAAACACAGCCACTGTCCCACTGCTTCCTGCCCCAGGACTGGTGCCTGCCCAAAGAACCCAGACAAGTGGCTGAAAGGTGACGGAAAGGCCTCATCCCAAGTTCTGCTGAGGATCCCTCACACCCCAGAGGGTCTGGGGAACCACAGGGGCAGGTAAGGAAATCCAGAAACCTTAGCCCTACTCCCTAACCCTCTCCCCAATCTCTATTCCCTTCCTGAGCTTCCAGGCTCTTCTTGCCTTGGGACCTAGCATGGGCTCCATCCTCCTTTCTCTACCCATGGTCTGCCTCTTCCTGGTACCACTTTCCCTTCTGCCTCAGCTCCACACTTGGCCTCACTGCTGTGCCCTCCTGTTCCCCATCTGTGTGAGGCTTATAAGACACTGGGCGTGGACCCATATGGCCATCTCTGCACCTAACAGTCAACTAAGGAGGTGATATGTTGCCCTTGCAGAGGGCCAGGCAGTGTGAGATCCTGCTCTTTCTAGTAGGTTAGTGAATGTTTAAGTGACAAGTGTTTTCATAACCACTAGCTTTTAAAAAATTCCCTAAATAGCCTGAAAGTACATACAGCAGAGGCCATGATCTGTATTTTAAAGTCAAGAAAACAAGATGATTCAGTCTGCCCAGGATTCACACAGCTAGGCAGTAGCTTGGTCAATATCTGAGGGAAACAAAACCTTTTCCAGAGCCAGGTATGGTAGTGCACACCTGTAAATCCCAACAACTTGAGAGGCTGAGGCAAAAGAACTTCAAGTTCAAGGCCAACCTTGGCAAAACTTAGCAATACCCTGTCTCAAAATAAAAAAAATAACTAAGGGCTTGGGATGTAGCTCAGTGGTAAAGCACCCTGGGTTCAATCCCCAGTACAGGGGTGGGGCCTTCCCAGAGAGTCTAACTCCTTGTAAGTCTCAATGCCTCCTGTAACTCTTGTCTGCAAATGGTCTTGGCAGCCCAATTTACAAGGGAAAAAAGAGAACTCCTGACCCACCCAGGCGCTCTTGTCCCTGAACTTGCTTCTACCACAAATCTGAGTTATGCTGCCCCCTCTTCTTTCTGCCTTACTTCATCCCCACATCCTGCTGAACCTACCTCTAGAACATCTAGAACTGGGCCCGTTCTCTCCACCCTAATGGCCATCCCTTAAGTCCAAGTGTCTTCCCTCATTTGAATTCCAGCAGTGGCTTCCTAGCAACAAGCTACTTGACCCCACAAGGTTTATTCTCCATATCAGAGGGAGTTTTTAAAACCTAAGACTATGTTTCCAGCTTGCTTAGAGCCCTCCAAAGGTTTCCTGATTTCCTGAGAATAAAACCCAAACTAACATGACCATGACTGTCTCCTGCCTTCTCCCTTTCTCTTTTCCCATGAAGCTCTGGTCACACAGTTCATCTCTCACTTCCCTCACAAGATCTTTCCTACCTTAGGACCTTTATGCATGCAACTTCTCCCCCAACTCCTATTTCTGGAGGTTGGTTCTTTTCTTCCTTCGGGTCTTGGTTTAAATGTCCTTTGCTCAGAGGAATTTTGCCTAACCATTAGACAAGACCATTGACTATAAACTATCACAAGATCTTGCTTTCAATTCTTTAGAGAATTTATCACAATTGTTACCATTATCTGTTTCTCTTTTTCTACTAGACTAGGGTAGGAATCTTGTCTGCCTTGTTGCACCCTGTATCCCTGGCACTGACTTGTTGCCTTGCACATAGTAAATCAGATAATAAAGAATTAATGGAAGGATGAATGGCGGCGGTGGGGGTGGTATTTTCTTAAGGATTTCTTTTCTGTTCTCCTACCCAGTCTCAGTTAGGTAGAGGAGTACCAGGAATAGGACTCTGGGTGGGAGTGAAGGTGCTCAAGGTCTCCTGGGGCAGGCTGAGGTCTCCAAACTGAACTTCGTGTCTTCAAAAAATACTTACTGCAGTCCTAACACGGGGCTCAAGGGGACAGGTGGTTCGGTTCCTTGCTCATATTGTGTTCCTACATTACCGGAATTCCTGAAAGCTCAATCCCTCCCATGACCTCCCACCTCAGCATCCCAGAATGACCTACCTGGGCCTCCCCGAGTCCCAGCTCTATGGCCTCCAGGGAGCGGCGAAGGAGGAGGCAGCGCTCCTGAGAGCCTGGCTCGGCCTCGTTGGCCTCATGAGAAGCCAGGGGAGCGAGCAGGGCACGATGCTCCCCACGCAGGGTCTCTAGTCCCTGGATGACAGCTTTGGTGCCCAGCACGATCTCATCCTGGCTCAGCTTCTCCTCTCGCGGAAGCACCATCGTGGCCATGGTTGTGCCTCCTGTGAAGGCAAAGGGTGGGCAGGCGGACACTGGGCCTACGGCCACACCGCCATCCACCCCAGATTCGGTAAACACCGGCGGTCCCCGGACGCCTGGGTCCCTGGGGTGTCGGGGTCCCCCGGCCGGCCGCCTGCACCGTGCCCGCGCTCGGCCTACAGGGGGCGCGCCAGGCTTGTCTCGTCCAGGGAGACGCAATGCGGTGCGGCCGGTGAGGCTGGACCCTGATTCCGACTCAGACCACCAGCTCTGGCTGGCTTAGGCCGCCCTGTCTCGGGGCATTCCCAGAACTTCTCCAATCAAGACACGGATCAGGGGGCCGCTCGCAGACCGTAGGGGTTCACCCGGGTGCGGGGGACCCCGGCCCCTGCGAGAGATCCGGCCCCAGCCCCTGCGACGCCCCTCCCCCACAGGCAGGCCGAACTGCAGAGCCCCTCCCCCAGGGCAGGCCGTTCCCACGGCGACCCTCCGGGTAACGAGAACTCAGGTTTCGGACCGGCTCCTCCAGGCCGCGCCCACGACGACCCCTCCCATAGGCTGGCGCGACGCCCTGCAGACCCTCCCGAGGAAAGGCCCAGCTCCCGCCCCCGGCCCCCAGGACCGCGCCCCTCCCCGCGGGCTGGCCTGGTCCTCCAGAAGGCCGCGCCCACGACGACCCCTCCCCTAGGCCGTCCGCAGCCCCTCCCCTTTGGGGCCTGACCCGGTTTCCTGGCCCGATCGGCCCGCGCCGACCTGCGTCTCCGGCTCCGCCCGGCTCCGGCTCCGGCTCCGGTTCCGGCTCCGGCTCCCGCCCCGCTTCACCGGGATCCGTGACCGTGAGCCGGTCCCGTTGCCTCCATCCCGCCGGCCTTCCCAGCAGTCCTCGCGCCGCCTTAAAGGTGAAGCAGCTACCTCGCCGCGGTCGGAGGGGGCGAAACACTCCTCCGCGGGCGAGTTGCCTTAAAGGAGCATGCGGGCCGGGCGGGTTCCGGGAGCTCGGCCGCCCTGAGGCGGGGCGGGGCCAGCGAGGGGCGGGGCGGGGCGGGGCGGGGCTGGGCTTGCTCGCCGCGCAGGTTGGCAGCTGCTGCCCCTGCCTGAGGTTCGGTCGCTGCGAGGCTGTGAAACGCCGGAGGCCGCGGGGGTGCTCGGGTGAGGGACTCGGGAAATTGTGAACCCGAACGCACTCATCACGGCGGCCTGAGAGACTAAGGGAGAAACCGAGGCACAGGGAGAAGACCCGGACCCCTAGGAGTCCAAAGCGAGACAGTCCACATTTACTGAAGCAGTTGCCACTTCTTGGGCGCGTCGGCACCTTAAGTGCATGACCCTGACGTTCACAAAGACCCGTTGTAGCGGGTGCTGCTGTGATCCACATCTCACAGGTCTGAGATGATCATTTATACCTAGAGATGTGTCCCGATCCCCACAGGGGAACTGGCCATGTCCCTGTAGGTAACGGAAGGTCTGCTTCTTGCCCTAAGGGGGACAGGTGTGGTAAGGGACTGGCGGGCGTCGGTGCCCCTTTGGGTGTGTTACCGGCCTGGTGAGTGGGTAAAGGCACAGCTGTAAGTGGATCGAGACTATTGGGACGTCTTGCTTCAGCAGAAGGGAGACGCAGCGCTGACCAAGAGTGTCAACCTAGAAGTGGCTCTCAGAACACAGAGCTAGTGTTATTCATGTGAAAGGGTGGTAGGGGTGGGCTGGAGTTAGGAATGTTAATAGTGCATTTCAAAAGGTGTTTTTTTTCTTTTTCTGAGTGGAACACTTCAATTTTGTGGGAGGGGTAGTCAGCCAGCTGTCCTGGCACCAAATGTCACATCTCATATATCATATGATGCTGCGTCCTGCATGAACTTTGCCTCTGATAAGGATGAGTAGCTGTGACCATTGAGAGACACATGGGTGGGGCATACATGGTGAAGTAACAAATTGAGGGTCCTAGGAATTTACTGTTTCCTTGACTCATCAGTTTTATCCTTATGTTATCTGTCCTTGTCATGGTGAGAATGTCCCGACCTTAACTATGTGCCTGTATTTCTTGGTGGATAAGGCTGAGAGTGAGAGGGTGGGGAAAGCAGAGCTCTTCCTTGTTCACAAACTATGAGTTAAGGGCTGTGGAGTGCATTTGCCCTTTTGTCTCACCCCCCCTCAAAGTTTTTCTCTCTTAATCTTAAGGAATGTTGCTGTTCATGGGGGTCCCCTGACTGTCTCAGATGAACTCCATAGCACATGCTGTTGACCAATGATCAAGATGAAGTGAGCATCTTTGGTTGGTGATGTTATAATTTGGGACTTAGATTAGAAGTCACTTCCTCAATTTCCCAGTCCCTTCTAGTGCATTCCTCCACTCCCTGCAGTGCATCCACCTAACTGTCTAGAATCAACCTTTCTAACATTTTTCTTGTAGGTTGCTTCCCCCACTACAGTATAGGCCAGAAGCTGCCCTCTTATTCACTCCAGTGCAGCTACTGGTGGAGACACAGCAGGGCTCAGTAAAAATTGGTTTAGAAAAAGTCAGAAGGTCTATAGGTAGTACCCCAGTCTAATCTGATCTTGGAAGCTAAGCAGAGTCGGGCCTGGATAGTACTTGGATGGGAGAAAAAAGTTAGAAGGACATACCTGCTGGGCTTGCTGACTCCCTCCAAGCCCAAGTTCTGATCTGATTCTCTGTAACCTGGTTTGTTATCTCTCCCTCCCCACTCAGCACTGTCCCCACCACTTCTAGGTTGACAGCACTAGGAGGTGATAGCAGGATGACCTCCCCAAGGGACAAAAGCTTTACAATGAGGCCTGGTGCGTACAGGAGATCTGGGGTGTTCCTATGAATTAGGAGTGTTCCCTTCCTAGAGTTCGTTAGGTTTAGCATTGTGGGGGTATTGGAATCCCAAAGGCACAATCTTTGACAGAGGAGTGGTCTTCTGTTAGAAAGTTTTTCCTTAACCCCCAAAGTGCCTTCCTGTAGTGCCCGCAGCTTGTCTTCTTCCTCTAGCCAATGAAGAGACTTGGAGTCAGGATGCTGTCTCACCCAGTCTTCTCTCTACCTGGGCTGGAATCTTTCCCTTTCCCCAGACCTACTGTGATCTCCCAATCCTTCCCCATCCTGATTTCTCCTTTCTATCAATCCAGACCTTGCTAAAATAGTGGTGCTGTATCCAGGGTCCAATGATCCAGACAAGGAATGGATTGTACTGACTACAGAGAGACAGTCTTCCTTTGAAAAAGCATGCCACCCCTGGGGCTGGGGTTGTAACTCAGTGACAGAGCACTTACCTAGCATGTGTGAGGTCCTGGATTTGATCTCTAGCACCGCAAAACAAAACATAAAACACCATGCCACCTTTCTACCCATGAAACTGAAATTCAGGCTAACATTGACAGCCATCACAGGTGAAGCTTGTGGTCGGCTAAGACCCTAGATACATCCACCCCATCACATTGAGCTTGTTCTCAGTCTTGTACTTCTGCCAATGATTTTTCTTCCCAGTTAGTTTATACTTTCACATCACATGATGTAGCATTCAAAAGGCATACACACAAGTTGCTGGGAAATGCATTTCTCGGTCATCAAGAGCCCACTCCAGAGAAGAACCTCTGTTACAAGTTTACTATTTCCATTGATTATGCTACTTGTATCAGGGCCCTGCTCATTTGTCCCTGTCGATTTCATCTGGTCTGTTTTCCTGTAGAGTCCCTGAGGAACCTGGCGTCTGTTATCCTTCAGCCCCTACATTGGCCCTGTCTTCAAGGGGCGCCCTGGCTGTAGTTTGAGAAGCACATTTGTGCACTCCATCATGACTGTGCCCCAAACTTGCCAGCATGTCCGATTCACAGGGAGAGGAGAATGTGGAGCCAGGGCACCTTTATTTTCCTTAGCAAGCCTGGGTTTCAGAAGCCCTTGGGAAGGAACTTTGTTGGAACTTTGTCTCTGAGACTGAGATTTGATGGTCCCCGGGTAACTCTTCTTTAAAACCTTTCGTTGGTTCCTGTGATGTGCTCCCTGGGTTGAAAGCTGCTGTCTGAATGCTTTTGTTCTACAGGTGAGGAAACTGAGGCCCAGGGAGGGGAAACATCTGCTCCAAGTGAGAGAGTAGGGGCTCATTTTTTATCCTGCTGTTCTCAATGACCATTATAACCCTCTCAAATCTAGAGTGCAGATTATTTTGTCCCAGAGTGTGTAAGGGAGACTGAACACACAGAGTGGAGATCAAGAGAACTGGGACCAAATTGCATGTTCACACCCATGCAGAAGTACAGGTGCACACCCCCACACAGCCCGAGGCAGGTTCATCTGGGGGCAGAGGCACCCGGTGCCCATGTGCCGCATGGCACTCTAGGTATGCACACTACTACCTCGGCCTCCTTACCTGTGCTTTCTTTCTGCCTAATGATGAAGCACATTCCTTTTATCACCTTTTCTCAGGTAGGTAGAGCCATTTCCAGTCTCCCTTGACGGCTGGCTTTCTGTGGATCTGCTGTGCCTCTCCTTAGCATCCCTGGGCTGGGCCTTCCCCTGCCAGTTCTCATGCCCTTATCTTCTTTCAGCACTTAACCTTGTATGTGTTCGACATTTTCAGTCACTTGCTTTTCATCTGGTTCTGAGGATTACACTGTGCATCTACAGAGGGAAGGACTGTTAGTTCACCCTGCTCAGTCCTGCATTTCTGCAGCCGCTGGTCTCCTGCCAGGTTGCTGCTGGGTGCTCAGTAAATGGAGAATAGGAGGAGGAAACCAGTGCCTGATGGTGATTCAGCTCCTACTGCCATTTTCTGCAGTACTCAGCAGCCCCCTGCCCCTGTCCATGCCTGGGATGCTCTTGCTACTTTTGATATTCAGTGCTCTCCCTGAAGATCATTCCCACTGCTTCTACCTTGTCCCTTCAGATCCGCAGAAGCACACATCCCACTGAAATTTTCTTTCTTGCTTTTTTCCTCTGGTAGCTTCCCTCCATTGCTTTGAGCGACTGGGGGCAGTTTCTTCAAGAATCTCATCCTCTTTGAAACCCTTGTGGATTCACCCATGAGTGCTCAAGATTGGTTGCTCAGTAAAGACCGCTATGTCCCCCTCTTCCCGAGGAGCCTCCCCACTTCCAGAGTTGTTGGTTCTTTCCACCACTGAGCCAAGATCAAGTCTGCCCATGCGTCTCCTTAGAGTCAGTCCCTGGTTCCTGTCTCAGCAACCATACAGCAAATCGGTCCCCTCCCAGCCAGGATAGAAAGGTCCCTGCCCTGCTTAGTGGGCGGCCACACGGGGGTCAGACTCAGCCAAGATCAAAACTGTGTTTCTCCATTTGTTAGATGAAAAAATAAAAAAAGGCACAAAGTTTTTGCACAAAGCCTTGTACATAACAGACACTGTTTCTTGTAGTTATTTATTCCCACCCCCCACCAATCTGACTATTGGACAGACCCTGTATCAAGGAGTTGGAGTCTCTGCTTACAGTGTCGCCAAAGAGAAAACACATTGAGGATGAAGTGAGCAACAGGCGAGGTGAGACTGAAAGCTGAGTCTGAACAGCAGGGAGTGTTGAGAAGGCGGTGTGCCGGGAGGAGCCTCCATGGTTGGACAGAGTGGCACAGGGTGATCTGCCCTCTCCCTGGCATTAGCTCTCTGTCTTCAGCAGACCCAGATATTCGGACTCCCTGTGGATCAGCACACATGCCTTTAACACGGCCTTGCCCACCATCTCCTGTCCAAATCCACAGGGACACCTCACCATCTGCTCGTCCTGCGGGCAGACAGCCAGTCCCGTCCTTGACTCTCTCAGCCCTGTTTTCTAATCAGCCATGCAAACCTGTCAACTCTGCCTCCTAAGTCACTCTCAGGCCTATGTAACTTTTCTCTCACCCTTCTACCCTTCCTTTAGTCTATGTCTTTGTCACACTGTTTCTAAATCACTGTTATGGTTTATACACAAGGTGTCCCCAAAAAGCTCACATGTGAGACAATGCAAGAATGTTCCAGTGTAACAATTGGATTAAGAGAGCTTTAACTCGATCAGTGGATTAATCCACTGATATGGATTAACTGGGTGGTAACTGTAGGTAGGTAGGGTGTGGCTAGGGGAAGTAGGTCACTGCCTACTTCCCTGCCTTTGGGGGTTACATTTTGTTCCTGGTATGCAGAGCTCTCTGCTTCCTGGCTTTCACGGACTGAGCAGCTTTCCTCTGCCGTGCCCTCTCCCATGTTCCGCTTCACTGCAGGCCCAGTGCTTTGGAGGCCAACTGACCATGGACTGAACCTCTAAAACTGAGCCAAAATAACCTTTTTTTCCTCAAAGTTGTTTTTGTCAGGTCTTTTGGTCGCAGCCTCAAAAAAGTTGACTAAAACATGCTGCAACAGCCCTTGAACTATTGCCTGGTCTGGAGATAGTCCTGTGTCCTCCTGTGGGCACAGCCAACTGAGCTTCCTCAATTCCATTATCTTTTCTCTGCCTGAAACCCTTTATCAGCTCCCTGTTATCTCAGGATCAAGAGCCCAGTCTTTGTTCTGAGATAGTAATAAGAAGTAATACTCTTGGGCATGGTGGCACACGCCTATAATCCCAGCAGCTTGGGAGGCTGAGGCAGCCTCAGCAATTTAGCAAGGACTTAAGTAACTCAGCTAGACACTGTCTCTGAATAAAACATAAAAAGAGGCTGGGGAAGTGGCTCAGTGCCCCTGGATTCAATCCCTGGTGTCAAAAACAAACAAACAAACAAAACAAACAAACAAACAAAACAAAAAACAAAAAACAAAAAAAAACCAAAAACAACCAAGAAAAAGGTAATACTGTTTGTTTTTTCTTTAGGGTCTCAAACCTAGGGCCTTATGCATGCTAGGCATAGTACTCTACCACATGCCTAGATTTTTGTTTGTTTTTTTGAGACAGGGTCTAGTTAAATAGCTGAGGCTGGCCTCAAACTTGATCCTCCTCCCTCAGCCTGCTGAGTCTGGGATTACAGGTGTGAGCCACTGCACTCAGCTTAATATTAAGTAATAATGATAGCCTCAAGGTCCTCATACCCTGGGCTCTTTTCTCTTCTGCATGACACTTACCATCCCCAGAGCCTTTCAGCCTCACTGAACCGTGTGTGGTTCTCAGCGTAGACTTCACTCTCTCTGTCTCTCTGATTTTTACATGTTGGTTCCTGTGCCAGAACATCTGGCTTGTCAGGCATCTTTAAGATACCACTCAGGTGTCATTTTCCTTGGGATGGCTTGGATGCCTCCCAGGCTGGATTAGATGCCCTTCCTGAGCCTCCCATGCAACCTGTAGTGCTGTGTCACAGTTGTCCACTTGCCTGCCCTGCTTGCCTTAGAGTTCTTGTGGAGGTGGGGGCCAGCCCTATGTGCATCCTTGTGTTGGCATACCTGGGACAGGAGCTGACCCACAGCAGGAACCTGGTAACTGCTGGGTGTGTGGAGGGTTGAGGTGTTCGGGAGTTGGAAGACATGGGTTTGAAATCTGGCTCCTTGGGCTGGGGCTGTTGCTCTGTGGCAGAGTGCTTGCCTAGCATGTGTGATGCACTGGGTTCTATCCTCAGCAACACATTAAAAAAAAAAAAAAAAAAAAAAAAAAAAAAAAAAGTAAAACAAAGGCATGCTGTCCATCTACAACTACAAAAAAAAAAAAAAAAAAAAAAAATCTGGTTCCTACCAGGGATGGTGGCACATACCTGTAGTTCCAGCATTTGGGAGGCTAAGGTGGAGGATCACTTGAGCCCAAGAGTTCAAGTTCAATACTGGCTTGGGCAATATAGTGAAACCCCATTTCAGGAAAAAAAAGAAAGAAATAATTCTGAATACTCAGCTGATTTGTGTGTCTAGTAATAGTTTTAAGGGCCCGCTCTTTCTCAGAGTGGCACAAAAGTACTGCAGGTGACAGTGAACTCTGACCGAACAAAGAGCCAAGAGAGAGTGACAACAACTGGGCTTCTGGGAGGTGGGGAAAGCCTCTCTGAGGACCATAGGGAAGCTGCCTAGAGCAGAAGGAAAAGGAGTGGTCCTTCAAGCCAGGAGGAGAAACTAGAGTTTAGGCCAGTGATGAGAGAAGGCAGTGATGATGGGCAGGGTCACGTGACTCAGGGTAAGTGCCTGGGGGAGGTGACAGCTGTCCACTTGCCTGCCCTGTGGCCTGAAGGACATAGTTGGGCTATATCCCACCCCAGAGCCTGGCACATGAAGCATATGTTCTGCTACTGAGCTATACCCCAGGGTATCCGAGTTTTGAGGAGTACATGTCAGGTATTCTGTGGACTATTCCTCAGCCAGATTTGTCTGATGTTTTGCTTTTGGTTTGAACCCAGAGGCACTTAATCACTGAGCCACATCCCCAACCCCTTTTCAAAACATTTAGTTAAGAGACAGGGCCTGAGTTGCTTAGCCCCTCTCTGAGTTGCTGAGGTAGGCTTTGAACCCACAATCCTCCTGGCCTCAGCCCCCCAAGCCGCTGGAATTGCAGGCATGTGCCACTGTGCCTAGCCCGATGATTTTCTTATGCCTAGCCTGAGGTTAGAGGTTTTAGGAAGAAGACCTCAGAGGTGAAGTGCCACACTCAGTGCATCATACTGAGGCACTGCAGGGCTCTAACCCGGGAGAGGTGCTGCTGTTTGGGAACAGAGCCTGGGCGGCAGAATGGATAGGGGTCACTGATGAGTTGGGAGCAGGGGCCCTGCAGGATGAGTTGGTTTCTGGCTTGAGTATCAGGATGGATGCTGGTCCCACTCACCAAGATTGGGGAGATAGGGGGAGGAGCACTGGGAGCCAGGAGCCCCCACTCTGACCAGATAAGGGTTGAGCTGACTATGGGCATTCATGTCTGTAAGTGATTAGCCATGGGGACCTAGAGCTGAGAGAGGCAGCTGCAGCATTCGTTAAAGGGCTGGTTGTTGGGTGAAGAATAGAGGGCAGGAAGAGCAGGGCAGAATCAGAGAGGTAACAGGGCTATTGCTGTATCCAGACAAGGGATAATCCTGACCATGAGAAGGGTGAGGAGCTGTTGGCTTCTGAATTCGTCTTGAAGGGAAAGCCCAGGATGGCTGACAGATTGGATGTTGGGAATGGGAAAAAGAGGAGTCAAGCAGGATTCCCAAGTTTTCACCCTTGGCAACTGCAGAGTGGAGTTTCCTTCCACTTGTAGCAGGGAGAGGTCTCCTGGAAGAGAATAGCTCATGCCATGAGGCAGAGCAAGCTCCCTTTAGGGCAGGGAATGGAGGCTGGGGTGAGAGGAAAGGCAGAGCCCTGAGCTCTCGAGTTCCTAGGCTGAAGAGGACGCAGGAGGGAAGGTCCAAAGGCAAAGGCCAGTGAGGTGGGAGGAGAGCAGTCTGAGGCCCAGTGGAGAAAAGTTCAAGGAAGGAATGATTATTTGCATCAAAGGCTGATAGGTCAAAGGATAACACTGTACCTTGGATTTGGAAATCCAGATTGTGTCTCTGGCAAGGGAATTTTGGCTGGGGTTGAGGAGTAAAGCCTGAGGGGAGTGGGAAGAAGTAGAGACCAGACAGCCTGTTTGAAGAGTTTTGCATGCAGCTGTCCACTGTCCACCCTGCCCTGTGGTAGCACCCCTGTCCTCTTCTAGGCTCAGGAAGTTTCCCACAGAACCACACAGCTGGGTCCCAGGGACACTTGAGTTAGGACATGGCCACAGGGCGAGCAACAGCCTGCCCCACCTGGCTGCCACACCCCTGGGCTATACCCTGCAGGGTGAAAGACACTCTCTGTCCATGCTCCTGGGAGCCCTCAGTTTTAGGCACTTCTTCCCAGGAGGCTGTGTGTGCAGGTCTCAGTCCTGGAAGCATGGGGAAGACCCAGGCACCAGGACCAGTGGCTATGAACTCGTAAGATGGACCCCAGCCCCAACCCTGCCACCTGAAGAGGCAGAGACCCCTTTGTAAAGCCTCCGACTTTCAGAGGTGAGAAACTGTCCCTGCACATGCCACTGCCTTGAGGCAGGCTGGGGACTGGGGACAGGGGGAGGGGCAGAGTTTGGTGGGAAATCAGTCCTGTTTCTGACCTTTGCCTGCCCAGGCTGGGCGAGACACCGTCACACCGATTTCCATAATGGAGAAAGTGGGAGTGCACTTCTTTTCCACCCATGGACTGCATCCTTCCGAGGGGGGTGCACGGCCCAGATGACAGTCACGGGCACAGAAGCCCAAGGCAGTTGGTAAGAAATCACCAGTTTATTGAATGAAAAATCCAACATCACCCCATCCTCCCCTCCACCCTCGGGCCCAGGACATGCTCTGGTCAGCAGGGCCGGGCCTGGAGAAGGGCTGGAGGACTTTGGGGAGGCATGGACAGTGAGAAAACACTTTCAAAATGCAGTTCTGTGCCACAACTTCTAGGGAGCAGTGAGGGTGACGGAGAAGCTCTGGAGTGCCAGTGGCGTGGAGCCTGGGTGTGGCTCTGCATCCTTGCCCTCAGCCTCTCCTGAGAACAGCTGGAGCAAGCTGAGGAAGGGCTCAGATCTGCCACAGGGACAAGAGGGAGGAAAGGAGGCTGCTGGAGGGGAGACCTGGTGGAGAGGCCTGTGCCCAGTGGCCCTGACAGGGAGGATGGAGGAGGACAAGGGAGACAAGTCGACATGGGAAAGGGAGACACACGGCCGGAGGAGGAAGGGTCTGCCTCCACCTGTCATGCCCAGCTGGGCTGTGCTGGGTAGAGGGGTGGGAAGGCTGAGGGAAGAGCATCACCAGCAGGAGGAAGCCACGGGACAGATGGCACATGGGGGTTACGTGAACAACCCAGGGACTGGCCGTGCAGAGAATCAAAGAAACGCTCAGGAAACCTGACATACACAGGGACAGGGCGGGCGGGGGTAGGAAGTCGTGCACGGGGGAGACTGAGAAGGCCCCTCCATTCCAGAAACACACTGCATCACTCAGCTGCCCCTCACGCTCCACTGGGAAGCCATGGGCAGGCGGAGGTCCCTACAGGAGTGGGGAGTGGGGAGTGGCCCCGGCCTGCCCCACGGGGGGCAGGTGGGGTGAGTGGTATTTGGCCTTGGAAAATGAGAGCCCAGTGGCCGGGGTGGGGGCAGGGAGGCCTGGGCTCTCCCATCGTGGACCAGGATTCCACAGTTCCAGGAAGGGAACTGGTGCCACAGGGGGAAAGAGGTGGGGCCAGGAGAAGGAAGGCCTCCAGGGACTATGGGCACCAGAAGACAGAACCCAGCTGCCTGGGGCTGGAGCAGGAGGGAGCAGGGGCTGTCAGGGATGGGCAGTGGGGAGGGGAGGGCAGCATCCCCAGTGGCAGTGTCCTTTAGGACTGGGCACGTGAAGGGCTGGCCCCAGTGCCAGGAAAGGGGTGCTGAGCCCGGCCTGCTGGCCTCCCCCTGCCCGCAGGCGGTGAGGCTGGATGGCAGTGCCAGGAGGGAAAGTAACCAGGAGGCAGGGCCTCAGGTGGCCTTGCTGCCACTGAAGAGTCCCACTGGAAAGTGCTTCACATGGGTGGGCCACTGGGCTGCCAGCTGGAAGAACTTGATGTCACTCCATTCGACTCCATCGATGGACACTGGGGGTAAGAGGGAAGTGGGAGGTGACGGGGTAGCTGAGGCCATCTCCCTGTCCCTTGGGGAGGAGCATCAAAATCACTGCACCTCTCAGCATAGTCTGCTGCTGCTTGGCGGAGCAGATGAGGCGGCTGATGCCCTCGATGACTTGGCTCTTAGAATCCACTTCCTTTTCCCGGGGTTTCTTGCTCAGGAAAATGGTGGGAACTGCAAGGCCAGCAGAAACGCTTTCTGTTGCAGCCTGGGAAACAGCCAGCTCTCTGCTCCCCACCCCAGTGCTTCCTCCTTCCTGGGGCAAGGGGAGGTAATTTGGCAAAAGGCCTGTCCTCCTCCCTGCCTGCCTGGCTCAAGCCGTGGGCCAGGACCTGCACATTCCTGCACTCTTCCCTGGGGCTGTCTTCATCTGAACCAGATGGTCTCTGAAGTCCCTTCTAGCTGGAATGTACTATGCACCTTGGTCAGGGGCCTAGCTCCCTATCTGGGGCTTGCTGAGCCCATGGCAAAGGAGGTGATGTGGGGAGGTGTTTGCATTAACTCTACCCTGGCCCCAGGAAGAGGGTTAAGGGCACAGAGGGCACTGTTCAGCTGCCGGCCCTCGGCAAGTCCCTCCCTGTGCTGCAGTCTGCAGGTTTTGGCCGTGGGCCTGGCACAACTCCTGTCTGAGCCCCTGGGGAACTTGGCAGGGTGGAAAGATGCACAGGAAGAGGCCCATCTGCTCTGCCAGCCCAGGAGGCAGGGTCCTCAGCACTGCAGGTGTGCAGCTGGAGCTGTGGAGTTCCAGCTGGCTAGAAGAGTGGCAAGCTGCCTGGACAGAAGCCTGGTTGTGGAGATTCCTGCCTCACTCTCTAGAGCACAGGACCCAGCCCTACAACTCTGCCTCCAGGGCCTTACGCCAGGCCTCTTATCTGGAGGGACTATTCCCCTTAATTCCTACAATAGTTAGGTCCTTTTGCTCATGAAGCTTCTCTGGAGAGCTGTTCTGTGCTGGATGTGAATGCTCTGCTCAATGGGTCACGGTGACCATGGGCTGGGGCATGGACACAGCTCTCCTGTCCCACAGTCCAACCCTAAGGGCAAAGGTCAGAAACTCTGCAGCAGCAAGGGTCTCAGCCCCTGAGGTGCTGCTGCTCAGCAGCTGGGACCTCAGTTTCCTGCATTACATAAGGTATGGCACTGTCCCACAGGGGAGGTGGGGTGTCTCACTGGGCCCCAGGCTGATCACGTGATTCGTGTTCTGCTACATGCACCCCACCCACAGACATTTTTTTTTTCCTTTTTGCCATACTGGGCTTTGTTCACTCTACCACTGAGCTTCCCCAGACCCCAGCTGGAAGCAAAATTGTGTTTCAGACCTTAAAAGAAAGGAGGGAGGCCTGGTGGCCCCTGCACTTCTCTGGCCTCTTATGGCACTTTACCTTTCTTGTTCTTCTCTTTGGTGACCACAGTCATTGCCATGGTGCCAGAAAGCTGGGCTTCCCCACCATGGGGCAGACGGGAAACCTGTACTGAGCGAAAGACGCTCTTGAGGGTGTTCTTAGAGCTGGCGTCCCTCTTGTCACCTTCCCTCCTCCGCTCCCCAGGGTGGCCCAGCCAGTAGTCCACCTGGAGGCCAATCACATCCCCATATGGGCTATTGGGACTCCTAGAGAAAGGAGATGAAAACAAGAGGTCAGCTTTGCCTTCAGTACCCAGCTACATGGACCAGAAGTGGGGGAGAAGGGCTGCTGGCCTCCTGGAACAGGACATGGAGAGCAAGGCAAGCTGAGTGGCTCCAGTCACACAGAATCAGCTCATGTGGGTGTTGAGAATCAGGCTGTTCTGAGAAGAAAACCAGCAGAGGAGAAAGGCCCAAATCACAGCAAGGAACCAAATAAAACCGTCACAGGTTGAGAGAAGCAGGGCAGGGAGCTTTGTGAAGGAGTGTGCGCAGAGGCATGCACACTCATGCACACATGTGCCCAGTAAGCAAAGCAAAGTCAGGGCCCAGACCAGGCAGAGGGCTGGAGAGGCCAGGTGGCAGAAGCACCAGGGCGGCTCCAGAGCAGCTCCAGAACAGGGGGATGCTGACCTGTGCTTTCGCTTACATAGGGCACTTCTGGCTCAGTGATAATTTTAGCTCCCAGGGAAAGGGCTGATGTTTTCTTAAAATAAGGCGGTAGACACAATAGGCACATGGCTATGAAAGTCATCTGATTTCTCTTTCTGCCTCATTTTAGTGGTTCCATTAAAGAAACAAGTTTATATTGTATGAGAAAGGAGGTTGAGGTAGGGGTTGGACCCAAGGTTCCCCAGACTCATGCTGGACAGAAACCTTCAGGCCTCCCGGAAGCCTGGAACCAGCAGGTCCCTTTCCTACCTTGTCCCTTCCAGACAAACCAGAAGTCCATGAAGGGCAATGTGAAGAGAGAGAGGGTGGGAGGAAAGGATGGGGACGCCAGCTCCAGGGCTGTGCCACTGTCACTAAAGTTTCTGGAAAAGCTACTCGCCAGTGCATCCTTCTCAGGTGCGTTAGGGAAAGGAAAGAGGTGTAGGCAGAAGAAGGGGAAAAGGGAGCTGCTCTCTGCTCCTGGCCACCACCTGAAAGCCTCTTCTCGTCCCCCTGCTCTTCCTCAGGCCTGGCAGGAAAGTGCTCCCTGGCTCTCCAGCCAGGCTTTATGTACCTGAGAGTCTTAAGACTTCACCACACCCCACAGTCCCACAGTCATGAGGTCTCTGCTGCCTCTGCAGTGCAAGCCGGGCCTGGGAGCCACTGGACCAAGTGACACGAGGCACCACTACTCCACAGTGTGCCCCAACTGATACTCAGTTCCTATTTAAGCTACACAACAGTCCCCTGAGGTGGCCAGCTCACCTCCACTACACGCAGACAAAACTGGAGCTCAGTAATCTGCTCACGCCAGCACAGTGGACACAGGACAGAGTCACTCGCACCCAGCTGCGCTTCCCTCCCACCGCCATGCTTTTTCTGCCATGCCAGCGAGTCCCACAAGACACCTGCACCCACACCTTCCAGACATAAAGGGCCTGCCTGGCTAGAAATGCCTCCCACTGCACTTGGCTGTCCAATGACTTGGGTGACTGGTGACTGGCCTGAGTTCTCTCACCAGTGTGACCTTCTCAGGTCAGTGTGTCTGTGCCTGGGAAGAGTCAGGCTGCTGGGCCTGGCTTGAAGGACAGGGCCGGACAGACTGGTCTGGCTTGAGCTTACCCCACAATGGCGAGGGCACTGCTCATGGATGGGGAGGAAGGAGGGGTGGCTGTTGCATCTCGGCTCAGGCCTGAGCTGGAGGGTGGAGATGTGGAGGGCACAGTAAGGCTGACCACAGGTGAATCGTCCCCATCACCTGTCAGGGATGAACACTGTAAGTCAGAGGCAGCCATCCTCACCTGCTGATGGCAGGGAGGGAGGGGCCGCTCTTCTGAGGGGTGGTCCTGCTTTCCTCCTGGGCCCTGGGCTCCTCCTGCCTCCCTCCCACACAGCCGGGCATTGAGGCCCACATCTTCCTGAGCAGGCTGCTTCCTCAGCACACCCAGCACCTCCAATTTCTGACCAGTGAGATGACCTCACCCCAGAGGAGCCCGGGGGCCCAGGCTCACCTGCAGTCGAGGGTGAGTCTTCAACCAGTCCCACCTTCACCACCTGGAGGAGGGAAGCCATGCTTGTTAAGTCCTTCAGGCAAGTCTGATCCACCAGGAAATAGGGCCAGCACCACAGCCATCACACACAATTTTATCATAAGCTTGGAAATTCTTTACAAGCCTGGAGCAGCCCAGAGCTTAAGAGATGGAAAAAACCCTCGTCCAGGGACTGGGGGTGTAACTCAATGCCCTGCCCTCAATTCTAAGATCACACAGAGTCCAAGTGAGCCAGCTCCACCTCTGTTAGGACAGGCGTCTCATGGTGGCCATGCTGTGTGTGAGCCAACTGAACAGACTGAAGGGCAGACACCAGCCCTCCCCTTTCTGCCTTCCTGGAATCTGGAGTGCCCATGAGGGGGCCATCTCGGAAATTTTAGATTCTCCACGGACAACTCTAGAAAGGACAGAGGGAGCCCTCCAGTGGTCAGAAAAGGACATGGCTAGAGGCAAACTTGGTTACTATCTCCTGTGGTCTGAGCCACAGATGGGGTCAGAGGAGCAGCTGGGCTTGGGCTGCTGGAGTGGAGGGGACTGCAGGTGGCAGCAGTTTTTGCCAGGCTTCTGAGAACACTGCTGCCATTCACAGACTGAGAGGAACGAAGTCAAGGAGCCAGCACTCCAGGCTTCCTGGACACAGCTCCTGTCTTACCTTGCTCTCCTGGCATTTTGTGAGACTCCCAGCTCCTTTGTTTCGTTTGTACCAGGGACTGAACCCAGGGGCACTTAACCACTGAGCCAAATCCCCAGTCCTTTTTTACATTTTATTTAGAGACAGGGTCTTGCTAAGTTGCCGAGGCTGACTTTGAACTTGTGATCCTCCTGCTTCAGCCTCCTGAGCTGCAGGGATTCCAGGCATGCACTGCTCCTCTTTAAAACCTTTATTTGTTGTTGCAGTGCTCAGGATGGAATCCGGGACCTGGCATATCCTGGGCAAGTGCTCTACCACGGAGCTACACCCCCAAGGCATTTTAAAAAATATTTTATCTCTTGCTTGGCTGTGAGACCAGAGCAAGCAGCAACCCCCAGTTCCATGAAGGCATGAGTCAAAATGCTATCCTGGGCTACGGCCAGGGTCCCAGGGTCTGCATCAGCATGGCTGTGTAAGCAGTCCCAGAAGCCTGAGGAGGGCTGCCCATTCCACCACCTAAGATCACGTAGGACACCCAGAGTCTTGAGCATTCAGTGGTCAGGGACAGTGGGGAGCTAAGCATGCCCATCTGCACTGCTCCTTTCCCTAAAGCTATGCAAGATCCTGAAGGAGATTACAGGAAAAGATATAAGCTGATTCGAAAGAGAAGTCAGAACACTTCAGCAGTAGAAACACAAGTTTCTGGTCCTCTTCCGTGGGATGTTCTGTCTCCTCTGGGCCTCTAACTAGCGAGGGCAGTCTGTGCCTGGGGCCCAACTATCACCAACGAACAGAGCAACACCTGACACTGAAGGCAGCCAAGAGTTCTTCCTTTACTGCAAAACTCACTAATAAAGGCTTTTCCTGACTAAGCAGAGGAAGAGACCTTCTTCTCAGTGGTCCATCTGAGTCTGGGGACAGAAGTTTCTGATTCCTGGACCTCTGCCCAGAAGACCACACTTCACTATTTCCTGTCCCTGGAGCCTGCAGAAGCCATGTTCTGGATGTCACTCTGGAGGTTCACAGGCTCCAAATTCAGGGCCTGGTCAAATAAGCAGGAGACACCAGTGATGAATACAGGGGCAGTTAATGATTTGGGGAAAGGAGGACCCTAAAAGGGACAGCCCAAGGCTAGGGTAGCTCAGTGGTAGAATACTTGCCTAGCAAGCACAGACCCTTGGTTCCATCCCCAGTATTTAAAATAAATAAATAAAAAGAACAGTCTAGTATGTGTCCTGGCCCAAGGTTTCTCTACCTTGGCACTACTGACCTTTGGGGCCACATTGTCTCCACTGTGCCCTATGCACTACAGGAGTTTCAGCAGCATCCCTGGCCTCACCCCACTAGATGTGAGGACCACCCCCGCTCCCAGCTGTTGTAACCAAATATGTACCCAGATATTGCCAAGATATTGTCCCAAGGGGCGAAATCTGTCCCCATGAGAATGGGGTGCAGAGGACAGGAGTCAATACTCACACCAATGAAGGGGATAAACTTCTGATAGGAGTCTTCATCAGGGCTGTTGGGAGAGACAGACAAGCTTTACGGTTAGCGGATGTGACTCAGCGGAGCACTGGGTGCACAGGAGTCCAGAACACTAGGCTACGTCTTTACGTGATATCTCAGTGTCAGGAGGAGGGTCTATTACTCACTGTACATGTGGAGCACACAGAATTAGGGCAAAGACCTGACTGTGCAAACTACAGTGCCCGCTCCCCACAGCTGACTTCAGCCCTCGGATGGGCTGCTTTGGTACTGAGAGAGGAGTAACTAACTCAGGCCCAGGCCCACGTGGGGTGCTGAGGAGGGGAGTGCCTGCAAGAGAGGAGGTAAAAGACGCGAATGTTCTTGGGCTCCTGTGACAGGAGCAGGGGTGTGGAGAAGGAGAATGTGAACAGCAGGCGCTCTCAGGGCTCCCAGAGCCCACCTGAACTGTTTTTAAGAAACCCCCAAGCCAGACTTACAACTTATGCCTGCAGGTCAGCATGGCTTCGGCTACAGGCAGCTGGTGCGTGGCGGCTGCCCCATTGACATACTGCATCACACGTCCCACCACGTCCAGTTGCTCTGCAAAAAAGCCAGGAGGGATGGGCCTGTTCATTTTGGCTGGTAACCCATGAACCCTGGGAAAGTGCCCTCCTAAGACCCAGGAAAGGGCCGTGGAATTGAGATGGAGAAGGAGCTCTAAGATCTTGGTTTTACTTATTTTCTCCCACCCCCTTAATTTTTTTTCTTTTTTCTTTTTTTTTTTTTTTTGGCACAGGGATTAAACCCAGAGGTGCTTTACCACTGAGCCACATCCCCAGTCCTTTTTATATTTTATTTAGAGACAGGGTCTCACTAAATCGCTTAGTGCCTTGCTAAGTTGCTGAGGCTGGCTTCAAACTTGCAATCTTCCTGCCTCAGCCTCCTAAGCCGCTGTGATTATAGGAGTGTACCAGCACGCCCTGCTACCCCTTTGAATCTGAAGAACTGTGAACCAAAAGGTGGTCCTTTTTGTCTACAGCAACCTTGCTCTGATGCCGTTAATTTCATTGGGTGGCAGGAAAATACCAGCTGGTACAGTGTCACTTACTTATCAAGAGACTGCTCAGTGACTTCTCCTACTTCTTACATTTTGCACCTAAAAGGGGCTGAGCAGCAGCAGGGTGCACAGCAGCTGGGAAGGCCCCAAGTGGAGGAGCTGCACTTAATGAACACTCACCAGGGAAGTAGACAGGCAAGCAACAGGATGTGGGGCCTTGGGGAGGAAAAGCCCCCCTCAGCTGTACTGTCTTATGACCCAGATGCCAGCTCTGGTGGAGGCTCCCTTACCTGACACAGGGGGCTCTGAGCGGCTGAACAGGTCTCTCCAGCCAGAATCTAGGAAGGTGCTGCTGTACCTGCTGTCAACTGAGCCCAAGTATTTGGCCACAGGGTGAGAACCTGGTGGATGGAAAACCAGAGAAAGTGAATGGGTTAGCGAATGAAAAGGTAGCAGCAGTTGTCCCCAGCCATGGCCTGGGCCTTTGGTCTCCCTGATGCTCCTGTCCTTGGACCAACCCCCACCCTGCTGTAGGAGATGGAGCTGCTGGTGGCTGACACCCCTCCTGGGTGCTGCCCCACTTTACCGAGGGGGATGATGAGGAAGCGCATGTAGCTCAGCCAGTCAGAGGTCTTGCTGGCCAGGGACTTGACAAAGAACCGAAGGATGGAGCTCAGGTAGCTCTGGCCTCCCACAGCTGCCACCTTGACTGGCCTCGGCATGGAGGAGTTGCAGTTGCAGCTGGGAAGAAAGGGGATCTTTGCATGCCACACTCAGGGAAGGTCCCAAGCTTTGACTTCAATCATCTCAATAAGCCACGGGGAGAAGGAAGCCAACAAGCAAAGCAATACAGGGAGGCAGCAAGCCACAGCGCTGGTCTAGAGGCAGGCAGCTGCCAATGAAGGAGACAGGAGAGCTGGGGCTACCAGGGACAAGCTGGCAGTGCCACCTGGGAAGCCTGCATGGTTCCAGGCCCCAACATCTGGGATCTCCTCATTCTCTGTTACGTGGGAGGGACTCCAGGCCTTTCTAAGGAGGCCCTAGAAAGGGAGAGTGCTGACACTTGGGTGTCAAGCAGATGTTGTGCCAGGGGAACAGAGTAAAAGGTCTCTTTAGAACATTGGGTTCTTTCTTCTTGCCTCTTGCTGGGGCAAGTCAAGGTGCGGCAGGAGTCTGGGCAGGGAGGCAGGTGGCTCAGGAGTTGATATTCTACCATGATATCAGGCGCTACAGCTTGCTGCCACTGCCCCAAACACATAGCCCAGCACTGCAGGCCAGGAGGTCCTACCATTGCTTGGTTTATGGGGGAGAATGAGGTGGAAGAACTCCAAAAGCACAGGACAGAGGAAGCTGGAGTCCTTACTAGCGCTGAATCCGGGTGAGCAGGGCGGACAGCACTGCCTGGACCTCCACTGTGGAGCAGGTGCAGACGACAGGCTTCCGCTGGTCCTGGAGCAGCTCAGCCACATACTGGGGAAAGGAAAGGGGCAGGGCTGCAGGTAAGGCCACATCACTCCCCACAGGAGCTGAGAGGGCAAACAAGACCCAGGAAGAGCTGCAGGGCTACTGTCCTCTGTTGTTCTGGTCAAGGCTGGGCAGAGGCAGTTAGGTTTCCTGGTTGTCTTATTAGGAGAGGGTGGGACACACCCCAAGGAGACAGGCTGACGGTGGAAGATGGGAGGATATAGGGGCTTCAAGCATAGTCCGCACCCCAGACATCCCTGGCACCAGTGTCTCACAGGGCAGACAGGGGTGAGGGGACAGGCAGGGCTGCACTGTCCCTGCTAAATTGCCTTTATGGAAGCCAGGGGCAGCTTTGGCCATCTTGGAGTCCTTGGTGCTTCACAAAGGCTGCCCCACACAGCCAGCACCTGGGAGTTGGGCCAGACCCAATGCTTGCTCTTTTTTTTTTTTTTTTTAGCAGACGAGGAAGCTGAGGTACAGCAAAGTTAGAGCCTGAAGATCACATAGGTTGGATAATGACAGAAGTAGGGCTTAGCTCCAGGTGGGGGTTGGGAGTTGGGTCACTCCCCTGCTTTCCTGTGTGCTGCTTCAGGTGGCACAAGCTGAGCCCCACGGGGTCCTCAATGCCTTACCTGGCCTTGCCAGTCAGTGGTATTCACCAGGATTACGTTTTCTGGGAGGGCCGCATCTGACACCAGGATCTGATTGAGCTGGTCATAAACCACCTTTCTTGGAATCTGTAGGGACAGGCGTTTGTTAGGCACAGCCAGGGCGCTACAGGCAGCTGAGCCAGAAGTGGGGAGAACCCCTGGCACTGGCATATTCAGAGAGTGCAGATACAAGGGATCTGTGAAAGGGACAGGCTCACATGGGCTTGACCAAAATGGAGAGGAGGAGGAAAGACAAGCAGAGTCCTTGGAGGGCACACTTGCAACACACCAGGCATGGAGTCACAGGGGAGGCCTGCAGGCTGGGGACACACTAGCTTCTCATGAAAGGGTGGCAGAAGCAGTGGCAGTTTCAGTACCAGGAGCAGAGGAATGAGTGTGGAGAGGGGTACTTGGGGGAATGGCAAGGAGGGCAGTGGGGAGAGAAATAATGGCAGTGGCAGCAGGCTCTGCAAGGGACCCACTGTCCTGCATTTCAGAGGTGGTGATGAACCCAGAAGGACGAGACCTCACCCCACGGACTGGGTTTTTCTGGTCTCAGGTTCATTTGCTGCTATGTAACAGTGTCAAACTCAGGAAGCCCCACTGACACAGACTTTTCATATTTATCAGGGAAATGAACAGGCTGACTGCCTAACTCCAACAGCGAGACCATGCGGTATGCCAGTTCCCAGCTCTGACACCACTGCTTCAGTGAGAGGACACATGCCCCGAGGTCTGTTTTCTTCCCACTTCTTCTCAGGCTTGGGAGTGGCCTAGGAATAGCTTGCACAACCCTTGCAACAGATGACTGCTTCCCACGTGTCAGCACAAAGCCCGGTTCCCTCCTAGCAGTGGATGGAAACATGGTGGCTTCCTCTCACTTAGGTGTCTCATCAAGATTTTCCACTCCTGGCATTTCAAGTGTTCTTTCCTTTCCATCTAGCTGTCCGAGGAGGAGATGAGAATCCAGGTGACCTTGGAGGGCCCGGTCTGACTGGGAACCTGCAATACCTGTGTGCTGTGGCCCAGGTCAGGCGAGCGCTCACTGTCAGAGCTGTTGGTCCTCTCGCTCAGGGGCTTGGAGAGCTGCCGCTCCTTCAGGGGTGTGCTCCTCTTCTGCCGGGGGGTATGTGTCCCTTCCACTTTGCTGAGGGGAAGGGGTGGGAGGGGAGGAGTTAAGCAGCTCCTCCAACCCCCAAGTTACGCCAGCCCTCACCCTCCATAGGTCCCTGAGTCTGTGCCAAGCATGGTCACAGGTCTGTGTCCTCTGCTTCCCTCCAATCTGGTGTACCTGGGGGAGGCAGAACCTTGCAGATCTGTTTTGCTGGACTTCATGGGAGTTTTGACTTTCTCTGGCACAACCAGACTTGTGCCAGTATCTCCAAACATGTCCTGGTCAGTGATTTCCTGCCATGAAGGAAGGGAAACGAAGGTTACCCTTTGTTGTTGATGACCATCCAGGAGCTCCGCAGAGCCTGCCAGGGCCCATTACCACCACCAGAGCCATTCAACCACTCTCTTCCTGGAAACATGGCTCTAAAACTCTTCCTTCACCAAGGGAGAAACTGTGACTACTCAGTGTAACTGCTCCTTCCACTGTGCTGGGCTTTATCTGCTCCCATATAGCTCTGCCCTCCATGCCCACGAGGGTATCTGGCACATGGAGGGGTGCCTGATGATGGGCCTTCCTCAGGGAAGTGGAAGAGCCCTGCTCCCAGATGAGGAGGTGGCACCTCACACCTCGTCGGGGCAGGACCTGAGGTTTACGGACTCTGTGAGGTCTGCGGTCTCCTCATGCTGGTCAGAGTCATCCTCTACCTGCCTGGCAGTCCCCACTTCCTTCTCCACCCAGCCGCCTCCTCCCACCCTGAGTCCAGGCCTCTGTCTTTCTTGGGTCATTTCAACAATCTTCAGGAGCCTCACCTCCTTCTCTGAACCATCCTGTCTGCTCACTCCAGGGTGTTCTCCTAAAGCTCAAGGCAGTTCCCCTAGGACACTACTAACGGCACAAACAGCTCTGCGCTGCTCCAGTGGCCCTCGGGGCATTAAGTCAGTCTTCCATAAGGCCCTGGGATGACAAGTTCCCTGATGCCCTGGCCTTGCTGAGGATCAGGTCCTGGGGTCAGGCACATGCTAGGCAAGTGCTCTGCCACTGAGCTACATCCCTATCATAAACTTTGATTTTTATGCAAGTATAGCCCCAAGAGTCATTAACTAGGCCAAGACAGAATATTCTAGTACACCTGAAGGGTTCCACATGCCCTTTCCCATTCCCACACAAGTACCCTGATTTCTGCCATCATAGGTTAGTTGGTTAGTTTTGCCTGTTTATGAATGTGGATAATGTGGATTTATGTGGATAAATGAAATCTTATTGCATGCTTCTGTTGACATTTGTTTTTTTCCTCTCAATGCTAAGATTTAGTCTGAGATAGTATCAATCATTGGTGAGTTTAAATCAGGAAGTAACATGACTAGAATTTCATTTGAAATGATCACTTACAGTAGTCACATGCGGTATGGACCACAGTGGGTAAGGGTGGAAGCTGGTGAACTAACAAGTACAGGTTAGTACAGTGCATTATAAATTCAAACCTAATGTTCCTTCATGCATGAGATGCTCAATGTGGTGTTATTTACGAGAGTAAACATAAGTCTAAAATAACTTCTGTGGACTCCATTCAACCACCAGAAGGTCTCGCTTTGAGGTTCAGACATGGCACATCAGACGGCATTCTCCTTCCCACCCAGCGTTCAGCCTCCCGTCCCGTTAGATGAACTGCTGGGTGTCCTGCAAGGCCAGCTCAGATGACTTCTCAGAGTGCAGCCCATTGCACCTCCAGGGTCCTCCACAGAGCCTTGCCCCAGGTGTGCACAGGTGGCACCCCCTGAAAAGGGGGACTTGGTGGCAGAGGCCATGTTCAGGATCTTTGTGTCCTCTGTGCTTAGCACTAGCAGGTACATGGTGAATGCAGGTGCAATTCAAGGCTCACTTGGGGGTCACCCCGGTCGACTCCACTTCATCTCACTAGGGCTTTGGCTTGACCCTTGGCAGCCCCACGACTCCTAGAGTAGGAGTGATCAATAGCCACTCGGAGATTTAACGTTGTGGGCGGCCTGGCCACTGAAAGAGCAACACACTAGGGAAAGCAACAGGCTTTCAGGGGAAGATACTGGTCATCACCTTTTGGAAGTAAATGACAGAAATTATCCAACCTGTTCAATCCTCAGATCAGCTCCGATTAAAGGGCAGAACGGGGACATTTCTGGTTTGTTAATGTGGAAAATGAGCTGATCTTAGGGTCAGCTCCATCCCACGCATGAAGACTTCAGGAGGAAAAGGGTCTTTCTGCCGTTACTTCCAGAGGTGCAAAGGCTATTCCAAAGAGCTGAAAAAGGAAGGAGAAGCGGACGTACCAGAGTGTCTGTTTCGGTCAAGCTGTCATCTTGGTTTTTAATCCAAGTAGATTTGACTTTTTCTAGAGTAGCCAATTCCATCTGCAAAAAATGACAATAATTAGTTATCCCTGGTCCTAATAACTATCACTCTAACTTGTTTTACTAGGTCCCTAGAGGCTTAAAACACTTTTAGTTAATATTCAACCTCAGAACATCTTTAGGGCTCTTATCTTATGAGGAGTATATTTATGTGAAAATGAAGTTTCAGAGGGGTCAGTTATTCTTTTAATCATTAAGTCAATGACACAGAGAGATGTGGGACTCAGAAATCCTGACTCCCACAAGATGTCACTAGTGAAGAGAAGCTCAAAGTTAGATGGTTTTGCAATTGGATTCATACAGTCTCTGACCCTGGATTCAGAGGACACTTCTGTCTAAAAGGGACATATGGGGGCTTCCTCTGCTTAACAGAGAAGGGAGAACCTTATGGGTTGGGTCTGTTGATTTTGAAACTGAAAACAGGGTGCTCTTCCAGTCATTTTTTTTTTTTTTTTTTTAATTTTGAGACAGGATCTAGCTAAGTTGCTGAGGCTGGCCTTGAACTTGAGATCCTCTAGCCTCAGTCTCCTGAGTAGCTGGGATTATAGTAGTGACCACTGTACCTGGTGCTCAATGCTTTTTTTTTTTTCTGGGACTGGGGATTAAACCCAGGGGCACTTATCCACTGAGCCACATCCCCAGCCCTTTTTTGTATTTTATTTAGAGACAGGAGCTCGCTGAACTGCTTAGGCTGGCTTTGAATTTGTGATCCTCCTGCTTCAGCCTCCCAAGTTACTGGGATTAAAGGTATGCACCACCACACCTGGTTGCCCAATGCTTTTTGATTGTTGGAAACACCCAGAAAACTTTCTAACAGAGTATATTAAGCAAAAAGATGCCCAGTGTGAAGCCACGTAGGTGTGAATTAATTCTCCATTCATCCCCAACTCTTATCAGCATTTCTCATAAGTACTGAAGGTTTATTTTGCAGATACGAATAAGTAACCAAATATTTTGTATTAGGTAATATCACTTCTGGCTATGTGGACAGCAGTGCCGCAGACATGAGCAGCATATGCTGTGGGTCATGGATGTTGGGAAGGTACTGGCCTCAGTGGATTTCTTTTGTTTCTACTAAGGAACCAAAGGAGGAAGAAAAATATAAAGGCTATCCTGCTTCCTCTCAATTACTCAAAGTCCTTTCTCTGAGTAAATGACATAAAACCAGGAACATCAGGCCAATACATTTAGGAGGTCACTGGGTAAACTAATGAACAAAGACCACAGAAGCAGGCTTCCTGTGTCACTCTGTAAATTTGGGTTCTCCACCTCAGCTCTGCCAACAGTCTTGGTGGGGCCAGCTGTCCAGTGCACCACAGGATGATTAGCAGCACTTTTGGCATCCGTTCACAGATGTCAGTAGCAGCCCCCCACTGATGACAATCCAAAATGTCTCCAGTCACTGCCAAATGTCCCCTAGCAGACAAAATCACCTAGTGGAGAGCTGCTGCTCAAAACCATCTACAAGGTGAATCCCATGCTCGCTAGCCAGACCCCATGACCTCAGGGCTGGAGAGGGTGTGTCTTGGGTAACAGCTCACAGTCATGCAGAACAGGCTGCCCCAGGTTGTACAGCTAGTTTATTTGTATATTATCAACATGACTAGCCACTGTAATAAAGTCTAGAATCCCATAACAGCCTGCTGATGTCAGTTCCCATTCACATCAGGATCAGCATGAACTAGGGAGGGAACGCAGTTCCACTGGGGGTTTTAAAGTAGCCTTGTTGTTACCCTGCTATGTTTCCATGGCAAGGTGGCAGCGTTTATTGAGATGTAACCCCCATTAGCTTTTTGCTGTTTTTTTGTTTTTTTTTTTTAAGGTTAGCAGAGTGAGAGATTTATTATAAAGGAAAAGTTTGCACTTGAGTGAGGGGGATCACAGGGCAAGAATCCCCACTAGCTTCTCCAAGCTTCTGTCCCTGCTCCAATAAAGATAAATCCTAGGGTTTTTTTCTTTTTTTCTTTTTTCTTTCTTTTTTTAACCCAGGACTCAGGAAGCCCAGCAGTGCTCCAGCTGTGTCTGCCTAACAGGCACTGGAGGGGACAAGGTCCCTGCAGACTATAGCATGTGCCCATAGGCAATGGTAGCTGTTAAGGAAGTGTGTGTGTTGCAGGTGGGAGGATGAAACACTAGTTTCTAACACCGTTACTGACAGTGCTAGGGAAACAGCAGCTCCCAGCAGCAGGCAGTGTGTCTTGGGTCAGCTTCCTGAAGAACTGTCAGGGCCTACTGTTATCAGCATAGAGAACCAAATTATGTTGCTACTGTGTGCTGAGCCTTCAGAAAACTCAACAACTGTAATAATTTGTATCAGTAGAAATTCCTTCTGGTTCTAGTGATAAACAAAAATCCTCTGAGAAGTTGGGAAACAAATAAAACAAAAGAGAATTTAAAAAAATGAATAAATGGGGCTGAGGACACAGCTCAGTGATGGAGCACTTGCTTAGTATGTACGAGACTCTGGGTTTGATTCCTGTGCCTCAAAAAACAAAACAAAACAAAACAACCCCCAAAAGACAAACAAGCAAAACCAAAACAGTGACAATGCTCAGCAGTAGGGACGAGAAGCCACCAACGTGAAGCAGCAGCTACACAGACAGTCCCTACACATGCGCAACTGCATGTTTCTCCTAATCCACCCGGAAGTTCTCCACATAAGAGCACAGGCTTGTTCTGCTGTTCCCAAACTGCCTCTCTACCAGAGGATCCCACAGTTCCACACCCACATCAAGACATATGGGGCTCTTCAAAATAGAACTCTCAGTTGGGGAGCAGCAAAGCAAGGCTGAGGTCTAGCCAAGGAACCAGAGTTTGAAGGACTTATGTAAAAGACATCTAAATTCCATCAAATTTAGGAGTCCAAAACTGAAATGGCTCTAAGGAATTATGATAATAAAAGCAACAGCAGCTTACACTTGCTGCAGGTCCCCATGCAGCAAAGTGACCAATCAGCAGCCCTGACTAGAGGTCTGACCTGCATGATCTCACTGCATCTCCACGTGGCCTCGCGAGGCATGTTTCTTGACACGCACTTTGTAGATGAGAAAACGGAGGCTTGGGAATTTGACCAAGATTATAGTCAGTGGAGTCATGATTCATACCTAGAAATTCCACCATGCACAAACGCATCTTTGCCTATATAGGACGTCACATTGTAGACTGATACTCCATGGCCTTCTGAACCAATGGGCTCCTCTGCCTACAACTCTATCCTACAAATAAGACATCTGGGCTCAGACTATCCAATAATTTTTTTCTCAAAATGTTGTAAACAATGTAACTGAGACTAAAGCAGAACCTACAGTAAAATTCTATCAATCCAGGAACGCTTCTGTTGTTATAAATTAATTCCTCTTAATGTCCGAGTGACAGGGAGCACTAGCACCACCACTGAAATGTCAGTGCTGTGCTCAGTCCCCTGGCACTGGCCGGGTGAGCGCTGGTCCCACATTGCAGAGCACTGTGTAGCAGCCCTCTCTCAGCAGGCCCCATGCTTCTTCCTAGAAGAGCTACACCTTCTGTTTAAGATGGAATCTGGCTCTTGTGGCCAAGGGTCTGTCCTCAAGAACAGTGACAATTCAGAAGGGCCATTCAGCAGCTCCCTGTGAGGAAAAGGAGCTCTGATCCACATCTTACATGCAAGCAGTACAGTAAGTGAGGACCCCTCAGGCCCAGATCACCATGGACCAAAGTTGGGGAGGCACTGGGGACACTGGTGGCCAGGCAGGCCTGAAGCTTGTTGGTAGCAAGAGTATTGGTGTGGACCCCAGTTTTCCCTCCTCTATCTTTTAAAACCCTGCCAGGCCATTCTTGGTGGGCCAGTTTGTGCCTGGGAAGAGGGATAAGTTGGAATACTGCGCCACCTGGTGGCAGCAGGCAGAATAGCAGCCACAGAAGCCCCAGGAGACACTGGTGGTTGCGCATGCAGGACGCAGCAGCATGCTTTCGGGAGATGGTGCGCCTGGCAGCTTCAGATCATCTCCTCATGGTCAATGCCTACTACTTGCAGGGTGAGCTGTGTATTCCCTCTGTGGACAGGTGACCACACCCCTCATCTGCTGCTAAAGCAGCAAGAACTGGAGGACTTACAGGATCTGGCTCTTCTTATCTGCAGAAAAGACACAGCTCTGGCATAGCAACCAGAGCTCTGCTCTGCAACAACACAGTGTCACCTGCCTTTAGGTGTGAACCAAGGGTAGAACAGCTTCTCTAGGCCTGAGAGGGCAGCGTCACCCTAGGATCCTGCTGGGTCCTGCAGCTGGGCACTGGAAGCCACAGCAGGACAGCCCTTTCCTCTTCCTCACTACGTTCTACATCCTTTAGGGCTCTGCCCGCCTAAGTTCTCTACCCAGCAGGGTCTAGGTACTGTGTCCTAGACAGACCATGTGACCCTCCACCCCTCAAGACTGGTTCTTTTCCCAGCCTGGAAGGTACAATCACTTCCCCTTGGCCAAATGCCACAAACTCTCAGACATTAAAGGACATGGAGGGAAAGGTTTGGAGATAGAAGGGAAGGCGCCATGTCACAGCAGGAACAGATTAAAAAAACACCTGATCAGACACAGCAACACTCTCAGAGTACTATGCTTCCAGCCAAGGCTAGCATGAGGAAAACTAAGGCCACTTTACTGAGGTCTCAAAGGAGCCATGCTCAGAGAAGTAGAGGACCCAGAGTCCTCTCCCCACCCCTCATTGCCACTGGTCTGCTCACAGGGCTGGTGGTGTCTTTTCCGAGGCTGCCCTTGCTGTTGAGGCTGCCAATCTCCGTCTGTGAGCTGGACTGCGACATCCCCTCAAAGAAGGGCCTGCAGCAAAGAAGCACAGGTGGGGTTAGTGGCCATCGTGGCTCAGAACAGAGCTCACGAGAGCCAAGAAGAGCCAAGAAGAGCCAGTGCTCAAGGCAGATCGACAGCCTGGGCTTTAGGAAGCCCACCCAGTGAGGAAGGATGCCGTGGGGGCGGGGAATGGCACCTGGGTGGAGGGACTTCCTGAGAACCCAATTAGGAATTTTGTTAATTAGAGGCAAAAAGTGATCTCTGCCTGGGAGCTGGAGGTTCAGAAAGGATGAAAGGCCAAGATCCCCTGGATGGGAATAGTGAGGGAGGCAGGGGCACTATGGCTACAGGAGGAAAGGTGTTAGGAAGCAGCTGTGCAGGAGCTCTGGTCTCACTTGAGCTTTGGCTTTGGGGTGCTGAGGATGCTCTCTGTCTCCTCCATCTCGGGGCCACTGTCGCTGGGGTTGTACATTTCCAGGCTGTCATACAGCTCATCCAAGTCCTCCTCCACCTCCCGAATCTGCTCCCGGGACACATGCTCCAGTCCAAAGCCCACCTGTGTGTGGAAAAAGGATCTTTGAGTTTGGTGTTTTTCCTGTTAACAATTATGGTAGCAATTCCTTTCTTCTGGGCCACATGTTGACTGGCCTCCTGGATGTGCTCTCTAAAGGGACATGTCAGAGTCACACTTGGTAGAATATTCCTGATGTCCAACCCTGAGAGCAGGGATGTGGTAAGGCTACCTGGCCCTCTCAGGTCTCCCTGTCATCTATACTAGAACCCTGCACCAGGAGGAAAATTGAGTGCTAATATGACCTTCCCAAGAAATGGGCCAAGAAAACCCAGAAGCCAGGTTTGCGTGGGCTAGTTTTGCCTTCCTCTGTGGCCCACGGAAGGACAAAGACCCACTCTCCAACAACTTTCATTATTATTCCTTTTTCAGTCCATAGAAGCCTGTGTAGAACCCTAGGACATCCCAGAACAACCCAGAAGAGATGGCTTTTCTATCAGCAGTCAAATCCTGGTGGCTCAAGAGTTGACCACTGAGGACATTCTCACCTCACAGGTTGTTGCTCACTGAGGCTCCCCTTGGGGGATGAGAGAAAATTAAACAGCAGCAGCTGGATTTGTCACTGACATCCCAGGCCAGGGGCCTGGTATTAACTAGTGGCTGGGCACCACTGTGCTACCGTCTTCAGACACTGTGAAGCTGCACAGATGGTGTGAAGCTTTTCCTTCTCTTTTCAGGAGTGGAAAGCTCTCGCTTAGCCTCCCTGTCCCTTAGAGTACTTTACTAGGCATGCAAGGGGATGGACTCCCAGTGCTACAGGAACAAGGCAGGAACTCCGGACATTCCACTCACCATCACCCGAGGGGCAAGGGGCCGTACCTCATCAGAAACTTTGAACCTCTTCAGGAGGGCCACGAACTTCTGTTTGATGTTAGGTTGCTGTGGAGACAAATTGCACAGTAGTTTTCAAATGACACCTACTGGTGGGCCAATCCCAGGCAACAGACAAGAGCCCATCCTTGCAGGGAACAGTGAGAGGACAGGAGAGGGCTCCTGGCCTTGGCACTGAATCCTCCCTGGGAAGACAGACCCAAGCACAGCCAATCACTGCACGGTTCCCAGCGTCCTGTGCATAGCTGGGAGAGCAGTTTCCATCTGTCCCCAGGTTCTCTGCTGCACCCTAACAACTCCCAAGTGTGCAGTGCCAGCCCATCCCTTGCTCTGGTGACAGCCTTGTCACACACTCAACACTAGAACAACGCTTGTCCTCTTCCTGTCTGTGCCATCCTTGTCAGTGACATCCCAACCTGCCCAGTTACTGAGTCCAAACCTGGAGTTCCCCCTCAAGTCCACATGGGCCCATTCCGGCCATCTGGTTTCCACCTGTGACACTACTGCCTCCATCCAAGCATTTCACCATAGCATTTCCCTGGGGCCACTGCAGCGTCCTTCCTCCCACCTGGCCAGTGTCCCGTCTTATTCCTTCCAGAGGTATTACCCCATCTTAGCTGGCCCACTCTCCTTTGGAACAAGGCTTAGGAGTCAGGTCTGTCAGTATCCCAGGCTGGTCCTGCCTGTCTCTAGCCTCACTCACCCTTTTGACACCTCGTCCCCAGCCCAGTGGCAGCTTGCTGCTGATGCCTGGAGAAAACTGCACAGTTCCACACTGCCTCTGTGCACCCGGGTCTTCTGCCTTGAACACAAGCAGTCCTCAAATCTATTTGGTGATGGTGTATGTGCCATCTCTTGGCATCTCACTGGAGACACTAAGATGTGGCTGCCTTCCCCTTATGTAAAGCTCTGCCTCACACTGCCATCCTGCTGTGTTGTAGCTACATGCAGAGAGGAGTCCGTGTAAGCAGACACTTAAGCTCCCTGACAGCACTGACCAGCCTCCCTGATCTCTGCTTCCTGCTGGGGCTCCAGACTTAGCTTGTGGCCGTAAGTATTTCTTACCTGAATGACAGACTCAAACTGGGGATGGATACAACTGACTTGCAAATAAGACTGACAGGCCTTCAAAGAGGGTAGAAAGGGCCTGTGCAGCAGGGAAAAAACTTGAGTTCACAATGACAGAGAAGCTTAAGACAGTCAGCACAGCACACAGATTAACATCTAGAACATGCTCTTGGTTGAGAGAGAAGCCAAGGGCAATTGCCCAGACTCCAGAAACACAACTGGAGAGTGTCTACCACATCCAGAACCACCTTTGAGGGAGGATGTCAACAGGGAAACTGATCTCTGGTTGTATACTGGGGGACGCTGTGGCAGGGAACATAAGAAGAGGTGACTTAGAAATCCCAGGGGCCTCCGTGTGGGCCTCCTTGTGGCTACAGAGCAGGAAAGAGAAAAGTCCAGACCAAGGAGCCATGGCAAGGAGGGACCCTTCAGTCACTCTACCTTCTCAGAGGGCTATGGAGGGAGGGGCTGGGTTGGGGCTCTGGGTGCCAGTGTGCTTAGCTACATTGGGATAAGGGAGCAGTTTTCACGTTCCCCAGTCATTGATGTGGAGGGGAAATCAAGGTCACTGTCTTGAGGGTTTATATGGAAACACAGGCCCTTGGGACTCCTGAGACTGCCTGCAGAGGTGATAGCCTTGTTTTATGGTGGGCTGCCAGGCTTGGACACACCTCTGGAAGGGATGGTCTATGCTTCACCCCAAAGGGGAAGGGACCTTCATTCTCAGGGTGTCAGTCCCTAGGCTGGCTCTGCACTCAAAGAGAATCAGGATGCCTTTGGGGAAAACGAAACTGGGAATTTTTCTCCTAAAATCCCCTGGCATTCCTGACTCCTGCATGCTGGCATAGGGCCTTTGGGTTCAGTCAGAGGTCCCTGGAAAGTTCAGGTCTTAGCTTCTCAGTGTTGAACTTGAATTTCTCAAAAATGAGGGACTGTTGCAGAAACCTTCTGCAGGAGACATAATCCAAAGGAATTTGTTGTCTAGGGTTATAGATCCATGAAGCAGGAACTATAATGTGAATACAGCTCTGGAGTTTGCAGGCAGTTGCTTATTATTTCTGGGCAAGTTTAGTAAAGGACAACCAGCCGCAATCCTAGAGAAAGCTAGCCTTCTCTCTGTAGCACCTTCCTGGAGAGGGCAAGTGAGGGGTCTGAGGCATTCTCCTTGAGGAAGCACTGCATCTGTTCCCAACTCTTGACAAGTGCACTCTGCCTTTCTTCTGTACTGCAACCTGGAGCCTGCATTGCTCTGACTGCCATGGTGGCTTCCTACCAAGCTGACTCTTTGTGGGCAGCGGGGTAGGGACTTGGGGCTGCATGGGAATCTTGATGGAATAACCACGAGCTGACAGATTTTCAAAGCCCCATTAGATCTAAATGTACCACTCCCCTCCCACCCCAGAGGAAAGTCTCAGCTGCAGCATGCCCAGGACCTGGGTGGCTCACCCTCGTGATGGCTGAGGTTGAGGTCAGTTTCCTTCGGGTCTTCTTTACTTTGCGTAGATCTTCATCTTCGTAGAACAGGTCCTAAGTGGACAGGGGATGGAACGAGGCCATGAAATTCCAGAAGCTTTCCAGACACTCCACAGAAAAGGCTGTGGGAAGCTACCTGCCCATGCAAGGGATCATCACTGCCTTCCTGCTCTGATGAGAAGCTTTCCTCCTCCTCCTCAGAATAGTTGTCAATATCAGGAGAACGATCTGGAACAGACAACTTGAGTGAGACAGCCTTGTCCTGGAACATCCACCTGAGAGACTTGGATGAACAGAAGGCAGCAGAAATGGGCTGCAGAGGAACTGAGGGGAGGCCATGGCCATGGCCATACTGTATTTCCAGCGATCTCCAAGCTTCTCTTGCCTGGACACATTTCAGGAAGGCCTTGCTCAGCTTTCCCAGGACAGATATCAGGGGACAGGCACCCTTATCTCCTGTGGGGTCCCTAGACACTGCATATATCTCACCAGACAGCTTGGACTTGATTCCTTCATGATCAATGGGCTGGCTGGACAGCGAGTAGATCTTTATTTCTGCCACTGGCACTGAGGCGTCCTTCACATTGCTGTGCAGGCCAAGCACCAGAGCACCTTCGTGAGGGTGCTGCATCACCTGCAAGCAGAGTGGCCATGGAAGCACCTTCATGCGGGTTACAGGGTTGTTGTTTTTATTAGTACAAATGAGCATGCAAACCCGCAACAAGGGCACATTCTCCTTCTCACTTCCAAGTCCACACCTACTGGACTCCTGCTGCCTTCAAACTTTTACTTTAAAACTATTGCCAAGCTGGATACAGTGGCATGTGCCTGTAGCCCCAGATACATGAGAGGCTGAGGAAGGAGGATCTCTTGAGCCCAGGAATTTGAGGCCAGCCTGGGTAATGTAGTAAGATCCTATCTCAAACAAAATAAAACACTCAAACCAAAAAAACTATCTCCAAAAGTGCCAATCACTGGTCAAGGCCATGTACTTAGAGATACTAATCCAGATCTGAGACTGAAAATGATTGCTAATCCTTAGGACTGCATGTTAGCTTAAGCACTTCACAGAGAAACTAGTTCTCAAGGCTGGTGGGGCCCATCCTACAAGTGGTGGTCATTTGACTTTGGCAATGAGGAATAAGGGCTACAGAACATAGGGAAATGGCAGGATTTGACATAGTGGGGGAAATGGGAGTGTTGGCTTTAATCCACCGACTCCCAATCTCTCACTCTGGTACAAAACCTGAAAAGGACAGAAAGATGGGTTGGGACTATCTCACATATTCTAGTAGGACACAAACTTTTTCCTTATTTAATTTACTAAAGTACAAAATAATTTTTAAAACTAACTTGCAGCAGCAGCTCGTGAGGCTGAGGCAGGAGTATCATGAATTCAAAGGTAGCCTCAGCAACTTAGTGAGGCCGTAAGCAACTCAGTGAGACCCTGTCTCTAAATAAAAATATTGAAAAAAGGGATGGGGATGTGGCTTAGAAGTTAAGCATCCCTGGGTTCAATCCCTGGTAATAACAATAATGACAAAAAATTGACTGGAGGCTCCTCAGCCTTTGTTAGGGCTGAGGAGACTCACTGGCACTTAAGAGAACTGCACAAGCAACAAAGTGCTGAGAAAAATGAGCCTGCTTCTCCCTGCTGGAGAAGGCAGTTAGAAATGTGAAAGGGGACAGCTGGGAAAGTCCACAGGTGAGGCTGGAACTGAAGCTACCACTCTGTGCTCACGGTAAGAGGTCAGGTGGAAGGAACATGGCACAGGTGTGTCTGCAAGTGCGCGCATGTGCGCGCGCACACACGTGTACTTCCCAGCTTTCCCTGTGCAGAGGCACAGTGGGAGTAATGAAGGTTACTCAGGGAAGCCAGCATATCTTGGGCTTCTTTCTTTCTTTCTTTCTTTCTTTCTTTCTTTTTTTTTTTTTTTTTTTGTGGTGCTGGGGATACACCCAGGGCCTTGTGCATGTGAGACAAGCACTCTAACAACTGAGCTATATCCCCAGCCCACATTTTGGTTTTAAAATACTATTCTCCACTACAAAAACCCAGGACTTCTCAGAGAATGAGTTCATTCCAGAGTTGGGTTAGGGAAAGAACAAGATGAGCATGGAATATTTTGTGCCAGAAAGTAAAGTATGTAAAGAACGAAGGAGGGCTGGGGAGATAGCTCAGTCGGTAGAGTGCTTGCCTTGCATGCACAAGGCCCTAGGTTCGATCCCCAGCACCGCAAAAAAAAAAAAAAAAAAAAAAAAAAAAAGAAGGGCCATATCAAAAAGAGCATGGAAGCCAGCTTTCAGGAGCTCCCACTGGCCAGATCTGAGACAACTGGAACATCAAAATAAAAAAGGTAGTAGCATATTAAACCCCATCAAATAAATGTCCTTTTAGAAACCCAGGGTGCATAACTGATACAAATAAGTAAATCAATTAGTAAATAGGGGAGAAGGGAATGCTCCATCTTACTACAGACACAACTGGAAATATAGGAGGAAGGGTGGGACTAGATAGTTACAGTTCAGCAAGCATCAAAGTACTAACCAGTTCAGGCAGGCATTATTAATAGACGCTAAAACTAGTTGGTGAAAAAGATAGTCAGATAGCCTCAAAATAACTCTACATAGAATATTTGTTGTTAATAAGTACAAAGTACTCATTAATTTTATAGTGGAAAATCCTGGCAGATACCATCTTTGCTCAGTGATAAAAGTTATTACCACCAGTCAAGGCACAAAAGAACACTGTGCAGCAACCCTACTTAGGTGGGTAATTCTGCCAAAAAATGCACAAACTGAACCTAATTTTTAGACAATGGCAAGATAAACCTGACCAAAGAACCTTCAATAAAGTAAGAAGCCTGGACTCTCAAACACAGAAAGATCATGAAACACAAGGAAAATCTGGGGACTCTGCGGACTGAAAGAGGTCAAAGAGACTCGGCAACAAAACACCACCTGGATTCCTCAATCAGATTCTGGGCCCCTGGAGGCTACTGAGACTTCAGCACCACCTGACTGGGGGCCGGGGCAGCATGGTGTCAGCTCTGATTATTATGGTGGCATGGAGCTTGGGTAGGAGAACATCTTGTTCTTAGGAAATTAACCTAGTGCACTACCACTAATGTGCAATGGGGTGCCTTGCCTGCAACTTAGTCTCAAATGGTTTGGAAAAGAAAGTGATACACATAAGGGACACAGAGGATAATGAGGTAATGGTGGTAATATGCTAACAAAATAAGCTGGTGAATTTAGAACACAAAAATTCTTCATATTTTTCTTTCAACTTTTCCATAATGAAATTAATTTATTTTTAAAGTTACAGCTGGATAAAGTGGTACAAGCCTGTAGTCCCAGCTACTTTGGAGTCTGAGGTGGGAGAATCACTTGAGCCCAGGAGTTTGGGGCCAGTTTGGGCAACAAGGTGAGACCCCCATCTCAAACAACCACAACCACAACAACAAAACAGTTAAAGAAAAAGCTTTTTGTGAAGAAGAAAGTAATTGATAAAAGAGGTATACCCAGGGTTTGGGGTTGTAGCTCAGTGGTAGAGCACTTGCCTAGCACATGTGGGTTTGATCCTCAGCACCACATAAAAATAAATAAGGGGCTGGGTTGTGGCTCAGTGGCAGAGCACTTGCCCAGCATGTAGGAGGCACTGGGTTAAATTCTCAGGTTTGCCTATAAATAAAAAAAATAAAAGTCCAATGACAACTAAAATAAATAAATAAATAAATAAATAGATAAATAAATAAAAGTTACTGTGGCCATCTACAACTAAGAAAAAATTTTTTTTTAAAAAAAGAGGTATGCCCTGAATTTTAAACAAAATAATTAACTTACACAGTAAAACTGAACACCTGCTAGCAGGCTGGGGAAATCACATGTTGGGCATGGACAGCTGGGCCCTGCACATCTCCTGGTTCTCTGACCGACAGGTCAGAAGTTTGAGATTGCTCTCTGCTCACCTCTGCCATGTTGATGAGTCCCACAGCTAAGGTCTTATAGCCCAAGATGGTCCGGTTCTTGTACCGCTTCCTCCTTTGCAACATGATCTGCAGTTTGTTGGCATCTCGCTTAAGGAAATGAGGGTACTAGGAGCACAAACAGAATCCAGACAGTTGCCAAGCCACCAGGTCTTGCGGGGTTGGGGCCCTGCTAAAGGACACAGCCCTTGTGTGCTTCTGTTTCTCCTGTCTATGCAGGGGCTGGTCAGGGGACAGAGAAGTGATGGAGGGGCTAGCTCTGCCTGGTGCTTGGCTCCCCAACAATTCTGGGCTCCACACAGGTTCAGAACTGCCTCTTCCCTTGCTCCTGGTCAGGTTTCCTCCCCGTGTTTCAAAGTGGGCTACTGGGATTACGGTGAGAGAAGTGCTGAGGGGATGAGGAGGAGGAGGATGGGAATCACCAAGGGGAGGGTAACAGGAGACTGCTGGGCTGTGTGCTGTGGGTTACTAAGGAGAGTGGTGGGTAGGTGGCAGGGCACAGTAAATGGCTATTGCGGTATCTAAGGGGAGGGAAAAGAAGACTGAGCTGCAGCGCACATCTCAGCAGTCTATCTGGTCTGAGCACCCCCTTGTGGCAGACTGAGTACTTCTCTGGACTCTGCCGTAAACCTCTAGGTAGGTAGGTGACTTTTGTTCTTTCCTGCCCAAGATGGGCTCTGGTTGCTCTTGGGGAAAACAGTGACCAGGTTCAAGCACTGTTTGGGGAAAAGACTGGCTATGGCATGTTAGACTGAAAATCTAGAAGATTCTTACCTGAAGGGAGAAGGTTAACTGGAGCTCGGTCTCTACCAGGCCACTAGCTGGCAGGATGATCTCATTGGAGCGAAGTATTCTTTTTGACCCCTGAAACCAAGAAAAACAACTCCTAAAGACTACAACATCTCACTCCCAACATCTCACCAGTTTTAGCTGTACATATTTGAATCAAGCCTGGCACATCCAAGCCATGCCTGTGCAGAGCTTTCCACTGGCTTTCCAGGCACCTGGAATGTATATGCAAAACTCACTCCCTCCAAGTCTGTGCATCTTCTCCATTCGAGCTCTCCAGACCACCACATGCAACTTGCTAACTTCATCCACCCAGCACTCCTCACCCCTTAGCCTACATTTTTTCACACAGGACATCTCACCTTCCAATAGCAACAGCCCTTGTTATTTGGACTTTCACCATCCAAATATGTGCTATACACATCTGCAAACATTTCTATTCCAAATGCACTATCTGAACATTTGGGATAATCACCTTGCCACAAGGAATTGGCAAGTGCAGACGGCAGGGAGCAGCAGTGCATGGGGAGGTAGGTCACAGCAGTCTGGCCCCTTTCAAGCACAGTGTATGATTATTCTCATCTTTCCACTATTTCCCAAAGATTTAACTTTCTTTTTGTTTTGGTACTAGGGATTAAAGCCAGGGTGCTTTACTGAGCCTCATCCCCAGCCTTTTTTTGTATTTTATTTTAAGTTAGGGTCTCACTAACGCATAGGGCCTCACAAGTTGCTGAGGCTGGTCTTAAACTTGCAATCTTCCTGCCTCAGCCTCCTGAGCCATTGGGATTATAGGCATGTGCCTGGCACCTGGCAAGATTTAGCTGTCATAGGCTCCAGCATTTGTTTTCTCCCTCCTCTCCCTCCCTCCTTCCCCTCCCCCCGACTTTAAAAAAATTTTTAGTTGTAGATAGACACAATACCATTTTTTTAAAACTTATTTTTATGTGGTGCTGAGGATTGAAACCAGTGCCTCACAAGTGCTCTACCACTGAGTCACAACCCAGCCCCAGTATTTGCTTCTTTAAGGTATCTGGGGCACTACCAATTTGGGTCCAATTTCAAAATTATCTTTGTTATCTTTACATATCATTTATAAAATCTTTTACAGTACAGAACAAAGCCATCTGTATTTAGTACTACAGCACCGTTACAGCATATTAAAAATACCTATTAGCTGGGTACAGTGGCACATGCCTGTAATCTCAGCAGCTCAGGAGGCTGAGTCAGGAGGATCACAAGTTCAAAGCAAACTTCAGCAAAAGCGAGGTGCTAAGCAACTCAGTAATACCCTATCTCTAAATAAAATACAAAACAGAGCTGGGAATGTGGCTCAGTTAGTGATCGAGTGCCCCTGAGTTCAATCCCTGGTACCCTGCTAAAAAGAAAAACACCCATTGATGAGTATTAATGTATTTAAAATTAAATTACAGGTATTTTAAATTCTTCTTGATTAAAATAAAAAATTCTTGGTGGACTATCATAGAGATATTTAAGAGTGGTGCGGTGATATCTGAGGAAGCTGGCTGAGGTTCTTGGATGTCTGAAAATGCATGGATATTTTTCCCATTTAAAAATGAAATACAGGCTCCTGCTTTCTAAGGTACCTTCAAGAAGAGATCAGATTTCAAGGAATGACTATGTATCATCTTCTCACTTACTTTGCTTATTATCTCTTTCCCTTCACTACAATGATTTTCACATTTTTTGGTCTCTGGAACTTTTTACATGCTTAAAAATTATTAAGGATCCCAAACAGCTTTGTTTAGATATCAATATTTACCATATTATGAGTTAAAGCAGATATTAAAAAATATGTATTAGTTCATAATAACATAATGGATTGTGTATTTACAAACATACATTTTAATGAAAAATATATTTTCCAAAACCAAAATATTTTCATGAGATGGCATAGTTTTTTAAATTACATTTTTATTGGGATATAATTCAAATACCATAAAATTCACCCATTTAAAGCACATAATGCAATGGCTTTTAGCACATTTGGAGTCATGTAACCATCAGCACTGAATGAGAATGTTCTCACCATGCCACAAAGGCATCCTCAGTTGTCCCAGCCGCCCCCCTCTCTTCTCTTGCCCTGTGCAGTCGTTTACCTACTTTCTGATTGAGGGGCTTTTCATATATTTTATACACACTTTCTGGTTCTAGACATTTCATATAAACGGAATCATACAGTAAGTGGTCATTTGTAACTGGCATCTTTTACTTAGCATAATGTTTTTGTTAACTTGTTTCATTTTTTTGTAGTGCAGGGCCTCCTGCATGCCAGGCAAGTACTCGACCTCTGAGCCACACCCACAGGCCTTTTTATTTTTATTTATTTATTTTTTATTTTGAGACAGGGTCTTGCTAAGTTGCTGAGGCTGGCTTTGAACCTGCCTTCCTCCTGACAGCCTCTCAAGTTTCTGGGATTACAGATATGGACCACTGCATCCAGCCCAGCTAGCATAATGTTTTAAAGGTTCATATTTGTTGAAGCATGGATCTATCTCATTCTTTTTATTGCCAAACAATATTCAAACCTAAGAAGAGACCCCATTTTATCTATCTACTCACCAGTTGATGGACTTGGGTTGTTTCCACTTTTTAGCTACTGTGAACAGTGCTACTATGGACAGAGGCATGCTAGACTTTGTATTTTCATGTGCCTTGGGTATAACCCAGAAGTGGAATTCTAGGTTCCTTTTGAGGAACCATCAGATTGTTTTCCCAAGTGGCTGTACTACTTAATATTCCTAGTAGCAGTGTATGAAGGAGATGCTATGATTTACATTTCTGCAAATATTTTTTTAAACATTTTTTTAATTATAGATGGACACAATACTGTAATTTGTTTATTTTCACATTTTTCTGCTTCATCTTTATTTTTATTTTTTTTACTGTAGATGGACAAATACCTTTGTTTGTTTGTTTAATGTGGCACTGAGGATCAAACCCAGAGCCTCACACATGCTAGCACATGCTAGGCAAGCGCTTTAACACTGAGCTACAAATCCCAGACCTCTGCAAATCTTTTTTTTTTTTTTTTTTTTTTTTTTTTTTAGGTACTGGGGATCGAATTCAGGGCCTTGTGCTTGCGAGGCAAGCACTCTACCAGCTAAGCTATCTCCCCAGCCCTGCAAATCTTTTTAATGTACGGCCTCATAGATGAAGGGTGGGTTCTCATGCCCATTTGTGTATTCCATTTATTGAAAAATACTGGTTTGGAGGAGTAGATGAAAAAAAAATCCAGACTTGTATGTGGAAAAAGGAGAAACATTTTAAGTTTTTTTCTGGTAAGTATAGATTACAGTTTATCTTTCTTTGATATTACACCCAAACCCTACAAGGAATAGCTTTTTTTTTTTTTTTTTTTTTTTTTAATTAATGAACCCAGGGGCACTCTATCACCAAGTTACAACCCTAGTCCTTTTTATTTTTTTTGAGATAGGGTGTCACTAAGATGCTGAGGCTGGCCTTAAGTTTGTGATCCTCCTGCCTTATCCTCCCAAATTGCTGGGATTACAGGCACATACCAACATGCCTGGCTCATGGGGTAGCTTTTTTTTTTTCCCCTAAATTTTTTAGTTGCAGATAGACATAATACCTTTATTTTTTTTTTTTTATGTGTTGCTGAGGATTGAATCCTTACACATGCCAGACAAGCACTCTACCAAACAGCCACAACCCTAGTCCATGGGGTATCTTTTTTTTTAAATATTTTTTTTAGTTGTAAGTGGACATGATACCTTCATTTTATTTTTATGTGGTGCTGAGGATCAAACTCAGGGCCTCACATGTGCTAGGCGAGCACTCTACCACTGAGCCACAACCGCAACCCCATGGGGTATCTTAAAGGTTAGTTGCAAAGTAGAATTCTAAACCATATCAATAAGGCCACTCAATTAATGAAAAAAGGACATCAATGGAAAAAGCAGGAAATCAGAATGAAATCTGTGATTTTTTTTTTTTTTTTTTTGTACTGGCGATTGAACCCAGGGGCACTTAACCATTGAGCCACATCCCCAGCCCTTTTTAATATTTTATTTAGAGACAGGATCTCACTGAGTTGCCTAGGGCCTCACTAAGTGGCTGAGGCTGGCTTTGAACTCGAGATCCTCCTGCCTCAACCTCCTGAGCCCCTGGGATTACAGGTGTGTACCACTGTGCCCAGTTATGATAATTTCTTAGTTTTGATAAATGTAATATGACAAAGATAAATACTGGGAGAAACTAGGTGAGGGATATAGGAACTTTTTGTACTAGCCCTGCATTTCTTTTGTACAGTTAAATTATTTGAAGATAGAAAGTTAATAGTAAAATCCAATCCACTGGTCTGTTCTTTGAATGGATCTTTTATCCAGCTTGGTTTCGTAGCCTCAAGCATTGGTCATTTGGAAAATGATGATTTACTCAGTTATGCAAATCCTTTGCAAGAGACAAGTGCCCTTATACAACATTAAAACTCAAGATCATTAATGCCACCTCTTTTCTCTTCAAAAAGTCTTTAAGACTTGGGAAGTTGTTAGACTTACAGGGACTGAGGCAGGTTTTTTCAGAATTCTGATTTTCCCTTGAAAGCTCAAGTTTTATTGTTGGCAATGATCCTTGGGCTCTTCCTTGAAGCCGCAGGTTCACCTTGCTAGTAACTGAGATGCCTTGCAAATACCTGAGTCTCAACAACCCATTTGACAATTTTTTCAAGTAAAAAAATGGTGTCCTGTGAAAAAGTAGCATAGTTCATAGGCATGTGTCACTGTGCTTCTCTGTGGACTGCAAATGCCCCATGTACACTGCCCGTTTCATCACAGCATCACACAAATGTGCATTGGGGACGGGTGACAGTAACAGCAGTTTTTACTGCTTCCATAGGGACATTCTTAAGTGAAGCTGGCTTTCTCTTATGTTTGCATGTGGTGTATGATTGGATGAGTGTCCCCCAAAGGCTCGTGAGTGAAAGGCTTGGATCCCTGGTGGCACTACTGATGTGCTGGAGTCTCCTGGGAGGAAGTCAGGTCCCTGTGGCATGCCCTTGCAGGGGATGGGGGCCGCTGGTCTCTTCCTCTCCCACTACTGCATGCTCTTACCTTATCACAGGCACAAAAGCAATAGGGTCAAGTAACCATGGACTGAAACCCCTGAAGTCATGGGATAAAATAAATCTTTGCTCCTTCCAAGCTGATTGTCTCAAGTATTTTGTGGCAGTGATGGAAAGCTGGTTAACACATGGGACCCACAGGGTGATGACTGCTGGTGCATTCTGGTGCATTTGGGCTGCAATTTTACCCAATTGCTCTTGTGCCTTTAGAGCGAGTGTCAAGACAGGGCAAAGGGCAAACAAAGCAGCATTACTGAGAAAATAGCTCCAGCCTCCTATCTCCTTGAAAAGTGTCTTAGGGATCTAAGGGTCTATGGACCTCATTTTGAGCACTGTTTCTCTACTAGAACACAAAACTCTTTTTCTTTCCGGTGCTGGGAATGGAATGCAGGGCTTCAAGTTCACCAGACAAGTTCACTGAGCTTTATTCTCAGCCCTAGGCTCCTCAAAGGTGGGGATTTTTGTCTGTTCCCCTCAACCCCTATATTCCTTGTGCCTAGAACAATATTTGGCACATATGAGAGACTTGGCAAGTAATTATTAAATTAAATGAATAAGCAGGTGACTAAATAAATGAATGCAATAATATCTGTAATTACTTTCAGTTGCTTGGAAGTAAAGTAATAAAAGAAAATCCAGAATATTTAGAGTTCTTAGTGTAATTTAAAATTTTATAGAATATTAAATATCTAATTGGGAAATAAATATTTTTTTTTGGTGAAAGCATTTAACTGCAGAAAAGGCAAAAGTAACAGGGAATGCTGAAAACCATACCAACAGTGTATGTAGGGAAAACAACAGCCTTTAGCAAAGGAAACGACTCCTGAAAACTGGAACACTGCCTGTGACCTAGAAATGGGGACAAAATCAGGAAAGGAGGTCAAGATACTAAAAGCTGCCCCTTCACATCATTTCCCACTTTTGTTTTTCCAACACAGTGTCAGGGAATGCGTCACAGATTTGGGAGGAACTATGTATGAAAATAGGGAATCAGAATATAAGGGTCCTGAGGTTGTAGCTCAGTGGCAGAGCACTTGCCTAGTATGGGTGAGGAACTGGGTTAGAATCTCAGCACCGCATATAAAAATAAAAATAAAGGTCCATCAACAACTAAAATATATATATATAAAAAAGAATATAAAGGTGGGACATGCAGAAATCCACAATGAGCAATGAAAACATTTAAGTTTTGAGGACCAACAGAACCCGAGGACCTCAATGTATGATTCCTACATTGTGAGGGCTATGGATGGGGATTTTAATGGAGATAGTATTAGTACAACAAACTGTTGCCTAACCATTAAGCCAGCTAACAAAACATTCCGGTTAGTTAGGACTTGCCATATTTAGCTCATCATTTTTCAATAAATGTGATTCAGTAAGTGCACCATCCTCAAGCTGAAGAATTCAGTCATTACTTAACGACTGCAGAGGCACTTCGGAATCTCACTAAGCTCCAGGGAGTCATCAATAGAAAGGATCTGTCTATGAAGGAAGACCTGGGAATGGAGTTCAGCGAAACACGAACTGTGCTCTCTGGTTTCCAGTCTAGCTCTGCCACATGGTGACTGGCTGGCAATAGGAAAGCTCCTCCAGGCTGTGACGCTATTTCTCCTCCTTCCTGCCCTGAATTCAGGAATGCTTAGGGGTGCAGTGTTTGAGTTCCTTGAGAATGCTGAATTAAGTGTAATTAAGTATAAGGAGTTAAATGTGACTGTCCAGAAGATAAATATCCCAGCAAATTTTACACCGCCAGTTTCTTAAACCATATGGAAAAACTCCAACGTGCTGCCCAACCTAAAAGTCGCAGGACTAAGAAACTGGCAACAGCCACCCTAGTCATCGCTGAGCAGTTCAGACAACACTCTGGCCTCTCTCAGGGGCCCTGGCAGACAGGAAGGGCACTTGTGTTCCTCAGACAGAGAAAGCAAGTTGTAAGGAGGTGAGTGCCATGGCTAAGGCAGAAGGAGACTCAGAAGGTTGTGAGATTAGCTGAGGAAGAGAGAGAGGCAGCTCCAAGGGATTTTCTGAATCCCTGACACTGGGCAGTTGGCCACCCAGCTTCCCTCGACTCCAAGCATACACTGCTCAACTCACCTGCAGCTTCACCGCGATGACCACTGAGTTAAGATCTTTGTCCATTTCTTTTAGCATGACGAGCTTCTTCAGGGTCAAGCTGAATAGCCTGGAAAAACAAAGAGAAAGAAGACCCTGTCAAATACAAGGAACTTATAAGGAAGTCTGCTGGGAGGAGGCCATTCTCAGTCTGCGGAGTTCCCCTTCAGCAAAAGTGTGTCCCTCTATTTGACTTGTATACTTGAAAAGTGAACAAAGGCACATCACTCCACGTACCTTTGTGCAAACCCATCTACCTCAAGCTGAAGCCAACATGCTCAGGGTGGCAGAGGACAGGGAGGGGTGGGAGACATTTATTTGCCTAACCAGGTCTTCTTCTACCTACCACCTAAGCATACCTGAAACCTTCAGAGATGATTTTGTTTTGCTTTGTTTTGTTTGTACCAGGCTTGGAACTCAGAGGCACCCAACCACTCCACACATCTCCAGCTTTATTTTGTATTTTATTTAGAGACAGGGTCTCACTAAATTGCTTAGTGCCTCACCATTGCTAAGGTTGGGTTTGAACTCATGATGCTCCTGTCTAGGTCTCCTGAGCTGCTGGGATTACAGGTGTGTGCCACCCATACATGTGAGTTTTGACAACACGGTGATAATCCACTGAACATGTCAGATACCACCACTTGGTGGGACATGATTTACATGGTCACAAATTCACTTTCACATGAATTTTGCTCCAGAAAACCTGCAGGGCCACATCAGGAAACTGCCTTTGACTAGCAGTGATAGGCCCACCCCCTGCCTGTTGTGGTTGCCTCCTGGCAGGGTCACCCTGTCCTCCTACAGGAGCTGGGAGGCAGATCTGGGCACTCCTTCTCACTTTGAGTCACAGCAGCTAAGGTCTTCCAGACATCTCCTTGGCAAGGTTCCAGAGAACAGGGACACCTGAAGGATGCTGCTGCGGAGTCATAATAAGACCTGGGAATCACTCTGTTTATGTTTGCTCTTTCCCCAGCTGTGGTTCTCTGGACCCATCTCTTGCTGTCCGTCCTTGCACCTGAAGCCCAGTCACCTCTTCCAGCAGCCTCCTACCAGCTAACATTCCTCAGTCAGAGGTGGCATTCTCTCGCCCAGGTTCCTCTGGATCCCTCCCACTGGTTCAGCCAGAGCCACGTGGGTCCATGCACTTGCCTTCCAAATCTCCCCCTCTTGCCTGCAGCATCCCAAACTCTCTCTTCCCTTCAGAGCAGAGGTGTGCTGCCCCCTCCCTGCAGGAACTGGGCTCTCCCTATGCCAAGTGGATCAGTACAGTTCACAGAGTTGGTGACTAAGAAACACAGTCGCACCTTCATGGTAGGAAGGAAAGGGAACAAGACTGGGACAGCAAATGGCAACTGATTGTGCCCAGTTTTCTTTCTCCTTTGAGGCAGCTAATTACGAATGCTGCTGATATGGTTTCGTAAGCAAACATTTTCCACCTCCAGACAGATCTGCTGGTGCTGAATAAACTCACTGCAAGACAAAAGACTCCCAGGAGTGAATCTGGGACACACGTCCATTACTTACACTGCACCCCCTCCGCTGCTCTCCTATGTCTCTCAGGGCTCTGGGTCATCCTTCCTCTCACCTGATACATGAAATATTGTAGGATAATACGGCAGAATTATGTTAGGAAGGAAGAACACATGGCAGACCAAACAAACCTTTACACCTCAGCACCTAATGGTAACAAGAACCAGGAAAGATCTAGTACCTTAGGTAAGTCAATAGCAGGACTGGATGTCTTTAGTGTTGGCTTAGAAATGAAACTCAATACAGTGATTGTTTAAAAAAAAAAGTGTATATATACATATATGTGTGTATTTTTTTATTTGTAGATAGATAAAATACCTTTATTTATTATTTTTATGATTTTTATGTGTGCTGAGGATGCCTCACACATGCTAGGCAAACGTTCTACCACTGAGCCACAACCCCAGCCCCCAACACAGTGATTTTACTACCACTGCAATCAGTTTGACAAGTTTTTTGTTTGTGTTTAACATATGACTCAAGGAGATCTGAGGCCTCAAATGTCTTAATTCTCCAAAGCATAAGAACAAGTCTGCCACTCATTAAACACCTGCCTTGCCCCAGCAGCTGCCCTGCATTTCACTGACTCATCTAACCTTCACCATGATTCTAAAGGCTACGTATTATGTCCATTTTACAGATTAAGGGTGCAGGGAAGAATTAAGAAACTTGTCCAAGGTCACACAAAAAGTAGTTGAGCCAAGGTGCAAATGTAGGCCTCTCTTGATCTAGAGCCCAATTTAAATTTTCTCTAAAACCTGACATTTACACACAATTGATAGAAAGACTCTTAGCTGTAGTTCTTGTAATGTAATATAAAGCTGCTCCCCTGCCCTTTATGTTGAATCACAACCTAGCTTGTCAGTCTGAAAGCTGCTCTCCCCGCCCTTTCCGCTGCAGCCATTTCCCTGCCTCCCAACTACTTGTCAGTCTGTGAACATCCTAGCTAGCTACTGGTTCATCAGTCAGCTTGCAAGTATCCCGTTAGCCTGGCAGAATTCAACTGCTTAAGCATAGCCCCGCCACCTTTTCTCATGCTTTCTCTCTCCTACTCACTTTCCTTCTCTCTCCTCCTTGCTTTTCACACTCTCTCTTGTTCATGCCCTTTCTCTTTTCCTCTCATTTTCTCTCTTACCCTGCAGAGAGACACTCTGTTTGCTTAATAAACTCCCTTATGTGATTTCCCATGTCCGGCGTGGTTTTTGTGGGTTTCTTACAGTTCTCAGGCTGAGGAGTCAGGTAAGCTGTTGTGACTGAGGTGTCTCAGGGTTAGGAGGCTGAACTAGATGCCCATCAAGGTCTTCTGTCAGTACACATACCACTGGCAGGCTCCTTTAATGCACTTAAGAGTGAGGCATTCAAGGTCTGAGGGGTCCTGACACTTGACATTGATGAGATCCTGCTTAGATCAGTTTTTCTACAGCAGTAAATAATTTTACACAAAAATTATGAAGGCCAATAACTCCAAGTGTGGATGAACATGTGCAGCAACCAGAAATTCCATATGTGGCTGCTAAGGCACAAAATGGTAAAAGAAAGCTGTGTGGAAGTTCACGACTAGATGTTACACGCACACCTCCTCTCACCCAGCCCCCAAGAGGACTCTGGTGAAACCAAGGCACAGACCACAAAGATAGGCACAAGAAGGTTCAAAGCAGTTTCACCATAATAGCTCCCAAATAGAAAGAATCTCCATGTCCATCAGCAGAAAAAAGGGCAAATTAAAATGTGGAATAGAACAAGAAGAGACTACTGAGGTACGTGAGAACACAGATGACTGTCAAAAACAGGGTGCTGAGCCCAGAGTCAGGCACAAGCCTGCACACCGTAGACTGCATCCATACGAAGTTCAGAGCAGGCAAGGTCAACACACAGCGACAGAGTAACTGAAGCAGGTGGAGACACTGACTTCCAAGGGACACAATGGACCTCTTTGTGGTAACTAGTGACACCTGTGTGGTCACGTGGGTATAAACACGAGCAAAAACCCAGAGTTTTATCTTGAAAACCCATGTACCCACTGTGTGCCAACTGTACATGAATTAAAAGAAAGACAGGGAGACAGGCAGGCAGACCAGAATGAGGGCTCTTACTCTGCTTTGCTTGTCTGGCAACCAGTTAGGTACTGTTCCAGTCAATTGTGATCCATCCACAAACAGAACAAAAACTTTTGTCCTTGAATGTTGAATTCACATTCTAGTGAAAGGGCACAGTCAACAACCCATCAGCATAATAATGAAGAAAAATGTGTAGCAGGAAGACTGAAATCAGAGCTGAGAGGGGCTGCAGGCTGAGGCCTAGGAGGCACGGCGGGCTGGTGGGCCTCCCAGGGAAGCTCCCGGTGGAGGAAGGGGCCATGCTCCAAGGTCTGCCTGCACACCAGGTGTGGCAAGGCCAGAGGGACCCCAGCCACAGAGTAAGGTCACGTGGCTCTGTAAGTCAGAATGAGGACTTGACTATCACAATGCAAGAGATGGGGCATCACTAGCTCTACACTAGAGGCACCTGATGGTGTGTTTTACATTAATTAGATCATTCTATTTTTTTTTTCTCATTCTGAAAATAATTTTAATTTTACAATTATTCAGGAAAGTTCCTAGGATGCTGTGACCAAGATTCAATCACCACAGAGCAAAGAGTGTGAACAGATCAGTGATCCCTTCAGTCTCTTCTACAGGTGGGTAGAGCAAGCAGGGGACATATCCTGAATGTAATAAGAAAACCACCAACTGATGGGGCTGTGGGAGGAGAGAGAGGTGGTAGGGAACAGGCACAGATGGCTCATTCTAGCTGTGCTACTAGGGGTAGAAGGAAGGGAGCAGAGCAGGAAGGGGAAAGTTAACAGTGGTCTGGAGGGGACGGTGGTAGAGGCATGGCAGTTTGAACTCTGGGTACATTGTGAAGATATAGGTGAGCACCTGGGTTTTGGCTTGAACACCTGGAAAGGGAGTTATCATGAACTGAGATGGAGGAGGGAGTCAGTCTGGGGAGTTTAAGATCAAGAGTTCAGGTTGAGACATCTTAGGTGTGAAATGTCTCTTGGACTTCTGAGTGGAGCCACTGAGTAGAAAGTCCAGCATGTAAGCCATCTCTAGGTTATATATTTAAAAAGAATAATACATATTGACTAAATAAATTCTTCATTATCATGGGAATGCAAGGTTGGTGTAACATTAGAAAAATCAATTCAATATGTTAAAACACTGAAAAGAATAGACGTAGATCATTGCAATAGGTGCAGAAAAATCGTTTGAAAAATCCAGTATGCATTCTTGATAAACTCATAACAAACTAGGAACAGATCTTTCTCAATCTGATAAAGGGCATCCATGAGAGTACCTAAGGTAGGGCCTTCCTGGTGAAAGATGAAATGTTTTCCCTCTAAGATGAGGATCAAGCCGAGACCATCTACTCTCACCATTTTTATTCAATATTGCAAAGGAGGTTTCTAATTGGGGCATGAAGGCAAGAAACATAAACAAATGGTATTCAAATTGGAATAAAAGAAGTAAAACTATTTTTATTTTCAAACAGTCTGATCATCTATGTAGAGAATGTGATGAAGTCTTAAAAATAATAGAATGAATTTTAAAAAGTAACAATACAAGGTCAATATACAAAAATGATGGTATTTCTGTATAGTAGTAACACATAATTAGAAACTGAAACATAAAGGACCTGTCTCAAGAACATACAAAGAATTCTCAAAATGTGATAGTAGGAAAACAAACATATATCAATGAAAAAAATAAGCAAAGGTTATGATCAGGCACTCCACCAATCAAGGTCCACAGGTAAAAAGAGGTTCACACAATCAGTCATTAGGAAAATGCCAATGAGAATCACAATGGGACACCTCTGCACACTTAGAGGATGTCTAAAACTTAAAAGACTGATTACGCCCAGTGTTGGTGAGGATGTGGAACAAATGGAACTCCCCCACACACATACAAAACTATATGGTCACTTTGGAAAAAAGTGTGGCAGTTTTCTAAAACCTTATTTCACTCCTAGGCATTTACCCAAAAGGAAATACATACGCCTATACACAGAGCTGTACACAAACGTTCATAGCAGCTTCAGTGAGGCCCTAAGCAACTCAGTGAGACCCTGTCTCAAAATAAAAAGGGTTGGGGATGTGGCTCAGTGGTGAAGCACCCCTGGGTTCAATTCTTAGTACTGCAAAACAAACAAACCCTGCAAAACTAGAGATGACCAAATGTCCATCAACAGATGAGAGGATAAACCAACTGTGAACACCCCAGTGGAATACCATTTGGCAATAAGAACTGCTAACAAACCAACATGAGTCTCAAAATAATTTTCTGAGTGAAAAGAGCACACAAAAGGGTATCAACAGGGGCTGAGGTTATAGCTCAGTGGTAGAATGCTTGCCTAGCATGTGTGAGGCACTGGGTTCGATCCTCAGCACCACATTTAAAAAAAATAAAAGTGCATTGACAACTAAAAATATGCATAATTTTTTTAAAAAAGGTACCAGCAATATTCTAGACAATGGAAGCTAATCTAGAGAGAGACAGGAGGTCATCTGCGGTGGTCTGAGGATGGGGTGTGTGTGAGTTAACACAGATTGCTACCCATATGACTGGCCTGTGACAGGTGTTTGGGCCCCTGGGTTTGGGGAGGGTTGATGCTATTCCAGAATCCATGCAAGCAGCTCACTGCACCTGAACTGCTTTTACCAACGTTTTAGGCAAACACCTGCTTTCTCTGTGCAGTGTGTCATCTTGGCATGTAGAAGGCAGAGGGCAACTCTCTCAGCAGCACCAGGTCTCTCCAGACACCACTTCCCTGCCTGCGGTGTCTCACTGCTAGAGAAATGAGTGTCTGAAGAGATGCTCAACAGCCCCTGCCTGGTGAACCCAAGAAATAAACTACAACTGAAATAAACCACAACTGTGAGTGTGACTGGATTCCAGGTCCTATGAGTCTTCCTGGTGAATCCTGAACCTGGGCTGGTCTTAGAGACCCCTGAGACAGGGCTGGGGTGGGAAGGAACAGTAATAAAAGAACACTTTGGGGGTGATGGATATGTCCCCATTGTCTTAAGTATGTGATGGCTTCATAGGCTCTGTATGTCTCAGAACTTATCAAACTATACACTTGAAATATGTGCAGTTTATTATGTATCAATTATACTTCAACAAAACTGTTTTTTGTTTGTTTCCTAAAGGAAGGTTCTATCCAGTGTATTTAGAAGTTAACTGCCTACCTACCATTTCTTCTTCCCTTTCTAATTAATAACAGAGAAGCAAAATTTTGGCTGAGCACATTGCTTTCTGAAATAAAAGACTTCGCTGGACAGCTTCCTTTGCAGGAAGGTGAGATGCTGACTAAAATCTGGCAAACGAAATAGAAGCAGAAGGATTAGATGGGACTCCTGGGGAGGTCTTTTTAAAGGGAGCTTACTCCCCTGCCAGGGGTCCCTCTTGTCCTTTCTTCTGCTCTGTGATGCAGCTGATGGCTGGAGCTCCAGCAGCTAACTAGGGCCATGAGGAAACCATGACAATTCAAGCCATGTGCCAGGAATGTGAATTAGAAAAGGGGTTAGGATCCCTGGTGACACCACAGGAGCTGCTGGATCAGTCCTGGAGTGTTTACCTTTAGACTTCTCATTTTTATGTAAGAAAGAAATAAAGAGTTATCTTATATAAATCTCTTATTTGGGGCTTTTCTGTTAAAGCAGGACAACCTATCCTTGAGTAACACACCAGGAAGCGATTTCTAGTTAGTGCAAGATCACAAGCTCCTACACACTTTTAGGAGAATCAATGGCTGAATTATTCCCAGAGTCCACTTTAAAGGAAAGGAAGGAAGGAAAGATATCTCAAAACCTGAAGGGAAAAGAGGTCTTCTCCAGGAGAACCAATTGCCTGGCCTTCCACATTTCTAGGAGCTCACCCAGAAGCTCATGCTGCAGTGGGAGAGTCGGTTTCCTGGGACAGCTGGGGAACGGGTACTGACTGAAGGCTCCTCTGGAACGCCGTTGCAGCCTCCTCAGACAGGGGAACACTCCTAGCCAAGACTCCCTACACAAAGAGGCTTTCCCACAAAATGTACTGGCTGGGTTCTCCAGCCGACCCACCTCTGGACCTTTGGTGAAAGTGCCCCAGAACTCAAAGAAGCCAATGATCTGCCTTTGAAGTAAAAGAGAAGGCTTCAGGATAGCAATTCAGAGGCTTTCAGGATGCATTCCAGGTCATTTGGCTCAAAAATAACTTTCCTCTCTCCCAAGGCACTTGGAAAATGATGTCATTTATTATCATCTTTTAAAACTCCACTTTGGAACCAGATGCGGTGGCATAAGCCTGTAATTCCAGCAACTCAGGAGGCTGAGGCAGGAGGACCACAAGTTTGAGGCTAGCCTGGACAACTTAATGAGACCTTCAGCAATTTAGTGAGACCCTGTCTCAAAATAAAACATAAAAAGGGCTGAGGGAGTGGCTCAGAGGCCCTGGGTTCAATCCCCAGTATTGTAAAAATAAAAACAAAACCCAACACATCTCTGTTTGGAAACCTGAGTCAGGGTTCTCACTAATAAAACCACCACCGAAGAGCAGGTCATGGTCCCCTGATCGACTGGAGAGGTCCTGACTTCTTTATCTTGGCTGATTCCTGAGCTACCCCTTGCTTCCTTTGTGGGGTATTCTTTGGTTACCCTTGTGCCTCAAATTTTTCGTGTAAAGTAAAACCAACAGAGATCTTATTGGATGATACTGTGATGGAGGTTGAGAGAGTACCTGGCAGCACAGGGCCTGGCACTGGCAGGATGCATAAGCGCTACTCTTAAGAGTCATGACCGTGGTTCCATCTCCATTTGTTCGCTGTTTTGGCTTTCCTCTGGCTTGCTCTGCTTCATGATCAACCTTCTGGAAGAGCAGTGAGGTAACTGCTAAACAGGCGGGGGGGCCTGGCCTGTCTGACCCTCTCTTCCTGCACCCAAGCCCCCTTTCCTACCCCAGAGGGCTTCCCACTGCCACCAGGAGGCCAGAGCCAGAGCAACCCTGATGGAGACCCCACAAGCTCCCTCCACTCATTAAGAGGACACTTTCTTTGCTGAGCTTTGTGCCAGGAGCAGAGCAATGCAGAGGAAAAAACCACATGTTCTCTGCCTTTGAGCACTTATAACTTAGCTAGGAGGACAGGATCTTAGTCTACTAGTGACTTAGCCAACGAAGGTGACAGAGAATAGGGAGTGCTAACTTACATAAAGGAGGTCACCCAGGAGCTGGTAGAAGCTTTGGGGAGGTATTTGGTCACAAACAGATTCTCTCAAGGAACTGTTTTCTTTAGACCCCATCAGATGAAATCTGAAGCAGTCAGGCTGCCAACTTGATAACTGGGACAAAAATATAATGACAAGGACCTTGAAACCTCCTAAATTATTCTAGTTTGTGCTTGACTATAAGGTAAAGGAGAAATTGCCTTAAATGACATCTACAAATGATCCTCAGTCTGCATTTTGCCATTGTTTCAAACCCACTTCCGTGTAAATCAAAACTAGAGATGCTCTGCAAGAGAGAGTCTGTCCCCATCTCCTTTACCACAGCACATCAATCAATAGTGGAGCGGCCACGACGTGGACATAAAAGAGGGGAAGAAGGACAAAGAAAGATCTGGATGAAATAAAAGATTGGATAGCCAGTTTCTGAATGAAAATGAACATTCTTTTGAGATCAAACAGATAAATGCAAGAACAGAAGACAAGTGACCTGGATTATTTCTTTGTCATATCAAAAAATGGCTGTCACATGAGCAAGTCCCTGTTCTTTCCACCTTAGTAATTTAATCACAAGGTGGGAAAGATAAGTTCTGCTTTCCCTCTGCACAGCAAAGGGCACAGATCAACAGAAAAAAAAAAAAAATCACAGGAGAGATTTTCCTTTGTGAAAGCAACACTTTGTTTCCAGAACTTTCTACCTTAAGTTTTTTTTTTTTTTTTTTTTTTTTGAGGCTATTGTGAATGGCGTAGTTTTCCTAATTTCTCTTGCAGTGCATTCGTTGCTTATGTATAGAAATCCATTTGATGTATAGGTATTGACTTTATATCCTGCTACCTTGCCGAACTCATTTATGAGTTCTAGAAGTTTTCTGGTGTAGAAATTTCTACCTTAACAGGCACTTTAACAGTCTGAGGCTGTTATTCCACAACAATAGCACAAGCAGGTAAATTTTGGGGCAGTGTGCTTATGAAGTTACTTCAATTCATGGGTATACTGAAACTCATTATTTTACAGGAAACAGTATGATCTTGACTGTGAAACAATGAACTAAGGTATGATTATTTTTAAATCAGTAAACCTAAAGATTTTTCAAAAACAAAGCAATTAAATTTTTAATCCCAAAATTGTTCAAATGAGGGAACACCAAAGAATGAGAAAAAAACTTGGAGCCAAACAAAAAACAGAACCAAGAAACATGCTTAGGCATGCTTCAGTCCCAGGCCATTGCATGTGACTTCCCACGAGTCACATACACCCTGAATGTTCAGCTACTCGGCTTAGGATTATTTTGGGGATGTCAACACCCGATTACTTACACAGACCAAGAACATTTACAAAACCTCTTTCTCTCTACAGTGCCCTTGATGACAGCCTTCTGGAGGAGAAGACAAGTCTCAAATATGCATGGGGCCTCACATGGTAAAACCAGACTTGAAAATTCTCAGGCCCAAAGTAGCTCCTTTAGACTGCAGAAGAGACTCAAGTGCAAGCTTCCTTTACTAAAACATGGAACTGCTGGTGAATGTGAAAAGCTCACATCTGCAGACATGCAGAGGCTGGTGTGTCAGATGTGCTCAAAGATGTCATGAGATCCCTCAGCCTCCGCCTTAGCTGAACAGACCCCCCCGTTACCAGCCTCTGACAAACCCCAGGCACTGAAATTCCCAACAGTCATTCACCATAACTCCTCAACCCATGTGCTCCAGTGATCCAGGCAGGGGAGGTTGGTGAGAACAAAAACAAGCAAAGAAAACCTTCCTAGATCCAGCACCAAACAAGCAACCAGGACAAGGAAGAATTAAGTATATAAAAACAAAAATATGCCCAAGGGACACTCCCAAGGCAAGGATGGTTGAATAGTAGGGACTTACTAATACATGTTATTATGTTAATTAGTTCAAAAGAAAACATAAATATACTTATTTTATTAGATACTGAAAAAGACATTTGATAAAACTGAACATATTCCTAATTTTAAAAAAGGTCTTTAGGAAAAAAGTGATAAAAAATACATTCTTAACATCAATTTTAAAGTATATATGTTCTATAAATAGCATAGACAAGAGACCAGAATATTCCTTCTGAAGACAGGAAGAATAAAAAGGCCTATCTTGCCAGGTGGGGTGACCACACCAGTAATCCCAATGATTTGGAAGGCTGAGGCAGGAGGATTACAAGTTCAAGACTAGCCTCGGCAACTAAGCAAGAACCTGTCTCAAAATAAAATATAAAAAGGACTGGGGATGTTGTTCAGTGGTAGAGCATCCTGGAGTTCAATCCCCAGTACTGACAAAGAAAGAAGAAAAAAGAAAAGCATAATGATAAGAACCTATCTCCACTACTTAGGTAAAAATTCCCTAGAAAGTTGGCTGGAATATTTGGAAATAAATGGCATAAAAGGTAATATATTACTGTGTAATGGATCTCAAGAAAGTTAACCAAAAAGCTAGTGGAAACATTAAGAAAATATGAAAATACAGAAAAATCAAGATTCTGCAGTGGAAGGGTGACCAATAATAATGGGTAACTGAAAAGCAAGTGCAGGCACACACTAAAGTACTCAGAGGAGAAATGAATTTGTAACTAACTTCAAAATACTTAAAAAAAAAAAAAAAGGATGATGTAACTAGGACTAGGACAAAACCTGAACAAATCTTCAATCTAGGAAAAACACTACAGGGGTTTGTTATACCCTTCTCTAGCCTATTTTTCAGTAGATTTTAAACTTTTCATAGTAATAATAACAAAACCCAAGAAACTTCTGGGTAAAGGAGAGTAAAGAAGGTTCTAGTACCTTCTACTCATAGGGTACATGTGCACATGTACTCTAAGGCCAGAGGAATCAAACACCACAGTACTGGGAAAGGAACAGAGAGCCGCAGAGCAGGGAGCAGAGCCCAAGACCAGGCCTGAGTACACAGAGAACCTCACTGTGTGCAGGAAAAAGTGCTTGATTAACAGACAGTATGGTACTGGAAAACCAGCTGTCTGAAAAAATAGATGGATCTTTACCTTACTCCTTACACCAAAGTAAACTTCAGACAGATCAAAGCTCTAAGTAGAAAAAAAGCAAGTAAAGAAGTCATAAAAGTACCAGAAGAAAATATGGATGGGGATCCAAGATGGTGGACTAGAGGGAGGCTGCATTCCTTGTCCCTCCATAACTCAGGTATAAAGCAAAGAATATCTGTTTCTTGGTGAGGCAGTTTTTGCTACTTATCGATCCCCTGCTGTTTACCCCATTTGTTTACTGCAATCACCTGCAGTCGGCCAGCATACCGATGCCTTTTTGAGTGCAGATTGCTCACTGTCAGGCGCCTATCATCTGCCATTTGCCTGCCTCTTGCCTGTCCATCGCCTGCCTTTCACCTATCCATCGCCCACCGCCAGAGGTTCACCTCCCCATCGTCCAACTGCAAACTAACCGCAGACCGCCAGTGGAGCACCAGCTGCCTGCTGCTGCCTGGAAATTCACTGTCACAATACCTGCAGGTTTGGTTACTGCATGGCTGCCACCATTTTGAGATAACAGCCAGGACCTGTAGAACCCCTGGCCAGACTGCAAACCGCCTCCAGGATCCCTCAGCCCAACCGATCACTCATGCCTCCGGGGCCCTCACACTGACTGACTGCTCCCTGCCACCAGGACCCCGAGACCAACTGACTGCACACTAACACCCCTCAGACCGACTGATTGTACCCTGCCTCCAGGATCCCGCAACCAGACCAACCACACCCCACCTCCAGGACCCGTGCATGACCAACTGCACCACGCCTCCAGGACCTCCAGCCAACCAACACACCCTGAGCTGCAGCTCTCCATTTGCCAACACATTTAGAAGCCACAGCGGCCATCTTGGGTAATCCTGGAAGCCTTAGCTCCGATCTTTAGGTGGGGCAAGTCCCATCCTGAGACACCTGCTGGAGACTGGAAACTCATTGTCAGGTACCTCTTGTACATCACGTTACTGAAGACTGGGAGGTTTGACTACTATATGACTATTATAGTGTAGAATTTTTTTTCTCCTTATTGAAAAAGTTTAAGTTTTTATTTCTTTACTTTTCTCACTCTCTTTTCCTTTTGTTTACCTGTTCCCTCAGAGACTCTTTCTCCCTTTGTGCATGCTAACAACCAACTTCTTTTGATTACACTCCCACCCTTTCTATGATCTATAACTTCTATATATTCTTTTCTTATCCCATTAACAGCTACATTCTGCACCCCTCCACATCCTCTTTGTCCTCCATTAGAAACTGCAGACCTAATTGCAAATATATTTGTTATATTGAGGTTAATAATTGAACTCATTCAGTTTATTATGACAATATTGTTAACATTCTCATAGGGGCTATTTGGTTTAGCACTGTATATTGTCTGTACTGGGCACTGCTAATATTGATCTCCCCCTTAAAGAAAAAGAATTGGAAAAAGATTAGGGTATAAAAGATTAGCCTATAGGGGGGAAACTGCAATACCCCAGATCTGACTGCTAGAGGGGAAGATACATGAACAACATGAAAAAACAAGGGAAGAAAATGATCCAAACATATCTAGATTTTATATTAATAGAACCCAGTGACAGTATGGTAGAAGAAATGTCAGAAAAGAAGTTCAGAATATACATAATTAAAATGATTCGTGAAGCAGAGGATGCGATAAGAGAGCAAATGCAGGCAATGAATGATTACACCAATAAGTAGTTGAAAGAGCAACTGCAGGAAGCAAAAGATCATTTCAACGAAGAGATAGAGATTCTAAAAAAAGAATAAAAAACTCAATGGAAAGCATCACCCACAGACTAAACCACTTGAAAGACAGACAATGAAGACAAAATATTTAATCTTGAAAATAAAGTTGCCCAGAGAAGATGGTAAGAAATCATGAACAGAATCTCCAAGAACTATGGGACATCATGAAAAGACCAAATTTAAGAATTATCGGGATTGAGGAAGGCACAGAGATACAAACCAAAGGAATGAACAACCTATTCAATGAAATAATATCAGAAAATTTCCCAAGCCTGAAGAATGAAATGAAAAATCAAATACAAGAGGCTTACAGAACACCAAATGCACAAACTCACAACAGATCCACACCAAGGCACATTATAATGAAAATGCCTAACATACAAAAATAAAGATAGGATTTTGAAGGCTGAGAGAGAAAAGCATCAGATTACACATAGGGGGAAACAAATACCGGTATCAGCAGATTTCTCAGCCCAGACTCTAAAAGCTAGAAGGGCCTGGAACAACATATTTCAAACTCTGAAAGAACATGGTGGCCAACCAAGAATCCTATACCCAGCAAAACTAACCTTCAGATTTGAAGATGAAATAAAAACCTTCCATGATAGACAAAAGTTAAAAGAATTTACAAATAAAAAGCCTGTGCTACAGAATATTCTCAACAAAATATTCCATGAGGAGGAAATGAAAAACAACAATGTAGGTCAGCAAAGGGAAGAACTATCTTAAAGGAAAACCCATTCAAAGGAGAAACCAAGCCATGTTAAAAACCAAAAATAAGCCCAAATGACTGGGAATACAAATCATATCTCAATAACCCTGAATGTGAATGGCCTAAACTCATCAATCAAAAGACGTAGAATGGCAGAATGGATTAAAAAGAAAGACCCAACAATATGCTGCCTGCAAGAGACTCATCTCATAGAAAAAGACATCCACAGACTAAAGATGAAAGGATGGGAAAAAACCTACCATGCACACCGACTCAGTAAAAAAGTGGGGATTTCCATCCTCATTACAGATAAAGTGGACTTCAAGCCAAAGTTAGTCAGAAGGGATAAAGAAGGACATTTCATACTGTTTAAGAGAATCATAAATAAGGAAGACAAAACGATCATAAATATTTATGCCCCAAACAATGGTGCATCCCTATACATCAAACAAATCCTTCTCAATTCTAGGCATCACCTAGACTTAAAAGACATATATAGAATATTCCATCCATCAACGAGCCGATTCACTTTCTTCTCAGCAGCACATGGAACCTTCTCGAAAATAGACCATATGTTATGCCACAAAGCAGCCCTTAGGAAATGCAAAAAAAATAGAGATACTGCCTTGTGTTCTATCAGATCATAATGGACTGAGAGTAGAAATCAATGACAAAATAAAAAACAGAAATTACTCCAACACGTGGAGACTAAATAATATGCTATTGAGGAGGCGGCTCAGCATAGCGCTTGGACTCGAAGCAACCACTGGGGCTCCGGGCAGCTGCCTGAGGCGGAGCTGCGTGGCGAGCTGTTTGGACTCAGAGCGATCACTTCTGAACACCGGGGGGTTGCCCAGAGGAAGAGGAGAAGCGCGACGGGTCACTTGGTCTAGGAGTGACTGCATCAGAGCTACAGGCGGTTGACAGAGGAGGAGGCGAGTGGTGAGTTGTTTGGACACAAAGCGACCGCTCCAAACACCGGTGGCCTGCCTGGAGGAGGAGCGCGGTGGGTCGCTTGGTCTCAGAGCGACTGCTCCTGAACACCCGGGGGACTATCCCGAGGAGGAGGAGGAACACGGGAGGTCACTTGGACTCGGAGTGACTGCCTAGGGCTACGGGCGGTGGGCGGGATGAGGAGACGCGAAGTGAGTTGCTTGGACTCCTAGTGACTGCGTCGGAACACCGGGCGGCTGTCCGGAGGAAGAGGTGTGTGGCGGGTCTCTGGGTCTTGGAGCTATTGTACGGGGCTCCAGGTGGCAGCTCAGAGGAAGGGCCGCATAGCCAGGCGATTAGGTGCAGAGCAGGGTCCCAGGACCTAGGCGGCTTCTTGCTGGAAGAGCAGCACAGAGACACGCCTAGGGGTGGAGCGAAGTTTCCAGAACTGCGGGCAGATTCTCTGAGGAGAGGCAGCCTAAGGAGACTCGTCTGTGAAGGGTGAGGCTCCCAGGCCCAGGAGGTAGGTCCGGGCCCCTGGGAACGTTGCAGAGGAAGACAGCCCAGCCCGGGCGGTAGTTGTAGATTGAGGGGAACCTCTAGGAGGGGAACTGACCAGCGAGACCTCCCCACCGGGTGAGTCTTCCCTGCCGGGTGAGGTTTTCCCACAAGGATGGTAAAACCAGAGACACAGGCACAAACAGGCCTTGCCTCAGCCCACAGCCTAGTTCCCCTTTGGATGACCATTGGTCAACAAGTGGAGGCACCTCTGCCCACTATCAGGGAATATACCCCACCTGAGGGTCACCACCCCTAGAGAGGCAGCTTCCTTGTGGAGCACCGCATTATCAACTTCCTCCAAGACGTCAGGCTACTGAAGGATAAGAGGGGACATACTAGCAATCTTCGGGGACATTATAAGTCAATAGAGGAAATCTGCAATATCCTAGCGGTCCACTGATACCTGAACAATATGAGAAAACAAGGGAAGAAAATGCCCCAAACAAATCTAGATGTTACATCAATAAAATCCAACAACAGCATGGCAGAAGAAATGACAGAAAGGGAGTTCAGAATGTACATAATTAAAATGATCAGGGAAGCAAACGATGAGATGAAAGAGCAAATGCAGGCATTGAATGATCACACCAATCGACAGTTAAAAGAGCAAATACAAGAAGCAAAAGACCATTTCAATAAAGAGTTAGAGATATTGAAAAAAAACCAAACAGAAATCCTTGAAATGAAGGAAACAAAAAACCAAATTAAGAACTCTATAGAAAGCATAACCAATAGGATAGAATACCTGGAAGACAGAACCTCAGATATTGAAGACAAAATATTTAACATTGAAAAGAAACTTGAACAAACAGAGAAGATGGTAAGAAATCATGAACAGAATCTCCAAGAACTATGGGATATCATGAAAAGGCCAAATTTAAGAATTATGGGGATTGAGGAAGGCTTAGAGAAACAAACCAAAGGAATGAACAATCTATTCAATGAAATAATATCAGAAAATTTCCCAAATCTGAAGAATGAAATGGAAAATCAAGTTCAAGAGGCTTATAGGACTCCAAATACACAAAATTACAACAGACCCACACCAAGGCACATTATAATGAAAATACCTAACATACAAAATAAAGACAGAATTTTAAAGGCTGTGAGAGAAAAAAACCAATTTACATTCAGGGGGAAACCAATACGGATATCAGCAGATTTTTCAATCCAGACCCTAAAAGCTAGAAGGGCCTGGAACAACATTTTTCAAGCTCTGAAAGAAAACCAAGAATCTTATACCCAGCAAAACTTACCTTCAAATGTGACGATGAAATAAAATCATTCCATGATAAACAAAAGCTAAAAGAATTTACAAAAAGAAAGCCAGCATTACAGAACATTCTCAGCAAAATATTCCATGAGGAAGAGATAAAAAACAAAGAAGCAAATCAGCAAAGGGAGGAATTATCCTAAAGGAACTGTCAAATAAAGGAGGAACCAAGTCGTGTCAAAAAAATAAATAAATAAATAAAATAAAATAAATGAACCAAATGACCAGGAATACAAATCATAGCTCAATAATAACCCTGAATGTTAATGGCCTGAATTCATCAATCAAAAGACATAGACTGGCAGATTGGATTAAAAAGAAAGATCCAACAATATGTTGCCTGCAAGAGACTCACCTCATAGAAAGAGATACCCATAGACTAAAGGTGAAAGGATGGGGAAAAACATACCATGCACATGGACTCAGCAAAAAAGCTGGAGTATCCATCCTCATTTCAGATAATGTGGACTTCAAGCCAAAGTTAGTCAGAAGGGATAAAGAAGGACATTTCATACTGCTTAAGGGAAGCATAAATCAGCAAGATATAACAATCATTAACATCTATGCCCCAAACAGTGGCTCATCCATGTATGTCAAACAAATCCTTCTCAATTTTAGAAACCAAATAGACCGTAACACAATAATACTAGGTGATTTTAACACACCTCTCTCACCACTGGACAGATCTTCCAAACAAAAATTGAACAAAGAAACCATAGATCTCAATAACACAATCAATAATTTAGACTTAACAGACATTTATAGAATATACCATCCAACCAAGAGCGAATACACTTTCTTCTCAGCAGCACATGGATCCTTCTCTAAAATAGACCATATATTATGCCACAAAGCTAATGTTAGCAAATACAAGAAGATAGAGACACTACCTTGTATTCTATCAGATCATAATGGATTGAAGTTAGAAATAAATGAAAGAGTAAAAACCAGAAATTACTCCAACACCTGGAGACTAAACAATATGCTATTATATGATGAATGGATAACAGAAGATATTAGGAAGGAAATTAAAAAATTCTTAGAGGTAAATGAGAACAAAGAAACATCATATCAAAATCTCTGGGACACTATGAAAGCAGTACTTAGAGGAAGATTTATTTCATGGGGCGCATTCAACAAAAGAAGTAGAAATCAACAAACAAACGACCTAACACTACAGCTCAAAGCCCTAGAAAAAGAAGAACAGACCAACACCAAAAGTAGTAGAAGACAGGAAATAGTTAAACTCAGAGCTGAAATCAACGAAATTGAAACAAAAGAAACAATACAAAAAATTGACAAAATAAATAGTTGGTTCTTCGAAAAAATAAACAAAATTGATAAACCTTTAGCCACACTAACAAAGAGAAGACGAGAGAAAACCCAAGTCACTAAAATTCGAAATGAACAAGGAAATATCACAACAGACACGACTGAAATACAAAACATAATTAGAAGCTATTTTGAAAATCTATACTCCAACAAAATAGAAAATTTCGAAGACATCAACAGGTTTCTAGAGACATACAAATTGCCTAAACTGAACGAGGAGGACATACACAATTTAAATAGACCAATTTCAAGTAATGAAATAGAAGTCATCAAAAGCCTACCAACAAAGAAAAGTCCAGGACCAGATGGGTTCTCAGCCGAGTTCTACAAAACCTTTAAAGAAGAGCTCATTCCAATACTTCTCAAAGTATTCCATGAAACAGAAGAGGAGGGAACCCTCCCAAACTCATTCTATGAAGCCAATATTACCCTGATACCTAAACCAGACAGAGACACATCGAGGAAAGAAAATTTCAGGCCAATATCCTTAATGAACATCGACGCAAAAATTCTCAACAAAATTTTAGCAAATCGCATACAAAAACATATTAAAAAGATAGTGCACCATGATCAAGTGGGTTTCATCCCAGGGATGCAAGGTTGGTTCAACATCAGGAAATCAATAAATGTAATTCACCATATCAATAGACTTAAAGTCAAGAATCACATGATTATTTCAATAGATGCAGAAAAAGCATATGATAAAATACAGCACCCCTTCAGGCTCAAAACACTAGAAAAAATAGGGATAGTGGGAACATTCCTTAACATTGTAAAGGCCATCTATGCTAAGCCCATGGCTAATATCATTCTAAATGGTGAAAAACTGAAAGCATTCCCCCTAAAAACTGGAACAAGGCAGGGATGCCCTCTTTCACCACTTCTTTTCAATATTGTCCTTGAAACTCTAGCCAGAGCAATTAGACAGACCAAAGAAATTAAAGGGATACGAACAGGAAAAGAAGAACTCAAACTATCCCTATTTGCTGATGATATGATTATATACTTACAGGAACCAGGAAATTCCACCAGAAAACTTTTAGAACTCATAAGTGAATTCAGTAAAGTAGCGGGATATAAGATCAATGCACATAAATCGAATGCATTTTTATACATAAGTGATGAATCTTCAGAAAGAGAAATTAGGAAAACTACCCCATTCACAATAGCATCGAAAAAAATAAAATACTTGGGAATCAATCTCACAAAAGAGGTGAAAGACCTCTACAATGAGAACTACAGAACACTAAAGAAAGAAATTAAAGAAAACCTTAGAAGATGGAAAAATCTCCCATGTTCTTGGATAGGAAGAATTAATATTGTCAAAATGGCCGTACTACCAAAAGTGCTATACAGATTCAATGCAATTCCAATTAAAATCCCAATGATGTACCTTACAGAAATAGAGCAAGCAATTATGAAATTCATCTGGAAGAATAAGAAACCCAGAATAGCTAAAGCAATCCTTAGCAGAAAGAGTGAAGCAGGGGGTATCGCAATACCAGATCTTCAACTCTACTACAAAGCAATAGTAACAAAAACGGCATGGTATTGGTACCAAAATAGAAAGGTGGATCAATGGTACAGAATAGAGGACACGGACACAAATCCAAATAAATAGAATTTTCTCATACTAGACAAAGGGGCCAAAAATATGCAATGGAGAAAAGATAGCCTCTTTAACAAATGGTGCTGGGAGAATTGGAAATCCATATGCAACAGAATGAAACTAAACCCATATCTCTCACCATGCACGAAACTAAACTCAAAATGGATAAAGGACCTCGGAATCAGACCAGAGACCTTGCATCTTACAGAAGAAAAAGTAGGTCCAGAGCTTCAACATGTCGGCTTAGGACCAGAGTTCCTCAACAGGACTCCCATAGCACAAGAAATAAAAGCAAGAATCAATAACTGGGATAGATTCAAACTAAAAAGCTTTCTCTCAGCAAAGGAAACTATCAGCAATGCGAAGAAAGAGCCTACAGAGTGGGAGAAAATCTTTGCCAATCATACTTCAGATAGAGCACTAATCTCCAGAATCTACAAAGAACTCAAAAAACTCTACACCAAGAATGCAAATAGTCCAATCAACAAATGGGCTAAGGAAATGAATAGACACTTCACAGAAGATCTACAAGCAATCAACAAACATATGGAAAAATGTTCACATTTCTAGTAATAAGAGAAATGCAAATCAAAACCACCCTAAGATTCCATCTCACCCCAATTAGAATGGCGATTATCAAGAATACAAGCAACAACAGGTGTTGGCGAGGATGTGGGGAGAAAGGTACACTCATACATTGCTGGTGGGGCTGCAAATTAGGGCAGCCACTCTGGAAAGCAGTGTGGAGATCCCTTAGAAAACTTGGAATGGAACCACCATTTGACCCAGCTATCCCACTCCTTGGCCTATACCCAAAGGACTTAAAATCAGCATACTACAGAGATACAGCCACATCAATGTTCATAGCTGCTCAATTCACAATAGCCAGATCATGGAACCAACCTAGATGTCCTTCCATTGATGAATGGATAAAGAAACTGTGGTATATATATACAATGGAATATTACTCAGCCATAAAGAATGATAAAATTATGGCATTTGCAGGCAAATGGATGAAATTGGAGAATATCATGCTAAGTGAGATAAGCCAATCTCAAAAAACCAAAGGACAAATGATCTCGCTGATAAGTGGATGATGACATATAATGGGGGGTGGGAGGGGTTAGTGTTAGGGTTAGAGTTAGGGTTGGGGGGGCAAGAATGGAGGAAGGAAGGACTGTATAGAGGGAAAAGAGGGGTGGGAGGGGTGGGGGGAAGGGAAAAAATAACAGAATGAATCAAACAACATTACCCTATGTAAATGTATGATTACAGAAATGGTATGCCTTTACGCCATGTACAAACAGAGAAACAACATGTATCCCATTTGTTTACAATAAAAAAAAAGCAAAAAATATGCTATTGAATGAAACATGGATAACAGAAAATATCAGGGAGGAGATAAAAAAATTCTTAGAGGTCAATGAGAATGATAATACAACACATCAAAATCTCTGGGACACTATGAAAGCGGTACTAAGAGGAAAATTCATTGCATGGAGTGCATTCCAGAAAAGAATAAAAAGTCAACAACTAAATGACCTAACATTACAGCTCAAAACCCTAGAAAAAGAAGACCAGAATAACAACAAAAGTAGTAGAAGACAGGAAATAATTAAAATCAGAGCTGAAATCAATGAAATTGAAACAAAAGAAACAATTCAAAAAATTGACAAAACAAAAAGTTGGTTCTTTGAAAAAGTAAACAAAATAGACACTTAGCCACACTAACAAAGAGGAGAGAGAAAACTCAAATTACTAAAATACATTATGAAAAAGGAAATATCACGACAGACACCACTGAGATACAGAACATAATGAGAAGCTACTTTGAAAATCTGTATTCCAACAAAATAGAATCTACCGAAGACATTGACAAATTTCTAGAGACATATGCTCCTCCCAAACTGAACCAGGAGGACATACACAATTTAAACAGATCAGTATCAAGCAATGAAATAGAAAAAGGCATTAAAAACCTACCATCCAAGAAAAGCCCAGGACCAGATGGATTCTCAGCCAAGTTCTACAAGACCTTCAAAGAATAACTCATTCCAATACTTCTCAAAGTGTTCCAGGAAATAGAAAAGGAGGAAACCCTACCAAACTCATTCTATGAAGCTAATATCACCCTCATACCCAAACCAGGCAAAGACGCATCAAGGAAAGAAAATTTTAGACCAATATCCTTGATGAATATAGATGCAAAGATCCTTAACAAAATATTGGCAAACTGTATCCAAAAATATATTAAGAAAATTGTGCACCACGATCAAGTGGGGTTCATCCCTGGAATGCAAGGATGGTTTAGCATCCATAAATCAATAAACATAATCCATCATGTCAACAGACTTAAGGATAAGAATCATATGGTTATTTCAATTGATGCAGAAAAAGTGTTTGACAAAATACAACACCCCTTCATGCTCAAAACACTAGAAAAAATAGGGATAGTAGGAACATACCTGAACATTGTAAAGGCTATTTATGCTAAGCCCATGGCCAACATCATTCTTAATGGAGACAAACTGGAACCATTCCCTTTAAAAACAGGAACAAGACAGGGATGTCCTCTTTCACCACTTCTATTCAACATCGTACTCGAAATACTAGCCAGAGCAATTAGACAGACTAAAGAAATTAAAGGAATACAAATAGGAAAAGAGGAACTTAAGCTGTCACTATTTGCTGATGACATGATTCTCTATTTACAGAATCCAAAATACTCCTTCAGAAAACTTCTAGACCTCATCAATGAATTCAGCAAAATAGTAGGCTATAAAATCAACATGCATAAATCTAAAGCATTTTCCTACATAAGTGATGAAATATCTGAAAGGGAAATGAAAACAACTCCATTCTCAATAGCCTGAAAAAAAAAAAAAAAAAAAAAACCAACTTGGGAATCAATCTAACCAAAGAGGTAAAAGATCTCTACACTGAAAACTACAAAACATTGAAGAAAGAAATGGAGGAAGACCTTAGAAGATGGAAAGATCTCCCCTGTTCTTGGATATGCAGAATTAATATTATCAAAATGGCCATACTTCCAAAGGCGCTATACAGATTTAACGCAATTCCAATTAAAATCCCTATGACATATCTCATAGAAACAGAAAAAGCAATCATGAAATTTATCTGGAAGAACAAAAGACCCAGAATAGCCAAAGCAACCCTGGGCAGGAAGAGTCATGCAGGAGGTATCACAATACCAGACCTTAATACTATAGAGCAACAGTAACAAAAACGGCTTGGGAAAACTGGAAATCCATATGTGGTCAAAATGAAACTAAACCCCTATCTCTCACCCTATACAAATCTCAACTCAAAATGGATCAAGGATCTAGGAATTAGACCTGAGACCCTTTACCAACTAGAAGAAAAAGTAGGCCCAAATCTCCATTATATTGGCTTAGGACCAGACTTCCTTAATAAGACCCCCATAGCATAAGAAATAAAAGCAAGAATCAATTAATGGAATAGATTCAAACTAAAAAGTTTTTTCTCAGCACAGGAAATTATCAATAATGTGGAAAGAGAGCCTACAGAGTGGGAGAAAATCTTTTCCACACCCACTTCAGACAGAGCACCCATCTCCAAAGTTTATAAAAAACTTAAAAAACTTTACACCCAAAATACAAACAACCCAATCAATAAATGGGCTAAGGAACTGGGCAGACACTTCACAGAAGAAGATATACAGGTGATCAACAAATATATGAAAAAGTGCTCATCATCCCTGGTAATTAGAGAAATGCAAATGAAAAGCAACCTAAGATTTCCTCTAACTCCAATTAGAATGGCTATATCAAGAACACAAGCAATAAAAAGTGTTGGCGTGGATGTGGGGAAAAAGGCACACTCATACATTGCTGGTGGAGTTGCAAATTGGTACAGCCATTCTGGAAAGCTATATGGAGATTCCTCAGAAAGCTTGGAATGGATCCACCATTTGACCCAGCTATCCCACTCCTCGGCCTATACCCAAAGGACTTAAAATCAGCATACTACAGTGATGCAGCCACACCAATGTTCATAGCAGCTCAATTAACAATAGCTAGATTGTGGAACTAATCTAGATGCCCTTCAGTTGACGAATGGATAAAGAAACTGTGGTATATATATATACACAATGGAATATTACTCAGTCATAAAGAATAGTAAAATTATGGCATTTGCTGGTAAATGGATGAAGTTGGAAAATATCATGCTAAGTGAAACAGGCCAAGTCCAAAAAACCAAAGGCCAAATGTTTTCTCTGATAAGTGCATGACAATATATAACAATGGGGGGTGGCAGAGGGGAAGAGAAGAATGAAGGAACTTTGGAGGGTGTAGAGGAAAAAGGGGTGGGAGGAGGTGGGAATGGAAACACAGTAGAATGAAACATACATACATATATATATATGTATGATTACATGAATGGCGTAAATATACATTGTGTGCAACAATAGAAACTAAAAGCTGTACCTCATTTGTGTACAATGAATCAAAATGTGTCTGTAAAAATAAAATATTTTAATAAAAAAAAAAGAAAGAAAGAAAATATGGATGGGATTGGGGAGGACTTTCTAGGTATGATGCCAAATCATAACCCACAAAGGAGGTGATCAATACATTTGAAACCAAAAATTTCTCTATAGCACAAAAATAATGATAAACAATGATCACGGTAAGACTTAAAAATCTTAAAAACTGAAAAAAAAAATCAGTAAGAAAAAACAAACATCCCATAATTAAAACTGGCAAAGAATACTGACAAAAGAACATAAAGAAGTGGTGAAAAAATATAAGCAGATGTTTAACTTCACCAGGTCAAATAAACACAGACAGCCAGACTGGAAATGTGAAGAGCCACAGTGCCCTGGGTGGGCGGGATTCAGGAAGACGCACTTCCGTCTGTCACTGGTAGGAATGAAAACCACAAGCAATTTTCATTTTTTTCTTACGAGGTGGAAATATTTTTAAGGTTCATACCTTCTTAGCTAGCAATCCACATTTAGGAATTTACCTAAAAAGATAAGCAGAACAGTCCCATAGGGAACTGGTTAATATAAACTATATTCATGTAAGAAACAAGGTGTATTTACAACAAAGAACACAGAGTTTCACATATTAAATGGAAAGGAACACATTATAATGCAATAATTATGGAATGATTTCATTTCTGTTAAATCTCACACTCAATTGTCACACAAATGAAAATTGTTCAAACAATTGGCACAGTGGTCACTGTTGGCCATGGGAGTTTTATCTTATTTCAAAATTCTTCTTTAAGTTTTTTTTTTTTTTTAATTGTTTATATTTTTTAAAAAATCTCTATTTTCTCATTTTAAAAAATCCCAATTTTCATTTTAGGAGAAGCATTTTTTAAAAGGTAGTACTTACTGAAACTGGGTGACAGGGAGGTGGGGGTCACTGTACTATCTTCTTTACTCATTCAAAAATTCATAAGTTAAAAAATACCCAAAAGAGAAAGGAACAGCAAGAGATTCAGAGGGCCAGAATTCATTAAAGGACCAAAGAAAAAGTATCTGCAGTAAAATGACCTTGAAGCCCAATCTTTTTTTTTTTTTTTTTTTTGGTGGGGGTGTTGCTTTGTACGTGATAGGCAAGTGCTAACCACTGGCAACACCCTTGCCCCTCAAAGCCCATTTATACAACTGGAAAGAAACAGAAAGATCAAACAGACAATAAGAACTCCAGAAAACTAAAGCTGAAGGTACTACTGCCAGTTCACAGATGGAAACCGTGGGCCAAAGAGATGAGATTTAAATAAACAGAAACTGAGTCTATGAGAAAGGTTCCCTCTCATAAGATGGTTACGTATGCTGATGCTGCACCAGACAGAACACAGTGTGCCTCCACAAAAATGCCTCTTAGTGAAACACACTCTAAAAAATTTAGGGTCAGGAGTGGTGGCCCAAGCCTATAGACCTGGCCAACCAGAGTATCACTTCCAGGGTACATAGCAAGACCACATTAAAATAAATACATAAGATAAATAAAATCGACAAAAGGTCTCACCAATGTTTTTAGTTTCAAACATTTTCTCTTACATGTCAAATTTACTGCTCAAATAAAAACATGTAATGAGAATGGCTGATTTGACCCCCTAACAAGTACTTCAAATAAAAATTTATTTTTACAAGATAGAATGGGACTTGAGTTGTGGATGAAAAATACAGGGTAGGTTCTGAAGAGAAAAGGAAAGCAAATGGCAAATAAACACATAAATATGTTCAACCTTATTAGTAATAAAGAAAATACAAACAAAAAACACTGCAAGGTAGTATTTCACTTTCACCAGACTGGCAAAAGATGATCATTGTGACAACATCAGGTGATAGGATTAGAATAATCAGCAACTGAACCCTGCTGGTGGGAAGGCCTGGCAGAGGTAGTGGAGTGGGAGCAAACATACCCTGGGGCAGTGGTTCCCAGGTGGGCTTTGGCATGGCACTCAGGAGCTCCTGAGACCCCTGTAGGAGGTGCTGGAGACCCTCACCCCAGGCACAAGAGGAGAAGCATGTGACCTTTGAAAGCCATAAGCATACTCCATGACCCCCTGATCAATGGAGCAGATGGGGACTTGGTAAAGTATTAGGCAGATCTGAAGAAATCTCAAAATGTAGCAGAGTGGCAGTGAGGCAGCAAATATTACAGTTAGACCTGGCAAACAGAAGTTAGATACGAAATACAATGATCTAGAAGAAACAGTTTAGGTAAGGGGCATTACTCGAAGAGCTAACAGTAAAAACTTTCCAGAATTTACTCATTCTCAGATTTAGAAAGCCCAACAAATCCAAAAAGAGGTAAACAAAAACAAATCCATATTCAGACATATTACTGGGAATCTGGAACACCACAGGATTAAAAGCTCCCTAAGAAAAAAAGGCAGATTAGAAGCAATCAGGGCAGCTTAGTTTTGGAGATTTTGCAGGGAGGGCACAGGGGGGCATGCTGGGGATGGAACCCAGCTACATCTCAACCTTGACAGCTGACTTTTAAAAAAACTTTTAATGAGGTTTGATTTACAATTATATTAATCATTTATTTTGAGTATACAATTCAATAATCTGTAAATTTGCCAGATGGTGCAATCATCATCACAATACAGTTTTAGAATGTTTCCATCACCAAAATAAGATCCCTTGAGCCCATTTACAGCAAATCCCCATTCCAATTCTACCCCAGGAAGCCAACCTGCTGTCTGTCTGTGTGATTGTCTTTTCTGGACACTTCATATAAATGGAACCCCACAATACATGTTGGGTTTCCTCTATTGAGTAGGTTTTGGAGATTCATCTATTTGTAGCATATGTCAATATTTTATTCATTTTCTTGCTGAACAGTAGTCTATCATATGTATACACCACACTTTGTTTATCCAGTTGCCAGTTGGTGGACATTTGGGCTGTGCCCACTTTTTAGTTATTTTGAAAAATAATGCTCTGAATACTCACCTCCTAGTCTCTGTGAGGAACTTTCTTCACTTCCTTAGTGTATGTACTTACCAGTGGAACTAACTGTTGGGCCACAGAGTACATTTATGTTTAACTTGTGAAGAAACAGCTGAAGTACTTTCCAAAGCAGCTGTGGTCTTTTAAATTCCTACCAGAAATGAACAAGGGCCCCTGTTTCTCCACGTCCTCCGGAGGTAGTTGTGTTATTGTCTGCCTCTTTGATTACAGCTATTTTAGTGAATGTGAAGTGGTATCTTATTGTGGTTTTAATTTGCAATTCCCTAATGACTAATTTGCTTTCCTCAAATGACTAAAGATGTTGAGCATCTTTTCATGTGTTTATTTGGCATATCTTACTTGGTGAAATGTCTATTCAAATCCTTTGCCTGTATTTAAATTGGGTTGTTTATCTTACTGAGTGTTAAGTTTTCTATATAGTCTGGATGCAACAAATCTTTTAGCTAACAATGGACTTTTAACAGCAATAATGAATTTGGAAAAGAATGGAAAAATATATTCAATGTACAGAGAGAAAATAATTGTGAATACAGAATTCTGTACATAGGTTTAACATTTTATGAATGAGGGTTAATTAAAAACACTTTCAGATAAACAGAAACAGTTTACCACCAAAAGACTCATTAATGTATATTAGTTGTTGCTACATAACAATATGAATGTTTTAAAATAACACACATTTATCATCTCCCAGCTTCATGTGTCAGAAATTCAAAAGCAGTTGGAACTAGGTGGCCCTGATCAGGGTTTCTTGCAAGGTCACAGTAGAGGTGTTGGCCAGGGCTGCAGAGTCCACATACCAGGTGGCTAACTTACAAGGGTAGCAGGTTAATACTGGGGACAGTAGGTGGCTTCCACTCCTCTCCACATGGGACATCTCCTGGGCTGCTAGGTAATCTCATGACTCAGCAGTTGGAGTCCCCCAGTGAATGGTCCAAGAAAAAGGAAGGCAAAAAGTACAGGGTATTTGACAACCCAGCCCTAGAAGTTTCTTTAGTGTTCTAAGGCCTATACAAATCAGTTTACATATTTATGCAATTTGTTAAGGACATACTGTAAAAATAAGAAAATGGTCCAGAAGTTCAAGGATAGAAAAAGAAATGGTGAGTCAGGTGCAGTGGTGCACGCCTGTAATCCCAGCTATTCAGGAGGCTGAGGCAGGAGGATCGAAAATCCCAGGCCAGTCTGGGCAACTTAGTGAGACCCTGTTGCAAAATAAAATATACAAAAGGGCTAGGGGCATGGCTCAGTGATTAAGCACTCCTGGGTTCAATCCCTGGAACAAAAAAAAAAAAAAAAAAAGAAAGAAAGAAAGAAAGAAGAAGAAAAAGAAAAAGAAAAAAATCACCCAGAAACACAGAAGTAGAAAGAAAGAAAAAAAAAAAAGAAAAAAAAGACAGCATGAATTAGGAGGATAAGGACAAAAATCCAAAACCCTCAAGGTCAAAGACAGATTATATTTAAAAGTCAAATTCTACCCCTATGTTTTTCATTAGAGGTCACCTAAAATAAAAGACTAATGAGTTATACCAGGTATATCATAATCAATGAAAGCTGTTATAATGCTATCTATACCAGACAAAGTAGCCATACAAGAGACTGAATCACTAGTTTACCAGATAATTCTAAACCTATACTTAATAAAAATAGCTTAAAAATAAATGCCACAAAAACTGCCAGAAGTATAAGAAGACAGTAGTAACTGTAAGGAGCTCATTATCAGAGGGGCATATTTTAACATACTTCTCTCAGTAATTAACTGTAAAACAGAAAAATATTGGTGAGATTTCAGTTACTTGACTTGATGAACAATACAGGATCCTGAACCCAACAACTGGAGACCATACTTTCCCCCCACAAACATATATGGAATGTTTTTAAAAGTTGATCTTATATATAAGATCAATCTTATATATAAGATCTTATGTATAAAGCAAGTTAACAACAAATTTCAAAAAAAAAATCAGTAAAATGATAACTAGTTTTTCTCATTAAAATGCAACTTAGGGGCTGGGGTTGCAGCAGTGGTAAGAGCACTGGCCTCACATGTGTGAGGCACTGGGGTCGATCCCCAGCACCACATAAAAACAAATGAATAAAATAAGGTACTGTGTCCATCTACAATAAAAAATATTTTTTAAAAATGCAATTTAGTTAGAAAGCAGAAATAAGAAGTGATATGGTATGAATATGTGCCCCCCTCCAAAGTTCCTGTGCTGGAATCTTAATTCCCAATGCTACCATGCTGGGAGATGGGACCTTTAAGAGGTGAAGGGGTTGTAAGGGCTGTTATTGTGGACAGTAGGTCTTGAGGAGAGTAGGTGTGTTATAAGAGCCAACTTGGCCCTCTCTTGCCTTGTGATGTCTTCACCACTTCATGATGCAGCAAGAGGGCCCTTACCAGATGCAGCCAGGCAACCTTGGACTTCGCAGTCTCCAGAACTGTTAGCCAAATAAAGTGCTATTGTTTAAAAATTATCCTGTCTGTGGTATTCTGTTATGGCAGAAGATGAGTCAGAACATTAAGTTCAAGAGAATACACTTGAAAATATAAAACATCATAGTAAAGAACTCTTGGGCCAGGTGGGTAGCACACACCTATAAGGAGGAGGAGGAGGAGGAGAAGGAAGAGGAGGATCACAAGTACCAGGCCAGCCTGGGCAACTCAGCAGGATCCTGTCTCAAAACAAAAAGGACTGGGAATATAGCTCAGTGGTGGAGTACCCCTGAGGTTCAATGCCCAGTGAAAGGAGGAGGAGGAGGAGGAGGTGGAGGAGGAAGAGGAGGAAGAGAAAAAATCCTAAATAGAAACCAGAAAATATTGAGAACTAAAAATTAAAATATTGTGTATCAAAATTGTGCTATGTCACTTAAACAGTTTTGGAGGGAACTTAATTTTGTTATTATTTTAAAAAGGAAATAATAATCTTCAGTGGCTACATCAGAAAAGGTGCTGAAATTAATGAATTGAGCAGTCATTAAAAGTGAAAAATAAAAGGACAATGAAAGAAGCCCCTAAATCTAAAAGTAAAAAAGTAGGACAACAGCAAATTTCATAAAATGTGTACTAGTCTTAGAAGACTAATAAAGTTTAGAAACCTAAAATTGTTTTTAAAGGGGCATACTCCAGATAAGATGAGAGTATGTCACAAACCAATTTATGTAAGTAAAGTTAGAAACCTGGATACAAAAGGCAAATTCCTAAAAAATGTAACAAATTATTAAGTAAGCCAGAGAACATCTGAATGACTCTATAACTATTAAAGACACTGATCAGTAATTTAAACTCTTCTGAAGAAGAAAACATTAGAGAAGGGTTTGGTGGTATACACCTATAATCCCAGTGACTCAGGAGGCTGAGGCAGGAAGATCACAAGTTCAAGGCCACCCTCTGAAACTTAGTAAGACCTTGTCTCAAAATAAAAAATGAAAAGGGCTGCGAATATAGCTCAGTGGTAGAGCACCCCTAGGTTCAATTCCCAGTACTGGGAAGGAAAAAAAAAAAAATGAGAAACATCAGTTCTAGATGATGATTACAAGTAAATTTTACCAAACATTCAAAGAGAGATTTTCAACTTAATACACATTCTTCCAGAGGATCAAAAAGGAACATTTCTCAATTCATTTCATAAAATTAACATAACTTTAATACCCAAAGAAAGAAAAATTACAAAACAATCTCATTAACCATTTCAAAACAAAATATTAGCAAACTGAATCTAATAATGTATTTTAAAAATGCATCATGACCCAGGTTAGGTTTATTCTAGGAATTTAAAGATGTTTTAATATTAGGAAACTTTTGCGTGCAATTCTTATTAACAGATAAAAGGACAAAACATGTGATCCTTCCAATAGAGATGCACATCAAGAATCTGGTAAAAGTAAACATCATATATGAAAAATGCTCTTAGCAAACTTGGAGAGAAAAAGTCTTCCTTAGAACAAAGATAAGCACCTCACATCTACAGCAAACACTGAAGGTAAAATGTTAGGATAACTTGGAATGGAATGGAGGGCTCCTCATTCCCATTTCTACTCAAGGTTATGCTGTCATCAAGACCCCAGGCAGCCCTGGAAGAGAATAAAAGGACATGAACATATAAAGACTGAGATGGAAGGGCGGTGGGGCAGCACAGCAGTGGAGTCCTTGCCTAGAATGCATCTGGCCCCAGCACCACCAAAAAAAAAAAAAAAAAAAAAAAAAAGACTAAAATGAAAGAAACGAAAGTCATTATTTGCAAGTTGATATATGATAGTTCATTTGGGAAATTCAAAAGAATTCTCATTATTAGCATTAAGGAGAACTTAACAAGATTGCCAGATTTCTACAAATCAACTGCATTTCTAGACAATAGCAACAAAGAATTAGAAAAAAAAATTTTTAAATATATATAATTTACAAAGCAGGAAAAATAGCTAATGACTGATTTGTATTCACCACACAGCCCTACAAAGCAGGAACTCTCAACAGCCTGTTTTTCTGACAAGGAAAAGGAGGCACCAGGAGGTTGATCCACCCAAGATGGCACCACTGCAAACACCTCAGGCAGGTTGGTCCTGGAGCCTGTGCTCCCAGCCACTACTCTAAGTAGCTACTCCCACGAGATGTGCAAGACCTACATGGCATTATAAGATATGTCACACATATATAAAAGTCACTGTGAGACAGTAAACAGTGAAAGAGATGCCATGCTCACACACAAGGGAAACTCTAGCATCAAGAGCTCAATTCTCAGGGCTGGAGTTGTAGCTCAGTGGTATTTGCCTAGCATGTGTGAGGCACCCTTAGCATCACATTATAAATAAATAAATAAATAAATAAATAAATAAATAAATAAATAAATGCATCGTATCTATATACAACTAAAATAAAATATTTTTAAAACTCTCGGAAGGCGTTTCAAGATGGCGGACCAGAGGGTGGCTGCATTTCATGTTGCTCTAGGACTCAGGATTCAAAAGAGGAGATAGTGAGAGACTTGGGACCAACTCAAAACCGCCAGGTGAGTCTCTTCCTTTGGGGAGGCGTCCCGGATGGGGCGGTAGTCCCGGAATGCAGGGAACTTTGTGAAGTAGAGTTGCCCGGTGAGACACCCCCTCCCCCGCTGGAGCAGTGAACTTGGACAACTGGGAGCATCGTAGAGGAGGCTGCTCAGCACAGCACTTGGACTCGGAGCAACCACTGGGGCTCTGGGCAGCTGCCTAGAGGAGGAGCTGTGTGGCGAGCTGTTTGGACTCAGAGCGATCGCTCCTGAACACCAGGGCCTGCCCGGAGGAGGAGGAGCACGGCAGGTCACTTGGACTCGGAGTGACTGCACCAGAGCTATAGGCGGTTGACAGAGGAGGAGCTGTGCGGCAAGCTGTTTGGACTCAGAGTGACCCCTCCTGAACACGGGGGGGGGGGGGTGTGCCCGGAGGAGGAGGAGCACAGCGGGTCGCTTGGTCTAGGAGTGGCTGCATCAGAGCTCTGGGTGGCTGCTCAGAGGAGGAGGCAAGTGGTGAGTTGTTTGGACTCAAAGCGATCGCTCCTGAACACCAGGGGCCTGCCCAGAGGAGAAGCACGGTGGGTTGCTTGGTCTCAGAGCGACCGCTCCTGAACACGCGGGGGGCTACCCAGAGGAGGAGGAGGAACGGGGCGGGTCACTTGGACTTGGAGTGACTGCCTAGGGTTTCGGGCGGTGGGCAGGAGGAGGAGACTCGAAGTGAGTTGCTTGGACTCCTAGTGACTGCGTGGCAACACTGGGCGGGTGTCCGGAGGAAGAGGTGTGTGGTGGGTCGCTGGGACTCGGAGTGACTGTACGGGGCTCCAGGTGGCTGCTCAGAGGGGGGGCCGCATAGCCAGGCAATTAGGTGCAGAGCAGGGTCCCAGGACCTAGGCGGCTTCTTGCTGGAAGAGCAGCACAGAGACACGCTTAGGGCAGAGCGAAGTTTCCAGGACTGCGGGCAGATTCTCTGAGGAGAGGCAGCCTAAGGAGACTCGTCTGTGAAGGGTGAGGCTCCCAGTCCCAGGAGGTAGGTCCGGGCCCCTGGGAACGTTGCAGAGGAAGACAGCCCAGCCCAGGCGGTAGTTGTAGATTGAGGGGAACCTCTAGGAGGGGAACTGACCAGCGAGACCTCCCCACCGGGTGAGTCTTCCCTGCTGGGTGAGGTTTTCCCACAAGGATGGTAAAACCAGAGACACAGGCACAAACAGGCCTCGCCTTAGCCCGCAGCCTAGTTCCCCTTTGGATGACCATTGGTCAACAAGTGGAGGCACCTCTGCCCACTATCAGGGAATATACCCCACCTGAAGGTCACCACCCCCAGAGAGGCAGCTTCCTTGTGTAGCACCACATTATCAACTTCCTCCAAGACTTCAGGCTACTGAAGGATAAGAGGGGACATACTAGCAATCTTCGGGGACATTATAAGTCAATAGAGGAAATCTGCAATATCCTAGCGGTCCACTGATACCTGAACAATATGAGAAAACAAGGGAAGAAAATGCCCCAAACAAATCTAGATGTTACATCAATAAAATCCAACAACAGAATGGCAGAAGAAATGACAGAAAGGGAGTTCAGAATGTACATAATTAAAATGATCAGGGAAGCAAACGATGAGATGAAAGAGCAAATGCAGGCATTGAATGATCACACCAATCGACAGTTAAAAGAGCAAATACAAGAAGCAAAAGACCATTTCAATAAAGAGTTAGAGATATTGAAAAAAAACCAAACAGAAATCCTTGAAATGAAGGAAACAAAAAACCAAATTAAGAACTCTATAGAAAGCATAACCAATAGGATAGAATACCTGGAAGACAGAACCTCAGATATTGAAGACAAAATATTTAACATTGAAAAGAAACTTGAACAAACAGAGAAGATGGTAAGAAATCATGAACAGAATCTCCAAGAACTATGGGATATCATGAAAAGGCCAAATTTAAGAATTATGGGGATTGAGGAAGGCTTAGAGAAACAAACCAAAGGAATGAACAATCTATTCAATGAAATAATATCAGAAAATTTCCCAAATCTGAAGAATGAAATGGAAAATCAAGTTCAAGAGGCTTATAGGACTCCAAATACACAAAATTACAACAGACCCACACCAAGGCACATTATAATGAAAATACCTAACATACAAAATAAAGACAGAATTTTAAAGGCTGTGAGAGAAAAAAAACCAATTTACATTCAGGGGGAAACCAATACGGATATCAGCAGATTTTTCAATCCAGACCCTAAAAGCTAGAAGGGCCTGGAACAACATTTTTCAAGCTCTGAAAGAAAACCAAGAATCTTATACCCAGCAAAACTTACCTTCAAATGTGACGATGAAATAAAATCATTCCATGATAAACAAAAGCTAAAAGAATTTACAAAAAGAAAGCCAGCATTACAGAACATTCTCAGCAAAATATTCCATGAGGAAGAGATAAAAAACAAAGAAGCAAATCAGCAAAGGGAGGAATTATCCTAAAGGAACTGTCAAATAAAGGAGGAACCAAGTCGTGTCAAAAAAATAAATAAATAAATAAAATAAAATAAATGAACCAAATGACCAGGAATACAAATCATAGCTCAATAATAACCCTGAATGTTAATGGCCTGAATTCATCAATCAAAAGACATAGACTGGCAGATTGGATTAAAAAGAAAGATCCAACAATATGTTGCCTGCAAGAGACTCACCTCATAGAAAGAGATACCCATAGACTAAAGGTGAAAGGATGGGGAAAAACATACCATGCACATGGACTCAGCAAAAAAGCTGGAGTATCCATCCTCATTTCAGATAATGTGGACTTCAAGCCAAAGTTAGTCAGAAGGGATAAAGAAGGACATTTCATACTGCTTAAGGGAAGCATAAATCAGCAAGATATAACAATCATTAACATCTATGCCCCAAACAGTGGCTCATCCATGTATGTCAAACAAATCCTTCTCAATTTTAGAAACCAAATAGACCGTAACACAATAATACTAGGTGATTTTAACACACCTCTCTCACCACTGGACAGATCTTCCAAACAAAAATTGAACAAAGAAACCATAGATCTCAATAACACAATCAATAATTTAGACTTAACAGACATTTATAGAATATACCATCCAACCAAGAGCGAATACACTTTCTTCTCAGCAGCACATGGATCCTTCTCTAAAATAGACCATATATTATGCCACAAAGCTAATGTTAGCAAATACAAGAAGATAGAGACACTACCTTGTATTCTATCAGATCATAATGGATTGAAGTTAGAAATAAATGAAAGAGTAAAAACCAGAAATTACTCCAACACCTGGAGACTAAACAATATGCTATTATATGATGAATGGATAACAGAAGATATTAGGAAGGAAATTAAAAAATTCTTAGAGGTAAATGAGAACAAAGAAACATCATATCAAAATCTCTGGGACACTATGAAAGCAGTACTTAGAGGAAGATTTATTTCATGGGGCGCATTCAACAAAAGAAGTAGAAATCAACAAACAAACGACCTAACACTACAGCTCAAAGCCCTAGAAAAAGAAGAACAGACCAACACCAAAAGTAGTAGAAGACAGGAAATAGTTAAACTCAGAGCTGAAATCAACGAAATTGAAACAAAAGAAACAATACAAAAAATTGACAAAATAAATAGTTGGTTCTTCGAAAAAATAAACAAAATTGATAAACCTTTAGCCACACTAACAAAGAGAAGACGAGAGAAAACCCAAGTCACTAAAATTCGAAATGAACAAGGAAATATCACAACAGACACGACTGAAATACAAAACATAATTAGAAGCTATTTTGAAAATCTATACTCCAACAAAATAGAAAATTTCGAAGACATCAACAGGTTTCTAGAGACATACAAATTGCCTAAACTGAACGAGGAGGACATACACAATTTAAATAGACCAATTTCAAGTAATGAAATAGAAGTCATCAAAAGCCTACCAACAAAGAAAAGTCCAGGACCAGATGGGTTCTCAGCCGAGTTCTACAAAACCTTTAAAGAAGAGCTCATTCCAATACTTCTCAAAGTATTCCATGAAACAGAAGAGGAGGGAACCCTCCCAAACTCATTCTATGAAGCCAATATTACCCTGATACCTAAACCAGACAGAGACACATCGAGGAAAGAAAATTTCAGGCCAATATCCTTAATGAACATCGACGCAAAAATTCTCAACAAAATTTTAGCAAATCGCATACAAAAACATATTAAAAAGATAGTGCACCATGATCAAGTGGGTTTCATCCCAGGGATGCAAGGTTGGTTCAACATCAGGAAATCAATAAATGTAATTCACCATATCAATAGACTTAAAGTCAAGAATCACATGATTATTTCAATAGATGCAGAAAAAGCATTTGATAAAATACAGCACCCCTTCAGGCTCAAAACACTAGAAAAAATAGGGATAGTGGGAACATTCCTTAACATTGTAAAGGCCATCTATGCTAAGCCCATGGCTAATATCATTCTAAATGGTGAAAAACTGAAAGCATTCCCCCTAAAAACTGGAACAAAGCAGGGATGCCCTCTTTCACCACTTCTTTTCAATATTGTCCTTGAAACTCTAGCCAGAGCAATTAGACAGACCAAAGAAATTAAAGGGATACGAACAGGAAAAGAAGAACTCAAACTATCCCTATTTGCTGATGATATGATTATATACTTACAGGAACCAGGAAATTCCACCAGAAAACTTTTAGAACTCATAAGTGAATTCAGTAAAGTAGCGGGATATAAGATCAATGCACATAAATCGAATGCATTTTTATACATAAGTGATGAATCTTCAGAAAGAGAAATTAGGAAAACTACCCCATTCACAATAGCATCGAAAAAAATAAAATACTTGGGAATCAATCTCACAAAAGAGGTGAAAGACCTCTACAATGAGAACTACAGAACACTAAAGAAAGAAATTAAAGAAAACCTTAGAAGATGGAAAAATCTCCCATGTTCTTGGATAGGAAGAATTAATATTGTCAAAATGGCCGTACTACCAAAAGTGCTATACAGATTCAATGCAATTCCAATTAAAATCCCAATGATGTACCTTACAGAAATAGAGCAAGCAATTATGAAATTCATCTGGAAGAATAAGAAACCCAGAATAGCTAAAGCAATCCTTAGCAGAAAGAGTGAAGCAGGGGGTATCGCAATACCAGATCTTCAACTCTACTACAAAGCAATAGTAACAAAAATGGCATGGTATTGGTACCAAAATAGAAAGGTGGATCAATGGTACAGAATAGAGGACATGGACACAAATCCAAATAAATAGAATTTTCTCATACTAGACAAAGGGGCCAAAAATATGCAATGGAGAAAAGATAGCCTCTTTAACAAATGGTGCTGGGAGAATTGGAAATCCATATGCAACAGAATGAAACTAAACCCATATCTCTCACCATGCACGAAACTAAACTCAAAATGGATAAAGGACCTCGGAATCAGACCAGAGACCTTGCATCTTACAGAAGAAAAAGTAGGTCCAGAGCTTCAACATGTCGGCTTAGGACCAGAGTTCCTCAACAGGACTCCCATAGCACAAGAAATAAAAGCAAGAATCAATAACTGGGATAGATTCAAACTAAAAAGCTTTCTCTCAGCAAAGGAAACTATCAGCAATGCGAAGAAAGAGCCTACAGAGTGGGAGAAAATCTTTGCCAATCATACTTCAGATAGAGCACTAATCTCCAGAATCTACAAAGAACTCAAAAAACTCTACACCAAGAATGCAAATAGTCCAATCAACAAATGGGCTAAGGAAATGAATAGACACTTCACAGAAGATCTACAAGCAATCAACAAACATATGGAAAAATGTTCACATTTCTAGTAATAAGAGAAATGCAAATCAAAACCACCCTAAGATTCCATCTCACCCCAATTAGAATGGCGATTATCAAGAATACAAGCAACAACAGGTGTTGGCGAGGATGTGGGGAAAAAGGTACACTCATACATTGCTGGTGGGGCTGCAAATTAGGGCAGCCACTCTGGAAAGCAGTGTGGAGATCCCTTAGAAAACTTGGAATGGAACCACCATTTGACCCAGCTATCCCACTCCTTGGCCTATACCCAAAGGACTTAAAATCAGCATACTACAGAGATACAGCCACATCAATGTTCATAGCTGCTCAATTCACAATAGCCAGATCATGGAACCAACCTAGATGTCCTTCCATTGATGAATGGATAAAGAAACTGTGGTATATATATACAATGGAATATTACTCAGCCATAAAGAATGATAAAATTATGGCATTTGCAGGCAAATGGATGAAATTGGAGAATATCATGCTAAGTGAGATAAGCCAATCTCAAAAAACCAAAGGACAAATGATATCACTAATAAGTGGATGATGACACATAATGGGGGGTGGGAGGGGTTAGTGTTAGTGTTAGAGTTAGGGTTAGGGAGGGGGGCAGGAACGTTGGAAGGAAGGACTGTATAGAGGGAAAAGAGGGGTGGGAGGGGTGGGGGGGAGGGAAAAAAATAACAGAATGAATCAAACAACATTACCCTATGTAAATGTATGATTACACAAATGGTATGCCTTTACACCATGTACAAACAGAGAAACAACATGTATCCCATTTGTTTACAATTAAAGAAAAAAAAAGTGTTACGTGACGATAAATAAATGATTGGTAATACTAAAAAAAAAAAAAAAAAAAAAAAAAAAAAAAAAAAAAAAAATCAACTCTCCTCCAGACAGAGTTACCATGACCCTGGCTCAAAATTCTACCAGGATTCTCCATATGTGATACATTTTTTAAATTTATAATGAAGAAAAAAGAACTAAGAAAAACCAAGACATTTTTGAAGAAGAGAAACAGGTATAGAAATCAGTCTATCAGGTGCCTGGATTTACCAGAAGGCAGCAGTAGTTGATGTCAGATGGTATCTATGAACTACAGTAGGCCAACGGACAAAAGAAGGTGCCCAGAAACAATTCCACAAATACACAGAACCTTGGTAGGAAAAAGATAGTGCTCACTAACCTACGAACAGGACAAACCATGATATGGAAAAGGAAGCCTGGATTCACCCTCACACCACACAGAAAATAAAATATTCCCTGGTCCATCAAATACTTTTGTGTGAAATGCAAATGATTCCCTGAGAGATATGGGATGACAGTCTTATGATTTGGTGGTAAAGGATGGATTTCTAAAAACAAGACACTGAAAACAAGAAATTCAGCTATACGAAAATCAGGAATTTCTATTCAATAGGAGACACATATGCTGAATCAAAAGACAAGGCTTAACTTGGAAAAGATGTTAAAATCATAATACTGACAAGGGTCTAGGAAGCAAAGAACTATAATTTGATAAGAAAAAGACTGACAAACAATAGAAAGGCAGGTAAGAGACATGAAAAGACGTTTCCTGTTTCTAGGAGAGGAATCACAAATGGCTAATAAATGTACAAAAATATGATCAACCTCATTCAGAATCAGGGAATGGAAACGGAAATCAAAATACCATCTTACACCCACAAAATTGGCAAAATGAAGTGTGGGTGAAGACGTGGTACAATGGGAACTCACACACTGTGGTGGGAGTACTGACTGTGTAGTCACTTTAGAAACCATTAGGCTTCATCTGCCCACCCTGCAATCTGTGAAGTCCGTGACCCAGCAAACACACTGGTCGGCTAGGTGGTGGTGGGTCAGCCACTCCATCTCCCTCTGCCTCCACTTCCTCATCTGCTAAGTGACTGCTGGAATGACACCAACTTACAGGGCTGCCAGGGGATTGGGATGCACAAAAGCACTGCTGACACTGACGGCACATGTAACCCTCATCCAAGACAGTGCTCGCTTTGTGCTCATCAGAGCCCAAATGCACACCACCAGGGAGCGCTCGAAACACGGGCATGGTCACACCACCGAATGCCCAGCGATAAGAACAAGCAAACTTAGCTTGCACTGCAGTAGAAACTCATCTCTAAACATAACTTGGGAGGGGGAGTGCAGAAGGCAACATGTTAGACTATACCAAATTCAAAACCACATAAAAATAACCTACCAATTTTGGGGTCTTTTTCTTTGTCTTTTTTTTTTTTTGCAGTGCTGGGGATGGAACTAGGGCCTGGGACATGCTAGGCAAGTGTTGCACCCCTGAGCTACTCCCCAGCCCTTGTCAACCAATTGTGTAAGGGCACAGACGTGGGGTAAACTCTAAAGGAGAGGATGGGGCATGAGTAAACTGAAGCTGGACTGTTTGAAGAAGGGAGCAAGCCAATAGGCCTGGAGCCCGCGAGTAGGATGAGGTAGGAGGTATGAGGCTCCGTGGTCAGGACCTTGATCTTGCTTACCATGGAGGCTTCAGAACTGCAAATGAGTGGACGACACACAGTGACTCCTGGGAGGTCTCTGGGGAGGGGGTACACAATGCACCCCAGAAAGGGAGGCAGAAGCAGGAGAAGCAGTCAAGAGGTGGTAGCTGTGGCCCAGGTAAGGCAGGAGGCAAGTCTGGCCTGAGGTAATGAGCTGGATGCAGGGTAGGATTTGGGAACATTCAGGCAGACTCCAAGGGTTTTGCTGGTGGATCAAACACAGGGTGTAGGGGAAAAAGGACACTTCTCACAGTATTTCTGGGTTTCTGGCTTGAGCAACAGGGTGGAGAGAGGACAGTACTGTTTAATGAGATAAGGGAGACTGGGGGAAGTTTTGGGGTGGACAGGGCCAAAGAGTAAACATTAGAGTAGGTAGCTAACTGAGTCTTGAGATGAATGGAAAGATCAAGGTAGAGGTGCAGATTGAGTCCTCACAGCAGAAACAGCTAAAGTAATGGCACTGGCTGAGAGGTCCCAGAGCAGAGTTCTAATAAAAAAGGGAAAAGGCCAAGGACAGGTCTCAGAAGTCTGGAAGAGAAGACAGGCGCCAGTGAAGTGGGAAGACCCAAAGGACAAACTATCGCAAACTTGGAGAAGAAAACACTTAGGAAGGTGGAATGAGATGAGGACAGGAAAGCCCATCGCTGGATTTGATGAAATGGAGAATATTGGCGACCATATTCTAGACCTTTCAGCTTGACCGAAGGGTCCTTTCTCCTCAGAAATACCACTGTGCAGCTGTGGTGAAGTTGAGGCTGGAGAACAGGATTTTAAGCTGGAGAAGAGCAGTAGGACAGTGGAGGGAACCGTGGATCTGGGAGGACTAGCATGTGGGTCTACTGTGCACAAGCCCTGCACTCCGCTGCTTGCCAAGGTGCTGGGGCTGAGGGTCTCAGGGTCCCCTGGTAAGAGAGAAGTGAAGTTTCACTGGAGGTCACAGGGGAGAGAGGTGATTGGGGATGTGAATGTAATAAATCAACAAAAGATTCATTAAAATGTGTTTAAGAGCAGCTCCGGCAGCGTCTTCAGAACTACATGCCAGCAGACAGTGTACAGCCCTCAAGTAGCCAGAAAGGTCCCAATGTTGCCCTGCGGCACTACCCCAGGGTCCCCAGGCTGCTTTTGAAAGCCTATGGGTGAGGAGTCATCTGCGTTTCTCCTGTAGAGACCTGAATGACAAACCGCATCAAACATATGGAGGGCTTCTTTAAACCTGTGAAACTGGAAAGCAGCACAGTGCGGCAGAGGCCAAGTGCGACGCTCTTGCCTCTCCACACGTTCTGGAGGCATCACCTCTGGATGTGGCTGCTTCGCAGAAACTAGAACTAAAGAGCCAAAAAGGAGGCACCAGCCTGTTATTCCAGCACCTTCCCTTTCTGCCTGACTTCCCTCCTTCCTTTAACCCTCCCCCAACATTCAGCTGCTGGCATACTCCCACCATATGTAAACAAAGCAGCAAAACAGAGGAATTTGGATTCAAGCATCTTTCTCTACAAAAGACAATTCACATTTTAAAAGGCAGGCCATGTTGGGGGCCAGAACAACTTGCCATTTTACCTTTAAATGGTGCATTTAGAAGTATTGTGTAAGCAGCTGGTTTTCTGTCCAGAGGTAATTCCATCTCTCTCTGATCTTGCTGCCCATTTTGCCCCAAGGCAAGACCCATATTTTGCAAGATAAACAAAGATGCTGGGGGAGGGGGGAAGGATGTTTCAGATAAAGCACTTGACAGAGTGGAAAAGCCTTTATTCAACTGTTGGAAACGACGGGTTTCAAATTATAGTATGTCTTGAACCTCCCCTCAAGTTGAGGAGGTGCCACCTCAAAATATGCCAGATTGGCATACCAATTTTTCAAGGTGGAGTCGCTGGAGGAACTGGAACTTCCGAAGGGCCACTTGGCCTGTCTCCCCACATGCAGTCAGCCATTTAGGATTCTTTTAGGAGCAACATCCTTCACATGCCAAGGCAGGAAAATAGCTTTCATTACCAGAGACTGATGTTCGGGCTGCAACAAACCTGAATAAGAAAATTCTGGGGCGACCTCTCCGGCGGCCCCCGGGATGGTTCTGTCAGTCCTGTGTGCGACGCTGAAGCCCGAGCGACACGCGAGGAGGCGCGGGAGGTGGGCCCGCGGGTCGGGGCGCTGTGGCCCATGACGCCGGGCGAGGGCGGCAGCGCCCGGTCGCCGCCCGGGTGCCGCGCCGGGAGAGTCCGATGGAGGCGGCCGCGCCGCGGGGCCCGGCCGGGGTGAGCGCCGTGTCCTGGGCCCCGGTCCGGGCGGGTGCGGGCGCGGGCGGAGGGCGCGGGGACGCGGGGTCCTCGCCGTCCTGCAGGGCACAGGCTTGGCCTAGACCCGCGCCCGCAGTGGCCGGCCGCGGAGTGGCGCCCGGGGCCCGGGCGCTGGACGGGGGCGTCCCGAACGGAGGCGCCGCGCGGGCGGGCGTGGAAAGCGGGCCCGAGGCTGGTGGGTGGAGGAAGCGCGCGTCCGCCCGCTGCGCCAGGGATGCAGCCCGCCCGAGGCCGCGCGGCGGGGCGGAGGTAGCACCCGGGCCTGGGGCACCGGGGCCAGCGGTCAGCAGAGGTTAGTGGCCAGGCCCTGGGCGGGGCGGGGAGACCGGGAAGCCCAGGTGCCCACGGCTGCTCCAGACCTTATGGAACCTGCGCAGGGCAGTGTGACCTTTGAAGACGTGGCTGTGTACTTCTCCTGGGAGGAATGGGATCTTCTTGATGAGGCTCAGAGACACCTGTACCTCGATGTGATGCTGGAGAACTTGGCACTCACGTCCTCACTGGGTGGTCTGCGTGGAGTAGAGCTGAGGTGGTACCTTCTGAACCCAGCGTTTCTGTAGGATTGCCACGTGTCATGACTCTCAGAGAAGACTCTCTGTCCCAGAACGCCTGCCCCTGTGAAATGTGCGGCCTGGTGTTGAGCAACACGCTGCAGCTGGCGCAGCACCACAGAACACACCACGGGCAGAAGCCAGGCACATGTGGAAGACAGTTCCACTTTGCTGCAGATCTTCTAGAGCATCAGAGGCAGCACATTAAAGAGGTGCCCTTTGGAGGTGACGTGGGCAGAGCCTCATTTATAAAGAGCTGCATGACCCATGAGTCAGGGAAGCCTTTTACTTGCAAGGAGGTTGGGAAGGGCTTTCTGCCCAGCACGGGATTTCCCTGTCAACAGGCCACTCGCACAGGGGAGAAGCCAAACACCAGTGACAGGTGTGGGGTGACCTTTCACAGTGGAAAACGTCACCACCCCTGGGGAGACTGCAAGAAAGCCGCTGGCCACACAGACGCACTCGTTCAGGACCAGAGGGGCCTCGGGAGGGAAGGACTTTTTCAGTGCAGCAAGTGTGGGAAAGCCTGCACACGCAGATGTAACCTGGTCCAGCACCAGAAGGTCCACAGTGAAGACAGGCCCTTCCAGTGCAGTGCCTGCGGGAAGCTCTTAGCCTACTGCTCCAGCTTCACCATCCACCAGCGCGTGCACACTGGAGAGCGGCCGTACGAGTGCGGGCAGTGCGGGAAGGCCTTCAGCCAGGTCTACAGCCTCAACAGCCACAGGAAGGTCCACACTGGAGAGCGGCCGCATGAGTGCGGGGAGTGTGGGAAGTTCTTCAGCCAAAGGTCCAACCTCATTCAACACCAGCACGTGCACACTGGAGAGCGGCCCTACGAGTGTCGTGAGTGTGGCAAGGCCTTCAGCCAGAACTTCAGCCTCATTTACCACCAGAGGGTCCACACTGGAGAGCGGCCACACGAGTGTAGGGAGTGTGGGCAGGCCTTCAGTCGCAGCTCCAGCCTCATCCACCACCGGAGACTTCACACTGGAGAGAGGCCCTATGAGTGCAGGGAGTGTGGGAAATCCTTTAAGCAAAGCTCCAGCTTCAGTTCACATCGGAAAGTCCATACCGGGGAAAGGCCTTATGTATGCGAGGAATGTGGGAAATCCTTCAGCCATAGCTCCAACCTTAAGAACCATCAGAGGGTCCACATTGGAGAAAGGCCTATTGAGTGCCGCGAATGTGGGAAATCCTTCAGCTGCAAGTCCAACCTCATTAAACACCTGAGGGTTCACACTGGAGAGAGGCCTTACGAATGCAGCGAGTGTGGGAAAGCCTTCAGCCAAAGTTCCAGCCTCATTCAACACCAGAGGATCCACACTGGAAAAAGGCCTTATCAGTGCACTGAGTGTGGGAAATCCTTTGGCTGCAAATCTGTCCTCATTCAACACCAGCGAGTTCACACTGGAGAAGGGTCTTAGCTGATTAGGAAGTATGCACTTTTCCTTTAGTGGAGTCACTGGGGAGACCACCTGTGAGCTACCTACCCAGCTTGAAGCCCAGCATCTGAAGATGCGTGGTGGGCAGCTTCCCGTAAGCTCAGGTACGTGGAAGCTCCGAGGAGCTGCGTTACACTTCCTTGGCTCCACAACTGTGCAGTTTATGTCTCCGACAGCCTCAGAAGCCATGGCACCTCCACCTGCCAAGTCCAGCTGCATCAGTCACCACGCCAGCATGTCAGGGAAGCTGATTCTGCTCTCCCTTTGCTGGGGGTACAAGTGGTCAGCCCACATTCCCTTCTCCCTGACAAGCTGGGGCATGAACTTAACCCATTTTGCACCAGGGATCCTGATAAGAGTGGACTCTTTCAGGAACACATTTCTTGTGACACCATCAGGTTTTTTTCCAGTCTCTAGGACACTAGCCTGGGAACTACCTTCCTCACTTGGTTTGGTTTGAGGAATGTTATTTGTTGTCTAAGCCACCTGTGATCTTGGGATTCTATTCACAGTGTGAGATGGCTTGAAAATGGAATTGGTCTCTGCCAGCATTAAACAGCTGTGGTGTGGGGTGGGCAGGGGGTGGCATACCCTCAAGCCTCAGAGTCAGGGTGTAATGAAAGAGGACCGCTCCCTTCCTAGCTTTGGCCTCATATGAATT